>NC_080577.1:3807272-4441818 GCF_029962835.1 Magnolia sinica
CATTTAATGAAATTCTTGTTATCTTTCAAAAAAAGGCATATAAAACCTCAATATATGTTCGAATGATAATTTTAGAAGGAAAAAAAATTGGACTGAAGTTTGAACTTGGTCTCCTGAGGTTCATTTGCATCACCTTTTGCTTACTTTGACTTCTAAACTTCTGCTTATTTATGTTGAGAAGCGCCCAACACCATTATGCACAAATGAATCAATTAATGCTGCTTATTTATGTTGAGAAGCGCCCAGAATTAATCAGTGAAGTGTGCAAGAGATAGAGCATGGGTTCAATCATGGCATTTTGAATTTTTTGGAAAGAGATCGGGAGGTTGATATGTTAATGCACAGACAGAATCAGGTCGACACGGATTAGATGATCATCTCATTAGGATGTTGGGAAGAAGCACCTGAAAATCAACTACTGTGTGACAGTGCTAGAGCACAAAGGTTCAGTCATACCTTTCGGTAAAAAAAAAAAAAAAAAAACCAAGGTTCTGCCATGGATTTTCAGAAGAAGAGGTTTATATGTCAAGAAAGAACCAGACAAACATGATAGAAGGTAGTCTCATGGGAATGCTGGAAAGTAAGTTATTCTAGGATGCAACTTGAAGTGCTTATCAATAGTTTGGAGATCACTAAGTAGTTATTGAAATGGTAGGGTTTTTTGAAAGAGTGGAAGGGTAAATTTGTTGCCACTTACCATGAAGAAGAATGGATATGCTAGTTTTGGTTGGAAGCCAATCCAAGCTAAGAGACAGCAGTTGGAAAAGAAAGATCAATTCGTGGTAGAAGACGAAAATGAAGGTTCCATGAAAATTTCCCTTTCTTTTTTTACAAACAAACCACACTCCATTGGCTACACTGGCTCCATAAGCAGGTCAATGCATGCCAAGGGAAAGATGCTTTATATATATATATATATAATGGTACTCGAATCAATAGGAGTTGATATGAAGTAGTTATTTCAATAGAAGTCATCCAATAGGAGTTTGTATTGGAATAGTCTCCCTTTGAATACTTTCCTTAGGAAGGTCCCTTGAGTGTCGTGGTTGGGTGCCCATCAATGTTGAATTGAGAAATCAAGCTCGCTTTTCTCAATGTAAAGGAATCTAATCATCTCCTCAGTTGCAACAGGCCATGAAACAATTCGTCACTTGGTCTATTCTTTCAAGATCTGATAAATCTGCATCCTCTTTGGAGAGTAAATGATACATAAACCTCTAGATTCCCCCTTTGAGACAACCTTTTCATTGGATGTCGGTGGGATTATTGTGAACTGCAAACTAAATGAAGCTCGATGGGGGTGAACTTCAAGGATTTGTGAGCATGTGAATGGAGAAGGTTTGGTCAAATAATTTAAATGCGTGGCTGGATGATGTGAGCATGTGCCTCCAACAACAGGAGATGTTTCCTGACAGCATTGAAGGGCAATATAGTCCCCTTTCTTATTTCATTCACCCACGCAAAAGATTATTGGGCATATTTCAAACTTTATTTATGGATGGCTGTTTGTGGATTTATTAGTTGTTTGAGAAATAACAGTGAGGGTGTTTTAGTAATCTAAGTTATATTTGGTTTAAACTTTATAAAATCTCTTTTGGATATTGAACTAAGGTTTGGGGCCTACAGCTGATTCCATTGTAGGATTCAAGAGTCAATTTTGGTATCAGATTCAACCATGGCCAAAATCAACTACTGATTTTTAAAAAAACCAATTCTCAACATTTGCCAAGTTGATTATTATTCAACCAACAAGTTTTGAGAGTTGGTCCCAGCCTCCCAGGATGATTATAAAGGCAACCTAGGCAAGCGGTTATGTCCCATCAGAATAAACTAGTCTTATGTGATGACCAATACAGATATATACTGTAATTACCCAATCTTTGCCATGCAGGTAAATATAGGACGACCCTTATTGATGGTATATGGGTACTGTAATAACCCAGTCTTTGCAGTGCAGGGAAGCATTAGTGAAAATATAGGACTGCCTGCACGCTGAGTCTATGACTCAGCATGCTTGTAGTGCAGGGAAGCATCCGTCAAAATATAGGACTACACTTGTTGATGGTATACGAGTTGCCTGTTGCATAAGCAACCTGTATCATGGACAACTGAAAGCTAGTCAAGTCTGCTGGTCCACTAACTGAGGAGAGAGATCCGAATAAAGGGGGATTAAACGAGGATCCCAGAACTGACTCAGTGTGCTTGTCTAGCACATCAATTGTTCACAAATTCTCCTTGGTGGTTAGGGTAGTCTGTGGGTGTTCACTGTGTTGGCATGCGATGCATGTTGGTAATAATGCATTGGTGGGTTCCTTGGAATATTTTGCTGCCAAGGGGTCGGGCATGACCTTTCACGCGCATGTGTGCTTCATGTCTAGCAGTTTGCCTGTCAACTGCCCCTCCATGGCCCTTCTTTGCTTGCTCCCCACCTTTGGTGTGCATATGATAGTTGAACTGTGAGTCAATAGTGGGTGGGACAGTATTGGCATGTGAATTGTGTGAGTAGGAAATGAAAGAATCTGTAGTGATTAATGAAAAAAATATTGCAGAATCAAAAGTTGCTCTAGTCTATCGTCAGATGAATGAACCACCGGGAGCTCGTATGAGAGTTGGTTTGACTGCCCTAACCATGTTAGAATATTTCCAGGATGTTAATGAACAAGACGTACTTCTATTTATAGCCTGTACCTTGGTAGGTTCCAAGACCTCGGATGGGCAGCTAATTTAAAACTTCTGCCAATCTACCATTTAAAAACCAACCCTAAATTTCTGGGGGAGCTAAGTCGCTAAGATGATGATGATGAGTCTCTGTGTGTATGCTTCTGCTTGTTCGAGGGCAATTGCTGAATTTTTTTTATTTTTTATTTTTTATTTTGAAGTTAATTTTTGTTATTGTAAGCTACTATTGTCTTTTGTTATGGTGATTGTCGCTGAAGCAACTACTGCCATTTTCACTGAAGCTACCACTCTCTCTCTCTCCCCTTTAAGTTTCATCTCTCTCTCTCTCTGACACACACACAACCGCCCACCCTCCTTACATCACCAATGTCTATTTGTAACATGACTTACGTGCTTCAAATGTTTGTTTTTTGGAGGCCCGTTTCTCATATATCCATGATGGAAAGGGCCTTGCATCTTCTCTGCTTCATTATCTCGTTAGCATGTCAACAATGTCGGCCCGAGAAATGATCATATGATGATTTGTGATTTTGTAAAAAACTTCTCCTGTTTTTTCCCCCTGAAAATTGGCCAACCGATTCTGTAACTGTACCTTACAAAATTGAACCTGATGAAACTTATGGTACTTGAAGGATTGACTCCTTTGAGAACTGAGAAGTGTCGTCCCTAACTATTTCTAGGAAGTTGCACAGTGATAAATGCCGAACGCAGTCTTTGAGGTTTTCTGCTTTTCTTGCTGTAGTTTCAGATCCCATCTTTATCTAATAATCATTCTGTATGCAGAATGGCAAATGCAAGATGAGGTGCGCAATCCTGAATTGGAGAAAGAATTGGAGAAGCGGATTAGGAGGAGGAGAGATGGCTCTGATGATAGGGATAAAAAGCAAGAGGACAATAGAGATGGTGATGATACAAAATTATCTTCCAGGGATGATCGCATAAAAAATGGTAGATATAAAGATGAAAGGCATAAAGATGCAAGATACAGCGAACATAGAGATGAAAGGCATAGAGATGAGAGGCATAAAGATGGAAGATACAGCGAATATAGAGATGAAAGGCATAAAGATGGAAGATACAGTGAATATAAAGATGAAAGGCATAAAGATGGAAGATACAGCGATAAGTACCGTGAAGACCCTGACAAGGATCATAGATACCGAGATGATAAACTCAGAGAGGAACACTCTTCTCGAGATCGTACCAGCAAGAGGTCTGACAGTAAACATTTCAGGGATGAAAATAAACCTTCAGAAAATCGTCACAAGAAAACTAAGCCTCAGGATAGTGATCATGATGGTAGCCCATATGTTGATGACCGAAGCATCGGAAACAAAGATAGCAGAGGAAGGAAAAGGTTGTCTGATGATAATGAGGATCATCACAGTGATCTTAAGTCCCATAGTACCAAAGAACATCGTATTGATGTTGAGAAAAATGCACTGAGAAGTAGTAGAGTCGATTCCCATTCTGAGAGGGGAAGGTCTGAATCGCATTATCGCCATTCAGATGTTGCCGATTCTGCAAGCAACAGCCGACTTAAGAGTTCCCCCGGCTCCAATGCTCCCATTGTCAAAGATCAATCCCGGTATTTGTTCTCTCTCTCTCTCTCTCTCTCTCTCTCTGGCTGGCAATCACTGGTTCATTCATCGTTTCCACAATCAAAATTTAACAGAAATGGTGCTGTTATCATTTGTAATGAATAACTATAGGAAGATTTTGTTTGTCAAGGGAATTTCCTTCACAGCAAAATCTTTCTTCTCCTTCTTCATCTTATTTGACTTTTATGTTGCCTGGAAATAAGGTTTATGCACCTTTCAGTATAATTGTAGAATATTGCTCTTACCTTTGTGACTTTTAATAGGGATATGGTGCCTTATTCTTGTCATGTTTATCAAGGGAATTTCCTTCACAGTAAAATCAACATCCAGCAAGTTCATTAAGTTTACTTGGCATGATAGAGAAAATATGGCCACAAGTGTGGTATTTTTGTTGCAACCTGTAGTCGCATTTAGCATTCAGTGAGTTGACCTGCAACTCAGTTGAATATACTCTGATCTGTGCTCTTCTCAGTGGTGACTTGCAGAAATTCATTGATCATGTACATGTAGGTTTTCTCAGAAACTTGCTGTGTCAACTGGTTGTCTTGGCCACTTTATAGGAACCTTGTGAGTTTTTGAAAGTGTCCAGTTCTTAAATGTGAAAGCTAAGTGTCTACAGCCCTTCTTTCTCACAGGAACTTGACATGTCACCACAAGCAACAAAAGTAGCAAGTGATATGCTTATTGTCATCATGCCCTATATGTGCCTGTCTTCATCTTGAACCTATCATAATATTGCAATCTGTTGATTGTTTTCCAACTGAGTGCCAGTACCATTGCAACATCAATGTCTCTATGAGGCCAAGTGCCTACCTCTCTATGAAGTAGCTTAGAATTTCTGTACAAGTGATGATTCATTCTGGAGAGAGATGAATAGTTGAATTCTCTTAGCTCATTTGTTTCATGTTAGGATGATTGATATATCCATATATAGTAAGTATGGCAGTCAATAAGCCACTAAAATTTTATCTCATCTCTAACCATTGATGTGTACGGTTTTCTTTTATCTGTCCTTCTTCAGCCATGGCTCAAAGCAAGTGGACTCTACATATAGAGATTCATTGTCCAAAGAAAGGATGCCTGATACAGCTTCTACAAGAGAGCTTGCTAGTGTTATCAGAGAACCCGAGAGAGTGTATGAGCCGCACTCCATGGAGAAGCCCAAACAAAAGGACGACATCCACTTGGATGAATTACCATTGAAAAATGCTGCCACTTCCCAATCAGAAAGGTCCCCAAACTTGGATAATGAGGCCTCACCCATTCGGTTAAGGGAAAAGTCCCCTTCGTCAACAAGTGGCGACAGGCGACATTCAGGCAGAAGTGTGAGGCGAAGTCTTGACGTGGAAGAAATTGGACGGAAGAGCAGCGGTTCTATGGATGTGGAAGAAACTGGACGGAAGAGCATCAGTTCCAAGGATGGCAGGGATAATTCTGTCAGTGATGATAGAGGCCGGGAGTTGCATTTGGACAAGCCAGCTATAGATGAGTTTTCTCCAGAACTGCTCAGCAACGAACCGCCAACACTTGGTTCATCATCTTTTAATAGAACTGGTCAGCTCCATAGCAATTCAGCAAGTCTTCTTCCTCCACCTCCACCTTCATCTTTTAGGCACGGGATTGAGAGCCCTTCAGTATTGGGCTCGTTGGAAGATGACGCTAGAGGTCAGACAAGTGACCGCAAGGCCGGGAGTCGTTACAAAAGGACTGGGGATCCCAATATGGGGAGAGCGCAGGGGAATGCTTGGAAGGGTGTTGCAAACTGGCCTTCATCAGTGACAAATGGCTTCATTCCATTCCAACATGGGCCACCTCCTGCATTTCATGCAATGGTTCAGCAGTTTCCTACTGCACCTCTGTTTGGTGTCAGACCATCCATGGAATTGAGTCATGCAGGGGTTTCTTATCACATGCATGATACTGCTGGCCATGCCCGTCCATATGGGTGGCGGAATCCAGTGGACGATCACTTGCATGGATGGGATGGAACCAATGGTGTCTTTGGAGACGAATCTAATATCTATGGTAGGCCAGACTGGGATCAGAGTAGACACTTGATGAGCAGTCGAGGGTGGGAGATGAGTGCAGATCCGTGGAAAGGACAAAATGGAAGTATAAATATGGAGTTCCAGGCACCCCAGAAGGAGCAGGATAACTCGGCACGTATCCTGGCAGATGAAACTTGGAATGGACAGTCAAGCCAACGATCCCGGAGTGAAAGGAACCGACCAGAACATCTCCCAGCCATAAGCACTCCGATCAAACAATTTGATGGTCTCGCTTCAGCAAAGGATTCCATTGAAGCTCCTCCAGAATTTGTCCACAAAAAGACAACTGAAACTTCCAAATTATCAACCGATAGTAGTGCGCCTTTTTATCGTATTTATCTTTCTAAGCTTGATATCTCGGTAGATCTTGCCCATCCAGACTGCCTGAGATTATTGGAAATGGAAGGAGAAACAACTGATGAAATCAATTCTAATGCATTCCTGGAGGTATGTATAAACATTGATACCTTGTGCAAATATTCTGAAGGAATCTGTTCCACTATTTCCTGATTGCCGACTAGACTAATCAGCTTTTTTCTTCTTGTGTGACAGGAGGACACAAAGGTAGGTGGAAAGAGCTTGGATCACAGTCTGAGGGATTCTCTTTTTCCTGCAATAACAGAAACTGTTTTTCAGGTAACTTCATGGCGAAGGGTGAACATCGTAAATTTAACATGCTTCTTGCATAAAATGCTATGTATGAGAATGCCTTGTTGGGTTACCATGTTGGTGAGCTGCTGTTGAGTTTTGAAAATGTGCCCTTTTGAGCGCTCCCTCCCTCTTGAGATCTTGATCTCGAGCAAGCAAGCAAGCGATTGCATCTCTCTGTACTTGAAAGTCAATCGAGTTGGCTAGACTTAGGGCTCACCAGAAACTCGCAACGACTCAATAATCATTTTAATTGTAAAATGTAGTATATAGCTTAAATATAAAATTAGTCTTCTTTTTTTTTTTTTTGGAAAGATAAATTTATTGTGATTATCGTAGTCATGTCCCAACTATTTGGGGTTCATAAAGCCAATAATCAAGATTTGAAATAGGAATTGACATGGTTGCTTGGGAAGAAGTTCGACAGCCACCTGACCCACCCGACATCGACACTCCATCCAGGCTGAGGACCAGCTGTTACATTGCTACCAGTTGGAATTTCCATGAATCTAGAAATTAATATAAATATTTATATTCATATTTTTATAAAATGTAAAAATTAGTAAAAATGTTGAAAATAAGTTTAAGAAAACCCAGGAAAAAAAATCAATTCGACTCAAAAAAAAAAAAAAAACATAAAGTAGATGGAGATGAGTTCTCATTGAGTCTACATGAATTACAGTGGTCGAGTTGACTCGAACAGTCTTTTAACGATATGATTTAAGCCAAAAGATTGTGATTGTAAGTGGTGAGTTTCTGAGTTTTAACATTGTAAATGGACCAGATTTTGCCCTCTTCTGGCAGAAATGTGTAATTCACTTGAGCACTTAGCATGATGGGGGACGGTTTAGTTAAACTTGTTAAAAGTGCATGCATAGACTGAATACCCATCTATTGTGGACAAAGAAACAATATGGTTTGAAAGCATATTCCTCATTCTTGTTGTGCTCACATTCAAGTTATTCCAAAATGGTTACGTAATGGTAATGGTGGAACACCTTGCTCACATTCATTTTTTGTGAGAGTATGCATTAGCTGCATCTCCCACTACTGATTATTTGAACATTGATACTCCCGAGTTCTGCATTCCACTGGAAAATAAGTGGACGTGAATCATTCACTGATTATTTTGAACATTGATACTCATTGAGTTCTGTGTTTCCACTGGAAAATAAGTGGACATGCATCATACATACAGATATTGCTCTCCAATTGATGGGTAGTATGACATTGCTGATTTTCTGTTTCAAATGTGCAGAGATCCATGGCGCTTTACAAGAAGCAGATGGAAGAAAGGAATGTGAAGATCTGTACCTCATCATCTCTCGAGTCAAATCTGGAGGAAGTTACCCCAGCTTCTGATGAGGAGAAAGCAGAGTCGGCGGAGGAGAAAGCAGAGTCAGCGGAGGAGAAAACAGAGGCAGTGGAGGATCACTCTTTGGTAGCTGGCCATGCTTCACCTGCTATCAGCTCACCTATTGATGAGGAACAGAGAAATGGGACTAGCAATTCTGACAGTGATTTTTCTTTGGACGCTAACAAGCAACAGTCTGATGCTGTTTCTGGTTCCATTGTTTTGGCTGATGATGGGTCTCAGGGATGTGAGGCTTTGATGCCTGAGTCGGTTGAGTGTAGGGAAAATTTAAGTCGGATACATAATTCTCCTGAAAGTACACATTGAGACGATTTTATATTCCATCCTTTTTAAAATGCCGTTCTCATTCAAAATCATGGGCACTCATCTGTCTGCTGTTTTGATCCTGCATCATCTAAGTTTTTGTTCTTCCTGCCTGCTTTTCTTTTTCTTTCGATTTTCTTTTTTAATCTTCTTTCCCATCTGTCTGTAATTTCTTTTGAGAATTAGTAGTTTCAATTGGCTAGAAATGGAACCAGGAGAGATGGGCCTTTGGACCCACTTGTAGGAAATTTCTTTTTGTTTTTTTTTCCCCCTTCTTTTTGGTTAAGGGATGGTTGGGTTAAGCTTGAACATCCTGCTCTGAGGGCTCTTGACTATTAAGGCGGGCCCCAATGGTATGATTGACAGCCGTTCTGATTGGAAATGCTGGGCACAATATAAGGTATTGTTTCTCTTTTATCCAGTAATTTGCCTTTTGCACAATTTGGTTTGTTTAGCTTCTTTTGACAAGCCTGCCGTCTTATTTTTGCAGTGATTTGGTGGGAAGCATAGAGCGAGTCTTGGACAAGATGGATGCCCTGTCCAATTGGGTCCGCTATTTGCTTGGTAAGCCTGCTTTTAATCTATGTAATAATAAGAGCCTCACTAGGGATTGTGCAGACTCGAGTCCCACCTGCCGCATGTGTGGGAGGGATGCTGTGCCCGGCCTGGTTCCAACTAGTTTTGGCTAATTTGGGCTGGTGGTGCAATGTGGGGTAGTTGGGTTGGGTTGAAGGTCAACCTGAAGTCTGTACACAATCCCGAAATGACCCTAACCGACTGTGAATGCATGTGAGTGTATTCCTCACCCAACCCAACTCAACCAGAACCCATCCCAATTTCAAATCGGATGGGAGTTGTCCAATGCTAACCCAATCCAAGGACCCTGACAACCCGACCCATAATCTTTGTTGGGTTTGTTCGGTTTGGGTTGACCCGAACCCAAGCTGCGGCCTTAATTTGGGCTGAGGCTTAGGTCCGTGTGCTGTACGTGGGCGTGATTCCTAATCAGACTGAGCCTGGGTTTTGATATGCACAAGTCCCACACTTACAACTGTCCCAACCCAGCCCATCCTGTCACATACCTCCCAAGTCCCAACTTATTTAAAACTACTGAAATGGTTTACTCAACCATACAGCTGGCAATGTGCCTGGCCCGGATCACGTGAAATCAATATCTTGAATATGCCCGGCCCAGCCGGCTCACCTTAGTTAGCTCAAAATCTTGAACCAACCCCATTGCCAGCCCTGCTCGGCTGGCCATTGGTTTCAGAGTTTCAACCAATATGCATATGTAGCTGCAGGCCTGAGCCTGGAGCTTGGGCTTGGTATCTAACTCACAGTTCGGCGCAGATTGGGTACTACCCCCACCAGGACTTGGCTAGAGGCTGATGGTCCAGTCAGTGGATCTGTGGGGCCTATGGATATCCATATGTTTTATCTGTGCCATCCATCCATTTTGACTGATCATCTTAGGGCATGGACTCAAAAAGGAGGCAGATTGAAGGCTCAAATGGACCACACCACAAGAAGCAGTGGGGATTGGATTCCTACCGTTGAAAACTTCCAAGGCCCTGCCGCAGTGTTTATTTGCCATCCAACCTGTTCATAAGGTTGCATAGACATGTATGTGAGAAAACATAACCACCCCCTCCCTCAAAGAAGTTTTCAACGTTAAACCTCTCAATCCCGTTGCTTCTTGTGGTGTGGTCCACTTGAGCCTTCAATCTGCCTCTTTTTTGGGATCATGCCCTAAAATGACATGACGAAATGGATGGGCGGTGTGGATAAAATATATGCATCACGGTAGGCCTCTGACAGGACCGTCTGTCTCTAGCGCTGGTGAGGGTAGTGCCTAATCTGCGCCCCTCACAGGTGTGGTTCAGACAAGCGTGGGGCGGTCCCATTTACACACTCGTATCTGGTGTTTACGTCAGGCGCATGTCATGTCAGTGTGCACATCCGCGGGCGAGCGAGCCCCACCGTCTGTGTCCGGCTCAGAAATCATGCCGTCAGCATTCGATGTACAAAGGCCCTGTAAGCAGACCGACCCTGGTGGATGAGTTTCCATCTCAAGTGCTGTGTTGGCATGTGCGTGCACGCGATTATGATTGCAACCCACTCTAGCAGGTATATAGCCTTTGCCTTTCTCATTCAGGACGCCATGTTTTCTAATTTTTAAAAAAAAAAAAAAAACAGAAGGAATGCGGTAGCTCAATGGAAAGCGTCCTTTGCCTCAGCCATTGGGCGTATAGGTCAGAGCACATCTGACTCAGCTCTCATGAAATCAACGGTCTGAAATAAATTGTGGGACCCATCAACTAAAATGGTTTGATTGCTCCATGGGTGCTGGATACGTACGATTAAAATACCCTTATGTTTTCGGTGCTTTATATTATTCTTTGCTTTTACTATTAAAAACTATATATAAATAAAAGAAAAATGACTACAGTAATATGTTTGGAACCTCGTGCTTTTTGTTAAGATCAGAGGCGTCGACTAGTCAGTTAATGCACACGCCACTAAATATGCCAGCGTGGCAGACAGCTGCAGTATCCAAGCCATAAGTCAGAAGATTACCATCATTTAGATCTTCTATCTCAGAAATCAGGTCGATCCATTGGTTGGATGGATCACTATTAACTAAATAAATGAACAGTCTTCGCAAGAAGGCAAAAAAAAGAGGGCGAAAGCTTTAAAGGGTTTTTGTTTTTTTTTTTTTCCAGACCATTTTTTCTCTATTGAGTACGCCAGTAACATCTACACGGCGAGGTTGACCTGACAGAGGGCTTGGGTGTTTCATTTTTCTGTTACATCTAGTTGTACGATAGTGTTACGTCCGACTAGTGCCAAAATGTCAGCTTACCAAGTGTGTACCAAAAGATGGACCACCGCTAATCTAGTCTGTATGGCCCACATGAAGAGCGGACGTTCGACTGGCTTGTGTTTTGACTAGAGGTGGAGCCTGTCTGAAGGAGGACTCTACAATTGGGAGATTGATAAGAGCGTCTCTTTGGAGAACACAGGGCCTTGTTGGGAGCCTTAGAGGCAAATTCTGAATTCGAATCACATAATGAGAAACGGATGCAAACAAAGTACATATAAGAACACATGATTTTATGTGGAAAATTCTTGTGAGAAGAAATCATAACATAAAACAATAAACAAATCCACTATGAAAATGAAAGTTTAAGTGATAGAATCACTTATAATACGAGAACTCTCAATTTTTCCCTTCCAAGCCCTAGAATTGACTTGTTCTATCATAATTCCATATTACACTCATATATATAATGCTGTACTTAGAATGGTAAACAAATCATGCAATTACGTAAAACCTCACGCATCTTCAATTTAATATGGATCGAACTCATCATGTTTGTTCAATGGAATATACTTGAAAGTGTCTAAAGAGTTAATATGAATTTTGTTGATTGCTTAAACCAACATCAATTGCCGCTGATTTCACTGTTTCCTAGTGTTCATTCTTACGGAACAATTAATCCTCATTAAACCTGACATCACGCCTTATCGTGATCTTTTGTGTAATCTAATTATACAACATGTTTTACACTATTATTATAGCTCATAAAGGTATACTTTTCTGTCATGTGATCTATGTTATCTTTCTTTACTGACGATAAATAAAAATAAGCGTCACAACCAAATACTCGTAGCCCTGATTACTCCACTTTTCTTTTAAAATTTTATTACTAATCAATATATACAAAGACTGATTCATTAAGTAATAAGTTATATTGCTGACGTCAATTCATTTCTCATTGCTTAACCCAACACTGCTTAAAATATTATAGAGAGCTTGATTCATTCATTTCGCGACATTATTCTTTTTCATTGTATGCATTGAAATCTCCACTTTGTTTACAAATTAAAAACATCCAAACAACAGAGCCGTGTAAAAGAACCATACCTTTCCTTAAAAGTTCATCCGTGTCGAATTAGCATAGAGATGGACACAAGAAAGGTAATGGCTAGATTTTCGCGTGGGCTTTATTTTTGAAAAACTAACCCACGCGTCTTGGCGCGACAGTACGGGTGAACCAACATATCATGCTGTGACGTGTCTGTAGAGCGCTTCGTCCTGTTCTATTTCCCGTTAGTCAGAGTTGGACGAAATGTGGTAAAGCCATCTCTCTGCCTAACACGTGTCAAGTTGTCAAATCTAAATTGTCCAACTACACGGGCTCACTCGTATTTTTAAGTGCTCAAGGGCATGTTTGATTTTACTAGGTAAATGTAAATGTAGTGGAAATGGGAAATAATTATTTCCCCGTATATTACCTTCATCGTGACCTATGATGATTTGACTCTTGCTTTTTAACTCAAAAAATCAAGGAGGCTGCCAAATATTAGGGGGGCCCACTATGATGGATATGGATTATCCACACCGTCAATCCATCATGCCAACTGAATTTTGGACATAGGCCAAAAAATGAAGCAGATTCAAGTGAACCATACCATGGTAAAAATGTAATCGAACACTTATCGTTAAAAACTTACTGAGGCTACTGTATACTTTGGTGTCGGACACTTGAATGTTAGATTTTTTTCGTTTTTCAGCAAATGCCTCAAAATGTTAGGGTAAAATAGATGGACGATGCATATATGCCATATACATGATGGTGGGGCCTACAAATTTATGCAGTCATTTTTAACCGTTTTTTAAAGCAGGAATACCTTGGCATTTTCAAACAAGTGAAATTTTAATAATGAGGTATTTATAGGGTATTTACCCTGCATTTGGAGAATCAAACAGGCCTTTAAAGCATGAGCATGAGGGCTTGTTTGACTTTCGAGATGCAGAGTAAATACCCCATTATTACAATTTCACCTGTTTGAAAATGCCAGGTATTCTTGCTTTCAAAAACAGTCCAAAATGACTGGGTACATTTGTGAGCCCCACCGCCATGTAAATGACATATCGGCATCGTCCATCCGTTTTACCCCAACATTTTAAGGCATGAACCGTAAAAATAAGAAAAATCCAACATTCAATTGTCCCACACCAAAACAAATGGTGGCCCCAAGAAGTTTTTCACGGTAAGTGTTTGATTACATTTTTACTGTGGTGTGGTCCACTTGAACTTTAAATCTGCCTCATTTTTTGGCTTCTGTCCTAAATTCAGGTGGCATGATGGATGGACAGTGTGGATAATCCACATACATCATGGTAGGCCTCCCTAATATTTGGCAGCCTCCCCCATTTTTGGGTTGGAAAAAGCAATAGCCAAGGTAATAATTATTGCCCATTTCCATTGCATTTACATTTACCCAGGAAAATCAAACACGCCCTAAGGTTGACCGTTAGCTCTTTTTCTTTTCTACCGTAGATTTGAAGGCCACAGTGTAGGCGGCTAGGATCATCTTATTTGTGGCTCGCCACGTGTAACGTAGCAATCCTGATTGAAAGAAATTCGCCACATGTAATGTAACGTAGCAATATTGCTCGGACCGGAAAACTCTACAATGACGTAGCGTGCATAACGCCCAGCTCTCTGGAGTCAGGCCGTTTCACCTGGAAGCGAGATGTGGGTGGGACCCTGACCATAGGGCCCACCTCGATGTATGCATTCTATATCCACGCCGTCCATCTTTTTCTCAAGATTATTTTAGGGCATGGTCCCAAAAATAAAGCAGATACAAATCTCAGGTGGACCACACCACAGGTAACAGTGGTCCTCGACTTGGCTGGGCCCCCACCCTTATAGCTGATTCAGGGGTCCCATCCAAGTCGCGTCAGTTTCACCTCGGTAGCGACTTCGAGCGTCAGTTTATTGACCGTTGGATTAAACAGGTAATCGAGATTAACCGGCTGGACAGAAAAATAAATAAATCATATCGAGAAATGTTCGAGTGCTGTCAAATTATATTAATTTGATAATCCACTGGATTGATCTAAACTGACCATTAAGTCTATAACACATTTCAAGGGCTACCATGCAAAAGTGAGACTGATCTGAAGATCGAATCCATCCAAAATTCGGGCTTACTTTTTGTAGCCATCCTTTTTCCCAAATCATGGATGGGATGGTCAGGTTGCTAATAGAATTGAATATTTACAATCATAAGTAATCCGTGATGCGAGGCTATTAAATAGACGGATAAAATTGTTTGGTTAGACCTATTTTTGACAAATGATCATGACCGTCCATATTTGAGGCCATTGATTAGATAGTTCGTCTAGATCGGAGTAACTTTACAGCATAAGCTCTATTGTAGCCTACTGCAATCGCGGTTAGAAATCCATTCATTCATTCAGTTCACCTCTCACGTTAGGACAGAGCCTAAAAATGGGTCATATCCAAAACTCAAGTGGGTCAGAACACAATGCGAACGGGAATGATGGGCCGTCAATTCCCAACGTTTCCAGTGTCATGCCCCACTTGAGTTTTGGATCTGCATTGTTTTTGGACTCATATACTAATATGAGCTGATGAAACTGCTGGACAGAGTGGATGCTCTCATAGAAATTTTGGTGGGCCCCACGTAGCTTTTGCCTTCGGGAACTCCATATAGGTGTGGTCCGGTTGAGATTTTTATCCGATTGATATTTGTATCTTTACTCAACCCGGTTGAGCTAAACGTGAATAACGTGTCCGTGGAAAGATAAAATTCCATGGTGACCTCACACAAACTTATAGTGGGCTTCCTATACCCATTCTTCTCCTTGGTTTGGCCCACCAGAGTTGTGGATGTGGCTAATTTATGTCACTGAGGTCCTCGAATCAAGGATAAAACCTGATGGATAGAGTGGATTGAAAACATGTGTTGGAGAGTATTCACCAAACCTCTGTGGACCCAACCTTATTATATGTAAAATCCACTCTATGGGCCCACCATATTGTATATGTAAAATCCAGTCCGTCCACCAGGTGAGAACCCCTGTTTCACCGTATATATAAAGTGTCAGCACCACAAAACTTAGATGGGCCATACAAATTGGAAGAATGAGTAGTTGGGCCTAAAACTTGTATGTTCATGCAGTGTGGCCCGTCTGAGTTTTGGATCAACCTGATTTTCATATTTAACACTTGATTAAGGGATGTAATGAAAGATATCACACAATGGTAGCCACACATATAAACCTACGGTTAGGGTCCTATCCCCATTGTTCCAAGAAAGCGACTGAGTAAACTTTGTGGGGCCCACCGTGAAGTATGTCTTATCCATGCTGTCCATCTATTTTAGCAGCCCATTTTAGGGTGTGGGTCCAAAATTTGAAGCATATACAAAGCTCAAGTGGATCTTATCACAGGAAACAGTGGGTATAATGATATCCACGGTTGAAACCTTTTTAATAATGTGATGTCGTTCATAAGGTCATACAGACATATGGACGAATGGAAAACACAAATATCAGCCTGATCCAAAGCTTCTGTGGCCCTAATAAGTTTTCTAAGGGTAAGAGTTCAATTCCCACTATTTCATGCGGTGTTTTCCACTTGAGCTTTCGATATGCCCTAAAATGAGCCGCTAAAACGGATGGACGGCGTGGATAAGACACATTTATCATGGTGAGCCCCACACTGTACTCAATACACTATGGTATACCGAGTTACTCGTTACGCAATCCGCGTCGGTGTGGGCCTGCGCAGGAGAGAGCAGGACTTGGCTGGGAACATGTAACCAGCGATGTGGGTGGGACCCTGACTGTAGGGCCCACCTCGATGTATGCTTTGTATATCCACGCCGTCCATCTGTTTTTCCCCCTTATTTTAGGTCATGGTCCCATAAATCAAGCAGATACAAATTTCAGTTGGACCACACCACGGGAAACAGTAGTTATTGACCATTAAAATCCTTCAAAAGTTTTGGATATGCTTGAAAGATATCACGGCCACTTTTTCTTGTGGTGCGGTTCACCTGAAATTTGTATCTGCTTGATTTTTGGGACCATGCCCTAAAATAAGCTGGAAAAATGGGTGGACGGCGTGGATATACAAAGCATACATGGAGGTGGCCCTTCGGTCAGGGTCCTAACAGATCTCTGGTTCCAGGGTCGCACTCGCAGCCAAGTCTCTCGCTTTAGGAGAGAGAAGAAGAAACGTGAACGAGAAGGAATGTTGTCATCGAGAGAGATATGGGAATTTTTTATTTTTTTTATTTTTTCAAGACAATAAAATAAAAAGTTTTTAATTTATTTATTTTTAATTATCTTTTTACTTTTTTGTCTTAACCGATTTTAGAGTTGCACTGAGATTAGGAAAATATCGTGATAATATCACAAGAACTACATTAACTCGAAAAATAGTAATTATTCAAAAACTTTGTTATGCAAAATATATTGTAATATTTTCATCTTCAGCGAGATTTTCCCAATAATATACTGAGAAAAAACTCAAAATTTGAAAATCTCCTTATAAATTTCCGGACGTAGAGATTGCCGCGAACGAGATTTGTCAGCGTGCTTTGGAGATCACCATCTTGAAATCCACTCGCGTGCGCCCCACTAATGGAAACAATGTAAAATTGCACCTAAACCTTTTTAAGTTGATGCGTTGTAGCAGCTTAAGTTTTCAAACAGGCTGATTTTTGTTTTGTATCTTCTCGTCATCCTTGTGATGAATGGGAATGACTCCATGGCGGCACCACACAAACATATGGTGGGCATCCCATCTCCATTTTATTCTCGAGTATGGCCCACCTGAGTTGTATATATCGGTTATTTTGGCTCCATGTCCCAAGTATCGAGTGCACCTGATGGACAGAGGGATTTCATATATGCAACATGGTGGGATCCCAAAGAGCATGAGAGTGTTTTACGCCCGCTTTGTGAAACAGGTATTGTAGACTATTGTTGTCTGTCAAAGGAGGCATTCATTCCCCAACCAAATGCCATTTTGAGTCAAAAACCCATTAGGTTGGTTTTCATCAAGTTGACCCGCAAAATTTGTGGAGATGAATACTTTTTGCAGATGTTGCATCAAAAACATGCCTTTTACAGATCCGGACACCATCTGGTAGGGGTGGCAACCCGTTAGGTTGAGCTCAGCCCAAGCCCCAAGCCCCTTTACCAAAGGAGCAAGGGGTTATTGCCTGAACCCAACCCGTTTCCATTACCCCGTGGCCCAAACCAACTTAAAATTCATTGAGACCAAGCCCAATCATAGTCCAGCCAGCAGCCAGGCTCGACAGACTAGGTCCAGTTGCAATTTAGGCAGATGGGGAGAACTTCCAGATGCGCCCCGCTATTAAAGGCCCCAAAAGAAACTAGCCACTCTCCTCAAACGATCAGAGGAAATTAAAATTGAAAAATCAAAAGAAAAAAGAAAAAGAAAAAGAAAAGGAGGTACAAATAAAAAGGCCGGAAGGGTGCCACTTTTTATACCTCTGACTGCTGGCGTACATCCATCTTTCCTACATTTTTGTTATAAGGTGGTAGAAAGTGAGTGATAATGGCCTTTCCTACTGATATACAATAATAATAATAATAATATATAAAGATTTTATGTAAAGATGGGTTTTCCATATGTATATGGCTTTGAATTAAATTAAAATCTGTGTTTGAGGCTAGTCGTTCATGCTCACATACAATTTACATGATTGCCAAAACAAAAACAAATAAAAACAAAAAACAAAAAAATTTTACATGATTGCCACCACCAGGGCTGTCTGCATTCCCGTGCTTTCTTTAGCACATAGTGAAAGAAATCATGAACTCAGTGAAAAACAGCAAATTTCACAAGATATAAGAATAGCCACATACTATGGAAAATATGGCAATTTACAAAGACCTAATTCATGAATTTCCTGCAGTTTGGAGATTTACAGAGGCAGGGAACTTTGTAGTCATCAGATTCGTCAGGATCAAATAAGTAGTCATACCTGTTAGCACCGAAAAGGCAACACTGAATAAGTAATAACGTAAGCATTAGTGGATTATGCATCTCTAATGTAATGACCGTGGTCTTTTGACTCGCTGAATCAGAACGACTCGTTGGGTCCTGAGTTAAGAGTCATGACTCAGCTAATTAACCCTCTATTCTCAAAACCGACTCATGTTGTTGAACTGGATCAGACTTGTTGAAGTTGAAACCGAATCCGAGTTGTCAATCCCAAGGTTTAAAGCAACGCCTGAAACCAGCATGCATCACCTGATGCAAGCCGTTCTGTCCATTGACATATACGGTTCACCAGAACCTTGTTTTTTATGTAACAAAACGGATTTTCAATCCTTGCCCAAGACATGGTAGTGATAAGAGCACAGTTACTTCACATGCATGTGTTGGTGCACACATCATGTGACAGGTCCACTTCCACAAACACAAACTACTAAATTTCGATTGTTACAGTGAAGGAGAAAAAAGACATTCACTTGTTAATTTGTTCCCAGCCACTCCCAGATGTGAGAACAGTGGGAACAGCTTGTGTGAACCCATGAACATCCAACTGAAAATAGTTGATTCACATCATTTGCGCCAGTGGTAGCCTATGGGACCATCTAATTTCGTGATCCAGCTAGTGCAATTCTACTAGGTTTAACTAGGGTCTGGGTTGATTTAGACACGTGCCTGCA
Source organism: Magnolia sinica (assembly GCF_029962835.1). Lineage (NCBI taxonomy): Eukaryota > Viridiplantae > Streptophyta > Magnoliopsida > Magnoliales > Magnoliaceae > Magnolia > Magnolia sinica. The sequence continues at coordinate 3,826,461 of NC_080577.1, forward strand.
GATCAATGGTCAGGTTTGGTGACTAATTTGGGTCGTCCGTGCCTAAAGAAAACCAAATCCAAAACTAGACTGGTTCGAAAAACAGAGAGATGGTTTAAGTAGTATTTACGTTAGCTCATCACCAGCAGAAACATTTGTCTTAGCAATAAGCACAATCCTGCTCTCTTCACCACCCACGCTCATGATCCGTGCATAGCAGTTAGGCATGCACTGTGACAACAGCCATTAGATTTTCAGAATCAAGGTCTAGCAAAAGCAAAGAAATCAGAAAGTGCAGCTGCAAGCATCAAAATTTCTTGGAGGCAATGTCTGGCAAAAAGTGTCCAACTTGAAATGTAATTGCTTACAGAGTGGTTGATTAAGCGTGCGATGTTCCCCTTATCTGTAGCATCAATCACTACCTCTTCACTGATCTTAAACAGCTGCAGCATAAAATTTTCTCTGTTAGGAATGAAAACATGACGAAAGAGTCCATTTGGAAGCAGGAATTCTACCAAATTCAGTAAATTTCGCAGACAGATTTTTATAAATATAAACATCAGCATCACCTTGAAACACAACATGATAACATATACTGCAGAAACCAATGATCATCTTTGGATAGAATCAGCAGCTCTTGCATGTATTCAAATAAGTTAGATTTCAGCCATTTCAGTTACAAAGGTGTCACAAAAATCTGCTCGAGACTGCTACGACATATCACGAGCAAGGTATTCTGTATCGGTAATGGTGGCCGTAACGGTCACCACCATTACCGATACGGGGGCGTAACGACCGTTACGACCCCCGTAACGGTTGAAAATTTTCTTTTGCCCGAAAAATTCTGAAAAATTATCTAGAAAATCAAGAATAATGTAAATATTTCGAATATGTATTCATTTTTTGTTTTGAACATGCTTATGGTGGTGTAACGGTCCACTCTTTGGTGAGAGTGTTGTATCGGGCTGTCTAGTAAATTGTTTAATATGATTATGTCTCTAATGTTTACACATCACAATCAAGCATTAGAACTAGAAATAAGAAAAAAGGCATAAATATTGCTTTTTATTTTTATTTTTAAAAAAGGCCCTCGCAGATTCTATTCACTCAAATCACTTCAATCCACAATTTTAATATTAAAACCCATAGTAAGAGTGGTCAAAATCTGTTGTAAAATGATATAAGAGAGTTTTTGGAATGAGAAAAGTGAAAAGAAGGAGAAAAATGAATTTAAATAGAAAAAAAAAACAGTAATTGTTGTTCAACCGTTATGGGAGTGACGGTCATTATGCCCTGTAACGACCGTTACGGCCACCGTAACGGCTGATACGGTCTCAAAAAACTAACTGCCACTTTTCACCCCCGTATTGCGTAACGGTCATGGCCGTTACCTATATGTATCGGCCTTTACGCACGTATCGTAACGGATACGAAACACCTTGATCACGAGTGACTATAATTTCCTTAATTTTTCAATATCAACTTTAGAGTAGTATATTTTCCTTCTCATAATGCGATTGAAATGCGCTCTTAATGTTCAAGAAGTGCCTGAGCACAACACAGTGCTTCAAAGCTCAACTGTAGTGGGTCAGCAGTTCTTAAAAAAATTATACAAACATTCAGCTTGGGATATACCTTCTCAGATCTAGCAACAACACCCTAAACAGTCTAATAAGAGAACTCTGAAAAGAAGTAGAGAGATGAGACTCACATAGCAATCTTTGCCTTCCAACCGGTAACGTGCCTCTCTCAGATCAGCAACACTGCGCCTAACCTGTTCACCACGATACTCAACAACCTGCAAACATGAAACAGGTGTTGTATTGCCTCATATTTGAGAGGAAAGGGTTCTACATCCATTTCTGAGAAGCAAAATAGGAACACTTTTGATAAAAGCATTATGTCCTCATTTAGAGGCATCTATACCAGAAAATCAGAGTAATTCTACTATAGATTACATGGATCAAGTACTAATGATACTTGCTGGAGCAAGTCCTAACTGCACGTGGATTGAAAGTATTTAGTAGTTTTATGACTAGTAGATTAGTCTTGAGACTCAAGGCAAAGAATTCCCTCCTCTACACGCAGATTGAAAATGTGCATAGCATGCACATAAAGATTAGCAAGACCATTTATTGATAATAGATTACCAATAGGCTTTGGTTCATGGGAGCTCATGGACTCCTAATTATTTCCTGGTTTTGCCAGTTGACTGATGGCTTCAGAAGAATATCATAACCTCAATATATCTAAGTGAATGTGTGTTTGTATTGATAAATAATCAAAAAGGTCACATCCACCCACCTGTTGCAGTGCAGAACTGTTTGCAAAGCGACCAGCTGCATAGCTAATGTCTTTCTCAATATCTAAATAGTGCTGTGATTACGCTGCATAGCTAATGTCTTTCTCAATATCTAAATAGTGCTGTGATTACGAAACGAGTTGATACATTTTCATATTTTCCGATATGGTAAGAGTTAACATATCACCTTACAAAGCAAATTATAAAATGCTGTAATCCGGGTTGGCCAAAGACCACGTTAACAGTATATGTTGATATGTCATGGATTACTGGTTTTCAGGCTTTCAGCAAGTAACCAATCTGATTAGAAAAAAGAAAGAGCAGTGTGTTGAGAGGAAAAGCTTCCGCCTGCATGAGATTGTACTCCACTGTGTAATATATTCAGAATTACTGGAACACCATACACATTACATCAATTTACTGAGGGGAGAACTGCATTCACTAGGCATATCATGGATTTGGCAAAAACCCAAGGATATCTTATTCCTTTTGCACCAAATTTATCACGCAGAAGTGGCTGCCTCAGTTGATTACAGTTTGACACCATGAACCATCTTTGCATGAAAGTGCTAATGGATACACCCCTCTAGTCCATCAAATCTGAATGCACTCGACCTTAAACAAATACAACAGTATCTTATGTCTTGAAATTTCTACAGATTTTTCACCAGCATGGTGAGAGGTAGATTATCGTTTCAATAGATTAGGATACTGTGCATATTGTATGTATAGTACCAGTCTATCTATCATTATATTCACATGGGATATGTGTGTTCAATATTTTTTATTTGTAAATATATTGCACATATTTTTTAAATTAATATAATTTACTAATTAAATAATGAAAATACTATACATTAATTAAACTTTTCCACGATGTTTAAACCTGAGACAGTGAAGCTTGACAACCCATGTCAAACAAATTATGCTTAACCTTCTTGAATGACATATGAAATGTTCAAAAACAAAAAACTTCCAGGCCAAATAATGTTTAATTTCACTGATTTGGACAAGAAAATGAGTACCATCTCTCCTTCTTGAATGGCCCTACGAGCGAAGAGGCCCCATCCATGTATTCCAGATCTACCGACGCAAACCCGCCTTAGTTCAGTTAACTGGGGGCACGTGAGGCACAAAAAAAAACACAGTAATGAGAAAAAATTAATCACAGAAGTGTGAATAACTGAGCTCAATAACAAGGACATGTAGGTTGCCTGTAAGAATCGAAGGCGTTCCTTGTATGTATAAAAAAATCTAGGATCCTTTTCTTCCTGGCATTCCTGTAACAATAATGTGTATCATCACTTCTCAGTTTCCCAAGCTCTCGTATGGAAGAAAAACTAGAAAACTAGAATGATAAGAACAAGAAATTACCCTGAATGAATTCAAACATTCAATTTCATCTGAAGAATGATGAGAAGAACCTGCAACCATATGTGCAATCGCCTCTCCTCCCATTTTCTAGCAAGTGGAGAAATAAAAATAAGAAAAAATAGAGAAGCCTGAATGCTGATAAAATTGAAAGAAAATATTAATCATAGCCTTGTTCCAGCTATCTGAGCCAGCTTTACAAGTTCTTGTTTAAACAGGAATTCTCATGATTGCCTGAGGAAGTTCAAAATCAGCAATCCACCTGACATTGACAGTCCTTTACCGTGCTGGGGATTGGCTGTCGCATTTACTACCAAGTGGATTTAAAAATTACAGAGTTACAAAAACAAAAGGAGAACTGAATGCCTTTATAGGGTACAAGATAGTAACTGGAGCAAGAATGAAACTTTGAACATTCTGTTTGTTTTCTAAACAGATGGTGTCTGGACAGAGTTCTGATTCCTAAATAGATGGGTGTACCAAAACATATGAACGTTTAGGGAATAGAATGCAATGAAGAAACTTATTTAGCGTTTGAAAATAATTGTGAAAAGTACAGCTCCAAACTTTTCAATTGCTCATAATTGAAAATCACTAAGAGCTTGGTAATTTATTGAATCTTGCAGTCTCCTGAATACAGCAGCATTCTTTATTTCATTAGAATAAATATTCTTTGTCGAAAAATCTTAGAAATGAAAATACATTTTGTATGTATTTTTCCAATACCTTACTCCACAAGAAACAAAAGATATATTGAACAAAAAAAAAAAAAAGAGAGAGATGAGAGCAAAGTATGCAAGCAAGCATACTCTAACAAAGTATGCAAGCAAGCATTTCTTTCAAATATTCATTTCCATCCATTTGCCAGATCTCATTTTCCAATTAAAATTAAAACTGTCAAAACACACATTGTGAACCATCCAACTCAATAATGTAAAACTGCCCTCACTTCCCATTAAAACAGACCACCCTGTGAAGTCATGAGGACATTGTCATGTCAAGGAAGCTCCACGATATCAAACCAAGGGAAGACCTTTTTGCCAATTTCACAAATGCAGGGCATTTGATGCTTTTCCCCTAATCTAGGTGAGTACTACGGTTTCTTTTCAAGTTAAAGCTGTTCTTAAGCTTGACAACAGGGGCAAACTTAGCATGTAAAAATTTACATTGATATATAAAGGCAGCAAGACCCACAACCAACCTCCGCTTAAAGAAATAAAAATGATAAGCTAGCAATATTCCAGCAAATGGAAACTTTTTTGGCTTACGTGTAAAAAATATTTATAAATAATGTACCTTATTTTTGTATTTTTGAAAGGTCTGGCACCTTGCAGCAGAGGATGACTCAAGCTGATCAGTTTCTATGATTGAATCCCATGGAACCTCTGTTCTGTTGGTCGAAACCAACCTTGAACCAGTCCGCTTGTCCTTACTTTGGAGCAAACTTCTGGCAGAGTATACCCCCTCAGGGGTTTTTATAACTAAAATATTATCTGGATTTGGAGCCCTGCACAGAGACAAAATCATGGAACCAGAAACCAAGGAAATATGATATTCACATATTTTAAATTTTCTTTTGAACTGCATATACATGCATACATCCATACATGCATGCATGTATGTATGTATGTCATGCAAGCATGCATGCATGCATGCATATTCAATTTTGACAAGATTTAAAGCAAATGCATATATTACAACCCCAAAGCTTAAGTTTTAAAAAACCAGTAGTTTCCACCACATGGTTTGTTCTATTATTTTTGTATCACCGCAAGGATCTACATTTCAGGCATGTTCAATGCCACTTAAGTGTTTTTGGGCAATTTTAATTCCCAAAATCACTTAAACGAGCATTAAATGCATTTGATTACTGTCCATATTAATTGCTTATTAAAAAGGACATTGCGACAATAGAGTTTTTTCCTTGAGTAACTTGGAGATGTTTCCAATTGGACAGACCTCAATTGAGGGAAACAGAACATGTGTAATGCCTATGTGCATACAGCACAAATGTCAGAGATCCAGACCATTCATTACATAGGGAGCACTTTGAACATGCCATATACCAAAAATCATGGTAGCACACTCATCAAGTGAGCCACACATGTACACTGAATCTAAACTGCTGGACTTCTTCTGATGGCCCATTTTCTTAGACTAGTTTGATGTGCCTGATCAGCAGACCATTATTTGTGGTCCGTGGCATGCTCACTGTGCTCCCTGCCTCATGAATGATCTATAATTCTGAACGGGCATGTCGTGCTCCCAATCTCTAACACATATTCCATCCCTACACATGTAAGGGAATTTATTTAATACTCTGGCAGGGGTTATCACATTTGATTGCAGGTACTCAAAGTTGCACACATTGCATACATCAACTATGGAACCCACCGTCGCTAAGTCACACCCTCAAAATCAGATTGGTTGAACAATCCTAATCTCTAATATGTGGACACTTTTTTGTTGAAAGGGTGAGTTGTTTTTTTTTCATGCGTGTTACAAACATGTTTATTTTTGCATAATCAACTATGAATAAACAATTTAAGGAAATTTTTATTGTTAATCAATTATGCACTTCTTAGAAGCAACACCTAGTCCTTCATCTTCCTAAAGGCAAGGATTTAATGCATGGCATGTATAGAGTGGTCACTAAGAAAGATCACAAACTCATGCATGCACACATGTGGAGCCATCCCAACATAGAGAGAGAGGGAAGGAGGGGGGGAGAGAGGATGAAATCTTACATGTGATAAGAGCAATATGAAACCATCTTTATAATCTGTCTCCCATTTTTCTCCGAGCATTGCAACTGCCATTTGACAAGTATAGCATAAAATCCAACTGTCTATAAGCAAAAATAAAAATCAGCAAACTAGACTTAGGAAATTGGGACTTCCATGGGTTCAGGGTCATTTAGGAGTGAGACTGTATACATTTTGAAGCTGAAGAAGAAAATACTGGATTTTGAAAAAGGTTTTCAAAATTATACTGCCTTTAGAAAAAAAAAATTATTTGTTGCTTTAGTGGTTAGGTTGCTTGGTTTTGACCCATAGGACCAGAGTTCAAGTCGTTTTCAGTGCATTTTTTAAATTTACCACTGTAAAATAATGGAAATCCTCTCATTTTCATCATAAATTGGCCACTGTTTCTGTAACCTACCTCCATGTGGTATCCAGCCCTTGATGCACACATTGCATGATAATAAGTAGAACACTTGCAGCATTGTGTGCAGGAACCATGCATCTGCTTACAGATAACACAAACCTAAATATCCATGGAAAACAAACCATCAACTAAATTGGACTTAGAGAAGAACTGACAAATCAGACTACAGTTAAAAACAGATATTGATCTTCAAGTAAAATCTGAAACAATTGAGTGTTGGAGCTACATTCTGTTGTAGTCAAGAGCCACTATTATAAAGAGGGATAAGAAGACTGAAAGTTATGTTACACTAATCCAACTCCAACTGTAAGATGTATCAACCTTTACAAAAGAGTTTGAGGGAATTTTCAAAATTCCAACTGCAGGCTCCATCTTTTCGTCACTCAAGAAGGAAACTTCAGGTTGAAACCAAGCACACGTGACATGAACCCACAATGTTTCAACATCAGATGGCTTCAAAGCACCCCCTAAAGGAGAAACAGTTCAAATGAAGTAAGATTTGTCAGCATAAAAGCTGAAAAGCTTCAAACATGCCAGAATGAGATAGTGGCAACCCCACCACAAAACTTGAAAATATACCTTTGACAGGACAAAGACAACAGTCCTGCTGGACATCAGGTGTTTCACATGCTCTGCAAACCCAAGAAGTGTAATCACGTGTGCTTCTTGCTCCATAGCATTCCTGGTGAACAGCTATTTGACATCTGGAACAATTGCCAATAAATCAATAGTATATCTTGTAGTTATCCTGTATAACCTCCTAACGACCAATACATTTTTTTTCTTCAATCTGAAAACAAACTGAGTAGGCAAGGGTTCAACGGATGATGAGAAACACCTGTTGCAGATGATAATTTTATTGTAATCCCAATCTTCAACCCATCTGCATATCGCGCATCGTTCTGTTGTCCACTTAGCATAAACTGGATCATATTTCTCTGAGATGAAATTGCAATAACTGTCAGTTTATTCATTGGCATGAATTAAACTTGGATGAGTGTCAGTTTGAGGATGCACAGAAAACATCTCAACAGAGTTGGGAAAAAAAATGTAAAATAGGTGCACCTTGCAAGAAAGCAAGCAGCTTCTGCTTCCGTAGCTTTAGCTTAACAATACTTATCGAAACAAGACCATCCACACCATATTTTGAAATCTGGAGCATATGCAAAGTTACCAATAAGAAAATACATAGAATCAGCTGGCTCAGTCCTTATTAGGTAAGATACTAAAACAAAGTTTTTATTTATGAAAGAAGATTGCTTTTCTGATCATCAAGACAATTATCTTGATGATTTGAACAAAAAATGGGAGAATGAATTATTGTCATCTCAAAACCATGAGGGAAGCATGAGCATTATTAGAAAAATGAAGAATCTACTAAAGCACAAACCCATTGCTGCAGTGGTTGCATTGAACTTTTCACTTTAACAGTAACCTTCCAATTTTTCCATTTGGAACCCGTGTGCCGCTCCCAATCACTGAGTGTCCTTTTCTCTGCCCGGCAAGAACCACACCGACATACAACTCTAGAACAAACATGCAATAAATATTAATAAGTAAATGGAATACATCTCCAAATCAAAATGCAAAGCAGATGAATACAATTAGTATAACATTTGAAAAGCAAGGTATAACACTCAAGACTTAACTCAGACCAACGGGTCACAAATTAAGCAGACCCAAGGAAATCAATTTTAGCCAGGCAATTCTCCTTGCTAATCATGTACAAAAAGACAAAAGGGATTCATAGAACTTGGAAAAAAAGAAACATTTGAAGCTTACAAGTGGAGACTCGGAAAGTATGTGCCTTCCACACCAAAACACACAACAGTTATCTCGTTGGGTAGCACAAATGGCCCATTGTTGTTATTAGATCTGTTTTACAAGTTCAAACATCAATTAGTAAGAAATTAAATAAATAAATAAATAAGAACTTGAGAAGAACATCCAGCAAAGATATTGAATCCCACATATGCAGGCATCAACCAACTTCTGCCAAAAAAAAAAAAAAAAACAGAGATCAATAGAAGTCAACAGACATACTTAATTTGTGGCTGCCTCTTTTCAGTGTCTGATAGTTCAAAATTAAACTTCGCCTTGCAATCGGGGCAGAAATAATCAATGTTCTCCATATTCTGGGACATGAAAAGCTCAGTCAGTAAACATCACATTATAATGAACATGTCATGACATCAGCATTAAGTAAGTTCAAACCATGAAGACTTTGTTGCTAATCTTGTCACACTCTGCGTGAACCCAAAATTTACATCCATCACAGCGCACCTATTCCAGAGAGTGAGTCCCACTGTCATGTTCTATTCATGTGAAGAGAATAAAGAACAAAAAATTTCATCCAAAAAGCAGATTTTCTAACCCAATTCCCCCCATCAGAGTGATGCCAAATCTTCTTGCATATGCCACAAAATTGTTTAGATTTTAACAACTGCAATAACAGCATAGGTTGTGTAATTAACAACGGTGAACGGGCTCAAGCACGCAATTCGCAAATAACTTCAATGATAACAGTAGCATTCAAAATTTCCAATGAAAGTATCCTACATAAGCCACACCATACAAACCTTGGTGCAATGTTTACATAGTAATGGGCTTTCTGGAACAGATCTCTTTGTCTTCTTTGAACTTTTAACTTGCAGAGGCAAACCGCAGCTCTTACAGGGTTGTTCCAGTCTATTTTTCATCCTTCTTACATGCTGCACAGAAAACTAAAATTAATTTTTAAGCTTGGAGAAGCTGAACTTTCATGCACCCTGTGCAGAAAACTTTTCCCAGTCGAAAGAGAAACAACATTTTCCAGCAGAGAGAGAATCTCTACACAAGGTCCAATCTTCTAGAATCTACCAAAACTGTGTTAGTAAGCAATCGCCTTCAAATGACAAAGAACAAGAGGAGAGATAAACTAGCTGAAAAGTTGAATGTATAAGAATGATGATGAGTGAATATGATTGAGCTGACCACAATGTGTGACCTATGATAGGCAGACCTTTTTTTCCCTTTGTTTAGATAGATATCTTCGTAGGCAGACTACCTCACCATAGCTCACACAAATATGGCTTCTCAACAAGCACAGTGACCTGAGCATTGTATCCCAGAAGCAAGGCACAGGCTATGACAAATCAGTTGTATATAACAACCTAACTGAAAAAATACAAAGCCAACAGCAATAGTGCTTATTACCCCACACACCATATTTTACCAGCCTAAGACCTTATATTAGTTTTCTACCATGGCTAAGACCCTATATTAGTTTTCGACCATTTAAAAAATGGTGACAACTCTTAAAACGTACACATGGCATAGTTTTATTACGATCTAGACCATCCAAATCATTGACCCAACTATTGATGGAGCACAACCGAAAAATTGCACTGAAAGATATTATTTGCCATCTCATTTTCCCTTTGAATCTGGACCACTTGCTATTTTACTTTTCAATGATCCATTTGATAGCCACCATTTGTATGGTTAGGATTGCTTGTTCAGTGTGTGTTTAGACATATGCTCCATCTTAGATAGCCGAGATAGCTGTACGTCCGTGCTGCATGTAAGGAGGAAGATTCATCACCAATTTTTAAATGGTGCGAAACTAGCATAGGAGTCTCAACCCATTTTATCAGGGGGAATGATCCCGTGGAGTCAGACTCCATGGTAACTTCCCATGGAGTCAAGTTTTGGCGGGCACACATGGTATGCATAAGGTATCCAACCCATCCAACAAGTCTTCCCACCATGAAGATCCAATGCCCCAAAAATTAGGCTGATACAATCATCAGCTGGGCCACACCACATAAAACAATGGAAAGCCAAACAAAAACGTCTAAATTTTATGACTGGCCTGATTATTGAATCAGCCTGATTTTTCAGGCATCTGAACTTCATGATGATGCTGCCCTTTGGACGGGTTGTATGCCATATACACACACCTCAGTGGGCCCCACACAACTCAACTCCATGGTAAGCTACCAAAGAGTCAATTCCATGCAATCATTCCCCGTTTATCAGATACAAATATCATGCAACCATCAAAGACCGAATCATAAATAAATGTTTGAACCCCAGCTTTCCCAATATGCTGCTATAAACTCGAATACAGCTTTCGAATCCAGTCATACTGAGTCCTTAGAACAGGCCAACACAAGTCAATCACCTTCTGCCAATTCCTAACATTTTCTGGAATCCAAGTTCCCAATGTCCATGCCTTACCTGGCTATGACCTACTTCCATGTGATCAAAGATTAAGCCACCCACAAAATTCTGATTTTACGTTGCAAAGTTCTAATTAAATATGAAACAGCTCATATCATCTAGAACCAGTCAGAGAAAATCAAGGGGGGAAAAGGAGATAGTAGGAAACCGTTGTGTTTTTGAGGTGGCTTGCCTGATCCTGAAATTGGCATTCCTCATACTGGTTTGAACCAGTGGCCTCTTGGATCCCTCTAGGAACAGACTGATGAAAAGCCGTCTGCAAAACCTTGCTCCTGTCCTCCTCTGGCTGAGTCACCGGAAATCCATGCTCTTCTAAGAACGCCTCCTCAATAGCCATCCTAAAGTCCTTAGGTTTGCTCTTAAACAACTGGGTCTGCCCCTGGAACCTGACAACCCAGCATTTTACCAAAAATCCACCTAAAAAAAAAAAAGCTCTCCTGCTAATAATTCAAGTTCTACACAAATGAAACTTTAAAGAACAAACCTGTCTAAATAGTCTATGAATGGAAAGATCATCCCATGTTTCACCCAAGCATAGTCCTATTCATCACCAGTTACATACAATCAATGAAAAAGAAATAGATTCTGGGTTGCCGTAAAGCCAGGAAAAATTATAATTTGAAAAGGAGAATAAAAATAATTTTTTTTTTTTAAAAAAAAAAAATCATCAGTTGCACCATAAGTTATGTCCTTCCGCATCCCTAAACCGTACATGCAGCATACATGAATGAGATCTGAACCAATCTTTTGGTGGCTCCCAAGCACAAATGGGCCATTAACCAAAATAAATAAATTGATCACCACCCGACAGGTGGCAAACAGGCAGACTAACAGAGCAATATTTGCAGTGCACAGTGAATCATTGATCTGACTGTTAAGAACTTAAGATCATCTGATCAGCGCAACTTCTGTGGCCATGCCATGGTGGATCCCACAGGATGGATGGTTCTAATCAACATACACGTGCCACGTGTAAAGTGTAGGAACAAGCGAGGAAACAATTTCCATACATCCAGGTGCACCAAATTGTTCCCCTTATAACTACATATCACACACACAACACGAGAGAGAGAGAGAGAGAGATTGAAATGCATTTTACCCTTTCTTTTCCATTTCCGGAGTGTCCAAAGAACATGACACAAATAGCTCCAGCTACGCAGGAATTCAGAACCGTTTCAGGAGCCTGCAAGATGGGATCAATCACAACGGCAGGCCATGCTGGATACCTTTTCCCACATTTCGCCCACACAATGTCACCCAAAACAAACTCTTCCGGCCTATAGAAATCCTTTCTCCTCTCAACCGCTTCCTCTGGTAATCTTTCTACAGCCACCAAGCCAGTACCCTTCCGAGAATCATTGGCTCCTCCCAATGGCCGAGATTTCTCCTCTACATCCGCCGAACACTTGTTAATGGATGTGAGCGAACTACGTGAAGTCGAAATTCTCTTGAAACCCTCTTCTTCTTCTCCTTCTCCTTCTCTCTCGAGCTGTGCAGTGAAATTAGGGCTTTTGCAACTGAATTTCTCCTCATTGACCTGATTTCTACCACTATGGGTATCAATTTTCGGTTTCTTGCAGCTGAATTTCTCCTCTCCAAATTCTCCATCGGCATTTTCGGAATCAGAAACAGGGTTCATGGCTTTCGAATTTGACTTCTCCTTCTTCCAAGGATCAATGACGGAATCTCTTAATCGAGAAGGGAGTACCTGAACCCGCCCCCGTGCCGTCTTCACAAGAAGCGGATGCGGAGACCGCTTCGAATCGGACTCCACCTCAACGGAGCAGTTCGACGCTTCGGTGCACCACGAAGCCGCCGCACTGCTGAAATCCTCGCCATCCTCGCCGCCGACTCCCTGCCCCAACGATCCGGCAGAGGGGAGCGGAATTCCACGTGCCGCAGCATCACTGAGCAGATCGAGCGCGTGGCAGAACGAATACGCCGCCTTCTGTCTCTTCAGATTCTTCGGATTTTCATCTTCGGATTCTTCGAGCTTGCGTCGCTTCAGATCCCGCATTCCCAATTTCAGGTTCCGCTTCGTAATCATCTTCGGATATGTAAAGAATGTAAACCCTAATTCCACTCTCCAGTCAGGAGACAGAATTCAAAAAGAAGACGAAAGAGAAAAGAAAAGGAAAAACCTAAATTCTTGGAAGACCGGATTTCGAAATCCGACGGTTGGGAGATTAGGGATTTATTCCATCTCACGGAACTGCCTCTGAATTGAGAGAATTTTGTATACACGGGAGTTGAAGTGTATACACGTGTATTCTATTCGGCGCGAGGACTTCTCGTTGGGTTTTGGCTCCAAAATTCCGAGTCCGAATCTGAAAAGCGGGGAAACACTAAACAGAGGGAGAGAGATGGCGGTAATATACCGAAATATATTTGGAGAAAGGATATTTTACCTCAAAATTCCTCGGGAATGTAGATTTACCAGATAATCGTTCCCCAGTGAGCTCAAATTCGCGGAAAGGGATTCTCGAGCTCAAGAGTGGCTGCTGATAATTGCGGGGCCCACGTTGAGGCAATGGCAGATTGAATCATCAGATGATCTATACGCGAATCTGAATGGTTTTGGATGGTGTGTGTTGTTTGTTCTGATGTGGCCCATCTTATGGCTAGAACCTTTAGACATTTTGTTCTTCCGATCTTACTAACGCTATTTATCTGACGGGTTGGATGTCATACACAGACACCATGGGCCCCGCAATTCTCGTAAAAAACAAAACAAGGTTGATTTGGTAAATTCATCTGAACTACGGCAAATCCAGCCGTCGAGAGGCTCGGTTATCCTGTAAGAGTTTTGTTTTTTTTTTTTTGGCTCGTTATTACACCGACTGTTAGTTCACACTTCACTGTTAGCCACCCCCACTAGAGAATCGACGCCAATCCTGTAAGAGTTTTACTGAAAAATTACTCAACAATTCCTAGTTTTATTAAATAGTTGCTTGACTAATAAAAATCCCCCGGAGAGGCTTACCAAGTGATAAAACTTCCAAAATTTTGTATGCCATCCAAACCGTTTAATATATGCAATCCACCGTGATAATGAGATGAACTAAAAAATCTGAAGATCCAATCATAAGGTGGACCACGAAATAAAAACAATGCACACCATCAAAAAAAATATCCAAATTGATGGGTAGCTAATGGGTTCATTTGATCAGCCAGATTTTTGGTTTGTATGACACCATGGTGGGTGCCCATGTTGAACGGATTAGATGCCATGAACATGCCACCTGGGCCCCGCAGTTATCAACCTTACTACTTTTTTAAAGAAAGAAATAGAGGATACTTTAATAATTTCGGGAGGAAACGGATTGGCTACTCCCCCTGCCACCAGCCCCATGCTGGTGGTCGGTGCTCAGTCGGTGCTCTGTGGGCCCCATCATGATGTACATGTTTCATCCAGGCCGTCCATGTATTTTTCCAGATCATTTTATAGTATGAGAGAAAAAATGAGATATATCCCAATCTCAAGTGGACCACATTACAGGAAATAGTGTTGAATGAGCGTTGACCATTAAAAACCTTTTGGGGGTTATAAAAGTTTTGGATCAAGCTGATCTTTGTTTTTTCCCTTCATCTGGGCCTGTATGACCTAATCAACAGATTGGATGTCAAATAAACAGTACATTATTTTCCTGTGGTGTGGTCCACCTGATATTTTTATTCCTATAATATTTAAGATCAATCATAAAATGATATGTAAAAATGGATGAACGGAATGGATGAAACACATACATCATGGTGTGGCCCACGGAGCACCGACCACCAGCCATGGGGCTGGTTTCAGGGGGAGTAGCCAATCCGTTTCCGGAGGGGAAAGGCTTCGGAGCGGAGGATTGAATGACAAAAATACCCTCGTTACTTTTAACCTGGTGAAGTTGAGAATTGTGGGCGGCGCCGGTGGATGACATCCACCCCGTCCAACAAATGAAACCCACCACGATAATCAAAGAAACGAAAATTTTATAAGATACAATTATAAAGTGGGCTACACCAAAAATATATATGCACCACCCAAAAACATGCGAATTCATATACAGCCATTTGATGATTTAATCTTTCAGAATTTCAGTCCATTCGATCATCATATATACGGGTTTATATGTTTTACCCCTTCGATGTCATATACATGTCATATGGGCTTATATTTTCTTAATAATAATAATCAAGGCGTTGAGGTAATTGCTCTCCTCAAAAAGCGTCTCACTGCTCGGTTAAATGAAGAGGCTGGTGGAATTTTGCAGTAAAAATTTCTTTTCTTACAAATCTGTGTAAATTCTGATTTTACTAAAAAATTCTATTGCAACCTGAAATTCCATTCTTGCAGGTGGAATGACTGAAGTGCCCCACTTGTTTTATCCCTGAAAAGTGGTAAAATCAGGAATTGCGGGACCCACATGGTGTGTGATCGACATCCAACCCCTCTAACAGATGCATCCTACCTTGATGATTAGGTGAAACAAAAATCAGACCAATTGAACTATCACATGGACCACAAGTGGATTTGGATGTTTTTGGGTGGTGGACATGTTTTCAACACGTTGGCCCACCTGATGATTGTATCTACGTGAGTTTTTATTTCTGATCATCGTGCTGGATGCACTTGTTGGACGGGTAGGATGTGGTACATGTACCACTTGGCCCACAATTTTAAACTTCTTTTAAATTTTTTATTTTTTATTTTTTTAAAAGACAAAAGGTAAAAACAGGGCATTGTGGTATTGCATTTCAGCTATTTGAGCCATTGTGTTTGTGAAAATATGAAAAATGAGGAATTTTGTGATAAATTCTTACAAAATGAAAGAGGATTGATATACATCAATCCATTTTATTTGCAAACGTGGGAAATGGGTGCAAGCTAATAAGAGGGTGCAAACATCACTTTCCACTGTGAAATTTGAGAAATAGTGAGGGCTTGCTTGTTTTTGCCCTTTAGTAATAATTAACTCTTATTGACATATGAAAGGGAGAGAAATAGCCATTGTAAATACCCCTTGAAAACTATAATCACATGCATGTAATTGGACAAGGATTGCTTCGGATTTAATATAAGGGGCCCACGATAATGCATGCATCTAGTCCATGTTCATCTATTTTAACAACTTATTTTTCAGTGTGAACAAAAAATAAGGTATATCATAAGCTCAAGTGGACCACACCACACAAAACAAGAGATAATGACATCCACCGTAAAAAGCTGACACGAGTCTAGAGCTCATAGAGATGTGCATTTGTCACCTACTTATAAGGTTACTTAGACTTGAATGAAAGGAAAACACAAATACCAGTTTCATCCAAAACTTTTATGCACCTCAAGAAATCTTCAACAATAAGTGAATAATTTCCCCCTCCTTGTGGTGCAATCCACTTGTACTTTAAAATTACCTAATGTTTTAGCTCATTTCCTAAAATGAGTGAGTAAGAGATGGGTGGCATGGATCAAACCTATACATAAGAGTGAGTGCCACAAATTTTACTGAACTCATATTTCCTTTCCTTAATTTTAACATTATAGGCTGTCATGACCAGTGGAGGCTGCTGGGCTGCAGTTACATGTGTAAAACATAATTACTTATTTAGCTGTATTTATAGATAACTAGAGAAATTTTGGAATTTTAAGAAAAATAAGACCTGATACTCTGGTGGAGAGTGGGGTGGATGATGCACGAGATTAAGATATTAGAAAATTTTCGCATGCATGGCATACAGGAAGTACATGTTAAACCGTCGAAATTTACAAAAGTACAAGTTTAGTGTAATAGTTTAGTATCGTGAGCTAAAAAAAATATTATTCGGTTATCTGATTATTAGATTTCTAGACGTTCATTAGTTGGTCAAAATGTAAAAACATGTAATGGGCTTATTTCAGAAAACAAGTGTCCATGGATCAGTGGCTGGGATTATTCAACCAATCTCATTTTTAATTTGTTACCTACTGATGGTGACTTCCTCAATTTAGAGGGTTGAATTTAAGTTAACATATGCCAAGGTTATATATGTCGCGTGTACCATTTTCTAAACGCCTGTTGCAATTCCAAGGTGGCAAAAGACAGAACGGGACTGCGCACTGAGTAAACTATTGGGGGCCCACCGTGATGTATATGTCTCATCCACACCATCCATCATTTTTATATTGTCATTTTTAAGGCATGACCCGAAACATATCCAAATCTCAAGTGGACCACAACACAATAAATGGGTGGGGATAATGATGTCCGCATTTAAACCTTTATTGGGCACGGAATGACTCGACTCGCCTAACTTAACTCGTCCGACTCGTTCAGGCCCGACTCAACCTGAATCGAATAGGTGAGTTGGTTTAAATTTAGTGGGCTTCGCCAATCTGAATTCAAACCAATTTGAGTTCGAGTTACCTAATAACTCAATCCGACTTGACTCGAAACTCGATTTGACTTGACTCGAAACTTGATCTGGTTAGACTCGACTCAATTTGAAATTGATTTAACTCGGATTCGGGCATATATAAAATAAAAATTTTTAATTTTTTAAGTATATCTAACCCCATACATCACGTCTAACGCTAACCCAATCCCAAACCATCTCTCTCCCTCCCTCATCCTCATCCCCATCCTCTTCTAAGCCAGGCAACCACCCACCACCATCACCACCCTACTCTATTTCTCTCCTCTCTACACCCTCTCTCCCTCATCTTTCAAGTCCGGCAGCCACCCACCACCATCACCATGGCCCTCCTCCTCTATCTCTCTCTCTCTCCTCTCCACTCCCTTCCTCCTTCCTCTTCCAAGCCAGGCAACCACCATCACCACCCTCCTCCTCCTCTCTCTCCTCTCCACTCCCTCCCCTCATCTCTCAATCCGAATCTGTGCCAACTTGAACTGACTCTGTACTTTTGACTGGGTTAGACTCTGTTCGGATTAGTCCAGGCCAAACCCCGATTCAGATCGGTTCAAACATGTTGGACTCGGTACCGAGTCGAGTCGAGTTCAGGTCAAGCCTATTTCAAAACCGGATCAATTCAAATCATCCCTAACTCAGTTCAACTCAACTCGATGCCCAACTCTACTTATAAGGTATTAAACTTTTTTTTTTTTTTTTATAACCATCTCTCTCTCTCTCTCTCTCTCTTCTTTTCTCTTTTTTCTTTTTTTTTTTTTACACGCGCACCCAACACACACACCATAGTGGGATTTCACCACCTATGGGTATCCAACCCAAGACCTCTGTTGAAACTCCTCAAAGTCTACCACTGAGGTAAGGACCCAAACCCCATTTTTTTAAAATGGTGTAGACTCTCGAGGGCAAGCATGATATAGTTGTGCGAGGATCTAAACCATCCAAATTGCTACCAAACAATAAGGGGATTTGAAATCCCCTCAAATCCTCCAAAATCCATGGTGCCAAACGACCCCTAACTCAACTATAGATGGAACAGAATCTAAAAATTACAATGACAAAGTTATATTGACCATATGATTTTTTCCATTCAGATTTGGATCAGTCAACATATTTCTTCTAACCATTCATTTAATTGGTATTATTTGGATTGTTATGGTTGCTTTATAAGTGATATTTTTGGAAATATGCTCCATCCAGTGGCATCCATAGCCTGGATGGTCCAGATAGCTGTACAACAGCGCCGCATCTGAAAAGGATGACCCACTGCCACTTTTAAGATGTTATTAAACTAACATAGGAGTCTAATCCATTATTTCGTTGTCAATGATGGCCGTGCTGGTACGGAAGACATATGGGGAATTTGATACCAGGTGGGACCTGTCTTAGACTCTTAGGATGTCGAAAAAAACAAAAATGGAAATATAAAGGGGATTTTTACAAAATACCTCCAAAAATAAGATTTTACTGAATAATATTTGCACAAACCAAAATGCAATGAAAGTGCTTTTGAGCAATGAAATTACCGTAACACCATTATACATGAAGTGGATAATTGTGGGGCCTACAATAGTTGTATGATATCCAACCCATCCAATAGATGTAATCTGCTGTGATGTTCAAAAGGATGCAAAATTTAGCTCATCTAAACATAAGGTGAGCCGCACCATAAACAATAATATACACTACTTAAAAGCATCAAGATGCATACGGAGCTAATCCGGTGATTCAATTAGAAAGATTTTTAGTTAGCGTGATTGTCATAGTTAGATGGATGTTTGCCGGGTTGCATGACATAGGGTCTCTGAAATTTTCTGATCATATTACTTCTTAAAGGAAAATTAATTAAATACATGAAGGGTACCTTGGTAACTTCCCTTCTCATAAAGTCCTGCTAAGGTTTTTTTATTCTTGGTTGGATTCTATAGTAAATTTGGGATTTATAAGATTTTTTTCATACAAATTGCAATATTATAAAGATATTTATAATAAGAATTTTATCATCGTTGAAAAAGAAAAACCAGCACTTTACCTTAGGATAAATTTTTAACCCAACTTTAAGTGAATGCATGTGAAATCACTTTGAACTGTCTCATAAATAATGTGCTATTTTAAAATAAGAATTAAATATGTAAAGCAACATTCATTAAGCATCCAAGAATCTTATGTATTTATTTTATGATCCATTTAAAGTATGGCCCACCATTCGAACTATTTAATTTTGAATTATGTATTTATCATGTGTAGCTGTAAGGGTGGCAATGGGTCAAGCAACCTGATGAACCCAACTTACCTTTAAACTAGGATTAGACTTCTTAGCTTGGCTCATACTTAGCCTAAACTAAGCTTGAGCTCGAATTGATTTAGTCTAACCCAGCCCAGCCCAGATCCATTACTTAGCTCATATGTATATCTTATATCTTATAAATGTCATTTTAATCCTTGATCAGAAAAATATATGCATATTTATTGCATACCAATATTAATTTTGTTCAGTGTAAGTTATTATTATTAAAATTTCATGTGCCAACTACTTGATATGTGTATGTGATTGATAATTTTAGGTAGTTTGGATCGTCAAGCAATGGTTGGCAATCGCCCTCTGTGCTTGTTTGGATTGCGCGTAAACAGAAAATGGAATTTAAGTGTTTTTCATTACTCCTCCGATCTTTGAGATTGTTTGGATAGCAAAGGAAATGATAACTCTGAAAAATAACAATTACTATCATTTTCCATAATCAAAATCTCACGATAAGATAATTTTCATTTATCTTTCAAACAAGACCCTCCAGCATATAAAATCCATAGAATCCATGTTTCAATAGTATTCACAAAATTCATGAGAATCTGCCGTTAAATAATCATTACACTTAAAAAAAAAAAAAAAATTTCCTTTTACATAGTTCAAACAAGCTCTTCATGTGGTTATTGAACACAATGCCATTCAAGATAACATTTCTTATCTTCATACGTGCCCCTCCACTGGGGTGGACCTATGCTAGAGATATCAGGTGAAGCCATAGGTAAAAAGAACTCCTCAAAATACATATGCCTCACTGTGTAGATGCCATTTCTCTCTCTCTCTCTCTCTCTCTCTCTATATAGATATATATATATATATATATATATATATATATATATATATATAAGCTAATGCAGTCAACAACTGGACGCATGTTTGCAGAGTAAATAAAAATGATCGATTAACACATTTTGATTAATGATCCAGCTTAAGCGTACGGATGGCCAATCCAATGGTCAAACCTACTCGGTTTTTAAGATATGTCATTTTAACTTCACGGACCTTATCTCGTATGTCACTCCACCCTAGTATGTTATGATACTTACTTGATACTGAGAGTACTAGCCAACGCATCAAAAGCTCTAGAGTTGTTGGGAAGCATCATAATATTGTATAATTATTCAGGCCTTATTAGACAAACCAACCTCGTATCTCATAATTCCCACAATAATCCCCACCCGTTGGCAATTATGCATCTCACAAATTCCACCTCGTGGATCACCCCACCCTAATACGAAGATACACTTGTATCATCTTTTGTGTCAAAATTCGTCAATACTCTTGATTGAATGAGTTAAGAGTGGAATAAGCAACAATGCAAGTATATATGTTAATTGATAACATGTGCCAACACAATAGGTCTTGACTGTTACTTGTCTTGACATAAATTTCTTGAATCAAACAATTCCTAAAAATCATCAAATGACTAGATTGGCCCATGTTATTAGTACTCTCATATGTAAGTTACATCCCAATAATCAGAATTACGTAACGATAATAACATCTGATTTTTGGAGTTAATTTAAGTTAGTAAAAAACTTCTTTTTAAATGTTATATGCTAGAGCGCAGGATATGTACATACAACCGCACAACGTATGTAGATTTATCAACCCGACCTGGATTTGCCGGCTAAAGCTTTTAAAGCCTTTGGTAGAAAGGCCCACTGCAATGTTTGTGAGAAATCCAATATATTTATCTATTTTTTAAATCATGTTAGGCATGGCTCAAAAGATGAGATGTATCCAAAACTCAAATGGGCCGCTGGACAGAAAAAAGTGGGCTGAGAAATGCTTATCATTGAAATCTCTCTCAGGTCTACCGTGATGCCTATATGCCATCCATGCTGCTAATAAAATTATTACTGTTGGAATGAATTTAACATACAAAATATTAGCTATTTTTTATACTGTGGGCAGATTACTCAAAAACAACATGGCCTCTTACGAAGGAGTTTTCTTTCTGCAGAAGGCTTTCGCAGGCAATCACACCCTTATCCATCCAGCTGAAATTTGCTTGGGTGACCAGCATGTCCTGGCATCCAAACGGTGGACGGTCCCGATCATCTGGACATCTCCACATGTCGGCTCAAATAAAATGTAAGAATGACACGTGAGAGGATAGTTAAAGTTGAAAACTGAGTGAAAATTGAGAGATGCAGAAGATTTTCTATGTATTTGAGACAACCCAATGAGGTTGAATATATAGAAATTACAACTATGTATACAAGGAAATTAGTAAATGCAGAATCCCCTACCTATAAAAATAAGATATACAAGGTAACAAGATATACAAGATATGTGAGGTATCTAACAAAAGTCCCAACAGGTAAAACAAACTCTTTTGGCGAACGCGGACGGCTCTACTTCTCCGCAGCGTGGATTGGGTGCTACCACAGGCCGTCAGCTCGGCAGGGGCAGGTGCTCTATGTGGCCACTGTGATGTATGAGTTTTATTCACACCGTCCATCAAATTTTCTATATCATTTCATGATAGAAGGCCAAAAATGAGGTAGATATACGGTTCAAGTGGACCACATAGTGGGGATTAAATGTCTACCGTTGAAAACTTCTTGGGGGCACCAGAAGTTTCGGATCAAGCTGATATTTGTGTTTTCAATTCATCCCACCTTATGAACAGATAAACATTACAGTGGGCCCTAGGAAGATTGCAACGGTAGGCATTATTGTCACCACTGCCTCTTACGGTGTGGTCCAATTGAGCCTTGGATCTGCCTCATTTTTTGAGTTTTTACACAATGATATCGCAAAATTGATGGACGGTGTGGATAAAACCCACACATCACGGTGGCCACTCAAAGCCCCTGCCTGTGCCGAACTGGGGACAGGCCGGGTTAGTACCCGCTACCCAATCCGCGACCGTGCTGCGGAGGACCAACGTTTGGGAAGCAACGCATTAGAAATGCCATCCTCACCGTCACTTTTGTGGCCTCGGAATGGACCGTTAAAATGAGATGTCCCAGTGATCGGGATTCTATCATTTTAAAAAAAATTGTGGGCCATCCACGGAAAGGCCCGATAGTTGACGGTCTGGATTACCGAAGGTGTACCGTGAGGTGGCAACGAACGATGAGCTGTTCGGTCCCACTTAAAAGCTCGTCAAGATGAACGGTTCCCATTGGAATGAGATACGAGTCGAAGACGCGTGCTAATTGAGAAATTTGCGACTGTATGACCCATTTATGGCCCATTTACGAGACCAAGCCCACCTTTTTTTACCTTGCAAAAATAAGCCCCATCTGTACGGTTGGCTTGCCAAAGGTCGAAAATGCCCCTACTTTCTCCTTCAAGCGGATCGGTGGTGCTCGAAGACGAGCGCTGACACTCCTCGAACCGCGAGTTGTACGAACGGTTCAAAAGATATCAAAGTTACATGGGCCCCACAGTTACGTATTTATTGTATCCACAACGTTCATCCATATTTAGAGATCATTTGGGAGCATTGTCAAAAAAAAAAAAAATCATATCCAAAGATCAACTGGACCACACCACAAAGAGCAACGGGAAAATTGATTTTCACCGTTAAAAATTTTGTACGGCCCACCGTAACATTTATTTTCCATCCAATCTATTCATAAGGCCACAAAGACCTGGATGAAGAGGAAAAACAAATTTCATAATAATCCAAAACTTCTGTTACCCTTAAAAGGGTTTCAATGGTAGAGGTTCAATCCTCCACAGCCTTTAACAGTGTGGTCCACTTGATAGCTAGATTTGTCTTATTTTTCGTCTCAAGCCTTAATACGAGTTCTTCGAATATATCGACGGTTTGGATATAACACATACCTCATAATACGACCCACAAAAAGCTGTGGGGAATATAACGGTAAAAAATAAAACAATAATAAATAAATAGGATAGGAACTGATGGCTACAGTCTTTTTTATCGCTACGTATTATAACCGTAGCCATAATCGGAGCCCCCGCCATTTCGATATGTCTTTTTATATGTATCGAAGGTCTTTCGATATGTATCGAAGGCCTTTCAATTAATTGAAAAAGGTCCTGAACTGTCCAGCGAGTTTACCTCAAAAATCCTGCAATTTTTTATACATATCAAACAGTATTCAATATGTATCAAAGGTGATATGACCAATAGCTACGGATTATAACCGTAGCCACAAATGTAGTTTGTGCCAATTTATGAATTTTTTTTATTTTTTATTTTTTATTTTTTACATGGATAAATTTATTCTACCTACAATTTTCTCTAATACATATTTATATAAATATGTATATATAAGCATATAAAAAAAATTTCTCTCTTTTTTTCATTTATTTCTTTATTCATTTAACAAGAATATCTTCTAAACCAAAATTAGTTACTTGACGTACCCTATATAATTTTGGGGTAGGAGAAGCTACTTCAGCCAACCAACTTGGTTATTTTTCAAGATTCCATCAGATCTATGGTCGAAAATCTATTTCATTCACTTCGCGATCAATTTCAATCAGTTCGCGGTCAATTTCATTCATTTCATTTACTTCGTGATCAATTCCATGCATTTCACGGTCAATCCCAGCGATTCTGTTTTGATTCATGGTCATTTCCATTCATTTCACGGTCAATTCCCTTCACTTCACGGTCATTTCCATGCATTTCACGGTCAATCGTTTCACTTCACGGTCATTTCTATGCATACCACGGTCATTCTCGCCTATTCTGTGTTGATTCACGGTCATTTCGGCACATTGCACGGTCATGCCCCTTCACTTCACAGTCATTTCGGCGCATTTCACGGTCCAATCGCCTCACTTCGCGGTCATTTCCATTCATATCACGGTCATTCCCGCCTATTCCCTGTTAATTCACGGTCATTTTAACGCATTTCACGGTCATGCCCCTTCACTTCATGGTCATTTCCATGCATATCATGGTCATTCTCGCCTATTCCTTGTTGATTCACGGTCCTTTCGGCGTATTTCACAGTCATGTCCCTTCACTTTACGGTCATTTCTGCGCATTTCGCGGTACAATCGCCTCACTTCACGGTCATTTTCATGTATATCACGGTCATTCCGGCCTATTCCGTGTTGATTCACGGTCATTTCGGCGCATTTCAAGGTCATGCCTCTTCACTTCATGGTCATTTCCACGCATTTCACATTACAATCGCTTCACTTCACGGTCATTCCCATGCATATCACGGTCATTCCCGCCTATTCCGCATTGATTCACGGTCATTTCAGCACATTTCACAGTCATGCCCCTTCACTTCACGGTCATTTTCGCGCATTTCATAATCCAATCGCTTCACTTTACGGTCATTTCCATGCATATCATGGTCATTCCCGCCTATTTCGTGTTGATTCATGGTCATTTCGGTGCATTTCACGGTCATGCCCCTTCACTTCACGATCATTTTCACGCATTTCACGGTCCAATCGCTTCACTTCACTGTCATTTCCATACATACCACGGTCATTGCCGCCTATTCCGTGTTGATTCACGGTCCTTTCGGCGCATTTCACGGTCATGCTCATTCACTTCACGGTCAGTCATTTTCACGCATTTCACGGTCCAATCGCCTCACTTCACGGTCATTTCCATGCAAATCATGGTCATTCCCGATGATTCCGTGTTGATTCACGGTCATTTCGACGCATTTCACGGTCATGCCCCTTCATTTCACGGTCATTTCAGCACATTTCGCGGTCCAATCGCCTCACTTCACGGTCATTTCCATGCATATCAGAGTCATTCCCGCCTATTCCGTGTTGATTCACGGTCATTTCGGCGCATTTCACAGTCGTGACCCTTCACTTCATGGTCATTTTCACGCATTTCGCAGTCCAATCGCTTCACTTCACAGTTAGTTCCATGCATATCACGGTCATTCCCGCCTATTTCGTGTTGATTCACGGTCATTTCGGCGCATTTTACAGTCATGCCCCTTCACTTCACGATCATTTTCGCACATTTCACGGTCCAATCGCCTGATTTCACGATCATTTCCATGCATATCACGGTCATTCCCGCCTATTCCGTGTTGATTCACGGTCATTTCGGTGCATTTCACGGTTATGCCCCTTCACTTCAAGGTCATTTTCATGCATTTTATGGTCCAATCGCTACACTTCACCGTGAAATCACTACCATCTCCTTCTCCCCCTTCATGCAAATAGATATTCTCAATTTTAAGATGGTGGCCCACCTCCTTCACTTTAGATCCTCCACCAGATGATGAAACTGACCCTCTCTCTATTGACTCATCAAATGACATATCCTCGCGTTTGTCATCATCTCCCACCCCTTGTTCATGCAAATTAATCCTTTCGATCGGTGGATTGTGGTCCACCTCCACTTCAAATCCTTCACCTGATGATTTCTTTATTGACCGATGAAATATCACATCCTCCAGTCCATTATTATATCCTTCTTCGAGCCCTTCGATCAATAGAGATTCTTTACCAGATGATGATGGACAGTCATTCTCAATTGACCCATACAACAGCACACCCTCGATTCCATCACCATCTCCTCCCCCTTCTCCATTTAAATCAAGCTTCTCGATCAACGAATGGTGGCCCACCTCCTCCACTCGAAACCCTTCCCCAGGCAATAAGATTCCAATTGCAGTAAAAATGTCGAATCAATAAGGAATAAGTGGGAATAACCATGGTATGCATGGAAATGACCGTGAAGTGAGGCGATTGGACCGCGAAATGTGCCGAAATGATCGTGAAGTGAAGGGGCATGACCGTGAAATGCGCTGAAATGACCGTGAATCAACGCGGAATATGCGGGAATGACCGTGATATGCATGGAAATGACCGTGAAGTCAGCCGATTGGACCGCGAAATGTGCGAAAATGACCGTGAAGTAAAAGAGCATGATCGTGAAATGCATCGAAATGACCGTGAATCAACACGGAATAGGGGGGATTGACCGTGATATGCATGGAAATCACAGTCATTCCTGCTTATTTCGTGTTGATTCACGGTCATTTAGGCGCATTTCACGGTCATGCCCCTTCACTTCACGGTCATTTCCGCACATTTCGCAGTCCAATCGCTTCACTTCACGGTCATTTCCATGCATACCACGGTCATTCCCGCTTATTCTGTGTTGATTCACGGTCATTTCGGCACATTTCACGGTCATGCCCCTTCACTTCACGGTCATTTTTGCGCATTTCGAGGTCCAATCGCCTCACTCACGGCCATTTTCATGCATATCACGGTCATTCCCGCATCTGTGTTGATTCACAGTCATTTCGGTGCATTTCACGTTCATGCCCCTTCACTTTACGGTCATTTCCGCGCATTTTGCGGTCCAATCGCTTCACCTCACGATCATTTCCATGCATATCATGGTCATTCCCGCATATTCCGTGTTGATTCACGGTCATTTCGGCGCATTTCATGGTCATGCCCCTTCCCTTCACGGTCATTTCCGTGCATTTTGCAGTCCAATCGCCTCACCTCACGGTCATTTCCATGCATATCACGGTGATTCCCACATATTCCAACTCAGAATCTCTATTTGCATGAAGGGGGAGGAGACGGTAGTGATTTAGAGTGTATGTTATTCTACCAATCAAGAGTTTTGATTTTCGTGAAGGTGCAGAAGGAAATGGTAATGTATTAGAGGGTATGTTATTCCGTCAATTCGAAGATAAAGGGTCGACATCATGTTCTGGTGAAGGATTCCATGTGGATGAGGTAGGCCACCTTCTGCCTAGGACACTATTCTGGTTGGGTGGGACGTTACACTACACCTGATGCTCAAGTGATTGGGCGGATTCGTTGGCTTCCTACGGTTGATTAATCAAATTTGTGCGGTTCTTTACTGGCTTCACTCCTGTATAGACTAACATTAAGTGTTATTGATCATTTAAGTGATATTATAAGTTAATTAATAAAAAAAATTCAAGGATTTTTTTGGAAATCCAAAATGGTGAAAATCCAGGATGTTACATGCCCCTTCACTTCATGGTCATTTCCGCACATTTCACGGTCCAATTGCCACACTTCACCGTGAAATGCGTCGAAATGACCGTGAATCAACACGGAATAGGCGGGAATGACCGTAAAATGCATGGAAATGACTGTGAAGTGAAGCGAATTGACATTCAAATGCATGAAAATGACCGTGAATCAAAACGAAATCGCTGGGATTGACCGTGAAATGCATGGAAATGACTGTGAAGTAAAAGGAATTGACCGTGAAATGCATGGAAATGATTGTGAATCAAAACGGACTCGTCAGGATTGACCATGAAATGCATGAAAATGACCTTGAAGTGAAGCGAATGGACCGTGAAATGTATAAAAATGACCGTGAATTAAAACGGCATCATCGGGATTGTCACGCCCCGAACTCGGAAACCGGGCTCACAAAATTCCCGATCACCGAATCCGGTGCCGACGGCCTCCGTAGAACCCCATTCTCGGATCCCGACACCCATTTACCAGGTTCCGATCCTGGGATACTACAAGGAGGGTTTTAAATCATTAGTCTGATTCATAATGAGCATAACAAAAGCATAACCCACAATCAATAAGCACAAGAACACCACTACAAAATCCACTATGATCAAAAACTTTTTAAGTACAATACGACTGAAAGAAAATAAAATACAATGTAACAAAAGAAACAGAACTCCAGAAGCTCGGCTGCACGCTCCAACTACAACGAGACTATGGCTGCGACTGCGTCCTGACGTCACCTGCACGCATCAATCGTGCATAAGCTTATGGAAAGCTTAGAGGGTGGTGTAAGTGTGTGCGCAATATAAACGTGCTCAAAATGCAAGGTCAGAGTGATGCGGAATCATGGTGATGAAACATGAATGCAATCAGCTGTACTAAGGTTATGCGGTGCAAGATATGAATGCTATCGGCCATAACACGGCCATGCGATGCAAGATGCAACTCAAGCATGCCAATCCTCAACATGTATCAATATAGTTCTCATTCTGGATAATCACCGGGTCCAATACACTCCAAATGGCACTGCCGCTCTCCTAGCCGCAAGTAAGCGTAAGAAACCTCACTATCCGCCCGATCAATAGTCCGCCAATACCTATCCAAGACGTCGATAGCGGACCCATTCACGAGTGGTCAAACTCGGCCTAGTATTGCCCCTACCCTCGGGCGAGTAAGGCCACACTCCTTTCCAACCGACCACGACACGGTGGGAGACGCGGCCTCTGGTATTCGGCCCTCATGCGTTCGTATATCCACTCGGTCCTCGACGTTGGAGTCATCCTCTGGTACCATCGGGTTTAGGGATTTTCACCCAGTGGACATCTATGGTGCCCGTATACTAGAATCAAATATTTCCGGTCTCCAATCCCGCCATCCACGATGTATCTGTGGAGGCTATGGCCCCGATGTCGCTAGGGCACATAGTAACTATAATCACACAAATGCAAGTGCATGAGTCACATTATCAGTCATGCAACAGTCTGTATGTACCATGCACTTATATGGGGCAACTCCGCCTATCAGGGAGCCCATAAACAGTCTGCCCAAAGGCATATGCTATGATCGGTCACTCCTCACGTCAGGCATACATATGATGCGAATGATCATGAACCATGGATCTATACTAAACATGCATATAGGGATGGGCTCTGCGTATCACAGAAATGGGCCTAGACGGCCTGCAGAGTATAAATATGAACCTATCAGTGGCCTTATGGAGTATGACAATGCGGACATTTAACCAACATTGTCCTTACAATGTGGACGTCAAACCAACATTGTTCCCAAGGCTTAGCCCGCCATAAAGCACCATTACACAAACCATAGGAAATCACACATTGCAATGGACTAATATACATCTCATTGGGCCTCGACCCATAGTTCTCAGATACATTAAATGGGCCATCTCCTATGGGCCTTATATAAATCAAGTGGGCCGCATTAGTGGGCCTTATGTACATTGCAATGGGTCATACTCCATGAGCCTTTGAAAACATCACAATGGGTCTCGTAACATGGCCCTTATATATATCAGAGTGGGCCTCGACATCGGGCCACCAATACGTCGAATGGGCCTAATCTCATGGGCCTTATATATATATCAAGGTGGGCCTCCCCAATGGCCAGAATTACATCAATATGGCTCCACCACATGGGCCTAGGGCCCACCATAATATTTATTTGAAATCCAACCTATTCATAAGGTCACTTGGACCTTGGATAAGGCCCACTGAAATGTTCATTTGAAATCCAACTTATTCATAAGGTCACACGGGCCAGGGAGGAGGGGAACAACAATTTTCAGCTTGATCTGAAAATTCTGTGGACCCAGAAAGGGTTTCAATGGTAGAGTTCAATTCACACTTTTTCTTGTGAAGTGGGCCGCCCGAGCGCTGGATTGACCTGATTTTTGAGGGGGGTCCATGTCAAATGGTGGCCCACCAAATGGACGGTGTGGATACAAAATATACATCATGGTGGGGCCCACAGCTGGAGCCGTGGGTCCCTGCCTCGTGGCCGCCCTTGTATTTATTTTTTATTTATTTATCTATTTATTTTTGTTTTGGGGCCCACCGAGATGTGATTCACAATCCAGCCCATCCATTATGTGGGTCCCATCTAAATAACCGTACAGACCAAGTTTCAACGACATCCAAAACTCAGGTAGGCCCCACCAAGTGTTTTTATATGTTTAGGAATGTCTTCACATGATTTTTAATGGTATGGCCCGATTGAGTTTCGTTTATGGCTGATTTTTGGGGTGAACGGGTGGTACATGGGGACCCTTCAAATGCACGGTGTGGATCAACGAAACACATCAAAGTGGGGCCCACAGCTGGGGCCGTGAGCCCCAGCTCGTCCGTCCGTCAGCAGCTGTACGGCATGGCGCTTTTTTTTTGAAATCCGGTTTTTTGCAGATTTTCTATGGTAGGGTCCACTTCAGTCCGATCCGTCCCAGCCACCGGATTCTACGACTCAAGATCGACGAAACGAGACCAATATGCAATGAGTTGTTGGCGGATGGACGGGTCAAAGTGGATTTCAATGGTGATACGTCTGTTTCTTACGGCATGGCCCGCTTGAGAACCGGATTGGTTCCAAAATTTAGCTCAACGTCTAAATTAATCCAAGGAAGAGGATAGACGGATTAGATCAAATACTTGAATCAAGGTGGGGCCTATGTGAATGGTCCACCCCCAAAGGTTACCTTTATCCCCTTTTTTTTTTTACACACCCATGCCACTTGCCAACGTCCAGCGTCCAGGGACGCTGGACGGCATACATAAGTGTATTATTGGGGTGGGTCCCACGTAGATGTGGCCCACCAACCTATATACATAATATATATATATATATATATATATATATATATATATCTATATATATATATATATTATATTATATATAATACATAATATATTATATAAAATATAACATATATATATTTATATATAAAGCATTTAACCCACCTAGATAGTGGATGGTGTGGATCATCACCTGTAATAGAGTGGACCACACCGTCTGGTGTAGATGGACGGGGGAGATGTAACACATATTGGTGGGATCCACACCATTACAAAGAAAGAAAGAAGGAGAGATAGAGAGAGATACACGGTGAGATAGAGGAACCCCGCCACTATGGGCCCTCTTGATTAAATCACATACATCCAAATGGGTCCCACCAACAAGTGGGCCCTAAAATTTAAATTAATGGAAAAACACCCACCTTATCTTCCTTCTCCTAGCTCCCTTGGACTCCTTAGCTCCTTTCCTTCACTTTTAATGGAGATTGATGAAGGATGAATGGTTGAGATTGGAGATGAGAGGGTGGGCCACACTTGAAGTTGAGAGGGAGTGTTGGATGAGTGAAATTTCTCATGGGATTTGGAAAATTTGCTAGAGAATGAGAGGGAGAGATAGAAATAATGGGTGGAGGGATGGGTGGAGTGATGGTTGTAAGAAAGAAGTGATGAGGGGTATGGTTTAGTTTGAAATTGGTGGAGAAGAGGGATGGTTGAGGTTGAAAATGAGAAAAGAGAAATGGTGAGGTGGAAAGATGGTGGACTTTTGGAAAAAGAGGGAATGGGTGAGGTACTTTGAGGTATGGTTGCATTTATGTTTAATTAGTGGGACTAATTGTGTAGAGATTCCTTCGAAATCCGCAACGCGCGGTGTTTCTTCGGAATAAACGCTGATCGGCATCTTCTTACCTGGGTATCGGTTCGGTGCGCAAGTTACGGCGTTGGAACCGCGGCGACGACGCGATCACCAAGACATAAGTTTCGGATCGAGCCGACGTCGGTGTGCGGGACCTGGCTTAAGATCGTGCGCAAATACCGAATACGGTGCGAAGGTTGCCGGAATTTGACCGGAAGGACCGCGGAAGCTAATGAAATGGTACGGATTAGGACACGGGTCTTACAGGGATTGACCGTGAAATGCATGAAAATGACCGTGAAGTAAATGAAATGAATGAAATTGATCACGAACTAATTGAAATTGACCGCAAAGTGAATCAAATGGATTTTCAACCATCGACTTAATGGAATCTTGGAAAATAACTAGGTTAGTTGGCTAAAGTAGCTTCTCCTACCCCAAAATCATATAGGGTACATCAAGTAACTAATTTTGATTTAGAAGATATTCTTGTTAAATGAATAAAGAAAGAAATGAAAAAAAGAGAGAATTTTTTTTTATTTATGCTTATATATACATATTTATATAAATATGTACTAGAGAAAATTGTAGGTAGAATAAAGTTCTCCATGTAAAAAATTTAAAAAAAGATAAAAAATTGCGTAGACTTTTACGGACTGAGTTATGGCTACGACTATAATCCGTAGCTATATCTTCGATACATATCGAATACACTTCGATTAATTGAAAATTGCAGGATTTTTTTATGCAAAGTCACTGGACAATTTTGAACCTTTTTCGGTTAATCGAAAGACCTTTGATACATCGCAAAGGACATTTTGAAAAAACATGGGTTGATTATGGCTACGGTTATAATCCATAACCATATATTCTAGGCTTATTTTTTTCCTATTGTAATTCCCACCACCTTTGTGGGTTCTTTTATGAGGTATGTGTTATATCCAAATCGTCCATCTATTTGGCAAACTCGTATTAAATCTTGAGAAGAAAAATAAGATAAATTTAGCTATCAAGTGGATCAGACTGTAAAAGGCAGTGGAGGATTGAACATCTACCATTGAAACCCTTTTTAGGGGTCGCAGAAGTTTTGGATCATTACTAAATTTGTTTTTCCTCTTCATCCAGGTCTTTGTAACCTTATGAATAGATTGGATGGAAAATAAATGCTATGGTGGGCCCTACAAAAGTTTCAACGGTGAAAATCAATTTTCTACTGCTCTTTGTGGTGTGGTCCAGTTGCTCTTTGGATATGATTTTTTTTTGGGGATAATGATCCGAAATGATCTCGAAATATGGATGAACGTTGTGGATATAATAAATACATAACTGTGGGCCCATGTAACGTTGATCTCTTTTGAACCGTTCGTACAACTCGGAGTTCGAGGACCGTCAGCGCTCGTCTTCGAGCAGCGGTCGATCCGCTTGATGGAAAAGGCAGGGGCATTTTCGACCTTTGGGAAGCGTCCGTTCAGCTGGGGCTTATTCTTGCACGGTAAGATGAGGTGGCTTGGTCTCGTAAATGGGCCATAAATGGGTCGTACACTCGTAAATTTCTCGTGCTAATTTAATAAAATTCGTACTCTGGCTGAATACAAGCTCCATACACCGCCCACTCAGAATTACACATATAATAGCTTAAAATAAACCGACTTAATCGTGGGATCCCATGTCGGTAAGTTACACTCCAAGAATCAGGTTGGCAGACCAATTACAACCTCTGATTCGTGGACACTTGATTGTGGAAAAAACACCACTGGATATTTTCATTTTTGGCCATCAAATAATGGGTTTCATGAAAGATACACGGCATGGTGGCCCACAAATAAACCTATGGCTATCATTCCGTCCCCACTGTTTCCGTGGTTTGGCCCACCTGAGTTTTCGATCTAGATGATTTTTTGGCGCAGGTCCTTGAGTCGAGGATAAAACCTGATGAATGGCGCAGATTTTACAAATACAGTATGTTGGGTCCCACAAAACTTGGGTGTTTCAGGCGCTGCCT
The DNA here is from genome assembly GCF_029962835.1 of Magnolia sinica. Taxonomy (NCBI): domain Eukaryota; kingdom Viridiplantae; phylum Streptophyta; class Magnoliopsida; order Magnoliales; family Magnoliaceae; genus Magnolia; species Magnolia sinica. The sequence goes on from NC_080577.1 coordinate 3,860,304, forward strand.
AAAACAGGCGTTGCAGAGGATTTCGGTTCCAACCACCAATTAAAAAAGAGGCAGTGTTCCAACGAATCTTATCCTCGAGGAATTTTAATCATTTAGCCAAGGATGTGCACAGTATTCTCGAGTATTCAATCGGTAAAAGTAGGGATATGACTCAATGATCGAGACCGTTGATACGTTGGTCCTTCCATGCGTTGAACATGCTTCAAAATCTCACTTTTTGGAAATTCTTAACCTCAATCATGTGGCTCTTTAATATTTGAATGCGGATGCTTGTTGTAATAAATCGAAAGGTTTGGACTAATATTTAAAACTGAAACTTTTGACATTGTTGACGATCCCTGGTGGGCCTAACAAATCAACGGTCTGGATCAGTGAACCATGAGCCACACTTTCTATAAAGCTACAAAACACAAAGTGAACATTCACGTAACGCGCATATTGATCCAGTGCTCCGTAGCGTCGATCCTACAATTACAAATCAGGACAATTCAACGCTCAGGTGGGACACACGTCACACACCACAGGAACGGTGTAAAATCATCAATAAAACCACTAATTTCACGTTGTGCGGCCCACCTGACGTTTGGAATAACGTGATTTTTTTTGGAGTTCCTACATCGGTGGATGAATAAATTGGACGGTTTATAAACTCCAGAGTGGGCCACACAAACAAGTAATGGTGGGCATCCCCTCCTCCACAGTTCCATATGGTGGGCACACGTGATGGACGGATTGGATCGCCTACACGTCTCCTCCACGTGGCGCTCGGTTAGCGGAGGCACGCTTCCTGTGCTACGCGAGTGACGCTTGTGCGGTTCTTAACGACATGAAAGGAGGGACAAAAGCGTCTTTATACACGGCAACTAATCATGGATTTACCGGCTCGGGACGGACTCCTCCTGTCTGAGGAGTTGAGTCCAAATCGCTACTTGCCTGACTGCGGGTAGTCATATGCGCACGTAAGTTTCCTGCATCGCAGAGCCACGTGGGGCCCAAATAGATGTCCATGGAAAATCCACTCCGTCCATCGGTTCTTAAAAATAATTTAAAAGGAAATGGATAAATTAACCAATAAAATAATCAAGTGGGTTACATCATATGAAACAGTGGGAATGGAAATGCCAACCACTGAAATATTTCTCGGCCTCATTGTGATGTTTATATTCCATCCAAACCGTTCATAATGTGAATACCACGGGAATGAAGGGAAAAAATGATTATCAGCTTGATCCAAAACTTCTTTTGGCCCTAGTGTGGTTTCAATGTTCCACGTTCAATACTCACTATTTCTTGTATTGTGGCTCACTTCAGTCTTGTACATGGTTAATTTTTATATTAACATTCTAATATGATTTGGAAATAATGATGGACGGACTGGATTTTACACAGACATCTCGGAGGGCCACATAGCTTTGTGTTAGAGGAACTCTGGGAGGCAAGAAACCGAAACAAGGTGTTGCAACAAACTCGAGTCCATGTAGGCGCGGGAATATTCGATGACGTGGGTGGAGGGATATATTTGGATAAGATCCACTCCGTCCATCAGGTGGGCCACCCTGTTTTTTTGTTGGGTACCAAAAATTTGATAGATGAAAAACTCAGATAGGCTACACCATGGGGACGGGAGGGCCCACCGTTAAATAGTCCAAATTGTGTCTGGGGTCCTCCATACTGTGTAAACTCCATCCAATCTACTCATCTGAAGCCCACCTCCGTGATGAACGTATTCCACGAATATAAGAACATTAAAAACTTATCTAATCCACAAAAATCTAATTTAGAATTTTTAGGAACGAATTTACACAGTTCCCTATGATTTGGCCTATATAAAATTGAATTTATTTTATTTTTAGTATCCACGGTGAAAATATGTCTGAACACCTGATGGACGGGGTGGATCTTATTTTATAATCTCTCACAAGTGATTCTCGGTTAGTCGTAGGCATGCCCTCCGAATGACTCGGCGTAAGTCAGGCGATCGCAGTCTTAAAAAGCAAGGAATGATCAACTAGCTTTCGCTCTGTTCCTTTTCTGCCCTTGAAGCTTTGATTGCAGTTGACCTCTCTCTTTCTCGCTTGAATTATCGATTTCTGCAAATACAGCCGTCTTTCTTCGAAATAATCTGCAGCCTTTAATGCGATCAACCACGAGATTCTCTGCGTGTTTGATTCCGAGGAGTTCAAGAGATTCCACGGTTTGTTCTTTCTTCTGTTTTTTGTTTTTCTTTCCTTTTTATTCCCTGGGGTGCGTTTGGATGCACTATCGAATTGAATTGCAAAAATTAGTGCAATAACGTTGAAATTTGAAATGGCCAAATTGCTTAGAATTCATTATAGTAAGGGACTTAGCTTCCAATTAGGCTTGAAAGGAATGTGCTAGTGATTCACTTAATATCGTTCATCCAAAAGCAGCCTTCGGATATTGATTGAATTCGAATTTGTCGTGAATAGATTTTTTCTTTCTTTTTTTAGTAACTTGTAATGGGTTTTTGTTGAGTGGAATCTTATGATCCCTGGCATGCCGATGTGTTGAGAATACATGCTCCTCGAGTCTGTACAATGGGGCCATGGTACTGTGATTTGGACAGTTGATGTGTTGGGCCCCACAGTGGATGGACCACGCTTCGGAAATCTCCTCGGCGAGATAAAATCCAACAATTCAACTGGTGGTCTTCTAATAGATGGTTAAGAATAAAATAGAGCAATGGTTCACATCCAATGGAAAAATAAAAAATAAAAAATCCAAAAGATTAGATTGATAGGATCTTGCAAGAATGTTGGGGCATGCTCCATCAACTCGGGGCCCATCTTAATCGTGATCACTGAATGATGGGGCCCACTTGTATAAACTCAAGGCCGAATGATGCCATACATATCTTTGGGCGTAGGTTCATATAATCCCTTGTCTATTAAATCAATATTACAATCAAGGTTTGAAATGGGTGTGCTACATAACATATTGTTAACCACCGATGCCCTCATGTATTGCCCCGTTTCATGCTGCTTTGAGCTGTTATGGAGCCAATGCAGATGTATTGTTCATGGGCGATACTGATACTTATCGATCGATCCTTCCCGGTTTCAGACAGTACTTAAACCTTGATTACAATTGAAAGTTCTTACTTTATCCAAATTTTGCTTATATTAATGTTGGTTTTATGGGATTTGATTTTGTTAGCATGGAATGGATAGATTCGCGGTGGTGTGTTATTTTGGATCTCCTTTCACTAGAGTTGTTGTTTTTCTTCTTTTTCTTTTTTATACTGGGTTTTTAGTCACAGTCACATTTATCCATTTTTGTTTTAAAATATTTTATCTTGTTATAGTGTAGTGTATGGCTATTGTAGTTGCTTAGGCCATGTTTGGACACATGTATTCCAAGGGAAAAGAAAGGAAAAGGTAATGATTATTTCCATGAGCTCTATTGAAACATGGATTACATTTTTAGGGGTCTTGTTTGTATAGCAAGTGGAAATCTCATATTTTTGTGACAACAGTCAGCTAGTTTATGTTCCAGGGAATCCAAACAATGAAAAGGTGCAATGATTGCCTCGTGGAATCCTCCAATTTTCTTTGCTATCCAATCTCGGACTGTCACATCAATAGAAAACCGTTTTCCCATTTCCATTGATTTCCATGGAATTGGTGATATTCAAACATGCCCTTAGGGAGCATGTGAAGAAGTTGATGCATTAATATTGCTTTCAAATGTTTGTAAAGTAACACTGTGGTAGTCATTCTTGCATTCCACATGGGCTCTAGAAAGGCATTTGGTTCCTCTTTGCCAAATTTCATGCTTGAATGGCAATGGGGCTCTAATTGGTTGATTTTTTGTTTCATTGTTTTGCCTACTGATGCAGGACAATTAACCACTTGCTCTAAAAGCTCGAACTGTTAGAGCATGGCGAATTAAGAGACCTCCCTCGTGGGCCCCGCCCACCCTGAGTGTGCCCCTGCATCCCACAGGCGACTCCACTCGAGCCCGGTATGAAAATGCCCTTGCATTAATCACTCCTGTTGAGGAGTATCGAACACGAGATCTCCTGCTCTGATACCAATTTGATGCAGGACAATTAACCACTTGCTCTAAAAGCTCAAACTATTAAAGCATGGCGAATTAATTCCTTTATCCCATAGCCCAGGCCCCACATCTCATGGGTTAGGATCTCGGCCGAACCTCCCTCGTGGGCCCTAAATCACATGGGTACCGCCTCACATGGGCCGCCCACCCCGAGTGTGTCCTCGCATCCCACAGGCTACCCCACTCGAGCCCGGTGTGAAATGCACATTAATCACTCACGATGAGGAGTCTTGAATACGAGACCTGCCCCGTGGGCCCCGCCCACCTCGAGTGTGCCCCTGCATCCCACAGGCGACCCCACTCGAGCTCGGTGTGAAAATGCCCCTGCATTACCTACCGGTTCTGCTGAGGGAGGCTAATGAGATAATTCAAAGTATCATTTCAGAACAATGCATTACCTGGTTCCCAAGGGTGCATTTGGATGCACCGTCAAATTGAGTTACAATTACCGATCAAGTAAAGTGGAGTTAACCTAGTTAATTTTCTTCATTTAGCATCCAAATTGCTGGCCTGAGTTTCAAAAAGCAATTATGTCACTTTCAAGCCAGACTTGAAAGTAATGAAACTAACTGCAATTCGAGAGCTACTTCCTCATGTGAATGCTAGGCGGAGGTATCATTATTTTTTGTCATTCGTCTTCATGATTCAATTCCATTGTACGTCCAAATGGAGATCGAGTCATTGTCCTAGAAAGTCTCACCATGAACAGTCACTTAGTTCCCCAAATAAGTATTATCATAATACAGACTATATCTTTTGTATCGGAGTAAGAATGTAATAGGATAGCAACGGACTGTATTTTTGGCATGTCATGTATTCAGTTACATACGCAAAGTCTCACCATGAACAGTCACTTTGTTCCCCAAATGAGTATTATCATAATACAGACTATCTTTATATCTTTTGTATCGGAGTAAGAATGTAATAGGATAGCAACGGACTGTATTTTTGGCATGTCATGTATTCAGTTACATACGCATACAAGGTCAATCTTGTTTTTGACATGACATGTGAAATAAAAATCTCAGAAAGTGACTTTTCAACATGTTAATATTTCAAAAAATATATTTGTTTTGAGAAAGTTTTGGCATTGCTTATAGGGTGTGGAGGACGATTTCAATCTAGCCACTGGTTATATATTGTGGTTTCCTGTTTATAATGATCGGCATTGAAGCAATCAGGCAAGTAAATTTCACTGAAGTCTCAATTGTTTTTTGCACGGCAATTTAATGTTGTTTGATTTAAGAGAAGCAGTTCATTCATTATTAGATTTTATGTTTTTATTTTATAAAAAATTTGGGTTTGCTTTTTTCAGGAAGTGGAGAATGGCTTAATGGATGGCAGTCTAGGAAAAATAGAGGTTTTTCCAGACCACTTTGTAGCTTCAACACCAGAAAAGGATTGTCTTCAGAAAGAGAGTTCAACAAATTCACAACCAAGGACAGACTACTCTTCTAGGTATTGCACAGTGTCTTAGTATGCATTTGGGTTAAATTACAAAATATTCTGGAATGACTTTATAGATTTCTTTACTTTTATATTACAGGTCTCGTAGTCGTTTGTGGGCTAGAAGGGGATTAGTGAGTGCCACAGCTATGCTGAACTTGTTTAGTCCATGGAGATCTGGCAGCAACAGTGACAAGGTTTGGTCTACCGGGCTTTCCACTTCAATTGCCATTAGCGCAATATTTCATTACTGAAGTCATGCCTTTGAGTTGCAGGTTGAACTAACTGTTGCAGAACTAGAATCTCTTCGTTCGGAAATTGTTGCCGCAGAAGAGAGAGAAGCTCATCTGAAAGCCCAGTAAGATCAACTGGATGGGTTGTTTTCTGTTTCTTCCATTTGTCCATCTTTTACTGTTGGTTTTATGCTCTCTGTCATGCATATATGGTTCATATGGAGGAATCGGCACATATATTTAGTCATGCTATACTAATATGTCAAAGAAGGTTTCAAAATGGAACGAAAAGGAAGCTGGGAGAATACTTTTCTAGCTTGTTCTGTTTTCTGACTTTTGTTATCAGGCTGTCGTAATCGGTGGTTGCCATGCATGAGCCAGTTTACTGCTGGTTGGTATTAGCCTTCTACATTTTAGTAATTGTGACTAGGATGAACTATATATTGTATGTGCCGTGTCTTCACGTGGTCTACATGGGTTTCCAATTCTTGCAAGTGGGGCCCATGGTTTGGTAATCCAGGCCATCAGTCTGCCGATTCCCACCTTGGATGGACCACACCCCAAAATCTCCAAGATTAGAAGATCCCAATGATTAATCTTGGGACTTACTGAGGAGATTAGTGAGGAATAATGCATCCATGGTGGGATCCAACATACTAATGGTCTAGATTAGTGGACAATATCCCCTGCTCTTAAGAACTGAATACCCACACATGTGCTGTGCAAAGATGCTGGTCAGGCATAATGTAATTCCATGGTTCTCACTCTTACTACATCTTTTCGTGCCGACTCTTATCAGCTGAATCCAGGATAAACATTTAGCAGCCTGTCTACTGGACTATGTTATAGTTTGTTCTAATATCCCTTGTCAAATTTCTAAAATAACAAATGGAACATTTTTTTTTGAATGCTTGATCCACTACTTGATATTTTTCATCTATAATTCCTTCATAGGACTCTTAACCAGAGGTATATTTCCTTCTTATCATCGTGCTAAAATCTCACTTTGATTCCAGAGATTCAGCACATGTTTTGGATCTTGGTTTTTCACCAAAAGATCCATGTAACATTCACCTGGTTCAAGGTAAAGCATCTTTTGACAGTTGGCATTCACCTATTGGTTGGTATTAATTTGGGTTTCATTCATTTTGTTCAAGTTTGTCTCTACCTTACACCCCCGCCACCCCCCCCCCCCCCCCCCCCACTCTAGATTCTTGAATCATTGCTGATATTCATGTGAGTTCATTTTAAGTGCTTGTTTTGACATGTATTGGTCCAGGAGCCCATCAACCGAATCTGTTGAGGCTTCGGTTTATTCCTTTGTGCTTATTGCCATTCAAGTCCATATCCAACTCTTGCAGCTTAAAAACTAAAACATGTTTTAAGACTGATTCTCCTGTAGACCTTTTAATATTCCATGTTCCTAAATTCAAGCTTTTAGCGCATGTAGCCGAAGTGCACCTGATGAGGTGAATTCTCATCCAAAATTTCCAGAGTTCATGTTTTAAATCGGTAGCAGGCGTACCTGTGGGGAACTGAAATCTTGTGGTTGTTTAAGATAACCAAATCACGTGTGTATATGTTATCAGGATTCTGATGTGCCTGTGTCCAATTTCAGATGAGACAACACGATCTAGGCAGCTATTTTCAGTTACCAAAGCCTGAGATTTAGCTTGGAATGCTAAAGCATGTCATATTGAGTCTGTCGACGAAGGCGTACTGGTGATTTCTTAGTTGCAGGAACCTTCTAACCGACAGGCCGCTCTTCCTTCCTAGGCATTTACAGTTTCTAACATTTTGAATTGGAATATTCCTCTCTTCTGCACCAGAAACTGCTCCTACTTCCCTCACTCATCGTGCGCCTATAGTCAATTTAATGCACTTGGGTAGTTTGCTTCATATTGTTTATCTTTTTAATTAATTCTAATTTCCCTATATTAATGCTTTAACATGCTGCAATGGCGGAATAATTCCACCCTTCGTTACCTCTTAGTCATTTTGCCACTCTAATGTTGCCTTGGAATAATGACAAATTCATACTCGGAACTTACCAAATACTAACTTCTTAGGTTTCAATAGTTCCACATTTTTATATGATTGATATTAATGATTCTAAAGGCTTGGAAACTTCCTCCCTTTCAGATTGGAACATCTTGACGAAGTTTTAAGGTCTGCTCGTCTTGCTGGATATTTGTATATTCGAACTGTAATGGGTTCCCATCCCTGTCTTGATTCACCTTTTTCTAATTGTAAATGTGTACACTTTCAATCTGACTGATGGTTCTCATGTTTTTTTTTTTTTCTTTTTAATTTTCATAGAGATGGACTGCCCTCCCAGGAGAACCACCACCTCTAGATGACGGGGAAGTGGATGATTGGCTTCCGCGCTTTGTTGTTCTTCATGGCTTGTGTATCTTCTTCTACCTGCATTCTATAGGTAATGGTCCTTGACAGTATCCATAAAAGGCTGCAGGTTACTGTGGTTATGAAACTTTTTCCACTTTTAAATAACTTAGGGCTTGTTTGGTAGACACCTAAAAATGAGTTCAACTCATTTTAGTTAATAGTAATTATCTATTGGAGATGATATAATTTGTTGGTTATCAAGATTATTTTTAACCCTACAAACAATCTCTAATACATAATTACTGTTAACTAAAATGAGTTGAGCTCATTTTTAGGAGTCTGCCAAATAGGCCCTTACATTTCAACTACTTTAGATTTGCCTACTCATACGATATCAAAATTTTCATTAGATGTAAGAGGGAATAAGTGTTATAGTACTTTATTAATGAGGGATGCCATTTTCTATCCTTCTACCCTGACGAGGTTTGCTTGAATAAATCCGGACATATTACAATAAGATTTATCAGGACTCATAGTCCAATTAAGAGATTTTATTTGTTGTGTTTTCACCATAGAAATTGAGAATTGTCATATGAACATGTTAGATCATTGGAAGAATACCCAGTTTCAACAGCCGATGTCCAGACGTATCGCATTGCAATATGTCGCGATGTATTCGAGCAAACCTCTACCCTGATTTGGTGAGATGGGTACCTTTTGAAATGTTCATGTTATTTACTCTCCCTCTTTTAATTGCCTTTCAAAAAAATAAAAAATAAAAATAAATAAATAAATGATAATAATAATAATAAAATCATCCTCATTTGATTCACTCCTAGTTTATCATGTAACATGGGGAAGGATTGCTTCTGTCTCCTTCTTATCTATACACATAAATCAAGGGACGCATGGTTTTTACTCTAATGGAAAGATATCTTCCACTCTTTTCTTTCATCAGCATGCCCATTGTCTTTTGTAACCTGTACATTTCTATTGACTTGTGAATTTACAATATGTTCCATGCAGACCTAAGTCCACAAGATTCCACTCTATTGTCCGATGTTGTTGAGGTAGGGCCATTGCCCAGCTTCTTACAAGAAGATCAACAACTACGCTATTCATTTTATATCTTGACTCGTCAAGGACTGCGATTGGAATGCTCGAGTGTTTCTAAAATGCAGGTAATTTCTTTCCCATGCATACCATTTTGTTCTTATCCTGCCTTGCCAGTTTATTTTTCATTTTTTGTTTTCAACGGGTCTTGAATGAAGTTGGGAAGAATGGCATGCCACTAGTCCAAACTCCAAAGTGCCTGTTTGGATGACACCCTTGCATTAAAGGGAATGATTTCTGGCCGCAATTGCGATGATACCATCAAGAATGTAGCTCTCAGCTTGTCCCCAAAAATGATTTGGGGAGGTGGTGTTTTTCTGCCATTGCACACACTTGCCTATGTGTTGCACCTGTACAAGATCAAACTGTCCATTAGATGTGGCGTCACATAATGATACCCTCAATAAAATAAATCAGCTCCATCTGCTCTTTAGCTGGGCCACGAGAGGAAAGTAAATTTGAACCGTCGGCCGACTTCCCAAACAGGCACAAACACATTTGCAGTGCCCATCAGTTAGAAATGAGAAGGAATTGTCTTTGGTTGTCATCGAAACAGATGCTAAGCCGATGAGATTAACTTTGTTCATAGAACGTGTAATAGGAAATCGTCTGCACAATGATTTTTTACCAATATTGAATACTCTCAGGTCACGTTTTTAGGCGTGAGAAGAAAAATCTAGATAGTTGGGAAAATACTGTCTGGAATCAGTTGCCCGATAAACTCCTCTAGGGGACTTTCGTGAACAACGGAATAACAGCATGTGGGGCCAGATTTCTATGATGCATGGCATAAGGATGTATATGCCAATCCTGAATGTCCAGATCATGGGGCCCTATTTTGGGTCGAGCATATTTCATAAACCACACTCATGGGATGATCCTAACCATGCCACTGGTGGCCAACAACTGTACAGTTAGAATGAAAACAGTTATAGCTGTCCAATTTAAGTAGTTTGCCCCATCCATGGTAGGTCCCGCCATTTGGACTGTATGGATTGGTGTCCATGTATGCAATATGTATGGTGGTTGGTGGATGAATTGAGAAATATGCTGGAGGCCTTTATTTAGTTCAAGTAGCCGAGTTTAATCCTCGCCATTCCTGAAAGCCCGTGTTCTCTCTCTTACATTCTTTTCTTGTTTTATGATTTGCTACTGGTGTGATTTTTCAGGTGGATTCCTGGTTGACAACATTGCAGGTTGACTGTTGTTTTGGATCCGATGCAGCCCTCAAGGATGAGATCAAATCATAGTATGCCTTCATGGAATACGTTGTAACCTGTAAATATATTAATATGCTACATAAGATCATTTTAAATGAATTAATGTAGTATAACACCATTGCTTAGGAGCTTTTGACAGGATTATTTCTGGGCTGTGGCTGACATGGTGGGCCCTGCCAGATGAACCGTTGAAGCAACGACCACGTTAATGAAATACTCTTCCCACGAGTCTTGCTTGTTTTCTCCTTCTTATTCTATCCCTGTTCTTGAATATGGTAAGTATCTGATTTTATTTTATTTTTTAATATCGTGATAATAATTTTTAATTTATTGGCTACATCCGGATGTAGGGTACGGCCCATTTTTGGTGTTAGAATTGTTTGTCTACTTTTGCCCCTGAAATTTTTTATTTTTTATTATTATTATTTACGCACGCACACACATCCCCACACACTCACGCTAGTGGAATTTCACCGCCTATGGGTACTTGAACCCTTGACCAGGTGTTGAAACTCCCGAGAGTCTACCACCAGAGCAGGTGTTGAAATTATTATCTGATTTTTATTTTTTATTTTAATATTGTGATAATAATTTTTAATTTTTGTCCAAATTAGAAATTTACACTCTGTATGAATGCCATTGACCAGAGAGAACTGATTGGCTACATCCGGATGTAGGGTCCGGCCCATTTTTTGCAGGCAACAGCACTGTAACTTGCAGTGCATGCGCCTTCTCCTGTCGGCATGCCACTTATGCAGGACATTGGTACGTAGGTCCTGTAATTAAGATGAACTTCTCCAAGATCAGGATGATCCACTCATTAGGTGGGCCACACCAGTATGTTGAGTCAGACCGTCAGTTGTCCAATGATGCCAACATGTCGCATTTCTGATGAGCAGAATGGCCTGATTTTTGGTGATCTTCATGATGGGGGTACCATTTTCGCAGCATTCATGTCTTACCCAGGTGGCATTTTGGCGGGGAAGGATGGAACTGCACCACAAGCTGTAGTATCTTGCCTCTAATTTTTTTCAAGGCAACTGACGTCCGCTACCCATGGACCCATGGTTACCATGTAGGCAGGAAAGATGGCATGGTACAAGTTGGATACCTTGCCCGTATCTGATCAGTTTTCTGAAAATAACAGATATTTTAGGGTCTTTTGGATTCATGGAATGTATGGGATTGATACAGTGTTTCCCATGAAAGTCATTTTCCGCTTTTTAGGTAGGCCTTTGTTTTAAGGAAATTGTGGGAAATACCATTTCCCACTTTCTCTGTATAAAAATAAATAAACTTACTTTTTCATTTTAATCCCTAAAAAATGCATTTTCCAACAAACACTTACATGTGTAAAGAGCCCTCAATATGCTACATTTGCCACTATCCATCATATCTTATGCCTCACATGTGTAAAGAGCCCTCAATATGCTAACGCATCATATATGTCATCATCCATCTTCTCTTGTGCGACATGTCATTATCCATATGTGCCTCACATGGGCTATTGTGTCACATGCACTACTATTCATCTTACCTGTATCACGTACCAAACATCTCACATGCACCAATGTACTATTGTCCATCTTCGATTCTCCAAATATGTATGTCTCGTGCCATGTGCCATGGTACAACTTCAAACACCTCACATTTATCATGCCTGCCACAATTCATCTTTAAGTACCCACATATGTTGTGTATGCTACATGTGCTACTATTCGTCTCTAGTATCCCACATGTGCCACATGTGCTAATCTAGCACATGCTAATGACTACCTAAAATCTTTTCATTTTCTTTTTTTTTTTTGTTTTTTATTTTACCAAATAACAAACTTGAAAATATATTTTAAATTTATATGAAAACCTTGTTAAAAAACAAACAAAGAAAATAATATTTTCTTTCCCATGATTTCTTAAAAATAAGGTTTTCCAAGAAACACTATTTTCTTTACATGCTTTTCACGAATCTAAACAAGCCAAGGAAAATACTTGCGAGTGTTGTGACCAGACCATTGGGTCCCACTTGACTATGTAGTGACCAGAAAATGAAGTTGAGTGAGCGGCCCCACCATGAAAATCAGGCAGATCCTCACTAGGTGGGCCATAATGTTGAGTCTGACCATCAGTTTTCTGCTGATTTCCATGGTGTGGTCCACCTTATGAGTAGAGTGACCTTATCTTTTCTTTTGTTTTTTTCCAGGTGATTTCAGGGTCCTTTTTACACAAACAAGTGTATCAGAGGTTAGGATTGTTCGATGAATTTGATCCTGGGTTTGTGATTTTGGAAATAATGGGGTGCACAATTGAGTTAGTTTTATTTCAATTCGTATATTCCACTTTTGTAATTTCTGAGGGCCGCATATCGACTGTCATACGCCAGCCTGAGTATCATATAACTTCCCTTACTCACAACCGGGAAATGCTCACTTATCAGACAGACCGATGGTCTAGATTGTGGAACCATTGCCCATTTATCAGAATTGAAAACCCTGTGCAAGTGGCCTGCACACAGACAATCTAGACCGTCAAAACTGTGGCCCCATTGAGCACGAAGCACAGCCCGAAGACTGACGAGCATCGAACCACTAATCCGCTAGCAAGGATTGTACCATAGGGAGATAATTTAAAGGCATGGCCTATCCTCTGTGGGGTCCCTCGGATATATAAAATGGTTTATTGACCGTGGGCCCACTCGCACCTACTCATGTCCCAGTAAAATCATATCTCCTCCCATGCCGCAGATACTATAATCCTCAAAGCCCAAGCCCGGCATGGCCCAAAAATCGACTTCATCTTATTTCCAACTAGGAATGATTATCATGGAATCCTATGGAACCCTCTCGTCCAGATTTCATACTAATGGGGGCCCATTGGTTTTATGATGCCAGCTATGGATTGATCATGCTCCAAACAAACCCCTAGGCGAGACAATCCCAACCATTGGCTGGTCTTAAAATAAACGGTCCAAATTTACAGCACTTGTCCACATTCAATGGGTATGGCTGGTATTATCCAATCTTGGACCCTTTCAATGAATGGCATATCTATAAGAGGTCCCATGGGCTCACCGGTCTAGATGGTTGAATTATGGAACCTAATGGCCCAGGAGTTTCTCTCGTCCTGGATGGGACTTCAGCTGCAGGAAATTCACGTCCTCTTAGATATGCTTTATTACTCATGAGACAATTGATACTCTGGTAGCGTGGCGCTTGATGCCTGGGCATTTTAGAATTATGAACATGGCATGTGTTAGTTAAAACTAAACAACAAAATTACATAATGGATTTGCTAATTGATAGTCACGAGGATTCGGATTGGTATTGCCATTGCATGAGAGGATTTAATTGGACGGTAGGTAGGTTGTTGTTAAAGTGGAGTTCAGTTATATAGACTAAACTACTTTCAGACATGACGCAGGGGAGGACGTGAGGTCGAGCACCGTCTTTCTCAAGAGGATAACTATTCCGAATCCACGGAACTTCTCTGGACTCCTCACAGAGACTTCTCGAATCCACGAGGAAAGAAAATAGAAAATAGAAATAAATTCTAATAAATTCGAAATTGATTAATGAATGAGTAAAAACGAGTTCACAACCCTTTAAATAGGGGTACCAAGCAATGAGAGTGAAATCAAAATCAGACTACAACTCAAACTCCTAGAATTCGCGACTTACTATAAATAGTAAACTTACCATTTATAGACGGTCATGATGCCTACTAGTGCGCAAGGTTTTCGGCCAAAAATAGTAAGTGTCCTATTTGGCTTCACAAAACCATTCTCCTAATTATTTTAAGCTCTTTTCACGTTGGGCGCAACTCCTAAAGCCCGACGGATGAAAAGTTATAATCAAACTAAAACTTACTATTTATAGTAAAAACGAAATTAAAATAGGGAAACGACCGTCGATCAAGGGGTTTTTCGCAATTCCGGGTTACGTAACCCGGCACAGCGGGGTTGGTTGGCTAAAGTAGCTCGTTCTACCCCAAAATCATATATTTTACATCAGATAACTCATTCCGGATTGCGAGATACGCCCGATCTAAGGTCCGATGGTCCGGATCACTTCTATCGTCGACCGGGCCTTTTCTGATCCATTTTAGCCATGAAACTGTCCGCGACCCGTTCTACATCAAAACATTTTTTTGTGGCTTTTTCTTTGATAGTGGCATGTTATTTGGCTAAGATATAACAGTTTTAGATGGACATTACAGATATAGTCATGTGCACGTGAGATATAGTAGCATGTTAATGAGCAAAATTTTGAAAGGGTGTTTTGAACATGTGATTTGAAAATAAGCGGTTGCAACAATTAAAGCTACATCAGTACTGAGAATGTGTTAAAGGCCATTGGTGAGATAAGAATGCATTCGACTAAAGGCCAGGCACAATTAAGTGAAGGTAACCGTTACTTCACAGTTAGTAGCATATGAGATCGTTACATAGCCAACGATTATTTTTATGACTTCATTAAGGAATTTATAAATAATATAGGAGAATACAAAGTGAAGCATTCATGATCAATCAATCAAACCCAACATAAGCAACAATTAATCAAGCACAACATTGTTTATCTAGTCCTCTAGGACATTTAGGTTTCTTCACCGCTTTGTAGCCGCAAAACCCCTAATATTTAAAATTAGCTTACTTCATCCATACCTCAAGTTAAACTGACCTAGTGATAGCTAGTAACTGCATTTTTCTTTCATTTGTGCATGTGTTCTAGATCTAAAGGAAGACTTTAGCCATAGGAATCATTCACGTATACCCGTACATTGGGTTGATAGTAAGTTGTAATATCGGTATTACTCGGTCATTAGTAAGTTGTAATATCGGTATTACTCAGTCATTATTTATCAGTGCCCTCCTCCATCCTTGACATATTTCCGCTCAAATGTATAATTGCCACACCTTCAACCGTCTTTAATTTTTAAGGCAAAAAAAGAAAAAAGAAAAATGACCCTCATTGAAGAAATAAAGAAATATCCCTAATATTTATAAATTACTCTAATAGCGCACTCAACAGTTAGTTGAATAACCGTTGGTCGCACATTTGATCCAGCACTGCTCTATTTCCACATCACGAGTCGAACATTTGATCCAGCACTGCTCTATTTCCACATCACGAGTCAATAATTTTAGTTTGAATCAGATCCAATCATTTCTAACATGCCTTTTAAACTCACACATGTACGACCAAATTCCAGACCAACACTTGTCGTCCAATCGAATTTCATCGTATCATACTTGCATACAGAGCTCAATGTATGCAATTTCTACGTGCCTGCACATCATCCATCACCCTCCTCCAGAGTATCTAATTCTTTCTTTTTATCTTGTTATTTTTTTGTTAGAAGGTCCTGGACCTGGTTTGAGCACTGCGCGTTCTTTATTTGGGTTGAGAAATGGCGTGACGTTGGCTTACTTAGTGTGGAACTAGTGTCATCCCTGACGATCGGTTGGATGGGCCAACAGGAATTGAGGAAGCAAAATCACTGGGCCCCACAGATTGACATTGCAGGGTTGATATTTCTTCTTTTTATATATGAATAAGACTACATAAAGAAAGTGGTCGTGGAATATAGAAGGTATATGTAGTGGGAGACCATGTCTTGTATGTACCACAAGTGTCATACAATATTGCAATCAAACCAACCAAATTGTGGGCCCCACCTCAGATGGGAGATATGACGAAAATAGATAGAATAGACCATCTTGATCATCGGCTAATGGACATTTGATTGTTGAAATTTGGATCATGATTTCTTTTTTTCATTTTAATAGTCTATTTGATGACCTCCTAATGTAGTAAAATTTTAATTATGCTGACCATCTGAAGTGGGGCCCAATATTTGAACGGTTTGGATTGAGATGCATGTATTCTAATAATGATACATCTGTGTGTATGAGTATGTGTATTCGTACTCTGCCACCGTATAATAAGCAAAAGGGCAAAATGATCCAATGATGTATCTATGTTCTCTTAAAAAAGAACAAAAGGCTTCGAATAAAAGTGAGAGGATCCTCCCGAAATGGAAGCGCACTTCCTTCGCCTATAACGTCCATGCGCGGGAGAATGTATTGAGGAGGTCAATCGCGATGCACTTGCCATTCTGGCATAGTTGGGAGAGATCCGGACCAATTGTTAGGTGGGATAAAATGTCAGCCTTTCGTTATCCATAAATCAAGATGATCCATTCATCATACAGTCCACAATTGTATTATTAAAATGGAAGGTTAGAAAAAAAGGCCAATAGCCTATAGTCTCCATATACATTTTACCTGTCTGATTAATGGACCAGCATAGTTTTGGGACAGGGTATGTTAACATAGATACCACCGTGATACATGGGGCGGATCTGGCACACGTGTGACACAATGGTATGTGTGCCGCGATTCACCTTTTCAATCTCTTCCTACTTCCTTCAGCACCTATCATCTTCCATCAGTTTTGGACTGTTTATCTCATGGGCCCCACTGTGGATGGGCCATCCTGAAATTTGTGCCAGCAAAGGATCGCAACCATCAAAATGTGGGACCTTTTCCCTTGGATTTGCACTGTTTGGTCACTTTCTTCGGAAGGCCTTGCACATGAATGTCAGGTCCGTGTATTTTTCCATCGTGGCCCACCCACTGGGGGACCGGACGCGGATTTCCTGCGAAAGCCTTTCGCAGGAAGTTCCTGCGTAAGGATTTTGGATGGGCCCACTATGATGTTTGTGAGATATCCAACCTGTTCATCCATTTTTTGAGATCATTTTAGAATTGAAATAAAAAATAAGGTGGATCCAAAACTCAAATGGGCCACACGATAGGAAACAGTGTGAGATTTAGTGACCACCATTGAAACATTTATATGACTACAAAAGTTCTGTTTAGGTCTAAGTTTTTTATATGTTCACATTCTCTCAATGAAAATGACTTTATAAATAGTTTGGATGGCATATAAACATCAATGCATAGCACAGGAAGGTTTCAACAGTTGGCATTCCTTTCTCCGCTGTTTCATCTCGTAGGGCTCCCTTGAGTTTTGGATATTCCTTTTTTTATTTTTATTTTTTTTATTTTATCAATTTTACATGTGATAAAATTAGCTCGAAAAAATAATGGACGGGTTGGATTTCTCGTAAACATCACGGTGGACCCCACCATGCATCATTTCGCAGGATCTTCCTGCTAAAGGCTTTGGCAGGAAATCCTCGTCCCTGGGCACCTGATGGATGAAAGACTCTCTACATGTGACACGTGTAAGCCATTTGAGTCACGTAAGTGCCGCTATTATTAAATAATTAAATAATAAGAAAGACTAATAGGCACGTGGGAATCGCCCTATTCCAAGAGAAGAGAAAGAGACCTTACACAAGCAAATATACGAACTCGGTTCCAATCCAACATCTACACGCATCTACACTTGTAAACCTTAAAAAATGGCTTCATGAGGCCATGTTGAAACGATCCAGACCGTTCATACGGCAGGCCCCATGTGGATAGGGAATACCCAGAACGGAATCTTGAATTGGAATATTTGAACCCTTTGATCATTCAATTCTTTTCCTTTGAATATGGACTGTCTCTTTATCCACCGTTTCCATTTTTGAAGATATTTTTTCGGCATAACCAATCCACGGTGAGGCCCATCTTATGAATGGTGTGGATCATTAGGACATGACCCTAGA
Source organism: Magnolia sinica (assembly GCF_029962835.1). NCBI lineage: Eukaryota > Viridiplantae > Streptophyta > Magnoliopsida > Magnoliales > Magnoliaceae > Magnolia > Magnolia sinica. The sequence continues at coordinate 3,878,416 of NC_080577.1, forward strand.
TCCATTGGCTGGGCAATTGTGCAATCTTCTAACCCAGCTAGCTGTGAAGCATGTGTACGGCAACAAACTCGTGTATCAGGACCGACCCCTGCAGATCACACGTGAAAGAAGAAAATAGACGGCCTAGAAAAAGACTTGCAAGTTCTCTTAGACCATGCATGGTTTCTTAGCGTCTTTTTGGTCAGAACGTCTACATGATGTGTCCCACTTGAGATATGGGTATGGTATGTTACACGCATGCTGACAAGTGTAGCCGCGTGTAGAAAGGGCGCGTGGGGCTGGAAATCCTCTTGTTTTATGTGTACAGAGTATGGATAGATAACACATACCGCCCCACTCATTAAATGGTGGGGGTGATGGTGGAGTTATCCATCAGTCCATTGGTCCGGGAATTTAGAACCTAAGTGGCCATTAGTTCTCTACCGTTTTAATATTCTTCTCTATTCAAAATAAGTATTTTTTTTTTTAAAAAAAAAAAAATTAAAATTATATATATAACTACTTAATATAATTTACATTGTAGTACGTTTTAATTTTTTAAATAAATTATTAGGTGGCTTGGGTGGGCTCCACTGTAATATTTATTAGAAATCTATCTTGACAATCAGGTGAGTCATCGCCTGTTAGGCAAAGGGGCTCAAAAATCAATGCCACCGTGATTCAGATGGAACACACAGCTGAAAAATAGTGTATAGGAAATCTCTCGAGTTGTCCACTTAATAACAAATGGGCCTGATTTCTGGGTAATTTCAATCATGATTTTCGGGCCACCCACTTACACTGTTTGGTAAGTGGGACCATCATTAGGTGACCCAAACCAGGCTGATATGATGGGACCCAGCTTGGATGAGCGATGCCCCGTAAATCCTTTTACTTGGGAGATATTAATTTTTTTGGTTTAGTGACCTACAATTAGAAGGTTTAGAAAATGAGAAGGATGTGTCAATGGTCCCAAAAATTACATTGGTAGAACAATCCTAACCATCTGTTTTACAACTGAATTTGGACCAGTGATCACTTTGCAACCATATAATTGTAGGGACCAATTGTACAAGATTTTTCGGTCAACCGATCCATGCTTTATCACAGACCGGCAAATTGGACGGTCCAGATTGTCATACATCGATGCCAATTCTATAGTGAAGTATGAATTGCCAATTCTAGCGTCGTATGAAAGTAACTTCCCCTGCCACCAGCCCATGGCTGGTCATCGGTGCTCTGTGGGCCACACTATGATGTATGTGTTTCATCCATGCCGTCCATCTATTTTTCTAGTCATTTTAGTGTTTAAGACTAAAATTAGGTAAATATAAATCTCAAGTGGACCACATTACAAGAAACAGTGTTGAATGAACTTCAATCATTTAAAACTTTTTGAGGCTTATAAAAGTTTTGGAACAAGCTGATATTTGTTTTTTTCCCCTCATCTAGGTCTGTATGACCTAATCAACAGATTGGATGCCAAATAAACAGTACAGTAGGCCTTAGGAGGATTTTAATGGTGGATATCCAATCACTATTGTTTTCTTGTGGTGTGGTTCACCTGAGATTTATATCCCTTTCATTTTTGGCATCAAGCCCTAAAATGATCTGTAAACATGGATGAAACACATACATCGTGGTGGGGCCCACAGAGTACCGACCACTAGCCACCGGGATAGTGGCAGGGTGAGTAGCCAATCCGTTTCTTTTTTGACCTCCTAACCAACAACCGTACGCTTCTTTTTGTTTAAAAATGAGGTTCAAACCGTGTCGCATAAGACCTACAATAACTGTTTTGTCCTTATAATATAATTTTTGGGCTAGGCTCCCATGATAGTTGTCCACCAAATATAAATGGTGGTGACTCTTCGAAGGTACACCTGCATGGTTGTGGCTTGAAAATCCAGACTGCCCAAATAGTGAACCATCTGATTTTGCTCTTGAAATTTGGAGCACTCACTGTTTAAATATAACCATTAAATTTGATTTTAGATCCATCAATTGGATAGTTAGCATTGCTTGATTAGTGCAATTTTAGCCTAGTTTCAAAACTCGTTGGCTCTACTCAAAACTCAGCCGAGTCAACCGAACATGGTAAGATTTTGAGCCAGTCGCATGGAAACTTTGTATTAGGCCTGATTCTGCGTGGACGCAGAGAGACACATCAAGTGTGGCGGTGTAGTTGTTGGCTTTAGTTATAATTTATGTTACTTAAGTGTTGTTTAATAACTTGAAAATAAGGTTTGAAAATTAATTTAAGTTCTAGAAAGTTAATTTGCCGAGTTTTAATATTTATAAGTACTAAAAATTTTGTTTTTTAAAATTATGTCTGAACAAAGTTATGATATCTAGAATTAAGCATTTTTTTATTTTTTTCATAAAATTTTCTTTGGTAAATATGGATTATAAATGTTTGAAAAATGACAATTTATCATATTTGCTCTTATTGTCTCAATTTACATATTTTTTAGAGTATGAGGTCAAACTTATTATTACCATGCCACCAAGTTTAACAAACTTATGTTCAATTCATATAATATATATCATGCTTTCGTACGCACCTATGCACGTGCGCACCTTCCACATGTGTCATGGGTGTCGAATCCGAACGGTCCATAAGATGCGGAATCCCATGAAACTTTTGGGGGTGAATTTTAACCCTAATTTAAGATTCTGATGGGCCATAGTAAAGATAAATTCAAATCAAGGGAAGAAACTGTTTGCATTTTTATGACCCACCAAAGTTTTATTTCAAAGTAAAAATTGGTAGCAAGGGGTTTTATAAGGTTCTGCTTTATGTGGACCATTCAAATTTTCGAGAATCATCAGATATGATGATTTTTCAAAAAAGTTCATAAGTAGTCCATGTTTGCAGTTGAGTGTTCCGCTATATATATATATATATATATATATATATAACACAATCTTTCAATGGATGTCCTTAAATTGGACAACTAAATATCTCATATTTAATTGATAATGGTTGATTTGATGGTTAGAATTATCTAATATTTATTTATTTATTATTATTATTTTTGCATAATCCATTCAACGTGGGCTCCATGTTGACAGCATTGTTGATAATGAAACCACTGAACTCACATGTATGAACAAAACCTAAGATAGATATATGATCCACACGCAGGTGATGCATCGTATGGTCATTACTCATTCCTCGGTGGCAGACTCACCAGAGTTATAATACGAGGCCATGAGAAGTACCCTTTTGGTGAAATCCCACTTGTGTCCCATCGAATGAATGAGCCACACATATATAATTTGTTATTTGACAAGTATGTTATGAAACGAAATTTTTATCATCCATCATTTAGTAATTGCCAGGTTATGCAATCATAACCTCCCCATCCATGACGTTCAATTACCACTTTTTATGTGCTGTGGTCCATGTAAGATTTGGATCAACCTCTTTTTTGGTACCATGCCTTAAAATAAGCTGACACAATGGATGGACGGTGTGGATAAGATACATACATCGTGGTGGAGCCCACAGACTGTTGTCGCGTACAATCCATGTGACCTACATGTTGTCATTCCCTCATGCATCCCAAAAACAAATGAGATAGTCCACCTTAATTTCCACATGAATTCCGTGTCATCCCACCATTTTGCCAATCCAAATCTTGGGTCGATGGACGACGTGAATAAACACGCATGTATATATTATGGTGGGGCCCACAGAGCACCGCCATATTCAATCCATGTAGCGTACATGTGTCATTCCCTCAAGATGCTTGTAGATTATGTATGCCTTTTGGCCATTCCGAAAGAACGAGATGACCCACTTTGATGTCTACGGAAAATTCTCACCATTCCACTGAATTTTCAGCTCGAAGTAGATCCAAATCTAAGGTAGACTACACCATAGGAAACAATAGCGATTGAATGCCAACCATTAACAACTACTTAGGGCCCACGGTAATGTTTATTTTCCATCCAACTTGTTGATAAGTTCAAAAAGACTTGAATTAAAGTATAATATAAAAAATTGGTTGACCTGAAATTTTTATGGCCCACAATAAGCTTTTAATGGTCAATGACCACATTTTTCAGTGTTGTGGTCTTCCTGAGATTTGATCTACCTAAGTTTTGGGATCTAGTTCTAAAATGAAATGTAAAGCGGATGAACAATGTGGATATACAACACATTCATCAAGGTGGGCCCCATACAATCAGGGTAACACCCACTAATGTGTTACCTCGGTAACCACCTAATCTTCTCACCGTACTTGCGTTCCTCCTTTAGCTCATTATTGTACTAACGTAGCAAAGTTCAGCGGATCCCACCATAATGTGTGTATTAGATCAACACTGTCCATCCAATTATTCATATCATTTTAGGTTATGAGCTTAAAATACAGGGCACATCCAAAGCTCCATGGTAGGTAAACTGGTTCAATGGTAAACATTTCTTTTCCCACATTTCCCTCTCTAATGGCCCACATGAGTTTTCCATCCACTTCATTTTTTGTCTCGTGTCTTAAAATGAACTAGAAAATTGGAAGGGCAGAGTGGATTTTTCACAAACATCACGATGGGCCCACCTAGCTTCCTAGTGTAGGAACCCGCAATGAGAGCCTTCAGCAGGCAATCCCAGGGTTGTCAACAGACTGGCCTAGGGTTGGTCTCCACCCGAATTTTGAATTGTTTTGGCAGGCACTATTTAAAATTCTAACATTTCACGCTTGGGCCCAGTCCATTGACACTCCTAATTAAAAACATGTCATGATGTGTTGACTTGGGAAAGTTTTGTAAGCCCCGCCATCATGTATGTGTTATATACACACCATCCATTTAAGGCTCAAGTGGACCACACTATAAAAAACAGTGGGGATTGAATGGCTAACATTAAAAACTTCTTCGAGGCCATAAAAGTTTTGGATATGAAATTGCATGTGGTGGTGGGTCACAAGCTATGCGCGAAAGCTTGGTGAAGCTATGGAATGAAGGTTATGTCCTAGAGGTACGGATTAGGACCAAAAAAAAATTTATGCCTCTTAGAGACATAATTACTTAAATTAAATTTCAATTAAACTAAGTAAGACAATTAACTATAAAGCTTCCTTCTAAGCCAATATAGGATCTAGTTACATAGACTTAATTAAATCATATTCCTATGAGACAACTAGTGTATAAACATAATAGTTTATACATGTGTGTAGGATGTGCTAACTATCAAATCATAACATTCATGAAATCATTCAAATATATAATTCATTAATCAATCAAATAAGTATAATAAAACAAGTGCTCAAATGATAATTCTAAACATAAGTATGTATAGTGCTTCAATTTTCCTACTCCACTCTCGGTTGACGTATTCAACCTATGAGTGTACCGAATTTTACTATTAAAGGTTTTAAATTAGGTTCACCTCTAACCTTTATAACCTTACACAAAGACTTTATCGTACACTCCCTTCGAAGGCTCCCGCAAGAGACTTGAGTCGATTTTTTATCGGCTAATCAACAAACTTTGTCCTAATCTAATGACCTATGTTTACACCTACCGGAGGCTCTTACGGAGACTTAACACTTACACATGTAATCACCCATGTCGGTAGCGTTACGGTCTTATATAAGAACATACACGAGTTTGGGTTACAAACTTTACACTCAATCTTACATAAGGAATGAGTGTGTGGACTCTTACAATATAAAAAAGTTTGATTGAGCTATTTTTATAGCGCCGTTTCAAATGGTTGAATTGTTACTCTCCTATGCTTCGATGAACCCCCCTGTGCTCCCCCGATCATTGATGCCAATGTTTTGCCAAAGTTTCTATTTCAATATCAAAAGCCTTACATGTAGTGCTCCTTTGAGGTGACCAAGGTGATAGGAGTTGGGTGAATCTACTACAACCAATGAAATGTTGTAATTCATAGGAGATTCGCTTAGATGGATCTTCTGGAGGATTTAGACAAAGGATACACCAATAGATGTTGGGTTTAATTTTTAGAAAATTGTGGAGTTTAACCACATCTTTAAGGTGAAGGTTGAAATCCTCATTAGAGTATTAATCTCAAAAAGATAACTTAGAACTTATTAGTTTAGAAGCTTAGGGTGAGGGATATGAACATATAATCACCTAGGCTTCTATTGCACCAAAAACTTATCGAAATGCCCAAATACTGAATGCTCTATATAAATGAATTGAGTTCCAATAGTTATAAAATGAGCACAAACGGCTAGTCTTCGGTTGCATTGAATAGAGTTCCAGTCACACCTAATTAGATAAGAAAGTCGTTGGACAAATTTTGACACTTTCAATCGTACAAAATGTGGTCTTTAGTTGCATAAAAAATGATCCTTGATTAGATTAAATGTGTCATTCGGTTGCAGTCGAACGACTCGATTTCTATCGAAGCACGCTGATCTGTTTAGTATATTTCGATGCGAATGAAGGTGTGTTCGGTGAGGCCGAAGGTTATTAAAATTGTACAGTTTTTTTAACAACTCGGGACCTCTAAAGGTAATATAACTATATAAGTATGTTTAATTAAGGCTCCTAGGGCTAAGAGGTGATCAATAAAGGTTTACCTATTAAGGTTAAAATCATTTAAAAGTTTAAGGTAGGGGTGCATATGGAACCGGTAGAACCGTGGAACCGGACCGAAATCAACCTAACGGTCCGGTTTGGTCTAGTTCTAGAGTGCACCAATTTCGATTTCGGTTCCAAAAATCAAAGAACCGTTTAGTTCAATTCAGTTCTCGATTTGAGGGTATATAGAACTGAATCGAACTGTGAACCGATCCTTAGAACCAAACCGTAGATCCGAATAACGGAATCAAACTATGGAACAAACCTAGAATTGAACCTATATTTAAAACAAAAAAAAAACCCAAACCCTAGGTCCCTAATCCCTATTCACGCTAACCTGACCCTGTCGTGGTTGCCCTCTCTATGACGTCGGTCCTCTCTCTCTCTCTCTCTCTCTCTCTCTCTCTCGCCATCGCAAATCCTCTCTCTCTTGTTGCTCCCCTCTCTCTCGCTAGTCCTCTCTCTCTTGTAACCAAAATTGGGTTGTCTGTTATACAGGTGGCTACGTGTTCAGATTGAAAAAACAATAAGTGACCTATAAACATAAGGATCACAAATGAGTGACTCACCGACATTTTTTAACCGTCATTTTAGATGGCCAACGTTTATACAGTTTGATTCATTCTATTGATGTAATTTTAATGTTATAACCAATAATTAAATTATTTTTTGGTATTACCATGTAACGCCCTGGAATTCGGGGGTCACACATTGCGCTCAACTCCCGAGTTTCCGAGAGTCACTTATAACCGACTTTCATTAATGAGCATTTAATCCGGTTTAATTTGTGCAGCCTGGAATTTCCTGGAACATGAACATAACCACACAAGTCTACTGAGATGAAAGAGATCTATCATATATACAGGTCCAAAATAAAAATGGGTCGCACAAAGCGTTGCCCAACCAAAACAACAAAAGAATACTATGTCCAAAAATAATACGGCTGAGCCCACAGCCCAGCAATCCCGATCCTGCCCATCAAGCCGATGGAGAGCCGTCCATCAACTGGAAATAAGATAGCTCGTACTCCTCGTCGAGGCTCGCCTCGCCAGGCTCCTCCAACCCTGGGTCACCTGCATTTATGAACGAGTCTAGTTGGTGTTTTAAAACACCATTCCAGAGTGGGAGTGAGTGATCAACTCAGTGGGTGCTATTAACCTTAAGTTATCATAGAAATCAATTATAATATGATCTTAATGAAAAGCAGACAATCACATACGTCTAAGTAATCTTATTAATGCGCATGTATGCAGCATGACATGATGCATGCCCTCACCACGACGCTCCCTTGAGCGACACCATCTAACGATCGCAAATGACAACACTCCCTCAGTGCGACCTAGACTGCCGAGTCGCCACCCTAATTAGTGCGATGCAATGCAATCGTGTTAGCCGAGTTATTAGTTAGGTCCATTCATCCAGCCGATTGGGGAATCTGGTACACCCCACGTATCAACGCCCTAAACGGGTTGTGAGGCCAAGACCCCCCAATGTGTGAGGCCGATACCCCGCGGTCTGTGATCCCGTCGGGTTCCTCATCCCCGACTTCAAGCACATGAGGAGTGCCGTGAGAAAGGAATCGCTCGCGTCACTACGGGGAGGCGCAGTACCCCAGCATAGGCCGACAGTTTGGACACAGTGTCCCATTCCACCATGCCCGACTCACGAGACTGTGGACCAATTTCAAGTGGGTTATTGATAGGCTACCACGGTTGTAGGGTATTCAAGGTTTCAAACATGTGTGAGCAAACAGGGTTAACAATTAAGGTTGGTTAGACGGTAGGCTAGACCTCACGAGTTAGGCGAGCGTGAGGCGTATGACATCGGGCACGAGGGTCCCATGTAGTCGAACTACAGCCACCCGCACCCGCCCCAACCCACAAGTCCAACCACAGCGTAGTCTTACCGATGGGACTACCGTCTCTCCTCAAGTTCCTGACCAACCCAAGGATAGGAATAGTGACTCATAGCATGCCAACAACCAATGCAACATCAAGTATATTCAACACCATGTTCTCATGTTGCTCAACATACAATTCAAATTTCTCTAACCAGCAACTATTAATATCATGAATAAAGTTTATGTGTGTGGTGTGGGTTGGTGAGGAAGTTAACACTTCCTCCATGTTGAGAAATCATATGTACAAGAGCAATAATCATACATTCTGTGAGGCAACAACACATGAGAAAATCACACAAGGCATGAACATGTAATCATCCATACACCAAATCATGTGAGAGGCAAGAACAATCATCATAGGAGTCAAACCAATAATTCCATATTATTTCAACAAACCTACTATTCCTAGGGTTTCTCTAGATTCTCTAAATATGACATCCAAGCAACTAAAATCATTAATCTCGTATTAAAATTGGTACTAGGCCACCTAAGAACAATAGTCTGCACCTTCGAATTTGTTGAAGGCTTGTGAACGACCTAGGAGTGTGGATTTTTGGGATCGAATTGCTAAAATCCCTAAAGCATACATTATATGTTAGAATCTCATACAAATCTCTCCTCTACACAAGGGTTTCAAGCAAAAAGGGATGAAGGATCTTACCTAGACTATTAACAGACGATCCTTGGGATTGTAGTGTTGGGTTTTCCCTTTGGGAAAAGTATAGGGAGATGTAAGATCGGCTTCCTTAGTTCCCACCTCGATATAGGGTCCACCTTGAATCACCTCCTCTCACACTATCCTCTCCTCTTGGCTCCTTCACTCTCTTTCTCTCTTAGTGGTTGTGGCAAATGAGGGAGAGTTATGAGAGCTAGGGTTTATTCCCTAGACTTGGACCCTTTGGCCTTAAGTTTCCTCAAATTCTCAAAATAGCCTACTGGGACTCATTTTTGGAGTTGGCGTGGCCTTAACACTCCTTTGGCTACCAAATTTGGTGGGTAGGTGCCCTATGGCCTGATTAGGGCCCGTGTAAAATTTGGAAACAAACGGATGGACGATTGTAGGGTTTGAGTCAATGGTTCTGATCTTTAAACGGCCCTTAGGGGTCCATTTTGGTGATTGGAGTGGTTCTGGTGGCCCTCTGGCTATGAAATTTCTAGTATAGTTGCTTTATGGCTCGATGAAGGGCCATACAAAATTTGGGGATAATCGGATCTGGGGTTTGGTCATACGGGTCCGATTTTTGATCGATGGTCACCGTTCCACGATCGGGTCCCAGAGTTGGTGGACAGGTGTAGGAAAATTCATTAGACCTCCACCGTAAATGTGGAAGAGATCCGACGGTTGGATAGCTTGATATCTCGGTTTCATTTGCAAGCGCCAAATTCCGGTCATGACATTGGTGGGGTGCATTTAGTCAGTGCCAGATCCCACTTTTGGGTGTCCGTTGGGTCCGTGGTCCGCGATGATCCACAAGCCCAGTGAGATTTATGCTTTCCTTCATTTTTAGAATTTTCTGACCTTCCTGTGTCACAGTGTAGCCCATACGGGCTGTTGCTAAGGGCAAATGAGCCATCTGGCTTGACGGCCTGCACCGGGTCCTATCATGACCCGACCGGTTTATTCTAATGGGCTAATCCTAGGTTGATTTGCTTGTGGTACCTCACCACGCATGGTTTAAATGATCGGTCCTGTGAAAAATCCTACGTGAATGCCCCAAGACACTGTACTGGTTGGACGGGTTGTTACATACCATCATGCCACATGTAAAATGGATTAAGAGCTTAGTAGCACTTTTGTTGCACGCGACTTTTCCACCTCTAAAAATGAAACAAAAAAAGGAAAAAGTCATTTTAGTCTTATTATGCTCGAACAAAAAAAAAAAGAAGAAAAAGAAGAAGAAGAAGAAGATTGCATTTCAAATTCCCCCAATTTCAAGGTGGCTACAACGACACAAATGATGGATTTGAAATAAAAACCTCCTAAATCCTTCAAATCTCCTCAAATGCAAGGTGTCGAATGTCCCGTAAGCTTAAACAAGTGGTGGCATGCAACGTGCACACTAAGAACTGAAACATAAATCTAATATCGACACGAAAAGAAATGAAAAAAACTAGAGAGTAATTCAGTGTCGAGAGCATACACTGTTCTTTAGTTGGCTCTTTATTTAACATCTTAATACATGATAGGCTGTACAAACATGGTATTTAAATGTGTCATTTGTGCACTTGTTCCATTATATTTAAAATATTTAAATACATATTGCTATAGCGTCAAGATGCATTGTCAGTACATCATCATGAATTCTAACATATAAACTATTTACATATTTTTTATTTATCATTTTCAAGTACATCTTATTGCAGGCTTTTGAGGTTTACTTGCTGCACGCCTACGCTTGCATGCAGCCCGTGCACCAACTTGGCGTATCCGTAAGACTCCTCATTTATATAGCAGAGGTGTCCACATATGATTTGTACAAAAATTAGACTAGTACTAAACTAATGATGTTGGCACACATGTATGAAAACAATAAATGATAAACTAATATCTTTAAACATAAATGGGAGAAAAAATGATGTTTGTAGGTTTTTCTAGACCCAATATTACCTAATCTTTTGGCCAGATAACCAACCCAGTGGGCCCCAACTTGTAAGCAGGATTAGATATCCTGCAGGTGTTCAAGGTGGCTGCATCTTGTAGGGAGAGAATGCAGTGAAGCCCTGACTATGGGGCCCACCTTGACGTATGTATTTTATATCCATGCTGTCCATCCGTTTTTACAGCTTATTTTATTTCATAAGCCCAAAAACGAATCAGATCCAAATCTGAGGTGGACCACACTATAGGATGCAGTGGTGATGGAATGCCTACCATTAAAAACTTACTAGGGAATACCTTAATGCCCGCCTTAATGTTTTTTTTTTTTCAACCCATTGATAAGGTTACACAGACCTGGATGAAGGTTAAAAAAAAGAGACATAACATTGATCCATAACTTTTGTGACACAGAAGAGGTTTTTATTGGTCAATCACCATTGTTTCATGTTCTACGTGAGATCTTCAATTTTGGTATTGTGCCCTAAAATGAGATGAAAAAATAAATGGAGGGCATGGATATACAATACATAGATCAAGGTAGGCCCCACGCTCAGGCCACACCTAATCGACTCCTCTCATGCGCACGGTTGGCAAACCAAATTTTTTTTTTTTAAATTTTTTTTAAAAATTCTTCTTAGCATAACCATGCTAGGTTGGGTCCTTGCTCCAGCTACATTGGTTGACTCTTAGGAGTTTCAACACCTCGTCAAGGGTCCGAGCACCCATAGGTGGTAAAATCCCACTAAGGCGTGAGTGTGTGCGTGTGTTAAAAAAAAATAAAAATAAAAAAATAAAATAAAATACATACTAGGTTTATTAAGGAAAGTAGTCGGTTTGGAAGAAAATTAACGAGAATTGATCCAGTGCTTTCAGTCATAGAGAAAGTTTCAGTACTCCTAGTTGTCCAACTGATGGATCCAAACCGTCCATTAGGTTGGGTTTCTCTTCTTGAACTCATCTGCCTTCTATGCTATGGATGGGATGGTTAGGATTCTGCAGAGATTATGATTCTTCAGAACCACAAGCAATCCATGAAGGCCCAACAAATAAATGGCTTAAATTGTTGGTTAGGCCCCTTTTCCATAATGATCTCGACCATCCACGTTATAGGCTATTGATCATATGGTTAGAATCGTCCATCACTATGATTTTTACTGTGAAGTGCATGATCGGTTGGACTGTTCAAGTGCCCAAAGTCTCAATTTTAACATTGTACGTTGGTTTTAGTCCAATGGAAATAAATACATTGGATAACAATGTGGGCCCAAAATTGGTTTTTTTTTTTCTCCTCCAGATTGGTAGTGTGGATTGATGGACGTCTCTGATCGGATCATGGCTTTAAAGACTCGAAACGAGTCTGATGCAATGCGTCTGAGTTGACTCGGAATCAGTAGTACCCAATCCGGTTTGATACTACCGTGAGTCGCCCCAACTCGGGCTAGTTGGGCTAATTCAGCCCCGACTCTGGGGAGTCTCGACTCGACTCACGACTGGATGAGTTGATCCAAGCCCACCGAGCCTTTTAAATGGATCCGACAATGAGTTCGGATACACCCAAACGGGTCCTCTGTGTTTTTTTTTTTTTGGGTATGGATGGGACGCGGATTGCGTCCTACCCCCGCCTGGACGGTAATCCGTCCGGGCAGGACTCTGTGGGGTCCACCGTGATGTAAGTGTTTTATCCATGCTGTTAATCACTTTTTTCAGATCATTTTAAGTTTGACCCCAAAAAACAAGGCAGGTCCACAACTCCAGTGGACCACACCAAAGGAAGCTGCAGTGATAATGACACCCACCGTTGAATCCTTTCTAAGGGCCACCGTGATGGTTTTTTACCATCCAACCTTTTCATAAGGTCATGTGGACGTGGATGAAGTGAAAACACAAATATCAGCTTGATCCGAAACTTCTCCGGCTCCCAAGAAGTTTGCAATGGTAGACGTTTAATCCCTACTTTGTGGTTCACTTAAGCCTGGAACCTGCCTCTTTTTTTGCATCATACCTTAAAATTATCTGAGGAAAACGATGAACGGCGTGGATAAAATATTTAAATCACAGTAGGCCCCACAGAGCCCTGACGCAATCCACGTCCGAATGAATGGGCCAGCCAGACCCTGGATTGGCCGCAATCATAGAGTCCTAATCGTCCAATGTGGACTAAGATATGGTTCATTGACAAAAATGAGCAGTAGCCCTCGGTGAAAGTCTTCTCCACGTACCATTTTCCCTGCATTGCGGCTTTTGGTTTATGGTCCATCAACAGTGGGGCCCACCAGATTAATGCTATTAATCTGGACCACGTGTACGTGATTCTCGATGTAAAACGTATGGCTTTCGATGCACGTGGACATAACGATTTAGTTGAACCAATGAGAGAAAGTATAGGTACTTGAGAAAATCTTTGATACTCGGGCAAAGTGTGATGGATGATACGCAGGCACTGAAACATTACTTAGATATTGCAAATTTGCAAGTGTGGCATACAAGAAATTCATATTTAAACTTGTGTCCCAATTTAGATGTATCATGAACCAAAAACTACCGCTCGTTTGATTATCTGTTTAGTGGACGGTTAAGAATGAAAATATCAAATGGCCGTATTTCAACAAACACGTGTCCACAAATCAGAGGTTGTGATTGCTCAGCAAATCTGATTTGAGTGTATGAGTGCCTGCGCATCGAACTCGCTGCCAGAGTATAAAATAAACCTGAGTTTCCTTTGGGTGTCTTTGCAAATTGCAAGAAAGCTCTGCCGATTGTTCAAATCCATAAACATGGCATGGATGAGATCTCGACCATCCATCAGGTGACCCTTGCTTGGAGGTCAATCAGATGTCCGAATCCACTGGATCGATGGGCCACAAATGCAAGGATCGTCCACCGCATCTGATTTTGAAGGCCTGGATCGATGGGCCACAAATGCAAGGATTATCTACCGCATCTGATTTTGAAGGCCTAGATCCAGCCACGGTATGGGCCAAGTTACGAATCATCCAGATCTTGTCTCTGTGTATGATTATGCGTGGAGGACAGAAAGTTCTCTGTCCTCGACTCTGTATTATCAGGGGTTAGACTGCAATGTGCGTTCACCACAGCTCCGTGAGATTTGCCAGCTCATCCATTATAAACTCCGCACACATGCACCCATGCAACATCAATCTAGACCACCATAGTCACGGCCGTGTGTGAAGCTAGCATGGCCCAAAGATTACATGATCGCACAGTTCTAGCCATCTAATCGTCTTTGAGTGGTCTGGATTTGGTGAGAAAAATTGAGTGGTCAATACCATTCGGTCTGGATGGTTTTCTCACTATTCTCCGTTTGAACGAAGGGCCCCACAAATTGGAGAATCCAGATCGTGGTGCATGTTTGCCAGGTGTACAGATTGTGCGCTTCCACAACTTAATGAGTTGAGCTTGACGCATAGTTCCTGTCTCTCCCTCAGCTTATCCTTTCATTTTTGTAGTTTCCATGAAAAAATCGACAATCACAAAATACAGATTTGTAAAAAAACAATTACAGCGCAAGAAAGGTAACTGTAAGTCCGCCCTATTGTAAAATACCATCCGTTTCTTACTGTTTAATCTCAGCCCTTCATTCCTTATCACACCCTCTCCCTATATTCATCTCTCTCTCTCTCTCTCTCTCTCTCTCTCTCTCTCGCTCTCTCTCTCTCTGCTTTCAAATCCAGTTTCTGTGACGTAGTCCTCCCTCTTCCAATCCCCGTCCTTTAAGCTTTAAAGTAGCCTTAGTGGTGGAGATTTGAAGGCCACATCTTTCAATAACTCCGCCATTAAAGAGTTGTTACTCTTTTATCCTTCTTTCTGGTAAATTCCTTCCAAGTCCCTCTGATTTGGAAACTATATTAACAAATCATGTTCATGAGAAAGTATAAAAACCATGTTTTATTGCATTTTCTACTGATTGGGTTTTTTGGGTGTGGTGTTTTAAGTATGCCTTTTGATGTAATATTTCTTTTGGGTTCTTCCAATTCCTTGTTTTAGCTTTTCCAATCGTGAAAAAACAAATAGAAATGCTCTGTTTTAGTCATTTCTAGCTTGTTTTAATCAAAACCATGTTCTTGAAGTTGTCTATTGTATCAGTTAAATGATTGTTTTGGATGTATAGATGAAAGATAAATAGATATATAGCTTACCAGAATTGAATTTCAGCTAAGCAATCGAATTGCAAGGTGAAATGGCGCCTAGAAACAGCCGTGCGAAGGCGAAAGGCGAGAAGAAGAAGAAAGAAGAGAAGGGTAATTTCATCATTAGAATGCAATATTTCTATGTTTGAGAGTAATCTCTCTATCATTTTTTTAATTTTTAATTTTTAATTTTTGCAGTTCTTCCTGTTGTCATGGACATCAAAGTCAATCTTCCAGACAATTCTCATATAATATTAAAGGTATATTTTGTTATATTCGCAGGCGAATTTGTAAACAATGAGAAATGAATAACGGCCAACAGTATGTTGGGAAAACATCCAAGGCAAAAAACTAATGCAGATTCTCCATTTCTCTATTCGGATTGTAGAATTTAATGAATTTTGCAAAAAGATTAAATTTTATTTTCTCACTACAGCATACTATATTCGCCAAAACACGTTTTATTAGAGAAAATCCATTATCTTAATACTCATTTTGAATACTTTTTTTTTTTTTTTTCCTTTTCATCCATTTTCTATTCTACAAGAGAAAATAATCAATAAAAAATACATATCAGATTAGAAATTGATTATATTTTTTCTCATGCTTATTTCTTTAGAACAGTTTTATTACATGTTCTACTCTAAAAGAGAAAATAAATTCAATTGCATTACAGATAAGGGTGGCAGTGGGTGAGGTAGCCCAGATGAGCCCAACCCATATTTGGATTGAGCTTGGACCTACTAGATTGGCATGTGGGTTAGGCTTGGGCCTCACATGCACTGCCCAGTCAATATTCGGGTTAGCCCTGGGCTTGAGTCATTTTAGCCCAACCCAACTTGGCCTGACTAGACTTTTTATGTGTGTTATATCCTGAGAATATTGCCACTCTGTGATGTGCAGTGTTACTTTCATTCTAGTAAAATATTCAGTTTTTTGTGCATGTGTGGCCCACTTGATAAATGGAAAGGTAAGGAAAATTCAAGCGAAAATAGGGATTTTCTCAATTTTTTGGTTGGGTTGATCCGGTCATGCCAACTAAGATTTTTTTATTTTGGGCTTGGGCCGGGAAAGCCTGGCCCAGCCCATTACTACCGCTGTTTTATAATGTTTTGAGATAAAAATAAATTTTTATAAGGAAAACTGTAATACTCTGGTGCAGTGGGGTGAATGATATGCAGGCAGTTAGAAGTTAATTAGAAAGTGCTTTACTGTTTAAATTATGAGTCCCAATTTAGATGCCACATATTTATAATTAATCTTATTTGATTATCTAACGATTGGATTGGTGGGCATTTATTGGACGGTTGAAATAATAATAATCCAATGGTCCTATTTCAACCAAAAAAGTGTCCACCAATAAGATGTTATAATTGCTTAAGTGGTATGATTTCATGACTGCATGCGACTTAGTTAGAGTGGGTTCTGCAGTTAGAAGGTTTAGTTTCGAGTCAATGTATGGCACGTGTTAAATTTCTGTCAGCTTGCATATCAAAGCTTAACTTCTGTCAGAGTATTAAAAAAAAAAACTACCGTTATCTGCTAGAGCTTTGCTAAGTTTAGCTAAAATTCTGACATTTGCATGCATTTAATTCTTCTGTATTCTCGCTTCTGTTGGACCGGAATCGTCCACACACCTGTTTTACTAGCCCGTGAAACACCCAACGTCTGTGGGGCCCACCATGTTGCATATGTAAGATCCACACCTTCCTTCAGGAGAGAAGTATTACGTTAACTGCACATCCAAAAGAGCAGTCTAACAGACAATTCATTTGGGAAACATCAACGGGAATAATGTAAAGTTACTCCATGAACCAGTTAGTTCATGTGGTGTGTCCCACCCAAGTTTTTGTTCAGGATATTTTTGTATTTTTATTCTTCATCCTCTTGAACTAAACCTGATTAACGGGTTTGATGAAAGATACACACCATGACACCCCCACACGCAAACCGATGGTTGTCATCCCATCTCCATTGTTCACTGTGGCGTGGCCTTCCTGATTTGTGGATCTTGATAAATTTTTATCCTAAGGCATAGAATCCAAACAAGAACGCAATGGACGGAGTGGATTTTACATATATGCTATGGCGGGCCACAAAAAGTTGACTGTTTTAAGCTTGGGTAAAAAAAGACGGACAATAAGATAATGATATATAAGCCCATTTTTTTTAACACAGACATCTTTCTCTAGTTTTGGTATGAGAACATACCAATCTTGGGAAATCCTCCTATTTAGCAATTTAGTGTATTTTTTGGTATCTTTAACATCTGATTAAACTAATTTTGAAGCATCTGATAAAAACGTGGACAGGGAATATCAACGGATAGGATTGTAGACGTACGTCGGCTATTGTGTGTCAACACGGTCACTAGCAGCATTACAAACTATTCACTGTCTCATGAGGTAAGCCATTTTCATGTCATTTTCGGTTCATTTGTCTGTTTTTCGGCTTCTTTGTGCTTACTAGAAGTAGTGTATCTGGACACGCAACGTGCATTGTTAGTCAAGCATTGTATAGACAGCTATGTAATTTTGATTGATTGTGATGAAAGTAAGGGTGGTTGTCTACGAGTCCTCATAAAATGAACTTAATTTCCTACAAATTCTGTGTGTGGCCCACCGATCATGCATATGGCATCCGACAGATTAATTGAGTCCCATCATAAAAGTCGGACAACCCAAGAATCAATCAGGCCAATCCAAGTATCATTTGGGCTGTCACTTGAATTTGGAGGTCTTTGAATAGCCGTCCATTTATTTTTATTTTTATTTTTGGTGGGTTAGATGGTATTTTGTATATACTATTCAACCGTGAATTATGGAATGATAAAAAACGACAGACAATTATAAAAACTAACAATGTAAAACTACAAATAATTTAAAAAAAAAAAAAAAAAAACCCCTCCAAATTAACATGGTGACCAAATAAATATAAACTTAATCAAAGCCCAAATATTAAATTATAATTTTTTCTGTTGTTGATTTTTAAATTTAAAAGTCCCTCCCCAATCCATCTCAAATTGAGAGGAGGTGAAGATTATACATGTAGATGAGCGGATTGGACCACATGTATAGAATGTGTGATGGAGAGAAGAAGTGAGGGAGTGGATCACTCTTTCTTCATCTCTCCCTTATGTGACACTCAAGAAAATGAGCGATAAAGGCTCTCCGTTTGTTGTACTCTCTCTGTCTAGGATATGATTTATTTAGGACCCATTTATACCACCAAATAAGCTAATTTTTCTACTTATAGTAGATAAGTAAGTTTGATTTATGATTAGTTATAAGTAACTTTTTTTTTTTTACTTAAAAGTACATAATCACTTAAGCTAATCTTTAAAAAAAAAAAAAAAAACTTTTAGACTTTCCATAGGTTGTTAAAGAGAGGCATCACAAGAGATGAAAGTGAGGAGAAATCCATAAATATATTGTATGCCAAACATACTTATCTTATTAATAAGTAGAAACTAAAATAAACTATTTATGGAATAAGTAGCTTATCTTAAGTAACTTTTGATCCAAATGCCCTCTTATGAAGAAGAGCAAGGGTTTTAAAGAGACCAATACTAATACTCTACTGCTATCCAGTCTTTTATTTGCCCCACTGCCATAATCATGCTTTATTTCATGCACTTGTATTTGATTCAATCATTCTACTTTCATGGTAATCCGCTTAAGATCTAAAACCATGCAGATCAAGTGACAGACCCTCAAATCTAAACCATCAAATCATTATATGCGATCAAAATCATTCTAACAGTCAAAAGAAAATTTTAATAACTGAAGCACTTATAAAACCTTTTTGAATGGACCCAATGAAAAATTACTTGATAAACATCTGATTTACAAGATCGAATGTGTAAGTATTTGAAAAACTAGTGAATCACTTATTGGTCCATATTAGTCTCAACAAACCTTGATGAATGCATGCATCTACACCCACTTTTATTAATCACAGGATGGCAATGTAAAATGAGTCAAATCACATATTATCAATACCTTCAACCCTCATACATACTTAGGTTTAAAGATTAATCATATCTAATAAATCCTCAAGTCAATTATAGTTTAGGCATAATTAAGAGGCCTCTCAGTCTATACATTTAACTTCGATCCACTAATGTAAATGCTCAATAAATCTACACATGAGCCTTTATCCAAAGAACACTCATACTACCATGTAAGATAGGGTAAATGCACACTGACTTGCTGTCGTGTTTGATGGCGGAGAATTTCTATCCTGATTCATCGTAAACTCCCTTACATAAGACAATCACATATAGAAGAATAAGCACATGTTCATCCCGAAACTTGTTAAGTGATCATGGTACAATATGATACTGAGATCCATTGTATCTAATCTCACATTCTCAAGGGTTAAAAATAAAATCATTCTTCTTTAGACTATGTATATGTATGTTTACATATTTTTATATATTAACTAAGGCATAGTCATACATTCACCTAATACCTTGATTATCATGATCTACCTCTAAAATTATTGATATCACATCCGCATTGTCAGTGGATAAAGTTGAATGCCATATGCATGCTGTGGTAGGTCCCATCGTCAATCACCGTGGATGACTCATTTTACAAGGACTAGAAAAACTAGTCTCTAAAATTATATTACATAAGAAAAGAATTGAAACTGTGCATCCATGAAATATAGGAAAATGATAATTTAAAGATAAATAAGATAGTGTTAAAAAAAAAATACAGCTATAGAAAACAAAAGAAATGAAAAATCCAAAAAATAAAAATAAAAACCAATATTTAAGAAATAGTAGAAGAAAATTAAAGATAAAGTCACATCAGAGGTGGGCCCGAGCCAACGGTAGTTTGGACTTTTGAAAAATGAATACCGGTTTCGTTGCCAACCCTATCGCCCCTGTAGGCCCTGGCCCATTGATTGTAACAGTTCATACGTTGGTCCCTACACGGGTTGAAGAGAAGAATATAAATAAAAAGAATCTGTCAGGCGAGCTGCAAGTGGACAGTTAAGTCCAAAATGACCAATTGTCTACCTTTAACTGGCGAAATTCTGTAATCGATTGGACGGTCAGGATGGTCAGGTTAGGGCCAATGCTTGTGTGGTCAGTCTGCAAACGGAAGATATTTTGTGCCGTGGCCCACCCATGCTGTAGTCAGCCTGACAGCCTGTTCAGGCGACTGTCTATGGTGGAGATTGGGTGGGGCCAGCAGTTTCCCGTGGTCGGTTGGGCAGTTCCCAACCCAAGTGAACGGCATACGTCAGTTTGCAATCCATGCAGCTAGGGGTATTTTGGGAACAAAAAGGTAAGAAATATCCCATCGCTTATGTTTATAAATAAGCATTTGCGACGCAATGCTGTGGTAACCTTTCGCTGGGGGAGTTATCTGATACTCCGGTAGCAATGACGCTTGATACGCAGGAGCTCAGAAATTATACACGTGGCATTCACCAAACTCGAAATAAACTGACTAAATTGTAGAACCAACTGTTTCTAAGCTAGAATTCTGAAATCAGATTGGTTTAAAAATTCCACCTCTGATTCGTGGACGCTTTAAGTTCGTTGAAATAGGAACTTTGGTTATTTCAATTCTTAACCGTCCAATTACCGTCCACCAATCTGACAGCTAAATAATCAAATTAACATTTTAGTTCACGGTACATCTAGACTAGGACCTTAATTTAGACAGTTTATTTTGAGCCGATTTTATCCCATGTATACATTTCCTAACTAATTTCTAAGCGCCCATAAAGCATCCACCACATAATATAAAAAAATTCCTTTTACTGAGGGATTTTGCGTCATATAGACTCAACGTACTATCCGTCTTTTTTCATTCAACTCGAAAAACCCTAAAACATCAAAGTAGACGGCTATTTGTATTGATGAACCTAAAAAGATAAAAAAACTCCTACTTTTTCAGTTGCTTAATCCTAGTAGATAAGAATATTTTCATTAAAAAACCAACATCCATACCTAAAAATCGAGTTTAGTAAGATAAGTTTTTGGGCGGTGTAGAAAAAAGGAGGCATTGTACAGACTTGCCTACAGTGCTAATTTTTTCTTTTATGGACTGCCAGAAGCTTTGCCCCATCTGGCCTTTTCAAATGCATGAACACAATTCAATGGTACTGGTGCGAATTCTCAGCCACAACTGCTGTACCAATCTGTGAAGCAGTAAGGCATGACGTGGTAAGATTTTATTGGAATGCGGCACTGTCAGCAATAGAGTCATATAAAGTGTACTTGTTTCAAAGTGGTAGGTAGGGTTAGGCCAATCAAATCTTACCGTGCCATATCAGCCGCTAACTCAGAGCCTCACAAAACATTCAACGCCTTGTATCTCAAATGATGGACAGAGTAGAGTGGATGTCACCCACAAGGTGGGCCTCAAAGGTAGGGCTGTCAATGGACCGAGCTTTGGGTGGGTTTTATCAGGATTTTGAACTGTTTGGGCCAGGTGGGCTTCTTCAGAATTCTTATTTTGACAGGCCCAAGCCCAGCCCATTGACGCCCTAGTCATGGGGGCCTTTTGTTGCGAAGATACTCCCAAAGACTTGTAGGAAATTGAAGACCATTTTAAAGAGAGTTCCCCTTGCCTCTGTCGAGATTCAGATCTAATGTATGTCGCAGCACATTTTAAAATGATCAGGACTGTTTATGAATGTGGGCTCTTTTCTATCGGGCCACCGGAAAAAAGGTCTACGCTTCTAGAACAATGAAAATAAAATTTTCAATGGTTCGTATTCAACTCTATAAATCAAAGGCTAGGATCATCTGTGAAGTGTGATACGGGACAAATAGTTTGTATACAGTAGTAACAAAAACATGGACCGTTCAAATCAAAGGACCATCTTAGCGCATGGGCCCGATGTGATTAACTGCCACGTGGAGGTTCGTCAATAACAACAATCTTTTGCAGGTTCGTGGGCCGCGATTGAAGGACACGGTCGACGTGGCCGCTTTAAAGCCTTGCGTTCTGACGTTGGTCGAAGGTACGGACAAAAAAAAGAAGAAAGAACACTGTCCCAATCCCAAATTCAGAATATGAAAGTCAAATGAAACGCGAAGGCGATTTGCGTGATTATACACTGAAGGGCGGAGGTTTGCAGCCTCGCACGCCTCTTGAGCGACCCTTCACAGCCACAAGCAAACACGCATGCCGCCGTGGCACGCGCGTGGGAAATATAAGCTTTCCATCAGGTGGGCCACCTCGTTCAGTTTTCTTGGCATAAAATCCGGGTCTTCTACGCTCCTCGGTGGGCCACGGTGTACAGTATAACGAATGTCTAAAACAAATTTTATAGCCATCCATTTATTTTCTTGAACGGTGAGCACGGCCTGTTTTTATGCGAGAGGATCCAAACAGTGTGGCCCACCTACTGGGAAGCTCAGTTATCCCATCTGCTTGTATGCGGACGGGCAGACCCTACGCACGAGGCCTATCTGAAATGCTTCTCTTTATAGCCGTTCCAGTGCAACCATCCATGGATAAGCCCTCGGACAAAATTTGGAAGGTCATCTCATTGAGTGGATGAAAATGAATGGTTGGAAGCAGATCAACGGCCTTTATTCAGTGTGGGTATGGTCGGATTGACGACTGGACAAACTAACTTTTGTATTCGCAATGCTCACTGTGGGCCCCACCGGATGAATGGTCTCGATCTCGCCCATGATAAATTCCAAATGGAGTTTCGGAGTTTTGTAACCCAAGACTCTGAGGGCCCACCACCAAGATGTACATATGATATCCACTCCGACTATCAGTTTCTCCAGATCCTGTTACAATGAGATCAAAAGAACGAAGAAAATGTAAGACTCAGGTGGGCCACACCACAGGAAGCAGCTGGATGGAAATGCTCACCATTGAAACCTTCCTTTGGCTCACCGTGGTATTTATATACCATCCAACCCGTTCACAAGGTGATTTCTACAATGAGGAAGGTAAAATACAAATATCAGCCTCATTCAAACTTTTCTGGGGTGATTGCAATGGTGAGAGTTCTATCTCCACTGATTTATGGGGTGTGGCCGGCTTGAATCTTTGATCTGCCTGCTGGGGAAACTGATGGGCGGTGGAGATTTCAACTGGAGATCTTGGTGGCCCCACGGAACTCCATCACGTCAGAGGTATTCGAAGAAACTCGCATCCCATAAATTCCACGCTGGCGGTTGCACCACTCACAGGCTCTTCATTCTATATTCGCGCATGTCGCTATTAGCATTTGTAAAAATGAAAATTACGAAAATCTACCCAACGCCCAAGTTCGCCCAAGACGTGCGCGAAATTACCAAACTACCTTGCATGAAGGGTGTCCAATTCAGTTAATTGCGAGAGGGTGTTTTCGTGAATTCGTTGAGAGATGAGGGTGCTTTTTCGACAAGTTCGCGCCCGAAAATCTTCGCGGTTTCGTTGGGAGGCGAAACGTGACACTGTAGAAGGCTCTGTCCACAGAGGACTACGACGAGGATCGCGCAGTGGCGCACGTTAGAAGGCTGCTGGATATCTTCGCCTGCACTACCTGCTTCGGCCCTTCTGCGGCCAAAGACGCGGCGGCGGCAGCAGCAGCAGCTGCGGACAAGGACTGCAAGTGCGAGGCTGGGAAGAATGCCGGCAGTGCGCAGGATAAGGTCAAGAACCCCAGCAAAACGCAGGGGAGCAAGAAACCCTCTTCTCCTCCTCCTTCTCCGACGTCGACGAAAGATGCTGTGGCAGAGAGCGAGGATGAGATGAACGGGGCGTGCCCTAGGATTGGGGCCTTCTACGAATTCTTCTCTCTTTCTCATCTCTCGCCTCCCATTCAATGTAAGCTCTCTCTCTCTCTCTCTCTCTCTCTCTCTCTCTCTCTCTCCGTGTGTGTGTGTGAGATTTTTTAGCTAACCTGCGCCAGGACGGTTCACGCGTTTTAGCGGAGCTGTTCGATCCTCGCCGTTGGGCTGGCTTACGTCCAAATTGAAACCAATAGTCACGTGCATAGGACACCCATGTTGGACATCGTTTTGCGGGGGGGGGGGGCGATATCTGGCGGATCCGCCAGATCCGTTCATCAGGTGGGCCGCACAGTAGCAGTGGGTTGCAATAGACAGCCCGTGGATTGCGTGGACGTCCGCAGTGACCCTACGCAGCTGGATTTGATATGCCATGCAAAGCATATTTGTTGGGATTCATCGGACACTACCTGGCGGGATTTGATTGGTAAGCACGAGGCAGTCGCGCCACTAATCAACCTTAACACATGCTTTGTTTGGGCAGTATCCAATCCTTATCCTACGAACACATGTTAACAGACAGCCACACGTGATCCAATCAAATCTCGCCGCATCATAGGTTTGGACGGTCACCACGCCATCCGCATCCCATGGATTTACTTAATGCAGGCCCACCTGATAAATGGATCAACCTGATTTCTTCACCCAACTATCTTCCGGGTTGGGGCCTACCTTCTCAGCGGTTCTGATATCGTGTGCAAATGACAGGTGGGCCTGCATGATTTTCGATGGATGGTAACTTTGTTGTCCGTTGAGATGGATGTGATGAGTGCTCACTATTCGAAGTTCAGGTTTTGCTAACATGCGCCAGGGAGGGTCTGGGTTATTTTGGTGCAGATGCTTGATCTGACCGGTTGGGTGAACCCGTGGGACAGTCGAGCCCAGTCGAGTTGGCTGATAGATTGGGTTTTCATACGGTTCGGATAAAGTCACTTGGGACGGTGCTCCTCAGCGCATTTTAGCAAGGCATGCCTGGGGTGTCTAAAATGCGCCGTAGCAGAGGAATGATGGTTAACTGAGCCTCGCAAGTCATGCTGGATCAGGCAACAGCTCAGGATCCCATGTTAGCTGATGTTTCCCTAGTGGAGCTTATTTTCCCTCACTTGGGAGCATACCCGAGGATATGGGTGTACTCAGATTCTCAGTTTGTGCAAGTGGGCCCATGTTTCAGCAATCCAGACCATAGGACTGTTAGAACCCAGAGTGTATGGACCATTGCCAGGTCTTCTTCACTGGATAATCTTGACCTTTCAATCTGTGGCATGTAAAAAGATGGCCAAGAACAGAAAGAACAATGGTCCAGATTCAGGCGAGAAAAGGCCTAGGATTGATGGCTAGCCTTATCCAGTCCACTAGATTTCTGGGGCATGGTCCATTGAGTGAGGTCCATGTTTCAATGACCCAGAGCATTTTTGTTTGGGACCCACATTGGATGAACCATTGGCAAATCTCCTTCATGGTATAATCCTAACCTTTCAATTGGTGGCCTGTTAAAAAAAAGGCCAAGAGGAGAAATAGAGCAATTACCAGATTTGGGTGAGAATAGGCTTAGGATTGATGACTGGCATCATACATTCCGGTAGATTTTGGGACATGGTCCATTGATGGCGTAGCCCAACAGACCAACCTTCTAGATTATTAGAATCATTGACATGTGTCATTGAATACGGACAGTCGAGATGATACTTTTAAAGGCTTTATATTCAAATCCACAAGTCGATGTTCATCATCATCCTTTCTCAGCGATTATTAAACCACAACCATGTTTAATAATGCCCCATAAGATGTTAAGGTTCTGATCAGCTGATTTTATCTTCATGTGGACCTTATTGATTCATAACTACTGTCGACTCTTGCATGTTAGCAGTACACTCTAGAATCTGTCTAACATGTGCCAGATGTAGCACATACACATCTAAGACAATCTTATTATACTTATTTATTTGTGATCTTTTAGAATGAAAATAAACAATGTAAATATGCTGTGAACATTGCAGTTGTAAGGAGGATCACGAGTCAGCAATGTGATGAGCAGCTTTCGGAGGATCATCTCTTTTCACTCCAAGTAAGATTGCTGATTTGAATGCATTTCATTCTTTATGCGATTTCAGCTGATGTGTTGCTTGTTATCTGCGAATTCAAAGTCTTTTATGACCATCTTTGTTGATTTGCAGGTGAAAGTTTGCAATGGGAAGCTAGTCATCATCAAAGCTTGCAGTAAAGGATTCTGTAGTGTCGGAAAGCAGCAGCTACTATCCCACAACATCGTAGATTTGTTGCGACAGCTTAGTAGAGCATTTGACAATGTTAGTTTCATGAGTTCCTTAGATTGGATTCTTTAGACAGAGAGCAAAAAGGATAAAATCTGACATGTAGCACTCAAATATTTGAACACTCGCTGCTAGATTTTGGCATTGAAATGCACGATAAGTAGTTTAATTTGGGGAAGATGTCATATTCAAGCGAGAGCGCATATATTCATACCCATGCAAATATTCGTCCAAAGTGTCCTTGTGGAATCTAATTTAAGGACTGTATACTAAATTTATTTCGATACATAAACTTTTCAAATTCGTGTCATAAAAACACTTAGGCATGGCAGTTAGGAAAGGTTCTCAAATTTTCTTTCTTGATCTTTTGTCATCATCATCATCGCCTAGCCCCAGCTATTTGTGGTCAGCTTTGGTGACCGGTTGCCTGCGTAACATCACCCTCCTTTACCAGGCTTGGTCACTACCGTGATGCTACCAGCCAGAGCTTATGTTTTCTTAGCCTTCTGTTGTGATTTGTATATTGTACATGGTATTAATGTACTTATCTAGATTCTAGACATGTTATTCGGTATACAATGCTTATATAATCATCCCCCCTCACGGTATGCCGTTGTCATCATCCTCATCCTCATCCACATCATCATCTAAGCCTGATCCCAAGTAATTGGGGTTGGCTATAGGAACTATGTTCTGCCATTCCACTCTATCAAAGTCCATATCCTCAGTTTTATCAAATCTTTTCTTATTTCTTCCATCCATGTCCTTTGGGCCTTTCCTCGCCCCTATTATAGCCTTCAACTCAAACCAACTCACTCCTATACTTCCTTGCCTTTTGCTTATCTATGAACATGTTGTATAGTTACATATGTAGTTATACAGTTATACAATTAAACACACACACACACACACCCACCCACCTGTGAGGCCATGTCGGCTTGTCGGGTTTCATAAACGTCCACATATTTGACTCATCATGTCACTGTCCAAGTTGAATTAGCTAACAAGGCTTTCTTCTTTCTTATCGTATCTGACATGGCTTTGTTCTTTAGGTTGTGTCTGTAACTCTAATACTTTGTATGCCCATGCTTTTACTGGCTTTTTTACTCACATTTTCCATCAGTTGTTTCTTCTTATTAATTTGTTACTGTATCAAGGGATCCAGCTTCAGAGCATCTATGATCTACCTAATCTCTTTCATTTCCTATGTTTCAGGCTTATGATGATCTCATGAAAGCATTTTCAGAACGTAACAAGGTTGGTAGATATATACGTTAGTGTAATTCTGTTTCTGTTGAGAAGCTTGCTGTTTTCTTACATGTCAAGACTATTTTTTTTTTTCCTTGCAGTTTGCAAATCTTCCTTATGGATTCCGTGCAAACACATGGCTTGTTCCTCCTGTTGCTGCGCAGATGCCATCAGCTTTTCCTCCACTTCCGGTAGAGGACGAAGCTTGGGGAGGAAATGGTGGTGGTTTGGGTAGAGATGGTAAAAGCGATATGATTCCTTGGACGAATGAGTTCTCCATTCTGGCATCTATGCCTTGCAAAACAGCAGAGGAGAGGCAGATCCGTGACCGGAAAGCTTTCCTGCTTCACAGTCTATTTGTAGATGTTGCCATATTCAGAGCTATTTCTGCTGTGCAGCATGTGATGGGGAAACCAGACTTGACATCTTTGAGTGAAAAAGATACAATTTTGCATTCTGAGAGAGTAGGGGATTTGAGCATCACTGTCACCAAGGATGCATCTGATGCAAGCTGTAAGATAGATACTAAGATTGATGGAAATAAAACAATGGGAATGGACTCCAAGCATCTCACAGAAAGAAACCTACTGAAAGGAATCACTGCAGACGAAAATACGGCTGCCCATGTAAGATCAATATTCAAGAAACGTTCCCATGCTGTTAATGGCAATGGAATTGCAGAAAAATGGGGTTAGCTAATCCCACACACATCAACACATGCACCCACCTACACAGAGGCACATGTGCCAATATGAGCTGCATGGGCCACATCCAAGCTGCCCATCAGTCTGGTCATTTGTCAATGACCTGGCACAGAAATCAGGCTGGTCCACTTATAAAGCATGCCCTGTATGTGTGAAAAAATGGATGGTAGAACAAAAGGGACCAATATGACATGTTTGCAAAGACCACCTGATGGGTAGCGCGGTCTGATTTTAGGCTGGATCCTGTGCGTGATGGGGCCTGCCTGATGAGTGGCTTGGATTCACACATGTTGGCACTTGGACCTGCACATAGAGATGTGAATGTGGAATCAAACATGTTCATGCAAACAATTAGATTTTTTTAGGGGCTGCTTATCAATTAGATTGTGGGATTTCAAGTGCAGGATGTTGCCACTCTAGGTGTAATCAATGTAAGATACTGTGGTTACATTGTTGTTGTGAAAGTTGACGGCAATAAAGAAAGCAAAACTGGTCCACTGCAAAGCGTTGACATCAATGATCAGCCTGAGGGAGGTGCCAATGCCTTGAATATTAACAGGTCCTTTTTCTTCTTCTTCTTCCTTTTTTTTTTTTTTCAAAATGCTTTTATCATTCTATTGTCTTAGGTTCTGCTTGGTAGACGCCTAAAAATGAGTTCATCTAATTTTAGTTACCAGTAATTATGTATTAGAGATCTTGATCTCTAATACATTATCACTGTTAATATGAACTCATTATGTATTAAAGATCAAGATCTCTAATACATAATTACTGTTACCTAAATTGAGATCAACTCATTTTCAGGCGTCTACCAAACACGGCCTCAGATTTTTAGGAAGTCTTTCTCCAAAATGCGACCATTTAGGTGCTAATGGAAATGTTTGTGGATTTCAGCTTAAGGATGCTTCTTCACAGAAGACCAGCACCAGGACACATCAGAACACTGCCCCATTCACTGAACTCAGAATGTGAAGAGCTCAATTCTGCCCGTGATATTGTGAAGAGAGTGTTGGAAAGGAGTCTAGCAAAGCTTCAGGAAGAGGAACCTCACCGAGACATTTTCATGAGATGGGAACTTGGAGCTTGCTGGATACAACATTTGCAGGATCAAATCACTGCAGAAAAGGATAAGAAACAGTCTGGTGAGAAGACTAAAAATAAATCAACTGTTGAGGGGCTTGGGAAGCCTCTTCGATCACTTAAAAATTCACTGAAGAAGACAGAGGCCAGCAGTCAAAGTACATTACCCAGTGATGGAAAGTCTCCCAATATGGTAGTTGGTGGGGAGATTGAGAATGCTAAATCTCCTTCTATAGAGTCCCAACGTGAAACCAAGGCGACTGAGAATGAGCTGGTACTGAAAAAATTATTACCAGATCCAGCTTTTACCCGATTAAAAGAATCAGAGACAGGACTTCATCGTAAGGTATGTATTAGAATGAGTGTCTGGATTATGGTAATTACTGTTTTACTCCAATGCTTACATCTCTGATGCATTTTCATTGTATACGACAAGAAATACATTACATGTTTTTCGTGGCTTGTGTTGATTATAGAGAGCTTTGCTAAGCCCACATGCGTTTACCAGTCAGCTAATGAACATGCCCCTACAATTGCCAATGCAGCAGACAGGTGCAATATCCAAGCCATCCACCATGTGGGCCTCACTGTGTAGACGCTACTGCTGAAAGATAAAGGTGGTCTGCTCAGTAGGTGTGCCATGATAGAAAAAAGTGGATGGGTTAGAAAACTTCCGCCCTTTTTTTTTTCACAACCGTGCACTTGTTCAATTAATTGTGGCCTATCTGACTAGTGGACCGACCCAATTCTTGGGATGGAGAATCTAAATATTGGTGCCTTTCCGATGGTTGGATTGGATATCTTACCTGTCTTCCAAGCTGGCATAGGTGATGGCGTGTGCATTAGCTGACTTGTACACGTGTGGGCTTATCAAAGCTCCGATGATAGAAATAAGATCCACTACAAAGTAATATAACAGATGAAGCTATTAGAATGCCCCCTGCATTTGAGCCTTTATAATCTCCTTGTTCATATTTTTAGACTAGTTTCTTAATAGAAAAGAAACCTTTTCTTATTGCTGCTGTAGATTCTGAGTACCTTTTTGTTGTTTGTATGTTACTTATCCTTAACAAGATCATTGGATTTCTGTCTCTACAAAAAATGCCCATGCCGTGTTTTAGATAGGTGTTGTTTTAAGTAATCTAAATTTTGCATGAGGTTTCTGCAATTTTATGCAACAGGTTTTTGTCAAGAAACACTGATGATCTTCCACTTGTTATTGACAGTCTCTGCAGGAACTAATTGAGATGGCTCAGAAATATTATGACGAAGTAGCTCTTCCAAAGCTGGTAAGCTTGGAATGATTCCAACAACAATTTATTTTTACTGCATCTAAATATTGTGACCATGATCTTCAGTAATTATCCTGTGTGATGTATTTCAGGTTGCAGATTTTGGTTCCTTGGAGCTTTCTCCCGTTGATGGACGGACTCTGACTGATTTTATGCATACTAGAGGCCTGCAAATGCGCTCTCTGGGTCGTGTTGTAAGTATCTTACCTTTCTTCATCTTTCTACTGCTGTTGTTGTGATAAGAAATATACAACTACAGCCCGGCACAGTTTTTTCAGAAGAAATAACCATTAAGAATCTTGGATTTTTATGCCTTGACTGCTGACTACAATTTCTTGGCTTTGAGTGATGCATTGTGTTCCTTCTTTTAACCAGGTTAAGCTTTCAGAAAAGCTTTCGCATGTGCAGTCACTCTGCATTCATGAGATGATAGTAAGAGCTTTCAAGCACATTTTGCAAGCAGTGATTGCAGCCACTGTTGATAGTGGAGATTTAGCTGTATCAATAGCTGCAGCTCTAAACATGATGCTTGGGATTCCTGAAGTTGGAGAATCAGATCCCCCTTGCCACATTCATGCTCTCGTGTGGAAATGGCTGGAGATGTTCTTGTTAAAGAGATATGAATGGGAACTGAACAGCATGAACTTCCGAGATGTAAGGAAATTCGCCATTTTACGGGGATTATGCCATAAGGTAATGGGTTCTTGCCTGTTAATTTCAATGCCTGGCGATGATCTGCAGTTAGTCACTGCGACAGAGACATCAATGCATTTGCATTTCTTCAGGTGGGTATTGAGCTGGCTCCCAGGGACTTTGATATGGATTCTACAAACCCTTTTCAGAAGGCAGACATTGTTAGCTTGGTACCTGTGCATAAGGTTAGCTGTCCCCCACTTTTTTGAACCATGATCCAGATTCTTATGTTTTCTAGGACATGATTAAGACAATTGAAAGGGTCCATACGAATTGCATTTGATTTCCTCTGCAGCAAGTTGCATGTTCGTCAGCAGATGGGCGGCAACTTTTGGAGTCATCGAAAACAGCTCTAGACAAGGGAAAACTTGAAGATGCAGTCAGCTATGGTACAAAGGTATTGTATTTCTCGGTCATTTCTATTTCATCAATATCATAACAGGTGCTGGCGCTTCATTTGAGTGCTTCTTCTCACATTATTGTCATCTGTTTTGTGCACATGCAGGCTCTAGCAAAGCTTGTAGTAGTATGTGGTCCTTACCATCGGATGACAGCTGGAGCCTACAGTCTTCTGGCAGTAGTTCTCTATCATACTGGAGATTTTAATCAGGTCTAAATTCTAACTTAGCCTTTGGATATTTAAATGATACACAATATCCTTGATCATCGACTGAGACTCATTTCCTGTGAGCATCCTTAGGGCTATGAGTGTATAACTGGATTTAAAGGTGGAAAGTTTCTTTATTATTATTATTTTTGTAGTGTGATAATTTTTTTAATTAAAAGATAAAAAGATTAGATGAAGGGAGAGCATTTTGAAACAACCAAGTTTTTACATGGATGCACCGTTGCAGGTAACCTTTCGACTGTTTGGATGCAGCTATCACTTTAGACATAGGTGTCCACGAAAAGAAAATATTGTGTCCATCTTGTAGGTTGGAATGCTGCTTTCCTTGGGGAAAGGCTTCCACAAAAATGCTCTCTACTTGACATCCACACTGCAATCATATCCCAGATGGTGCACCTCACCAGCATATAGCCTGGATTCCAGAAGAGAGTGTGTTCACATTTTCGGACTATACCCAAATTTCGGTAGAGCACACTTTCACATTTTAGGACCTGCATATTATAGGGCCCAGATCTCATGCATGTATGCCATTTGGCACACATTCCAGAGCTCTCCTCTTCAATATATGCTGCTGCAGTGCAGTCATAAAGAAAAAAGTACTTCCAAGAGATGTCATCCAAATACAATCTCAACATCCATGAACCACCCTATCCACACATAACAAAATGAAAAAAATAAACAACACTCCAGATCATGGTAGTCCATGTCCTTAAGGATCTATGGATATGGACACCCCCTTCCACACCCTCATCAACTTTTCCAATGATCCCTCAAGAGTCCAGATAAAGATATAATAATTCAAACCGATATTCAATTGTTGAACCACTTTGTTTATTCCATGCATCATGAGTTCGCGACTCTTTAGACATCTCAAAGTTTCATCCTTTTGGTCCCATATGATGCATGATGATTTTTTTATATGTGGTTTTCCCTATTTTCTTGATTCAACCCTCAAGTCGGGGTGTTTATTTTAACAAAGCATTTCCAGATAAGGTTTCATGCAAGTACTTATCCCATCCGCAGGCCACAATTTACCAACAAAAAGCTTTGGATATCAATGAGAGAGAACTTGGACTTGACCATCCAGATACCATGAAGAGTTATGGGGACCTTGCAGTGTTCTACTATCGGCTTCAACACACAGAGCTGGCTCTAAAGTAAGTTGTTGTATAAGTTGTCTCTTTTAATCAAAGCATTTCCAGAAAAGGTTTCGCATGAGCATATTTCAAGCTAATGTTTTTACTACAAACAAAGTACAAACTATATACTTTATCTCCAATTTAATTTTCTTTATTGAGACATTTCAAAGCTGTGTCATACGATATCCATCTTAACTAAGGCATCGATTGCCATCCTATTATGAAGATATTTGTTCTCACACTTGTAATCATATTTTCTGTGAATCAGGTATGTGAAGCGAGCACTGTATCTTTTACATCTTACTTGTGGTCCATCCCATCCAAACACAGCAGCTACATATATCAATGTTGCTATGATGGAGGAAGGCCTGGGAAATGTACATGTGGCCCTTAGATATCTCCACAAAGCTCTGAAATGTAACCAAAGGTTACTTGGTCCAGACCACATTCAGGTCCTGTTCTATTTTTACTTCCTTGTATTCTTTCATACAAAACTCATAAAAAGTACTACAGCTGAGTATTCTCCCACTCTATCATTCAGTTCTAGAATATCTGTACGTAGAATTTTGTATGCACGTTTTCCAATCATACACATTTCTCCAGCACTACTGACAACCTTGGACCGAATCTTTGTGCTTGAGCGATATATAACTTCCAGTAGTTTCCCGTGCAAAATTGCCAATATATTCAAGTGACTCTGGAGCACGTTTCAAAAATTTTATTCTACTCTGAAGACTTTCCACGCAAAATTCAGTTTTTAACAAAATATCTCGTGTACTTTTGAGAACTAATTTATCTCTGTTTTCAATGCTCTTCAGACTGCAGCAAGTTACCATGCAATAGCCATAGCTCTTTCACTTATGGAAGCGTACCCTTTGAGTGTTCAGCATGAGCAGACAACCTTGCAAATACTTCGGGCCAAGCTCGGTCCAGATGACCTTCGTACACAGGTAGCTTTCTTATGAGTTTGTTCAATATGAATTTTCATTTTGGGGTTACATACCTGTGACATACCAGAATCTCAAGGTTAATTTTAAAATAACTCCAATCCAATTGAGCTACAAACTAAGTGTCATCCATGCGATACTTCTCAAAATTTAGTTATTCAATTGCAGGATGCTGCTGCTTGGCTTGAGTATTTCGAGTCCAAGGCTTTTGAGCAACAAGAAGCTGCTCGAAATGGGACGCGGAAGCCTGATGCATCCATTGCCAGCAAAGGCCACCTAAGGTATAATTAGCTTTTCAATGGAGTTTACTTTTGTCAAATGAATTGAAAAATTGTAGTTATCGGAATGGAATTAGTACTATGCTATTTGCATTCACTATTAATGTTGGCATTTAGAAGGGAGCTACTGTGCATGTTCAGATAGAAGCACCTGTGAACTCAGGTGCACACACATGCCTATGCAGACATTGTTGGGAATCCACAGAAGCAAACCCCAAATTCGGATCACATGAGATTAAGCAAACGAAATCAAGCAATAACAAAGCACACTCATTTTTACATGGAAAAACCATTGCGGGAAAAAACCACGGCACAAAGCAACAACGAATCACTATGAAAGCAAAAGTACAGGAAATGGAATCACTTATAATAATCTGAAAACCCTTGTTTTTGTCTTCCCTAAGCCCCTGAAAATGTTTTTCCCTCCTTGGAATAGCTTAAAAAAACTTGGAATCACCTCAATCTCGCAATAACACCCACATATAGTGTCACACCCGGAATAGGAAACAATTCCCGTAATTCTGCAAAACTGCACGATTCTGTTGATGGGATTGACAACCATCGAAGGCTATTCAATGGGATTGAAGTCACCTTCGATCATATCGATTTGGACCCAAAAACAGTCCAACGACCAAAGGGAATAAATCGAGATTTTCTCGATGAGATTGAGTGGGCTGTCGATGGGATCAACAGTTGCTCAATAGGATTGAGTGGTATGTTGATGCCATCAACAGACCCAATT
This sequence comes from Magnolia sinica, assembly GCF_029962835.1. NCBI lineage: Eukaryota > Viridiplantae > Streptophyta > Magnoliopsida > Magnoliales > Magnoliaceae > Magnolia > Magnolia sinica. The sequence continues at coordinate 3,913,388 of NC_080577.1, forward strand.
ACAGACAAATTTAAGACATCCGATAACAATCTCCACCATGTCTTCAATTGTCACAAACCACGGCTCCATCTCTAATCACCTCTATCATAGCTTCACCATCGTTGTCGCTTTTCATGCACACTCTGTCATCATCAACCTTTCGCCAGACCCATAGAAGTCGAACAAAATCGGAACTTCTCTATGGGAACTACCTTTGTCAGTATATTCATTGGATTCACGCTCGTGTGAATCTTCTTTGGAGTGACACCGCCTTCTTCAAGCACCTGTCAGATAAAATGTTGACGAACATCAATATGTTTAGTTCTAAAATGATAAACCAAATTCTTCGCCAAATTGATCGCGCTTTCGCTATCACAATTAATTGGTACGACCTCTTGCTGAAGCCTAAGTTTGTTCATCATTCCACGTAACCAAGCACCTTCCTTGAATGCTTCTATTAATGTCATATACTCAGCTTTTGTTGTGGAAAGAGCAACCGCAGACTGAAGCTTCAACATCCAACTAACCGCACCACCCACTAATATAAATAAGTAACCGGAGGTCGACCTTCTGTTGTCCACATTCCCTGTGTAATCTGAATCAACATAGCCAACAAGCTTTCCCTCTGATTTCTGAAATGTCCAGACATAGTCCACTGTACCTCGTAAATAACGAAGTAGCCATTTCACTGCCTCCTAATGTTGCTTGCCGGGGTTTGACATGTATCTGCTACAACACCGATTGCATGTGAAATATCCGGTCTCGTAGGGACCATGACATACATCAAACTGCCAACTATGCTCGAATAAGGAATACGAGACAACCTGTTTTTCTTCATCTATGATGGGACATTGCTCTGAAGAAAGGTTGAAGTGAGCAACATGGGGTGTGCTAATTGGCTTGGCCTTGCCCATCCCAAACTTCACCAATACATTCTCAAGGTATTCTGCCTGAGATAACTATAATGTACTCATTTGTCTATCTCTATGTATGTCTACGCCGATAATCTTCTTTGCAACCTTTAGATCTTTTATTTCAAATGACCCTAACAACTGTGTCCTCAATATATTGATTTCAGACATGCTTTGACTGGCGATAAGTATGTCATCAATATATAATACTAATAGAATGAATACTCCATCACTCAGTGTCTTAAGGTAGACACAACGATCATATTTACTCCTGATAAACTACCGGCTCATCATGAAAGTATCAAACTTCTTGTATCACTGCCTAGGCGACTGTTTAAGGTTGTACAACGACCTTCTCAACTTGCAAGCATTATTATCTGATCCCTTTTCTTCGAATTCCTCTGGTTGCTTCATGTAGATTTGCTCTTCTAATTCCCCATGTAAGAAAATAATATTTGCATCCATCTATTCTAGCTCAAGGTTGCATTGGGCAACCTGCACCAACACAAACCTAATAAGTACTTACTTGACAATCGGCGCGGATATCTCACTGAAGTCGATACCTTTTTTCTGAGCATACCTCTTCGCTACCAACCTTGTCTTGTATTTGTCCAGTTTTTTCTTGTAAATCTACTTGGACCCGGTTGCTTTACGCCTAACAGAGAGCTTCACCAGTGTAACACCCTGAAAATCGGGGGTCATGCATACGCTCGACTCCCGAGTTCCCGGGGTCACTTAAAATCGATTTTCTTTAATATGCATTTAATCGGGTTTAAATGCGCAGCCTGGAGTTCCTGGAACATGAAGCACAAATGCACCTGTCGACTGAAATGAAAGAGAACTAGCATATTTATATATACACACATATACATGACCAAGAAAAAATAATAAAGGGTCGCACATGGTGTCACCCAACAAAAACACAAAAGAGTAATATGGCCAGAGAGAATAGAGCTGAGCCCTTTGCGCAGCGATCCAACGACCCATCTACTGATCCGACGAGGTCCTACTCATCAACTGGAAGTAAGGGAACTCGTCCTCCTCCTCGAGGTTCGCATCGCCAGGCTCCATGAAATCTGTATTACCTGCATCTATGAACGGGTCTGGTTGGTGTTTTAAAACACCGTCCCAGAGTGGGAGTGAGTGATCAACTCAGTGGGGGCTATTAATCTCAAGTTATCATATGCATCAATTTTAATATGGTCTTAATGAAAAGCATACAATCACACACATCTAAGTAATCTTATTAATGCGCATGTATGAAGCATGATATGATGCATGCCCTCACAACAACGCTCCCTCGTGCGACAACATCTAACGATCGCCAATGCCAACACTCCCTCAGTGCGACCTCGACTGCCGAGTCGCTACCCTACTAGTGCGATGCGATGCGATCGTGTTAGCCGAGTTATTAGTTAAGTCCATTTATCCAGCAGGTTTGGAAATCTGTCACACCCCACATATCATATGCCCTGAACTAGATGCGAGGCCAAGGCCCCCCAATGCGTGAGGCCGAGACCCCGCGGTCCTTGACCCCGTCGGGTTTCCCCCATCCCCGACTTCAAGCACATGGGGGTGCTGAATGTGGGGTCGCTCGCGGTCACTACGGGGAGGCGCGTCACCCCAGCGTAGGCCGACAGCTCGGACACAGTGTCCCATTCCACCATGCCCGGCTCACGAGGCTGTGGACCATTTTCCAGTGGATTATTGATGGGCTACCTCGGTTGTAGGGTGTCACAGGTTCCATACAGATGTGAGCAAACAGGGTTAACAAACATGGTTGGTCAGACAGTAGGCTAGACCGCACGAGCCCAGGCGAGTACATGGCGGTACGACATCGGGTGCAAGCAACCCATGTAGTCCAACTACTGTCGCCCACACGCACTCGCCCAAATCCGCGGGTTTAGCCTCAAGGCGGTCCTACCTACGGGACCGCCTCAGCTCTCCTTGCTTTCTTGACCAACCCTAGGGTTTGGATGATGGTCCACCACAAGTCGACAGACAGGGTCATCATCTAGCAAAATCATCATCACATTCTCACACACCCACATACAATTTAAATTTATCTACTAAGCAGACTCATGATTTATGAGTAATGGTGCATGTGTGTTGTGTGTGTTAGTGAGGAAGTTGCTCACTTCCCACAACTCATGGAAATCAAATTTGCACAAGAAATAATTAAGGCATGCATGCTATAGGGCAACATCATAAGAGCGATCCAACAAGACATCAACAAGTAATCAACAAAGTTACATTAAGTCATGTAAGAAGCGAGAACAACATCATGTGAGGAAATCAAATAAAACATATAATTCCACACCACTCCAATATGCATAAAATCCTAGGTTTTTCTCTATATTCTCTAAAAACATCGACCAAGCAATCAAAATCATTAATCTCATAATGAAATTGGTGCTAGACCACCTAGGAGTAATAGTCCGCACCTATGGATAGTTGAGATCTTGAAAAACGACCTAGAAGCGCCAAACTCGATGTTGATCGGCCGGAATCCTAAGACAATACACTTGCATGTTAGGATTTCATACAAATCCTAGCTCAACACAAAGGATTACAAAAAGGATGGGTGCTTACCTCCCTAATCGGATGGAAATCGCTTGCATTTGTGGATGTGGGGTTTCTTGAGGAAAGGGAAGAGGGGTTTTTAGATCTCACCTCCCTTTGGCCCACCTTTCTCTCCCTTCTTCCTTCTCTCTTTCTCCTCTTTTCTCTTCTTCCTCTCTTCCTTCTCCTTTTTCTCTCCTCTCTCCCTTTACTCCTTAGGGCAAATTCGTATGAGGGAGTGGGTGCCCCAAATAAGGCCTTTTATAATGCCAGATTTGGTGACAATGGCCCCAAGTGTTGGGTTTTTACTATACTAGACCTATGAGAGGGTCTTTCTAAGCTCTAGGGCCCACTATGAGGTGTACAAGTCAATATACACCGTAGGATAGTTAGCCCTAATGATGATTTACGTATGGATATGATCGGCCCGCCATTTGGATGCGCCGATCGACAGATATGATGAGAAATCTGTTCAACGGTCGCCGATGGTCGATCGGGGCCGCGGCTATACGGATATGAGTAGGGAAATATCCTTACTTCATGGGTAAAGTTTGGTCGCAAACCGACGGTCCGAAATCCTGAACTTTGCATAAGAGTGGACGACTCAATACACTTAAGTTCCAATTCCTTCCTTTAGGGTATTTGCACTTCTCATGCACTCGTCCTTCGGCTCAAGTTGAGCGGTTCTGGACAGTACCCAAGTCCGATTCCCGCGATGGACGTCAAGCCCAATGGGATGGACATTATTCTATAGTTTTGGAATTTGTGGTCCACTAACGAGCGGTCTAGAGCTTGTTTGGATAACCGGGGCAGTTTTGGTGGTCCTTTGACTATGAAACTTATAGGATAAGTGCTCCATGGCCCGATGAAGGGTCATGCAAAATTTGGGGATGATCAAATATGGGGTTTGGTCGCACGGGTCTGATTCGCGATTAACGGTCACCGTACCACGATCGGGTCTTAGAGTTTGTGGACGGGCGTAGAAAAATACATTAGACCCTCATTGTAAATTATGAAGAAATCCGACGGCTGAAATGTCTCACATTTCAGTTTTTATTTACACGTGCCAGATTCCAATTTTGGCATTGGTGGGGCGCATCTGGCAAGTGCCAGATTACACTTCTGGGTGTCCACTGGGTCCGTGGTCCGCGATGGTCCTCAAGCCCAGTGAGATCTATGTTCCCCTCAATTTTTATAATTTTCTAACCTTCCCATGTCGCGGTATAGCCCGCACGGGCTGCTGCCAAGTGTAAATGGTCATTTGGCTTAACGGCCCGCACTTGGCCCAATCACAACCCGACTGGTCTACTCTAATGGGCTAATCCTAACTTAATTTAGTTATGGCACCAAACCATGAGTAGTTTAACCGAACGGTCCTGCGGCAAATCTTACGAGGACCCCTCAGTACACTGTTCTGGTTGGACGGGACGTTACATGATTAACCGGACTTGTGCAGTTCTTCACTGGTACACCCTGTATAAACTGACATTGAGTACTAATGGTCATTAAGTAATATTTAGGTTAATTAAATAAAAATAAAAATAAAAATTGATGGATTTTTGGAAATCCAAAACAGTGAAAATCAAGGATGTTACAACCAGCTCCCACATCTCATTCTTATACAGAGAGTCAATCTCATCTTGCATCACCACTATCTACTTCTGAGCATTTGGATCATCCAATGCTTCCTGGAAGGTGGACGGGTCCCCCTCATTTGTCGCATGGGCGAATATAATGTTCGAGTCATCCCCTATCAATTTCAACGCCCATCACTGCTGATTTTTCTGATTCCTTGTGATATTGCTTAAGAAACAAATAATTCTCATCAAACCTAACGTCTTGGCTAATCATGATCTTCCGTGTGACCCCAGTCATACAAGCTGTATCCCTTCACACCATCACTATAGCCAACAAAGATACACTTCTTAGCCATTTGGTCTAGCTTATCTCTCTTAACTGACGGTACATGAGAGTAAGCATCTCAACCAAAAACTCGTAGCCCCGAGTAATCAACATCATAACCACTCCACACGTCTTTTGGAATTTTACAACCGATTGACGTAGACGGGGACCGATTCACTAGGTAACAAGCCGAGTTAACAACCCTAATCCATAGCTCCTTGCCTAACCTAGCTTTGCTCAATATTCTTCAGGATCTCTCCAATAGAGTCCGATTCATTCGTTCTGCTACACCATTCTGCTCTGGTGTATGCCTGACTGTGTTATGTCGCACGATCCCTTCATCTTTACAAAACTTGTTAAATTCTTTAGAAGTGAATTCACCTCCATTATTTGTCCTCAAAATTTTAAACCTCCGCTCTAACTATTTTTCCACTACTGTCTTCCACACTTTGAAGGTTGTAAAAATGTCTGACTTGTATTTCATAAAGTACACCCACACCTTTCTAAAATAGTCATTTTATGAATGATACAAAGAATGATGACCCTCCTTCAGAAACAACGGGTGAAGGCTCCCATACATCAGAATGCACATAATCTAAACAATCCTTACTAACATGTTTTCCCAACTTAAAAGATAACATTAACTGTTTACCAAAAATACAATGCTCACATATATTCGAATCAATGCTTTTAAATGTATGAATTAAGGAACAATCAGAATGTACATTCATGCCGCGCTCACTCATGTGGCCTAGATGTGTATGCCACAAACGTGTCGACGTAGACTCCCCTACAGACGTTGTAGCTCTACCCGATACGATATTCCCGATCAACCTGTAAAGGTTACCATTTCGATGCGTCTTTCATCACTACGAGTGCCCCTTTTGAAACCTTCAGGATACGATAAAAACCGGTGAATTTACACCCAATAGCGAGAGCATCCAGAGAGATCAGATTCTTTCGTAGTCAGGAACGTGTCTCACATTCGTCAGGATGCGTTCCATCCCATCAGACATCCTGATGCGCATCGATCGAATTTCAACGACCTTACAAGAAACATCAATGCCCATAAACACCTGGCCACCAGCACGGTTGTTGTATATGGTGAACCAATCCCGATGCGAGGTCATGTGGTTTGACGCCCCCATATCCAAAATCTACTCAATGCTGAGATGGGTGGATTTTAATGCAATCAACACATTATTGGTGTTTCCATCCTCACTCGACTCTACTGCATTGGCCTCTTTCATCGCTTCATCTGCCTTATCTCCCTTTTGGGCTTTAGAATTCCAACAATTCTTCCTCATATGCCCACGTCTTCCACGGTTCCAACACTTCATCCGCCCTTTGCCCTTAGACTTGGACCATGAACGCGAAGAATTACCATTCTCGCGCTCTGAATTCCTTTCCCTAGTTACCAACACATCTGTGGAGGAATCAACGCTATTGTCCTTCTTTCTCAATACCCTCGACTGAAGAGTTGAGATGACAGTCTCAACATCAATGGTCTCTCAACCGTGACATATACTGTCTATGAAGTTATCGTGAGACTTTAGAAGGAAGTTCAACAAAATTAGGGCTTGATCTTCCTTGCCCATCTTCACTTCTACGCTTGTCAATTTGCAAAGGATTTGATTGAATGCGCTGATGTGTTGATTAAGATCCGACCCCTCCGCCATCTTCAGATTATAGAATTGCTTCTTTAGATAACGACGATTCGACGATTTCGTCATATACAAGCCATCTAACATCTTCCAAAGTCCCATGGTGGTCTTTTGATCCAAGACATTGTAAAATACATCGTCCGCCAAACATAGTTGGACCGAGGTTTTCGCTCATTTGTTCAAGCTCTTCGCATTCTTCATCGTTCATAGATGTTGGACGCTTCTCAATACCAAGAAGTGCACGTTGCAATCCTGACTGAACTAGATGACTTTCCATAGTTCGAAGTTGTTTTTCCCAGTGAACTTTTTTGTTTCATACTTCATGTTTGATCCCTTAATTGTCATGATGCCAACTTGAACTTGAATCCCAACGTACTCTCCGATACCACTTGTTGGGAACTCGCGGAAACAAACCTCGAATTTGGATCACACGAGATTAAGCAAACGTAAACAAGCAATCACAAAGCATACACATTTTTACGTTGAAAACCCCTTATGGGAAAAAACCACGGCACAAAGCGACAACGAATCACTATGAAAGCAAAAGTACAAGAGATGGAATCACTTACAATAATCCGAAAACCCTCTTTTTCATCTTCCCTAAGCCCTCAAAAACATTTTGCCATCCTTAGAATAGCTTAGGAGTACTTGGAATTACCCTAATCCCGTAATAACACCCATATATAATGTTGCACCCGGAATAGAAAACAATTCCTGCAATTCCGCAACACCATGCGCTTCTGTCGATGTGATCGATAGCCATCGAAGGCTCTTCGATGGGATTGAAGCCACCTTCGATCATATTGATTTGGACCCAAAAACAGTCCAATGGGCAAAGAGAATAAATAGGGATTTTCTCGATGAGATCGGGTGGGTTGTCGATGGGATCAACGGATGCTCGATGGGATCGAGTGGTCTATTGATGCCATCGACAGACCCAATTATAGACAAATTTAAGACATCTGATAATAGACATAACCATGCTCGTATTTGGACATTCATCCCCCCTCGCACACACACTCACACACAAAGGTTTGGCTCATTTTATTTGAGCATTGTTGTTTTCATGAGCCTTACAGGTGATAACTCTTGCTACTACTGTTGATTTATTTTACTTGACAGTGTGTCAGATTTGCTTGATTACATAAACCCCGATCAAGATATCAGAGGAAGAGATGCTGAGTCAGGGAAAAAGAGAAGTTTTGGGACAAAGGTATGGAGATTCTTCTCCAGTCTGTATATGTTCTTAAGCTGCTTTCAGATTTGACAAAATTTTGCAAATTATTGACTGCCTTAGCTGTTGTGAAGAGGAATGTCCTCAATGTCCTTGAAGCCCACAAAAATTGGTGTCCCTCAATAAAAAGAAAAAGCTCATTTTGTAGGAGATCTATATCAAGGATTTAAATAATGGTTTTGGAGTGCGACTTGCATGGGGAGCAGTACCACTAACAAATCACCCCAACTCGTCCATTTTGGTCTTGTATCATTCGGTTTGAGTCCCTTATCTGTCTGGTGACTTGTTTCGTTATGGATGGAAACTGATGTAACTTGGCGATACTGAGTTGTATAGGATGATATTTGAAACCATAATGCAGACTACTCGTCAGTGGTCTATAATATAGATGAATCGTAGCCTGAAAACATGATGATTGGATGATCCTAATGGAGAAAGGTAATTCCAATAGATGTTGGAAATCCGGGAGAGTATGAAAAGATAATTCTATCAGATATATAGCTTCTATTAGATCCCTAAGAGATTTCTGTGAATAGAGAGACTCATAAGAGAATTATAGGTTAGTGGAGAAATATGAAGTTGGGATTGGGAAAATAATCTGTTTTAAGCTAAGTCCATCTTCCAAAAGAAGAAGAAGAAGAGGAAATCAGCTCTTTTAATGATCTTCTAAAGCTATAATTATATTGGAAAGAATTAAAATGATTGCTGATATGCACCATTCTTCAAGTTCCACAGCATGTTCTATTTTCTTACCTCAATTTTATTAAATTTGATGTTTGTCTTTTTCCAGAGATTTTAGGTTGATTTTGTTTTTTATGTCAAAATTTATGTCAGGTTAAAGGAAGGTCCACCCAAAACCTCAGCTTGCCAAGCTCTGACAGTTCTCCAAAAGACTCACTTGCCGCAGCTTCAGATGAAGAGAAGCAACCAATTGTTAAACTTAAAAGTAGCCCGACGGATGACCAAACTAATGCTCTGCTGGTTCAATCTAAACATTCTGTTGAAGAAGTTGTAGCTGAGGTGCAGCCAACCATTGTCAAAGAAGTGTTAACAGCAGCAAACACAGAGGGAGAAGATGGATGGCAACCTGTTCAAAGGCCAAGGTCAGCTGGCCTAGCCGGGTATAGACTCCGACAGAGACGGGCAAATATTGGAAAGGTCTATAATTATCAGAAGAAGGATGTTATTACTGAAAATTCCCTCTCCAAAGCAAGTAATTCTTATCCAAACAGTCGTTATTATCTCTTGAAAAAACGAACAGTAACTCCTGGAAGCTACACTGACTATCAACCTGTGAAAAGTTCCTCACCTGGAGGTGCCAAATTCAGCCGTAAAATAGTCAAGTCTGTGACGTACAGGGTCAAGTCAGCACCTTCGTCAAGTAATGCCGAGGTGGCAGATGGCTCTACAAATGATAGTAAGACTTCCAATTCACCTCTAGAGCCTCGGCCAGGTTCTGCATCGAATGATTACCGCATGCATCCGTCTGAAGTTACAGCTCAAATGAAGAAAAATTTGACCATAACTCTTGGGAGATCCCCTTCTTACAAGGATGTAGCATTGGCACCGCCAGGCACAATTGCTAAGAATATGCAAGTCAGAAATCTGAAAGAAGACCTTTTGGACAACAGACAACCACCGAGTGGAAAATCTGGAAAAGAAGCAACAGAACCGATCGTTGCTGACAATCCTCTGGAAGATGCGTCTAAAGCAACGGAAGTAGACAATGCAAAGGAAAAGAACTCTCAGAATTGCGTTCCTGATTCCATAGCTAATGGAAAGGAGGAAACTGGACCTGTTGATAAGAAGGAAGAAGGCAAATCAAATGATGAAAAGAGAAATGACCTTTCTGTGATGGTCTCTCCTGATCCAGGTGCAGTTGCTTCTGGCCATATCTGTATAGAGGGCAATCTGAGCATTGATGCTCTTGGAGGTGAGGATCATGAGGTAGACAGCAGCACACAGACTGATGTGATTACTAGTTCTACTGATCCGACCAATGGAAAAGAGAGTCAAGGGTATGATTTATCCAGAAGCATTCAGATGGAGAGTGAGTCAAGCTCCGAAGCATCAGCAGAAGGCGGTTGTGAGAAGGCTTCATCTGGCAGCGTTGAGCCTGAGAATAACTCAAGCTCTAATGCACAAGTCGGGGAGGATCATGACAAGGTCAGCACCATGGGAGCCAGAGGCGATGACCCGGAAGGGAATTCTTCAGCACCAAATTCAGTTGAGGTGAAAGACATCCCCAACAGGAAGCTGTCTGCATCAGCTGCTCCCTTCAGTCCGTCTGCAGCCATACGTGGCCCTGTGCCAATGAATATTAGTCTCCCCCCTGGAACAGGTGCAGTTGCACAGTGGCCAGTAAATATGACCCTTCACCCTGGTCCTGCAGCTGTTGTTCCAACAGTTACACCCATTTGCTCCTCTCCTCACCACACCTATGTGTCATCCCCAAGATCACCTAATGTTATACATCCCTTGCCGTTCATGTACCCTCCTTATCCACACCCCCAAGCAGTACCAAATGGCACCTTTGCCATGAATAGCAATATGTTTCATACCAATCATATGCCATGGCAATGCAACATGAACCTGAACACATCAGAATTTATTCCAGGGACAGTATGGCCAGGCTGTCATCCAATGGAATTCTCTGTATTGCCAACTGTCATCGAACCGGTTACTCAACCCACGTTGGAGTCAAAAATGCCGGCTGACAATTTTGAAGTCATGACTTCAACTCCTCCAGGGGAGACTAAGGAAGGGAAAAACATCAAGAAAGAAAATGGTGATGCAGTATCAGGAGTCATAGAGAGTGGGAGTGTAGTAGCTGAAAATTCGTTGGAAAATAAGCAAGAAGATGGTGACTCTGGTTCTCATAAGAATGAAATGGTTAAAAACGAACTGATTTCTGTAAATGTTCCAAAAGAAAACACTGAGAACAATGGTGAGAAGCACATGCCGAGAAACAGTAATAAAAATGACGGAGAGGGGAGCTTCAGCATTTTGATAAGGGGGAGAAGAAACAGGAAGCAGACTCTTAGAATGCCAATAAGTTTGCTCAATAGGCCATATGGGTCACAGTCGTTTAAGGTTATCTATAACAGAGTAGTCAGAGGGAGCGAAGTTCCCAAATCCACGGATATTTCTTCAAGTGGAGATAGCACGTCCAATGTTCCATAGACAGATTTTACCAATAAGTTTAGCCGAAAGGGCAAGGAAAGAATTAGAAGACTAAGTTGTTTTTGTTTTGTTCTTAAAGATACTGAAGCATCTGGTTCTGGCTTTCATGGTCGATATACAGACGTCTTTTTTTCCGGCAACTGATGTTTCAGATGTTGCATATCATCATTTACCCATTTGACCAATCTTGCAGACAAAAGTACAGGTTAGTCCTATCATTATGGCTATTCAATTTTAGTTTTTTTATCAATCGCATGCATATGTATGCAGCTATGTAATTTATTTTATATCTGCATGCACATACGCATGTGATTGATAAGCTCAGTGTTGAAAGCCTTCTGTCCTGTCCTCCGAGGCAACAGGTCCATTTGAACTTAATAATCTTAGATAACTATGCTTGTTCTTATTCATTGTCATTGAAACCTAAAAGCCAATGCAGGTGTTGATTGCTGAGATTCAACTGGTCTCTACTCCATGCATAATCACTTTTGATGAAGCACAGTGGATTTTCATTTTACATCAGGTATCACTCGATTCCATTTTCTGCTTTTACCATTGGTCTCTCTGCAAAAGACAACTAACAGAAAAGCCCAAGATCTAGTATATACTATCTATTAAGACACAATCATAGAATAACATCAGAGAAGATCTTTGCAATCAAAACCACACCATTGGGCTAAGGGCCTGTTTGGTACATGGGCTTAGGTGGGATGGAATTGCATTTGGTCCCATGTGGGATTTCCGGTGGATTTTGAAATCCACTACACATGTGGGCCCCACATTGATGCATATGTTTTATCCATGCCGTCCATCCATATACACCCTTTACACGTGACATTCTAGTTATATACGTGTTCAAGTGACTGACATACAGTTATGAATTTGGTTCGTTGATTAAAATTCCATGGTCCACCAAACGGGGTTTTGCTTAATCCAGTATTTTTCCCATAGCAAGAATTTTATCCCAAACATGGGGATTGGATGGCCAAAATTCCATGGTATTTCCAGACATGCAATCATTGTTCAATAATGGCGTTAAACCCATCTAATGCAATTCAATACCATTTATTCCCACGGACCAAACATGCCCTAAGAGACATTCATTGTAATTAACCCTGGGTTTCGTGTCAAGTTCCACTGTCTAAGATTCTTGCATAATTGATGATTCCCCCAAATTTGATGGCCTAAATTAGCCTTCTTTGTTAGTGTTGTGCAAATAGTCTACTTGGGTCACTGTTCCCACTTTGGACTCTCAAGATTCTTGGATACCTTAGGTTATCAAAAATTTCTTGTATCTTTTGTTTCCTCTCCAACTTAATGCTCCTGCTGTCACTCCAAGGTGTTCCATAACGGTAATGGTGGCCATAACGGCTACTGTTGTTACCATTATGATATGGGTGGTAACGGCCGTTACGGCCCCCATAACAGCCGTTACAACATTTTTATTTTTATTTTTGAAAAAACTGTTTCGGGACCATTATGGGGCCGTTAGGCAGTTTTTTCCATAATGGCCATTTCAGCCCCGTAACGCGTGACGGTTATGGCCGTTACGTAACCATTTTTATATACTATGGCCGTCACATACAGTCACTTCTGGTAAACAAGTTCAAGTTAAGAAAGAAGTGCTCTTCTCCCATGTGTTTATGCAGTGTTATAGCAGCTGTGAAGGACAAGGCTATATTGTAGTGTTTCATTGTAAGCCCATACCGTACATATTGACGAGTGATTCGTACACAATATAATCTTCTTCTTGTTTTCCTTTTGTGTGTGTACCATTATAAGATTTCATGGGGTTGGATATTGTTCTTTTCCACCTGAGAGTTGCAACTGGAAAATCATCAGCATAGAGAATGGGGCAACTAGAATTTCCAGATCCTATACATCACGGAAATGGAGAGGCAATCTTATCAAAACCATTTAGTTGATTGGATTTTTGATCCAATGTCATGAGCAGTTTCTTACGACCTTGAGGTTTGGCATCCAACCTAAAAAAACTGATGGATTGTAGTCTTATGTGTTTCTTTTACCTTACATGCAGTGGGTAATGGGCTTAAGATGCACCTTCGGGTTTCTGCTTACAGCGGAAATCTGGGTTTTTAAAGAAGGCTAAATTATCTTGATTCGTCAATGCATGAGTTAGGATCCATGCACATTACATGCATACACATGAATAAGCATACCAAAAAAAAAGAAGCATGTGTATGTATGTATTCTGCATGTGTGCATGTACATACGTACATATGGAAAATGATCAGAGTGCAAACGTTCTCACAAAAATTGGGGTACAAACGATTTGTGTGGGCCCTACTGTGATGCATTCATGACATCGACCTTATCCATGTTGAACGCCATGGGCCCAAAAATCAGGCCAATCCAAGACTTAGGCAGACCACACCATTGGATATACTTGAGAGGGCATGTCCTCCCCCTCCCGACTGTTCTGGATTGGCCTGATTTTTGGGCCCATGGCCAAAAGTGGATGGCGTGCATGATGATTGGAGTGGATGTCAATGTCATGAGCACATAACAGTGGGGCCCATGCAACTTGTTTGCACTATAGCTATAATGAAAACATTTGCACTAGATGACTATATATGTATATACATATGTGTGTGTGTGTGTTAAATCTTTCTTCAAGTTTGTTAGAGTTTGATTGATATTTTCAGATTGGTGTGCAGGTTCTTCCAGGTAATTTTGTTTTCCGGATTTGCAAGAGGGTCTTAAAGCAGCGGTCCTTAGGATGAAAACTCTTGAGTAATAGTTTTGACTTAGTTTACATGAAATTGCATTGGAATTCTTAAAGGGATTTTGTCATGACATTCAATTGCCTACTACCTGTTGCATAATATTGTTTATTACTGCAACTATGGTGGCAGAATGAATAATGTTGAAAATTTTTAATTTCATGAATTTCCATTTAACAAAGATATCTGGATGAGAGGAGAGGAGAGGAGGATCAATTGATATTGATGCTCTGGTAGAGTATGATGCTCGATATGCACGCATTCTGAAATCATACACGTGCCATATACTTCTATTTTGATTGTTCAAACTAGGACATATGCTGAGAATTGGTCATCATTGGGTTGGAGCCCGAAGCGTAGCGTGTTTCAACGCCCAAGCGCAATTTTTCAAAAAAAAAAAAAAAACAAAACAAAACAAAGAAGGGAATTGGTCATCATCAAAAAATCATATTTCCTGGCCACAACACGACCGTGTTGGATTTGAAATCGTGACTTATACAACAATTTGTGTTGGGTTCGAGAATGGAGAAGATAATCGGGTCAACATTGATAGATTTGTGTTGGGTTCTAAATGATGTAGATTGACTACAGGAAGCTTGTGGACACCTTAGATCGAAGCTCGGAAAGTGATTGGCCGGTGGGTTCGCAGGTTGAAGTGTGCAGCTGTTGCACGTGCGTTTTCGCAATACAGTAAGAAACGACGCTCTTCCAATTGGTTGTTGACGATAAAACGTGCTGGAGCAATGGATGCCTTAGAATGGAGATGCTTTCTAAATGACCGAACGACTTAGATGAGGGTGGGAATTGTACGCGGATTGCCAATGCAACAACGTCAAGCAGACCCAAACTCAAAGTGAAATTGGATGGCGTACTAAGTTTGTTAATAGGCTTTTATCGTACTGACTAAACTTTGTGGGCCCACTATGAATGTACGTGGTTTGTCTACTTAATCCATCCATTTTTTAGCTCATTTTAGTGTTGAGCCCAAGATTGAAGTATATTCAAAGCTAGTGGACCTCACCACAAGAAACAATGAGAATAATGATTTCCATTGTTGAAACCTTCCTAGGGCCTAGAGTGATGTTTATTTGTCATCCTTTCATAAGATCACACAGACATGGATGAATGAAAAACACAAATATCACCTTGACCCAAAACTTAGGTGGCCCCTGAGAAATTTTCAATGGTGGAGGCTCAATTCACACTGTTTCATGTGGTGTGGTCCGCTTGAGCTATGGGTATGTTACATTTTTGGGCTCAAGCTCTAAAATTATTTGGTAAAATGGATGGATACAACGGATAAAATAAATAAATCACAATGGGCCCTTTAGAGCTAAATATACTAAGTTACTCAGTACACAGTCCGCCTCCCACTCAAGTGAGCCACATGGCATGAAACAAACAATGTTAAACATGAATTGTGAAAAATGTACCATAACTAATTTATACTCTCATCGATTGTGAAAATTTTAAGATCACTAATGTATACTGTCACGTATTGATAATTTGTCATTCTTGAAAAGGAGATGACCAATTATTATAAATTAATTGTCTGTATCATACTTAAAAAAATCATAATGACGGTCATTTTATATTACTTAAATGTCACATCATATTCAAAATAAATTATAGTTAATGTTTAGTTAGAGGTTTTTACTATAATTATAAAGTAAGGAGCAATAATTATAAATTTCCTACGATAGAAAACCTTTAAGTAATGGAAAAGGGGCCTGTACTTGGATTCCATGCTACCCCAGTACAGCGGGGAAGCCTTAACTATATGTGGTGGGCCCACAAAGGTAGGACCACGGGCACTGATTGGGTACTACCCCCACCAAGTCCTAGCTAGTGGATGGACGGTCATGTCAGGGGATTTATGGGGCCTATTGACAGCGAGGTGGGCCAGGGACCTGATCCCGTTAACGCGATTGGATGCAGACTGTCTACTGACAGCAAGGTGGCTAGTGACAATGCTCCAAGGCCCCAGCATGATATGTGTGTCCTATCCATGTCATCTATTCATTTTTTTCATACTATTTTATGTTATGAGCTTAAAAAATGAAGCAGATTCAAATCTCATATGGACCACACTATAAGGAAAGAGTGGTGATTGAACACTCACCATTAAAAATTTCCTAATGGCCACAAAACTTTGAATTAAGCTGATATTTGTGTTTTCTGTTCATCTATTAAAAATTTTCTAATGCCCACAAAATTTTGAATTAAGATGATATTTGTGTTTTCTATTCATCCAGTGACCTAATCAACAGGTAACAGGTTGATGACAAATAAATATTACAGTGAACTCTAAATTTATTCATTTATTAATTTTAACACCCTGATCCATAGCAAGTGGTAGATTAAGTGAAAGATATCTAGTTTCAACACTGAGGTGAATCTCCACTGTTTTCTTCTGTTATGGTACACTCTACTATTACAGTGAACTCTAATTTTTATTTTTATTTTTAAATAACAGCCCTTCAATCTCCGCATCTCCGCTGTTTTCTTATGGTGTGGTACGCTCTACCTTTGGATATCCTTCATTTTTGGTATCATTCTCTATAATGATCTGGAAAAATAGATGGACGGCTTGGACAAAACACATGTATATATGGGCCCACGGAGCATTGTCAGTAGCCACCTCGCTACTGAGTCTGTCCGGACGTGGACGCGGATTGCGTGCTTTTGGCACGCGTGCCTGTAAAGGTGCGTGTGGGGTAGCAATGCACTGGAATCGCATACAACACCTGTTTTACACGGCAAGTAAAACACCGAAGCTCTTTCGTCCTATCAAGCTGTATACGTGAAATCCACTCCGTCCATCATGCTATAGTCCTTATGACACCATAAATACGAAATATCAGCTCCGTAACGAATTTACATTGGACACATCACTTGGTAACAATGTAAAATTGCTCATAAAACTTCTAAGTTCGTACGTCGCGGCCCGCCAATATTTTAGATAATGCTGAGTTCCGTTTTTGCCTTCCGTCGTACTGATGAGTCACACCTGGGGAGCAGGTTTGAGGAAAGATACATGGCGTGGTGGCCCCACACGCTAACTACGGTTGGTTTACCATACTCATTGTTCCGGAAACGGATTGGCCACTCCCCCCGCCACCATCCAATGGCTGGTGGTCATCACTCTATGGGCCGCACCATGATGTATGCTTTTCATCCATGCCGTCCATCTACTTTTCTAGATCATTTAATGGTATAATACCAAAAGTGAGGTATATCCCAATCTCAAGTGGACCACATTATAGGAAACAGTTTTGAATGAACCCTGTCCATTAAAAACTTTTTTGGGGCCATAAGGGCTGTTTGGCCGGACAGATTGGATGGGATTGGACGGTATTAGAGTGAATTGCACGGATTTTAAGGTAATGATAGCTGCGTTAGTGGATTGGTGCAAGATCTATGAGATT
Organism: Magnolia sinica; assembly: GCF_029962835.1. Taxonomy (NCBI): domain Eukaryota; kingdom Viridiplantae; phylum Streptophyta; class Magnoliopsida; order Magnoliales; family Magnoliaceae; genus Magnolia; species Magnolia sinica. Next base: position 3,930,995 of record NC_080577.1, read on the forward strand.
GCTATATCCAGGGATTTGTTATATCTAGTCTGTTTGGCACGGTAGCCAATTCCAAGATTAAACTTTTCAATCCTTTTCAATATCTCAAACCAAACACGTCCTAGACAATTTTAAAGGGATTAGGGTGGATTGAATGAGATTTATAGATAATGATGGTGATGTAAGTGGATTGTCTTTAGATCCATGGGATTGCTATGAGATTAGGGTGGATTGGATGGGATTTAAAGGCGATGATGGTGATGTAAGTGAATTGTCTTAAGACCCATGGGATTGTTATATCCCGAGATCATGATCGTGCGTCTATTTGGCACGCCTGGCCAATTTTGGGATCTATCTTCCAATTCCTTCCAATCCCATCCAATCTATCCCGCCGAACAACACTAAAAGTTATAGATGAAGCTGATATTTGTTTTTCCGTATGACCTAATATGTTATTGGATGTCAAAGAAACATTACAGTGGGCCTGAGGAGGATTTTAATGGTAGATATCCAATCACTATTGTTTTCCTGTAGTGTGGTCCACGTGAGATTTTTTTATCTCTCGTTTTTTGGATAAAGCCCTAAAATTATCTTTAAAAATGGATGATCGGAATGGATGAAACACATATATCATGGTGGGGCCCACAGAGCACCGACAACCAGCCACGGGCTGGTGCCCGGGGAGTAGCCAATCCATCTCCCATTGTTCCCTGTTGTGTGGCCCACCTAGGTGGTGTGGAAGTAGATGGATTTTCTATCCAAGATCTATCATGGAGGCACCCGATGCACGGAGTGGATTTTACCAAAACAACATGGTGGCCCCACAGAGTGTTCCAGAGTATATGGGTCCGGTACCAATCCTCTGCTCAGAAATCGATTTATGTACGGACTTCAAAGCTCCTCCCAATTTCAGTTAAACTTTTGGATTAGAATCCACCGAGCACTTGCCACCTATAAATGTCGGTCGAGGGCAAAAGTTTTTTAATAATATCTTTTAGCGCGTTGTTTAAGAGAGAGAGTTCGTCGCGTTCTCACCACGCGGAAAGCGTTCTTCGTTTTCCCTCACCGCTTTCTGTCGCCTGTTTCAGAAACCCTAGCTTTTCAGAGAAGGATTCTCTCGGATTCTCCCCGCTAGAGGCTTGATATCCTGCTATTCCAGTTCTAATCGGTGAGTTTTCTTGTCACGAATTTCTTTCTCTGCGCTTGTTTTCCCTAGGATTTTTTTGGGAGAAGTTTCTTCGCAGCATATGCTTAGATCTGTAGTATTCTTTTCTCTGGATTTGGTCTTTGATCGATCTATGTTGCACGGAATCTTTATTGATCTTTTGGGGCTTCCGTTCGGGTTTCCGTTTTGTTTCCGAGACCCTAGATGTTCTTATCCTGTCATCTGATGTATATGCACCTTTTGTTCTGTTTCCGTGGGAGGATTTATCATAGATCATATCTCATGTTTCTTTTATTTGGATCGTATATTGTCTGTAATTATTTTTCTGTGCTTGTATCTCAATGCAAAAGATGTAATATTGGATCTATATAGTGCTTTTGTTCGGCAGAGATCTTGGAAGTTTATGTAGTGCTTTTGTTCTGGCATGTTTGGCTTTTGGTATCGTCTTGTCATCTGTATCCTCTTGAGATTGGATTTGTATGTGTTTTTAGCATTTCTTGTTGTCTTTTAGGGCTATGTTTTGGCATCTTTTGTTTTGAGGTTCTAAAAATCGGAGCTGTTTAATTAATTGATCAGTATTCAAGGGTTTCTATAGGATCCAAGGTTTCTTTTTTGTTTTGTAGTTCTAATTGCTCAGGTGGGACGTTTTGTTGTGCGTGACACATGAAGAATTGACTTATTGCTTCTCCCTAGGCATAAAAGGTTGGGAGGGGAGGAGAGGAGGCTTCTTCTTCTTCTTCTTCTATGCTTTTACTAATGAAGCTCTCTCCTTTTGCTTAAGAGCTGTTAAACTTGTTTGTGTTGGAGTTTCAGGTTTAGTTGGTATTTTGCCGATCAGACTCACTCAATAGCGTGCACATTCTTTTTTTACCCGCTGCTACACTAAATTCCTTGTATGCTTATTCTCTATCATTTTTTTTCGAAAGATGAAACTTTATTAGGCCGAGGCCAAAGGAAAAAACAAAACAACAAGCAAGAAACAAAACAAAAAAGAAAGACACAGAAAAGGCTGAAACTTGAACAAAACCCACAACAGACCTAGAACTAAAACTAGAAATACAACAACGGCCAGCCCCGTGGCAAGGAGAACCACAGAAGACTCAAAACACCAAATCAAGGAGCCCAATCCTGGAAAAGGAGGATAATCTTATTAAGAACCCCTGCGAATGAGGTGCTTTTATTGAGGAAACAATTGATTATGCCTTTCTCCCCAAATTGCCCACATGACAACAAGTAGAGCAGTCCTCCATCTCTTCCTACCACTTCTTCCCCCATCATCCTCATGCCCCAAGGAAAGGAGATCCTCAATCGAAGAAGGCATAACCCAATGGACATTTGCTTAGGCTAAGATACCTGCCCAAACATCCAATGAGAAGGGGCAATGAATGAACAAATGATCTACCGATTCAGCGTCCTCGTTGCATAGAAGACAGATATTGGGAAGAACTATTCCTCTCTTGCGAAGATTATCAATTGGGAGAACCCTACTCCTTCCCACAAGCCACACAAAAACTGCTACTTTTGGTGGGGCATAAGTCCAAATCACACTTGTCGGGCAGTAATTGCTACGTTAAAGGTTTGAAGTATTGGCTCAAATTGGTATGTATTGTCTAGTACATAATGCTTTCGGTCTCAAACGATCTGTTGCACTTCTGATTGAATGGGATCATTTGGATGACGCTCGACTGTTAGCTGTGTGAGGCTATTGTGATGTGTGTTTGAAATCATCTGAGCCCAAAAAAAAGAGGCCAATCCATGCAACAGTGTGGGTTGTAGTTTGGATGCTCACTGTAGAAAGAACAGGTAATGTGGAGGGTGTAACAGTTCCAATGGGACAGCCTTTTGGAAATCATTGATCCATGGTGAAACACAAGAAAACAATGTTTTGGATAACACAAGAAAACAAAGTGTTGGATCACATCCGACCATAGGCCCTACTTGTCAACAGTGTTTGTATATGCGATTGCATATGCCATTTTGACTTCATATGCCACATATGCTAGTGGCATATGCAATTTTATGATTGTTGGGCTTTATGTAATCGCATGTGTATGCCATAGGTATGCGTGATTATGCCATTGCATACTTTGTATGCTGTGGCATTATATCCCAACATCATATTTAGTTTGCTTATTTTCCCCTCCTTGCTTATAAGTAGCCACTCTCCACCCCCATTTCCTTACACTTTTACTCTCTTGTTCTAATACTCTCGTACTCTCTCATTTGAGCTCTGGTTTTTTACTCTCTGATATCTCTCATCTCTCATTCTAGCTCTAGTTATCAACTCTCATAGTATTTAGTGGATGTAATAAAACTATAAAAAACTCATAGCAAGAAGGATGAGCATTTCATGCGGCGAAAATGGGTGCATAGAGGGTCAAGAGGATGAATCTGAGGGGCCGCTCCGCAGATCCATTCTCCCGGGCGAGAAGGAACCAGGGAAGAATGCAAATCCTTGGATAGAGGTGGGAAGGCGATCAAGGGTGAGAGCATTGAAAAGAAGCAAATATGACTCCTTGCCCACTCTTTTCGTTAAAGGCTATCCGTACTGCTGGTTTCCTCTCAATCTCGAGAGAGTGTTTGGGAGGGCAGGTGCAGTCATGGACGTAATCATGCCCTGAAACAAGAAAACTGGCGATTACAGGGGTTTCGCCCTCATCAGGATGAGCTCTGAAGCGGAGATGGCTCGCACGGTTGAGATGTTGCATGGGCAGAGCTTTGGAGGGGAAAAGATGCTAGTGCAAAGAGCCAGATTTGGACCAGAATGGAATATTAATAGGCCCTCCTTCAAATCAACTACAGTAAACAAGGCCATGGCTGCTCCACCTCCTGTTCCTCTTCCCCAACCCCTTTCTTTCAGGGAAGCGCTACTTAATACCCCATGTCACAAGTTCCAGATTCCTTAGCTATCACCCTCTACTCCAGTTCAACATGGCGGTTCTGACCCGCAAGTGCCGAGCACGCCTTCTGACTCTAACAACCCCAACAACTTTCCTATCCCCCCCCCCATTCGCATCAACTCCGAGGATCTCCCGAGGGCAAAGGAAGCATTGAAGGACACGGTGGTCATATTGAGCCACGACCATGCCACCATCGGGCAACTTTCCGACTGGATATAAGGGTGCACCAACATTCGAGCCGACTCTTTCAGCCTTCGGCCCATTGGCTACAACGAGGTCTGGGTAAAAGGGGACCCGGGCGTTAAGCTGGATCCTTTGCTGATAGCAGGAGCTATTCACAGAGACGAGCTGGTTAGGGGAGTCATTTCCTGGGACGATTTTTCAGCTTTCGGTTGTGAGGTGTGGATCCTTCTTCCGGGATGTTGCTTCGCGCTTGGGATCCCTGATCTCAAGACAACTCGGGGAGTGGAGATGGGGGTGATTCATTTTCGCATTAGGAGGAAAAATGGTCTTCCCCTTCCATCTTCAATCTCGATCCTAGCTGACGATAGATCCCTTGAGTTTCCTGTCCAGAGAGAAGGGCACGATTCCCCCCTCTCACGTTGGGGGGACCTTTGGTGGAGTAGGGCTATTTTTCACTAGCCGGAGGTTTCCTCCGACAGAGCTACAGGCACTGATGACCATTGTATTCGGTGCACCCGCGGAGCACTGGATATTTCCAATGGGGTAGGTGAGGGAATTAATTTTTCTCCTGCGAAACGTCCCGCTCTTTTTCCACGTGGCAAAAGCTCTTCAGCCTCTCTGTCTCGAGCCGCGCCCTCTGTCAGCACATCAGCTCCATCCTGCTCACGTGGTGAGAGGAGGCACATATCCCTGCGATGACGTCATCCGTCTACCATCGCCAGATATTCCCTTCGAGACGGTGGTTGCCCCCCTCGTGATGATCGCCATGTGTCCTCCATCCTGACCTCCCCTCTGCCCTGCTCCCGATCCCTCCCGTCCCTCTTTTGCTGGGGTCAAGGGATTTTCTCCCTTCGATCTCAACCGGACACCCGTATCCCCTAACCTTCATTTCACCCTGCGGTCTCTCCACCCTTCTCATCCCTCAGACCTGGCTATTCTATTGATGGAGGAGGATGATTGCCTCAGCAATTCAGGGCCCTTAATATGTTGGAAGACAGAATCTCTCACCATCAACTTATACCTTTCGACGCCCCTATTGTCTCTCCGTTTTCCGATGAAGACTCTTTTGTTCATCTTCCTTTTCATCCTTAAAGACCTCTAAATCCGACTGCCTCTCTCTTCCTTTCAAGGGCTCCGATCTGAACCTCCTCTCTCTCTGTTTCAGGACCACTCAGCTGCAGACGTCATAACAACAGAACCTATTCAGATGAGATCAGCCACCTCAGAAGTTGGCTTGTTAGAGAATGATCATAGGGCCTTACTAAGCAAGAAGATGCAGAATAAGAGGTGGATTCGGGACGCCATGGGCCACATCGGTAGAATTCTGGGTCTCTCTTTCAGCGATTGTCTTGAGGATTATCTTGCCCTTTTCCAGTGTAGAGAATAGGGGTCGTCCATTGGACCCCAACAGATCCTCTCAGAACCGAACTCCAAGGGGCAAAAGGAAAATAGAACAGAAGTAGAAATATTCCAGGTCAGATATCATTCCAGCTCTTTCTAACGAAACAGAGACCAAGGGAGCGTGGGGAAGTAAAGTTGTTCCATGAAGATTATTTCTTGGAACGTTCGGGAGTTGGGGTTCAAACAAAAAAGGAGACTTATTAAGTCTACTTGCAGCAGAAGCAACCCCCAGATTCTCTGTCTTCAGGAATCCAAGATCAAGGTGATGGATAGTCGGCTCATGAGATCCATTTGGAAAGCTTCTGATGCTAGCTGGGTGATTAAGGAAGCTTCAAGAAGTTCAGGCGGCATTATCATTGCTTGGAGAACCATACATTGGTCCCTTTTGAACAGTTCGGTGGGTTCTTTCTTTATTTCTGCTACTCTAAGGAATAGTATAACGGGATCTGGTTACCTCATTTGTTTTGTCTATGGGCCCAACGACATCAATTTGAGGAGCGATTTCTGGAGTGAACTATCCTCAGTCTGCCAGAGCTTCAATGGTCCTATTTGCTTCGCTGGGGATTTCAACACCATCAGGTTTTCGGCAGAGAAATCTTCGGGGAATTCCTTTACTTCCCAGGTGGCTGCTTTATCCGATTGGATCGATAGCAACTCTCTGATCGACCTTCCCCTTCTAGGCTCCCGTTTCACCTGGACGAATGGCTGGTTAGACCCAATTATGTGTAGATTGGATCGATTTCTTATCTCCACCGAATGGCTGAACCTCTAGCCTTCCTCCTCTCAGTCGACTCTTCCCAGGACAACTTCTGATCACTGGCCTTTGATCTTATCGGCTGAGGAGGCAGACTGGGGTCCGAAGCCGTTTCGTTTTAACATTGCTTGGCTTCATATCACAGGTTTTAAATCTATGATAGCTGATTGGTGGCAAGCAGCGTGTTATCAGGGTTATGCGGGTCATCGTCTTTGCTGCAAATTAAAATTTCTGGAACAAAAACTCAAACAATGGTCTAAAGAGGAAAAGTCCCGATCGGAGCAAGAGCTTGACTCCATTCTAAGCGAAATTCAAAAGATCGACTCTCAAACTGAAGGCAACCCAATATCCTCCCACATTCTAGCGAACAATATTCGGCTAGTTCAAGCTCTCTCAGCTAAAATTTATCAGGAGGAAATCTCGTGGAAACAGAAAGCCCGTTCGAAATGGATCAAGGAAGGTGATAGGAACACGAGTTACTTCCACAAAATTGCCTCAGTTCATGCTTAGGTCAATCGCATCACCTGTATGTCTTTAGATGGCGTCTGGACAGATGATAGGGATACGATCAGCAGATCCGCGGTCTCTTTCTTTCAAGGCCTTCTCCAAAAAGAGAAATGGACTAGACCTCGTTTGGACAATCTTCCTTTCAATCGAATCAGTGAAGAAGATGGTAGATTTTTGGAGTCTCCTTTCTCTAAGGAAGAAGTCCTAAAAGAAGTGATGGATTTGGAGGGCGATAAGTCTCCCGGACCCGACGGGTTTCCCATTTGTTTCTTTAAGACTTTCTGGGATCTCCTCCATGTGGAAGTGATGTCCTTTTTCAACGAATTTTTCGAAAGAGGAAGATTGTCAAAAAACATTGGTGCTACGTTCATCGCGCTGATTCCGAAACGGCCGGGTGCTTCCGAATTGCAAGACTATCGGCCGATTAGTCTCATAAGTAGTTTGTATAAAATTCTGGCAAAGGTGCTCGCTAACAGACTGAAGAAAGTAATGGATTCGATTATAAGTCCAAATCAATGTGCGTTCATTCCAGGAAGACAAATAATCGATGTAGCCCTTATCGCCAACGAATGTCTCTACTCCAGTCTGCAATCGAAGGAGAAGTTCATTATCTGTAAATTAGATATGGAGAAGGCGTATGATCACGTCGATTGGGAATTCCTCCTTCATCTGAAGAAGCGGATGGGCTTTGGTGACCATTGGAGACAATGGATCGAGGAATGTATCAACTATGCCCATTTTTCTGTCATTTTAAACGGAACCCCGAAAGGTTTTTTTAAAAGTTCCTGTGGCCTTAGACAAGGGGACCCCCTTTCCCCCCTCCTCTTCCTCTTCATCGGTGAAGCCTTATCAGCTATGCTCTTGCAAGCTCAATCGGAAAACATCTTCAAGGGAGTCCGTATGAAAGGTGTGCAAGTCCCGATATCCCACGTCCAATTCACGGATGATATTCTAATTTTCTCTGAAGCAACCCCTAAATCAGTTGCCAATCTGCATACTGTGATCAGATGTTTTCAAGCTGTGATAGGATTGAAGGTGAATCTGTCCAAATCCAAACTATTTGGGGTCAATTTGGAGTTTCAAGAGACGGAGGTGTTAGCTGATCTTATGGGATGTGGTGTGGGATCCCTCCCAACTGTTTTCGTGGGACTTCCCTTATGTGCCGAGCAGCCTAAAAAACAGTATTAGGAAAAAGTCTTACAAAGATTCAGCAATCATTTAGCAGGATGGAAACGTCGTTACCTATCCATGGGTGGGAGACTAACACTAATTAAAGCCTCTGTCTAATCTTCCCACATATTTTATGTCTTTCTTTCGTTGCCCAGTCGCGGTTCTTAAAGCTATGGACATGCTCCGGCGCAATTTTCTTTGGAGGGGCAATGAAGATAGGAAGAAGTTCAGTCTGTTGAATTGGAATAAAGTCTGTAAACCCTTCAAAGAGGGTGGAGCTGGTATTAAAGACCTCGACTTGATGAATCAGGCCCTGTTAGGTAAAATGGATCTGGGGACTTGGTTATGAAAAGGACAGACTTTGGAATATTATCATTAAAGGAAAATATGGGAGTTCGATTGTAGGCTGGTGGACGATCGATTCCTCTCTTTATAGGGCATCCGCGATGTGGAGAGGTATCAGTCGGATGAAAGGAGGTCACCCGATGGATCAGCTTTGAAGTGGGTAAGGGAGATTGTATCCAGTTCTGGCAAGACACGTGGATAGGAGACATGCCATTGAAGGATAAATTTCCTTCCATCTTCCGGGTGGCGAGCAAGAAAAACAATTTCATAGCCGATAACTATACCCTTGTAGCAGAGAAGCCTGTTTGGAATATCCCTTGTAGGAGGAACCTTCAGGACTGGGAAGCTGATCAATTTGTTGAATTGTTACATTATATTCAAGAAGTGTCTCTTAGTCATGGCCGCAAGGACTGCATCATCTGGAAACCTGACAAGTCATCTGTTTTCATGGTAAAGTCTTTTTACACAATTCTATCGGCCAACAATGCTGCTGCCCCCTCTCAACATCCCCACTTCCTTTGGAATTACGCTGTCCCTCCAAAGCTCCAGGTGTTTGGTTGTCTGGTTGGGAACAATCGAATTCTAACCCTGGACAATCTTAGGAAAAAAGGAATGATCGTCCCCAATGTCTGTTTATGCTGTATGTCCTCGGAAGAATCTGTTAACCATCTTTTGATTCATTGTCCATTTGCGTATTCAGTTTGCTGTGCCTTTTTTTCTTGTTTCAAGATTAGCTGGTGTTTTCCTAAGGATGTGGACACCCTTCTTAAAGCCTGGCATGGGGTCAGATTAGGGAAACTCAAATCCAGGATCTGGCGGACTGGAATCTTGGCGATTTGGTGGACTCTGTGGATTGAAAGAAACAAGAGATGCTTTCAGAATGTAGCGAAGCCCTCCCACTTAGTGTCCTATTATGCTAAATGTCTAATCACCGAATGGGAGTCCCACATGGAAGGGACCAATGTTGATCTTTCTTTTCTTCTGTCCCTAAGGGGCTGCCTCCTCAACAGTTCCCTTCTTTTGTAATTTTCTATCTTTTAATATAATTTATCTTTCAAAAAATAAAAAAAACTATAAAAAACAATTCCCTGCACACAATATTTATATATGTTTGTTTTTCCTTGTTTTTTCTATGTATTTTTTTATTTTTCAAGTTTTTTGGGGGCTGTGCTGTGCGATGGCATAATGGGTTGGATACGATTGCATATGCCATTTGACAACATTGCTTGTCAGAAGTGAAAACCTTTGTATAGTGGGAAAGCTGTTGTTGACACAAACTTGTTGCAAGGAAGCTCTCATGGCCCTGTCTGTGCAATTGACGGAGAAATAGTGGGTCACATGTGATCACACGTGGGCGATGATGATAGTGTGATTAGGATCGAGTCATTGGTAGTTTAGTTATTTTTATGTTTCTAGTAATAAGACTTCACTAAGTTACCGTTGCCTAAGGCCCCCATTACGAACTTACTTGAAGAGGATATTTTGGTCTTTTTGCCCTCATTAGGGTTCTTTCATTTTTTAGACTACATAAGGCTCTAGCTGGACGTGTTGAGCTTATGATTAATTGGATAAAAAGATTTTTCTTTCATCTCATTGATTGCCAAGGTATTAGGTAATGATAATGGTTGGTGCCAGCTTGTTGGCAGATATGATATGACCCTATAATGGCCAATTTTATTTTTTTAATTTTTGGGAAAAAATCTTGAAGTTATTTGTAAATTTCTAAAAAATTGTGAGGATCCCAAATATGTATTCCTTTTTTTTTAGACATGTATTTGATGGTGTAACAGGCCATGTAAGAATGCTGTTTGTCATGAGGTGCCGGATTGTCAGCTTGACCTGCTGTAAGTCTACCAAATAGGGCCCCAATCAAACACAATTGAGCATGATTTAGTGCATTGGGGCCCATTACGTACAAGTACAGTGAAACAAAGATAGCAAAAAAAATAAAAAAGAGTGAGTGTGTACTCTTTCCTGCTATGCTATTTCCTAAAAAATAAGTATTCAATAATGGCAATGGTGGTTGTATGGCCATTGTAGTTACCATTACGATCCAGGCCGTTCCATTGTTTTTTGAAACTGTATTGGCCCTGTAAAGAGCCATTTTTTTCTGCAATGGCTGTTACAGTCCTCTAATGTGTAATGGTTCCCACTGTTGCCATTATGTAACAGTTTTTTAATACCTTGCCCAAAATGTTCTCCTCTGCTTTGCTGAATTGAATCACACTGAAATTGTGTTTTGATCCTCAAATAGTCCTATGTTTAGTTTAAACTTACTTTCCAAGCTTCCTTCATGGTTAAAATAAGTAAAGTAGAAAAATGAAAGAATTTGATGTGGACCCACCATTGATGTGGGCTGTCCACCATTGTCCATTGCCCATCATGTGGACCCACCATTGATGTGGGCTGTCCACCATGTGAGCACCATTTTTGAATTGGGCTGTCCATCATGCAGGGCCTGTGTTCGATGTGGGCCATTGATCATTAGGAGATTCAATGTGGACCGTCCATTATGTGGGCTCACCTTGATGTGGGGCACACCATCAATGTTAATTGTCCATCATGTGGGGTCCACCTCCAATGCCACTGCCCATAATTTGGAGCCCACTTTCGAAGTTGGTTGTTGATCATACATGGCCTGCTGGATGTGGGCCATTAATCATAGGGGTTGACCTTTGATGTTGATCGTAGGTTCACCTTAATGTGAATCATCATCATATGAGGCCCACCGTAAATGTTGATTGTTCATCATGTCGGGCCCTCCTTCGATGTGCACCGTCCGTCGCGTGGGTCCCATCCTCAACATGAGCCATCCATCATCCAGGGCCACCTTTGATACTAGCAGTCCAATTTGAGAGGTGTAAATTTTGCCCAACCTATTATGGGACAAACAGATCAGATGGAGGGCGACAAACTGATGGTTTCTCTCAAGCCTAAGCAGTAAAACAAACTGCTGTTGAGGAATGTAGGCACCTCTTGTGTCAAGAAAAGGCTTGTATATAATGCAAATGTCATCTGATTTCTGCCCGAGTTAGAAATCAGCCCCCTTCATCACGGAAGGCTTGACCGTCTACTACATGTTTTGGGAAGATAAGAGTGAAGAAGGAGCAATATCAGTGCTGGGATTCTCATGACAACTTGAAGAGACAATTGAAAGTGTGCTGGATGATCAAATTGTGTTCCCATGCCAAGGGGGATACCATAAGTTCTTGGTCAAGTGGAAGGGTTGACCAGTGTTTGATCGTACGTGGATATCTGGGATGGAGTTCCAGGCATCAACATATTGATATGAACTTAGCAGAGCCAAATTCTTGTAAGCCGGGGTGAATTGATGCAACCAAATTCTCATGGCTGTGTGCATGCTAGTGAGAACATGCAGTGAATGAGATCTGTGGTGTCCTTTGGCTGATTTCTGGTGTCTACAATGCATCATTTCTTAAGAAGAACGTGCAGAAAGAGCTTCCTCCTATTCTCTCTCTGGAGATAACCGTAGAATGATGCATTATTTGTTTCAAGGCCTGTGCCTTTTTGACACACACACACACACACACACACCCCATAAAATTCTGCCTATATTTTGGTTGCCTCTTGAGTTTCATGGTTACCTAGCATCTTGTCATCATATATGCCTGCGTACTTGCGGTCATTTGTTTGCATAATCTTCCTTCATATTTCTTTTTGTTTCCTCCTTCCAGATGGCAACTAAGCCAGCAATGACAACTGAAGCTATTGCCCTCACAGAGAAGAAAATGGACATGACCTTAGGTATGCTTTGTACCATCTCTGGATACTATCAAAATCTCATTCTCGTGTTGTTTGTAGATCATATCCGAGTTCCTTTATCTGATAACATGTACGTCTTCATTGCAGATGATATAATCAAGATGTCTAAGAAATCTTCATCGAAATCCACAACACATAGGCCTTCGGTAAGCCATCTCTCTCTAAAATAATGAACTTGTCATCTGGCGTGGTTTGCTATTGTAAAATAGATGTTGTTTGTGTTTTAAATTGGGAAATTTTGTTCCATAGAATAAAAGCCGTGGATTCTTGAACACTGGTAATGCTGGTGCCTCCCGAGGGAATACCGCAAAGGTGCAGCGGTTTATGGATTCTAGATCGTCTCTAAGACAGGTATTGTGATTGATGACATCTTAATCTTTTAGACATACCTCCTCTTCCTATTAAGGATATCAGTTCATTCAATCATTTCTCTCTTTTCAAGTTCTTGATGTTGGTTCTATGTCATGCATGTTCTGTATGCAGGGTGTGCTTGCTCAGAGAAGGTCGAATTTCCTAGGCAAGAATCAGTTCCCGTTAGCAAAGGAAGCTGCCAGGAAGGCTGCTTTTACTCCTTTTCGTAACAGAGCTCTAATTCGCAACAGAATGGTTAATTGGGACAAGTCAAGGTATTCCCTGATCTCCCTGTTCATTACTTTGATTTCCGGCAATTTCTCCATGCAGTCGATTTAAAATTTAGTTATTTCTATTTTACAGGTAAATCATGGCCCCTCTTTGTCAATGATGATATCCATCTCACACGCTTCCAGTTAGTAGATCATCATGTGCATGGAGACTTGGGCCATTAGATGGGATGCCGTATAGGGTTGATTGTGGCATGCAAGCTCTTGCGGGCTAGTTTGATCTTTCTCTCATGATTGCCAAGATATGCTTTCTGTATATCTTTGCTTAAGTTGAAGGATATGTATCATGCATTCTGTTGAGGAGATTCCAGATTTTCAGAAAATTGGATGATGTTGTTTGTGCTGTTTGGTGAACCAATAAATCTCGAATGTTGTGTTGATAGTCAATGTTGTTGCTGGTATTGGGATGCAAGTGGAGTTCTGGTGCAACGCGGTATCGAGTTCAACTGCTAAGACGGCCAGCTTATATTTGCAACCCAAAGTGGAAGAAACATGGGTTTGTTGTGCAGATGAATGCATCTAGATATGCCAGTTATGACTGTGCGATGTTACACTCTGTCCACCTTTGGTGACTTGGTAGAGTTTCCCACCTCGGCTTTGGGTTCACATTGCTACTGTCTTTCTGGTTTTAACTTTTGAAGTTTAAGGATTCCCTTATTTGAGGCAGGTCTGACCTTTGGAGTTTTTACTCCTGTACTTGCGGTGAATGTGTTTCGATTGGGCTGTGGATATATTCTCAATTATCCTGTGTCCCTCTCTTCAAAGTGTCTGAAATCATCAGCCTTCATTCATAGCCCTTACTGGTGGCTAGAGGTTCTATTCTCTGCATCACTTCCGAAGATCGAGCTTTGAGAAATAGGGCGTCCATGGTCTTATCCATTCCTAGATGTGTCAGTTTTGCCAGAATTCTGATTCCAGTTAAATTTGTTGCTATAGGAATGGGTTCAAGCTTTTGACAGTTTCTCGTGGCAGCCTTCTGATCCTTTGTCTGCAGATTGCACTCTCTTGCTCATCGTCTCTTAGATATTTGGATTTTATCCTTCGTATATGACCCACTACATCATTGCTTTTTGGAAATACCGTTAGCGAGGCAGTCAGGAGATGGAGATTGTGAATGCCGTGGGGGCTTTCTCTTGACATACACAAAAAATCATCTCGATTGTTGGTTGGTGAAGTTTCGAGGCAGGACTTAGTGTGTGTGGTGCATCTCATCATTTAAATGCTCGTGACTAGTTTGCCCATGAGCATGGTTTCTCAGCCTTAAGTGGAAACTTTTCACTTGTTATCAGTGACAATCCTGCATAACCCTTTGGCTACCAGGATGTTTTACTGCAACACTGCGTGACTGAAAAATAAGGTGGAGGGTGTCTGCACAAGGGTGAGAAAGCCTCTTCCGTTTGTTGGAAGAGTAAAAGCATGATCATTCTATGTTCTTTGCTGGAATATGAGGTTAGAGAAGAGGCCGCATTTCTTGTTCTTAGGAGCTCTACTTCCTCTGAATGAGTTCTTCGAAATTGGGCCTTCCATGGTTAGCTCAATACTGGAGGAGAGTGCACCAGTGGGCGGAGAAAGCACTATTCGTTCCTCTGATTCTGTCACTGAACTCCTTGTCGGTTTGTCTAAACTCTGTTAGTGTAATTCTATGAACTGTTTGTGCAATGGTAAGTTTGTTCTCCCCATAGTTAATGAGAAATATATGGTTTGAGACAGTAAACATCATTATTTTTGTGCTGAGTGATAATGGTGGCAATTTGAAGAAGAATAAGGAAAAAAAATCGTTTTGTTGATCCATAATCTCCTATGGCGTCTTATGTATCCAAATTATGATGGTTGGTTGCCTGTTGATGCAGGGTTGCAGCTCCGCCAGTTCAGAGGAATACTGCTGAGAGTGCCTTTGTTGGTGGAAGGGTATGGCTTTCCTTTTGGTTTTATTTAAAGATATGATAGCTGGTTTTCCACCTATTTGTATAGAAAACTCTTTTATTTTGGGCACCAAATTGAGACTATCAAAAAAGATATGAGGCCTGTTGCAATCCGGTGCTGCATATCCCTTGTAAATTCTAGTTCGGAACTTAGTTGCAAGATCCTTCTAACTAGGTGCCATTCCTGCTTTGAATCACGCTTCGGACTCCCACTCCTACTTCCTAATATACTTGTTTACATTTTGAAACAGACGCTTGCCTGCTCCCACAGCTGAATTTCTAGCCGCTTCATGCAACTATAGTTTGGAGTTATTTGATATTATGACAGAGAATGATGAATGATATGTATGCACTTGCACTCGTGCACTTGCATATATATGACTCAAATTTAACCATCGAAATCATGGAACCCACTGTAGGTGTGTTGCAAGCATGGTTTTAAGATGTGAATGGGTCTGACATGACTCGTCTAAGTTTACTCTGATATTGTAGAACCTGATCTGGTTTGATACTTTCACTCCTATCAGAGTTGTGCCAATTCAGCCCTGACTATAGTTGCATCTTTAATTATGAATCCCGACACAACTCCGGACCAAACGAGACGGTCTGATTTTTTTTTAATTTTAAAACCATGTTTAATAACCTAAACTAATATTAAATGGATAATTGTAATTTCGATTTATGAAAATATGTTTTGAATTACAACTGATGTTTATCTTTCATGTTTACTATCCATTTAATATGGGCAGCACTTCAGTGTCATTCTGGTTTTGTAAACCACCTAAAACAAGGCCTGCTGTTAGGGCAGGTTAATTTGAGTTCCGCATGTGTCACATTCAATTTCTGAGTGCCTTTGTATCATCCACTGAAATGCACCATATTATCAAAAAGTTGTTGTCATGGTTTGAGGGGCAGATATGTTTTCATGTCATCTTAAGTTTGAAGGAGAGCGTTTTTAATTGAACATTGGTGTGCGCAGGTAAACGTGGTTCCCAAGCAGCGGCCACAGACATTGGACTCGCTTTTTGCAAATATGAAGGAGCAAAGGATGAGAGTGCTGTCTCAACAGCAGACACGAGGGGGACAGAATGTCCGTCGTCGAGGAGCTCAGCAGCAGCAGCAGCAGCAGCAGATGAGGGGTGGTGGTAGGGGTTATAGAGCTGCAGGTGTTCGCCCATTTGGCAACTTTGCCAAGTAAATGTGCTGGAAATGGGATCTTCTCAGGCTGGTCTCATGGGCACAAGCACAGCCATCGAAACTTTTGCACGACCAAAGTCCCCAACACACCAGTGGCAGAGTGTTTATTATGGCCCTCTGCTCCTTAAAGCACCTTTTACCCGTTCACTACGAGACTGGAACCATGGCTGGAATATCTGTCTGTTCTTTCCTACCGTTTTCTTCCCATCCTGGGTGTGTGCTGACGGTTGCTATGATCACCTCTTGCCTTTTGGACAATATGCTGATTTGGTTGTTTTCCCTGAGAGTGAAAAAGGGTGGTGAAGCTATCAGTTTTTTTAAAAAAGAGAGTCGTATCTTCAGTTTTTCATTTGTTGATGACTTGCCGCACCAGCTTTCAAAGAAAAAAAAAAAGAGTGTAGTGAATGTAATGGCCAGGCGGACCAATGATGTTGATGTTTATACAATGGGAGAATATGGTTAGAGATAGGTGAAAAAGAAGCTACTTTTGCATTCGAAAAGTTCTGTTGATAATTCTTATTCTTTGCCTTTTCTTTTTTGTCCTTTTCCCCATCACTGAATGAAACACACTGTCGATAAGAGCGACAGTGTCACCAACTCGTTAGCATCATATTACTTGCAGAATCAGGCTTGCTAACCCCCTGTGTGTCGTGCATTAGGTGGCTTTCCCATGTTGGATGTGGGCTGTTGGCAAGTTTGTTTGAAACATCCACCCGTTTAAATACCAAGTATTGAGTGTAACTGTGCCCCCTTTTTATGTACGGTCGGCTGCATTAAAGTTGTGAGAGGAGATTGTTCCATGCACATTACCTATTTGGCCTCCATGCTGTGGGTGAGTGAAGCTTGGTCTATTTGCTGCCTTTTGAGTTGATTTCAAGGTTGTGCTCAGAACCCCTCTGTGAATGGAGGGTATTATATATATATATATATATATATATATATATATAAAAGGAAGGATCCCTACTTAATAATGTGTGCCTGCTCATGGAGAGAGCCCTGATTTTTTTCCTCGAGGCTGTAGGTCCATGTAAAAATTCAAGTTTCTTTTTCTTTTCATCTTCTTTTGGAGGCATTCGACCGCATTTTCACTCCTTTCACATGGCATGTGACCCATAACACGATCACATGGAAACTTCACCCATACGGGGTGGGTTATTCTTCTTAATGTTAGGCCATTGATGAATCATCTATTTGGAGGCCACCAATCGGACAGTCAAGATAATCTGACAGAATTTAGGGCATGGTTTATCTATAACAAGCCCCATAGTTAGACAGGTCGTAACCACCAGTTTACAAGGTTAGGATCAACTTTAATCGCTTTGGTCAGCCATTTGTTATCTCAAAGCTTTGCCACGGTGGCCCCAAGGCCGTGAAACCTCCGTACTGCCCTCATCAGCTGATTGCTACAAATCATGTGACTGAACCGAGAACAGGTTGAGCTGTTGGGAGAAAGATCCCTTCTTGGACCACATGCATGGCATCCAAATCAGAAGAATTTTTTATTTTATTATTATTTTTTTTTAAACACAAAGGATGCAAACTGCAAGATTTACATGGTTCCCTTGGATTCACACCAATCCAAATGCTCAAAGGGAGCAAAAATGAAGAAGCAGCTCTTGATATAATGATGGCTCTTCACTCTCTTATGACATATATATTGCCCCAAACAAAAAATGAAGATGCATATTTTTGCCTTAGCTGTAAATAGATTACAACTTTTAGTTGTAACCTAAAACTTGGTAAAAAGCCATGTTCCTGATTACAGGTAAATTCTTTACAGCTAAAAAGGCATCACAAATATTAGAACACAATGGTTAATATATACTCATAATGTGGGGCCCACTGTAATGTGTATGGTACATCCCAATCTATCGATCATGTACTTCCCTTGAGACTCTCCTGCAACTTAAAAAAAAAATAGCTCGTCCATTATCAAATGGACCGCACAAGGGAGCGGACATCCACTATTAAAAACTTCTAAATTACATTTGGAGCCCATTGTGATGGATAGAAGATATTTAATCTGTTTAGTGTGTACATGCTTTAATGCTCTCCTCGAGCCTTAAGAAAAAAACAAGTCTTTCTTATGTGATTTGCAGATTTTGGAAGGTTCACCACCCAATCTCTCTGGTATGAATAACTACTTTATTCATTGTAAACACATTGGAGGCTAGCCAAACACACAATCTGTTTGCTTGTAAACAAATTACCACTTAAAAGCCTAATGGAGTATCATGTAAACTGATTACACCTGAAACTCTTTTCAGTGTAATGTGTTTATAATTAAAAAAATTACAGGCATCCAAACGACCCTAAGATTTACATAAAAATTCCATATAAATGACAAATTTGCCCTCTGGACCAGGGTCATGCCCCAGACCTCTGAGCAAAGGGGAGCTTAGCATGAAGCTCAACCTCACCTCCGATGATCAAGCTCTATAGTGTTGGACCTAGGCCAGTGGGGCACATTGGTGAGCAATCACTAGTAGGTACGTCCCATGTTTCTTCCGGCCTTTTCCTTTTCTGTTATATTTCAAATTCAACTTTAAATTTGATTTATGATAAGAGATATGGATAAGATTGGATGATATGGTCTCATCAAAACTCTTATGCCTTCCTATAAAATGGATGTGACTCTCTCTTGTTAAAGCATTATAAGTAATACCGAGAGTATACGGAGAGAGATATATTGTGCACAGTAGTCTGTCCATTTTGGCTTGTCCTTGGGACGATCTAATCCATAGATCGCAATCCGGGGCCACTTATACCGTAGGATCAGAGGTGTGAATAGATCCATCTGCTCCAGTAGTAGATAGGCGGGCCGTTGGAGCGTCAATCTTCTGCTTTGTGAGGGTTCCAAAACTCGTGTAGACCGTCAGATCTTGAGGGCTCACCTTCCGCGCTTACCAACAGTGGTATCAGAGCATTCAACGACGGATCTCTGATTATTTTCATCTAAAAAGGTAAGTGGCCCGTCCTTTCTTTTTGGATTGGAATCCATGTTTGATTTTAGGCTGTACGTCAGAAATATAGCTGCTGTACGTCAGATATATTGCTTCTGTATTGACGTCCATCTATTCGGCGTGTTTGTTTTTAGGCTTGAGAAGAAAAATAGAATTCAGATAACAATGGTGCACTTGATGCATATGAAATCTAAATCACTTGATTAGCTGTCATGCTTGATTTATGGCAACAACATATTATATCAACAGTAGATTTTCATACGAATGATTAAGATCTTGCTCTTGTTCCCCATATCAATGGAGTGGGCCGCTCATGTATACCAAAATTTTAACCAACGGTTAAATATCTAAGGTTCACATGTGGCCCAATTGATTTCCGGAATGGACAGTTTCTTAGCCATTAATGCTTGAACTAAAAATGATCTACCAGCACTTTATCTTTGGATATGATTTTTTTTTTTTTTTTTCGTTGTTGTAAGCATGCCTTAAAATAAGCTGTCGAAATGGACGGACGGCATGGATGTATACATTCCGGTACTTTACATAAGTTGTTGTATTGAAGTACATACGTGTACATCTCACCCAGTATACAACAATACTTGTTGTATTAAACTACACCATTAAAAAAAAAAATAGATGCTGGTGACGTATCTCTCAACACGTGCACAGCAACTATTGGCTGATGTATCTCTCAACGTGCTGGTGATCAACAGTATTACACGTGTTGTACTGGGAGATAGCTTATACACGTGTGTACACGTGTTGGCTGATGTACACGTGTGTACATATGTTGGCTGATGTGCTCGTGTACACGTGTTGGCTGATGTGCACGTGTACACGTGTTGTTCTGGAAGAGCTTCTGCTACATATATATAGCTTCTGTACACGTGTTACACGTGTTGGCTGATATGCAACATACAAGCTTATGGTGGGCCGAACAAACTGTACATGTGGGATCCACCATCCAAATCATCGTATGATCGGCCCCACAGTGGACAGGAAATACCATCCTAAAATGATCCTAGCCATCCAACTTGGCACCCATTCTTGTACACCCAAATCCCATGACGAAATACCAGATGACCACAGCCACCTGATAAAGAGATACAATGGTATGGTCAATCCAAAGATGGGGTTGATGGACGTACCATCTTTTCCACCAACACGCCTCAAGTTTACCACTTGTTTTGAGGTACCGTACCACCTGTATTCCTTGGGTCTTACCACCAATCATCAGGCCTAATTATGTTTTGGATTTGTTGCAAAATATCTTAACCATTCATATGTTTTGGATTTGTTGCAAAATGAGTGCACATATCTGTTTTGGATTTGTTGCAAAATGAGTGCAAAATATCTTTTGCAAAACACTGTGTAGATATGTTGCAAAACGAGTGCAAGATCCATTCTAGCCACATGTGTAGATATTGTGCACATATCTGTTTAATTACGAGCTTCCTATCTGTTGTATTCATGTTTAATCTACAAAACAATAATGTGGACCACATTCAAATATGTTGCAACCTGAATGTCTTACCCTGATTTATGGATTTGAGCAAATAAATTTCTACTTTATGGATTTCTTATGAGATGATGGACACATATCTCATAAGAAATACATACAAAAACAAATGATGGACACGTGTCTTGATCCTGACATGTACATGCATATGAATGTTGTTTTAAAATATTTTCTTCACTGTTGATCAAGAGATCATTAGTGATCGAAATGATCATCAACCATGATGATTAATGTTGATGAAAGGATCCATCATCAACAATGATCATTAACGGTAATGATCGGATCCATCACTAATGGTCATTATCACAGGTGATGATTGAACTCTCTTTATGGCTATGCACTTCATTATTTTTTCTGATGATAATGTTTATATGTGTATGATATTATCAAGCTTAATGTGATTAGATCTAAACCCTCCTTATTTTTCATTGGAAAATATAGATAAACTTAGTGCTTAGGTACTCCCTATAAATAAAGGTTGTGCATAACTTGAGTGAGAGTTTATTCTCCTCCACCAAATGATGCATGCAACTAAGTAATGGATGGTTGCATGTTATACAATTAGAATTTTATAAAAGCATCAATTTCATCCTAAATAGAGGACTTGATTGTTCTAAACCACCCATTCGGGTATGTGGACTTTTAGATCTTGTTAAGATATATTGATTACTTTTATACTCTGAAAATTTGTATAACACGTAGAAATGCTAATGATTAGTGTCAATACCTTAGATCATAGCTAAGTAGTGATACTTATACAATGTAGAGATGGTCACCAAAGCGTTAATCGTTGAACAGCTGAAAGGACAACATTTCGACGGCAACAACTACAAAAACTGATCCCGCGCGGTGCGATGCCTTCTAGACGAGGACGACATATCGCACACACTCGATGAAGTTCAAGAGGAACCCATATTGGCTGAAAACGAAAATTTACAAGAACATAGGGTTGTGATGACTAGCTACAATAAGTGGCGAAAACAGTATCGTTCAACTCGTAATGTCCTTCTTAGCACTATGCACAAAGAACTCATACTTATGAAATGCATGAAACCGCTAAGAGAATCTGGGAAGCACTGACAAATGCCTATGCACAGAAGTCAGATGCGAGAGTTCGGGTAATGGAATTGGAATTCTAATAGTATAGGATGCCAGTCAGCTGCCCTATCAAAGATCATATCCGTAAGATGGAGCAAATGATAAGTGCCCTTAGGAATGTTGAGTGTAAATTGACTGAAAATCAAAAGATTATAGCCATGCACCGTTCCTTGCCTGAATCTTGGGCCCACATCAAAAGAATTCTGAATCATACAGATTCGATCACTACGTTTAGAGACTTTTGTGGCCACTTGGTACGTGAAGTTGAAATAAATGCAATTCAGCCAGGTACGGCCAAGGCCTTTGTAGTAGAGACCCATAAGCGGAAAGGTAACAAGAAACGGTTCAAAGCTCGCAAGAAGGCGAAAAAGAATAACCAAGAACAGAAGACCACAACACCTCCTCCAAATCTCAAGAATGGAAATAGAAAGAAGAAGCAAAAAAAGACAAATGTAGTTTGTTTTGTTTGCGGAAATTTCGGCCATTATGCTCGGAAGAGTGCTCATAAAAAGACGGTAATTTCTCAGTCATTAGATACTTTGTATGTAGGCGTTTGTTCTAAAATCCTTTCCGTTGATACTATATCTAACGAGTGGATTTTGGATTCAGGCGTAACAAAGCACGTGACACAGAGTCGTCGAGGACTCGAAGAATTTCGACCTATAACCAAAGGAAGTTACAAGCTCTACATGGGCAATAACGCTATTGAAGACGTACTAGGGATTGACGTTTTCTATCTCCGTATGCGCATAGGGCAAATAATAATCCTCCGTGATACTCTTTATGCACCGGGGATGCGTCGTAATTTAATTTCTGTCTCTAGGTTATTATTTGATGGTTTTGATATTCGATTTTTCGGGACAAGAGTTTCTTTGAGACTGAATAACATCATCTTTCCATGGAAAAATTTAATTTCAGATTTATTTATTTTGGACGTAGATTGTGATAATGCCCCTCTTGCTTTATCTGCTATGTCGAATGAAACTGTAGTATCTGAATCTAAAAAATGGCACGCGAGGTTAGGTCACATAAGAAAGGATCGTATGATAAGACTAGTACGTTCTGGTCTGTTAGACTTCTTATACAAAGTTGATTTGCCATTTTGTGAACATTGTGCGTCTGGGAAGACTTCGAAGAAACCATTTCCCAAAGCGGCTAGGTCCAAAGGCACACTAGAGATAATCCATTCAGATATCTGTGGACCTTTTAATGTACATGCCAGAAACGGATGTCAATACTTTGTCATTTTCATTGACGATTACTCGCGCTATGGATATGTGTATCTCATTTAACACAAATCTGAGGCTTTTCATTGTTTTCTTAAATATAAAGCTGAGGTGAAAAATCAGCTTGAGAAAAAGATTAAAATCCTTTGATCTGATAGAGGTGGCGAGTATACATCTGAAACGTTTAAGTCATACTGTGAAAACGTTAGAATTGTTCGGCAGTACACAATGGCTTATACTCTACAACAAAATGGTGTTGCAGAGAGAATGAATAGGATACTATTGGACATGGTTAGATCGATGATGGCACAAGCCAATCTCTCTACCACATTCTGGGGAGACGCACTGTTAACAGCTGTCTACGTTCTTAATAGACTCCCATACAAATCCATTCCTAAGACCCCATATGAGATGTGGTCTGGGAGGACTCATTCTCTAGCCAACCTACGCCCTTGGGGATCTTTGGGATATATTTTGTTACCTACTCAGCATAGAGGTAAACTTAATAGTAAAACCATTGAATGCGTATTCATAAGGTACCCTATGTATTCAAAGGGATATGTTCTAGTTTATGAGGACCATGGACGATTGATTGAGATAGAATCCCGATATGTGACCTTCGTTGAAGATAGATACCCCAGCTGAATGAAGCAAAAGACTCCAATAGAACTTTTTGAAATACCTGATATATCTCAGGAGAGTGGGAGTTCTGCTCCTCAAGATGATGATGCTCCTATAGTTCGTCAAGACAGTAGGAGGACACCTCAGAAGACTCCTGAGTTACGTCGAAGTGAAAGAGGATTGATTCCCTGGAGATACTTCGATATTGAGGGGCAAACATTCTCTTGCGTTGCGGTTGATGATGATGAACCTGATTCGTATTAAGATGCATTATTATCTTCTAACTCGGCCGATTGAGTGAATGCTATGGAAGAAGAGATCGCTTCCATAGAGAAAAATAAAGTCTGAGAACTTATTGATCTGCCTTCCAATCGTAAAGCGATAGGTAATAAATGGGTACTAAAGATCAAAAAGAAAGGCAGATGGTACAGTTGACAAGTATAAAACACGATTAGTTACTAAAGGTTTTACACAACAAAAAGGCATTGATTACAAGGAGACATTTTCACCTGTTGCAAAGTTCTCCTCAATCCGCATGATCTTGTTCATTGTCGCAAGTTTAAACTTAGAATTATATCAGATAGATGTAAAGACTGCATTTTTAAATGGTGACTTGGATAAAGAAATATATATGCAACAGCCCATGGGTTATGTGGACAAAAACATCTAAAGAAAGTTTGCAAGTTGTTGAAATTTATCTATGGGCTGAAGCAATCTTCAAGACAGTGGTACATGAGGTTCCACTTAGCCATCACCACTTTTGGATTCACGATAAGTGAAGAAGATCATTGTGTATACATGAAACGGTCTGGAAGATCTTTTTTGATACTATCTCTATATGTAGACGATATCCTGTTAGCTGGTAATGATATGCGATTGTTGATATTGACTAAAGATTGGTTATTCTTGAACTTTGAGATGAAAGACCTCGGTGAAGCCAACTTTATTCTTGAGGTAAAAATCATCAGGGATCGCCCTAAGAAATTTTTAGGTTTGTCTCAGGCAACGTATATACAAAAGATTTTAGAGCGGTTCTTGATGAAAAATTCAAAAGCTATTGAAACTCCTATGGATAAAGCTACCAAGCTAGACAGGAAATCGTCTCCAAACTGAAGCCGAGAAATTGACTATGTCCTCAGTACCTTATGCAAGCACAGTAGGGAGCTTAATGTATGCAATGCTTTGCACCAGACCGGATATTAGCTATGCAGTTGGTATAGTCAGCCGATATTAGAGTAACCCGGGACAGTCTCATTGGCAAGCCATCAAACGTATATTCCGCTATCTCAGAGGAACAAAAGACCTAATGTTGTGTTATGAAGGCACAAGCCTCAAGCTCAAAGGATATTCTGATGCTGCTTGGGGTAATGACGCCGACGAGAGAAAGTCTACTTCAGGGTATGTATTCTTACTCGGAGGAGGAGCTATCTCATGGTCGAGTAAAAAACAGACATCCACATCTCTTTCATCTATGGAGGTCGAGTACATTGCATGTTGTGCTACAGTTCAGGAGTGTGTATGGATTCGCAGATTTCTATTAAGTCTGGGTGTTGTACTAAGCATTCGTCAGCCTATATCACTGAAGATAGACAATACTTCTGCCATTGACTTGGCAAAGGACCCTAAACACCACCAGAAGTCTAAGCACATTGAGATTAAATATCATTACGTCCGTGATCAAGTGAGAGATAAGAAGGTCGCCCTCAGCTACATTCCTACTAAGGAGATGATGGCTGATCCCATGACGAAACCTATAGCTAGAGATCTATTTCAGGTTCACGTCAGGCAGATGGGATTGAGGAAAGTTTGACTGATGTACTTGTTTTGTAATACATTCGATCTTTCATTAATGAATAATATATTCCATTTATTCAGTATTGAACACTAATATGAACTAGGTAAGTAGATCATCAGCATTTACCTTGAGATCATGTAGGATCTCTATCTTTGTCGGTAGGCCGGTCACCCACTCGCACGGGTTGACCAACCTTGAATGTACAAAAGACGTACATTCGGGGCCATGTTTATACATTGAGGTATGAACTTCTCTTTATTTTGAATAATAAAGGATGAAGATATGAGTGAGTCATATCCGCCTACAATCTTATAAAGATTGAAGATGAGACTAATAAAGTTGAATAGCATAATCGCACCATTCCGTTACATGCGATCAATGTTATGACCTGAATTTAAAGTCAAGTTATGAGGTTATGAGATGAGTCGTACTTCTTATAGAATGACCTGCGTATTGTAGACCCGACATTCACCTAGTATTGTCTACTTTACGACATGGATTGTAGACATGTGTTGAGACCTTTTACCTACAGATTGCTTTGATTTGATCTAATCATTACAAGTGCGAGTAGCCAGTCCCGTTGGTGACTCTTTGTGTCCTTAGCTACCCTCCTCTTGTGTATATGAGGATGAGATTGAGTATCGCTACTTTAGTGTACTATAACGAAAAGTCCTTGATCGGCCAGACTCAGTTACGCTAGGAAAGCGGCTTGATTAATTACAAATTACACATCTGCGTGGGGAAGATCCTGTGACAGCTATACCAAGTTTCTAGAACTATAACTACACACTTGAAGACTTATCTGCCAGTAGTATTGAGTTGTTTTTTTTAGACTTTTGGAAACAATATTTTTTCATAAAAAGCATATATATATATATATATATATATATATATATATATATATATATATATATATATGTATGTATGTATAAATTTCATATGCAATAATAGCTGGGGTAAGGATATCTAACCCTTATAAGTTAGATAAGAGCGTATGTTGGCTAAGTACTCCAGATCGGGAGTTAATTCCATCCGGTGTGGTCATACGGACTAGGATAGACATTGCAAAGCTTGGGTTATTGAGTACTAGTTAGGTGGTCACTTAGTACTTAAGTACCTGTGAGAAAATTATGGTGATTCAGCTGGTCCCACACCTCTGATTCTTTTAATCGTGATGTTTGGTCTTTGATTGTTATTAGACAAGTCAGATGGACAAATCTTTTGTGCCTATCTCACAATGTGATTGAGTGGGAGATGTTGGACCTAGGCTAGTGGGGCCCACTGGTGAGCAATCACTAGTGGGTACGTCCCATGTTTCTTCCGGCTTTTTCATTTTCTGTTATATTTCAAATTCAACTTCGAATTTGATTTATGATAGGAGATAGGGATAAGACTGGATGATATGGTCTCATCCAAACTCTTATGCCTTCCTATAAAATGGATGAGCCTCTCTCTCGTTAAAGCATCATAAGTAATACCGAGAGTATACAGAGAGAGATATAGTGTGCACAGTAGTCTGTCCATTTTGGCTGTCCTTGGGACGATCTATTCATAGATCGCAATCCGGGGCCACTTATACTGTAGAATCATAGGTGTGAATAGATCCATCTGCTCCAATAGTAGATAGGCGGGCCGTTGGAGCGTCAATCTTCTGCTTTGTGAGGGTTCCAAAACTCGTGTAGACCGTCAGATCTTGAGGGCTCACCTTCCGCACTCACCAACATATAAATCATCAAAGAGGGAGCTTAGCACGAAGTTCACCTCCGATGATCAGGCTCTATAAATCCTAAAACGAGTAACTAGAGACAATAACGGATCTAAATCTGAACTTAGATTTTCTCTCATTCATGAAATGCACATGAAAAAAAGAAAAAGAAAAAGATAAAAGAAGAAGAACCGAGCACGAACATTTCTTTCAAGCACAAGAACAAAAACCCAAGTGCCAACATCTTACAGTCAACAAGGATTTCAAGCCCCTTTTTATTCATCTCTCTCTACAGTGCCAACATCTCTCACTCAGCAAGGATTTCAAGACCTCTTTTATTCATATCTCCATACAGTGCCAACATCTCTCAGTCAACGAAGATTTCAAGCCCCTTTTTATTCATCTCTCTCTACAGTGTTACTGTTTCATGTTTGCATACAAGAAGTTAATGTTACAGCAGAAAAGATATCCAGAGATGGCAACAGGCTCTGGGCAAACTGATATGCTTCTCCAACAACATGCAAGGGATAACAGCTAGCTGACCCCCGCTTCCTTGATATCATTTACCTTAATGCAATCTACTTTAACGAGTTCAGAAGATCAGCTTCTCCAGATTTTGCAAACCTCCCACGGCATCTTGGTTGATTATCTGCCAGAGCTTTCCTGCAAGCATACTGCAAAAACCACTGTCATTGTTCCTGGAGGCAGATGAACCATTCTACAAGTGGAAAATCCAAGGAAAAAGTTTTATACAGTCATGGTGGTGAAGAGAGGAACAATGACATAATCCAAACAGCAGTTTATCCCGAAACAGGGCAGAAAAAGATGTAGCCCCCACATTGGCACAAGTATTGATTAGCCTTTCAAAGGGCCAATTTGATTTGGTGCACAGATTTGACAAGACAATGAAGACCATGATCCACCCTTGGATTTTCTCACAAATTTTCCAATTTGATAGGGATGCATTTCCATCTTCCATTTCCGATCAGACAAAAACTTTCTTTCAACATCAGGGGAATTATAATCACTCCCTCCTCGACCATATTCAACAACAAAACTTACGAGTAACCTAGGTAACGGAAATAGTTAAAGTCAACAACAATGAGAACGCTTGAATCATGTCAAATGTGAATACGCACGGTTGTGCCATGGTATATCCAGACTTGTGGTTGCACATGGAAAGAGAGGAAGCGGCTTGATGTGGGACGGGAGGAGAAGTGTCGTGCAGAATGCCTTGGATTCTGCAGGTTTTGGGAGGCGGATCGGGGCATTGTTGATCCAACCGACACAGTGGCAGGATTTCTTGGATGGAGCAGAGCAGGACGCTGTCGGTCTGACTGACAGGGACTCAATCTGACCGACAGTGAGTTGTCGGTCTGACCGATGGTGTGTGTGGATTAGCATAAGTCGGGGTATTTAAGTCTGATTGTGATTAAGGCTTAATTAATGCGAGTGTTTTCTCTCTAAGGGCAAGGGTTTTGGCAAGGTGAGAGGGTTCTCTACACTTCTAAGGGATTGGGAATGGATTTTCTCAAGGAGCCAAGGTTTTCCTAGCTGCGCATCACAAGGGGAGATCAAGTGATTTTGTAATTGGAGAAGGTGAGTAGTGTAAACTCTAATGCTTTTAATTATAGTGGAAATCTCTGTCGCTTTAAACTGTAGTTTTTTCCCACAAGGTTTTTCCACGTAAAATCGGTGTGTTTTATGTTTGCTTGCTTGATTGTTTTGTTATCTATTTGATTGTTCTATCTTCGTTGAGCGTATTTCCACAAAGTGTAGGACTGATTGTGGTGTTAGATCCAAATTTCTAATACCTAGGGTTGATCCGGGTTTGTTGTGGCTTGGAATTACATCATAGAGGTGTGAGATAAGAGCTGGTCAACTCCAACAAGAAGTGGTTTTAAAAAGTGGACTACCCATATAGAGCATTTGAAATGCATAAAGAAAAACACCTCGAGTCCCATCTAGTCATCTACACTTCACTGCATGTGCCAGCATTGAACATGAAATTAAAGCTGTCCATCAGATGGATCCCACTTTGTAGATGCTCTGGCCTAAAAACCAGGCCTATCCACTCATCTGATGAGGCACAATTTACGAAAAAAATTGATGGTTGAAATAATGTCTGCCAAATTTTTCGAAGCTATCCACCTGTTTCTAATATTTGCAGGCCACCTGATGAGTAGAAAGGCCTAAATTTTGGGCTGATGTTCCACACAGCCGTCCCTTCTGACGGACCGTAGACGGTCTGCCTTATAGGTGTAGGGACTTGAAAAACCTCTTCGGAAATAATGCTTATTAATTATTACCTTAATTTTCCTGTCAAAGTTCCTCCTGGTCTTCTTCTTTCTGTATCTGGATAGCTTTTGTCTGCGGTCTTCAATTGGGTAATTGCCAATGGCTAACATCCGCTCCAAGTGTGAGTGGACTGGGTTTCTGTTACCATTTCCAAGTGTCTGTCAGAAAAAAAAAAAAATAAAATCAAAATCAACGACCTCGTAGATCATGTGGGATGCCGTATCTTAGAGTGCATATGTTCAAAGGTTAACATATAATAATTAAATAAACTGAGTTTAGCGACTGCGAGTTCACTAAATTTCAGCGGAGTACTGACATTTGGGGGAGAGCACGGTTATGGTTACTTCATAAAATCCAAAACCCTGGTTCCACAATACGAAGACTAGTGCTTCGAATTTCCAAACATAAAGTTCCCAACATCCCAGAAAAGAAAAATATCATGGCAGCATCATTAAAATGTTCTGGAACTAATGGGCAATACAGTGATACCAGACAGCAATGTATAATAACCAATTACAATATCGTGATTCCATTATTTAGTTTAGCGGGTGCTCACAGAAAAAATGAGCCTTGTTAGTACTGTGACTTCAGCCTGCATATTTGAAGAAAAAATAATAATCCATCATCATCTCTGGAATTCCAATCCAAAGAAAGACTAACACGCTGCATATTTGAAAAACATTCTAAAGCCATTCTAAACCTCAAAGTGACTTTATAGGCAGACGCTGAGGTTTTTCCAATACAATATGTTCATTTTCTCTCGATACAAAACATAGGGCATGTTTTTGTTCGATTGCAAACTCAAGCCATTAAAAATAACATAACTTGGTATTGGTCATTCCATCAAAACTCAGGAAGTAACCCTTAAAGGTGGTGGTAACTTCAAAGAAAATATCATTTTTGGGGTTTGTGTGTGTTTATTCATTTCATTCATTCATGTGTTATTATTTTCAAAACCATGGGAATCTAATTACTTCCAAGAAATGCATACTCTGGCTATTTTGAAGGCAACCAGTTGGATTCTTCTCAGGAGTGATAGCTTAAGATAAAATAGAAAGGAATTGCAAGAAAAGCAAGACTTCTGACCTGAATATCTCCCTCACTAAATGCCCTCCTCATCCCAATAGCAGCTCCCAAATCCATTGCCTGAAAATCCAGAAACCTTGGTCTAACTGGTGCTCTACCAATCCACTCCATCGAGCTAAGAGACTCAGAGCTGATGCTTTTCTGAACTGGCCCTGCCACAACCAACCTGTGTCTTTCTGTGGTTGAATCCTTGATCGGCATGACAGGAATCTTAACATCTGAAACCTCAGAAAAAGATCCATTCATTGCAGATTTTTCCAAGAGGTCCTTCTTGCACTCATAGAACACCTCATTCAACAGATGCTCCCTCTCAATAGATTCGATGTCTGCGACCTTGATCGTCTGTGTGGAGATGACATCTTCACCACTGGAAATCATAGGAATGGCAGCTGTCATGGTACCAAACCCTGGTGCTGGTTCTTCAATGATAGTCTCTGGAGCTTTGAATAGATCCCCTCCTCCATGATCATATTCGAATGCACTGGAGGTCAGAACTAGGCTTCTCTACAGACGAAGAAAAAACAAGATGTTCAAATAAGATTCAAGGAAAGAAACAAAGCCAAGATTTTTGGGAGACCATTACTTGACTCTTTTCTCCATAAAAGACCTCATTCAACAGTTGCTTGCTTTGAATTGATTCGATGTCTGCAACATTGATTGTCTCTGCGGAGATAACATCTTCATCACTGGATATCATGGAAATGGCGGAGGTCATGGCATCAAACCCCACCACCGGTTCTTCTAAGATGGTTTCCGGAGCTTTGAATAGATTTCCTCCTCCCAGGTCATATTGCAATATGGTCGAGGGCTGAACTAGGTTTCCCTGTGGAAGAAGAACAAGAAATTCAAGTCATTCAAAAGAAATAAGAAATTCCCAAAACTAGGATTCCTATCGCTTCGTCTACATTTCCCTTATTCTGGTGAACCATTCTCTACCACTACAGGGATTGAGGCAATATCACTCTTAGATAGTAGTCTTCTAGCTAAGTGAGAATGGGGAAGTTGACAATGTGGCCAGTTCTATGTGACCATACAGATGGGTTGAACATGGACTGCATGTTGAAGACGATGAACTAGCCAGATGAAAACAGTACAAGAAATCAAACACGAATCAGATTCCATCTGCATCCAGCATGCATTTTCCCATACATGTCGGGCTTCAATGTTTAGAAAGACTTTGGAGGCTGTAAGAATGGAGTTTAGATCTTTGAACCAAGGAAATTATACTGCATGACTTCAATGATGTAAATGGTTTATACTTAAAATGTTGGACAATTGGATACAAATCATCTGAGATGTATTAGATTTTGGTCCTGAATGACATGGAACATTTTTTATTTTTATTTTTTAAATGTATTGTCGATATCAAACGCAATCATATAATATAATTTCTGACTAATGATACAGATTCTTTGATTTCGCGAAACATATGTACCCACTGTCAACATCTCGGCATATAGGATTTTCAAAGGTTGCTGCATCTAACACCCGGGTTTGTGCCCAAGTCGTTTGAATCATCCATGACTTGAGAGGTTCCGAAGCATGGGATTCTTGGAATTTCATCCCAATTCGTTTTGTTTTTCCATGTTAAGAGTACTTCAAATGGATCAATCAAGTGCATGTCTTTAATTATTTTATTTTTCTTGCAGAAATGAACACTATGATAAAAGAAAGAGCTTGCTAAGCCCACACGTGAGCCCTGCCTATCCATGTACGGTGTGAATATGGCTTATGAATGAGATCCACCATTTCCATCATGTGGGCCGCTCCAGATCAGGCCATTGCACTCCTCAGGCCGGCCGCAATATACAAAACAAACTAACAGCTAGAACATTACTATTATTATTATTTTCCATGCGTCCATTGTTTCGTACACTGTGACCCACCTAACAAGTGAAATGACCTGACTTCTAGGCCAGAAGATCTAAACAGAATGCTCCACCTGTTGTTAAACTCAGATCCTGCACACATTTCCCATGCTGGTATGTGTGTGGAGTGATCATTTCCATCTCAATGGATGGTGAGGTCAACGTCTGTCTTTTCAAATACAGTCAACATGCTGCGTATTTATGTCTCAGAGACGTTGAAAGCTTTGTCCTGGTCTGGCCATGAACATCATTGGCCACCAAAATTAGGCTGATCCAACGATCATGCTCGCTGCACTGCCGAACATATTTGAGGAACGACTCAACATGTGCACCATGCCCACCTGATTAGTGGACCGGATTGATTTCTACGGCTAGTCACCTTCTTGGTGGGCCCCACCTTTTCAGGTGTCATATGCCCTGGCCGTATCAAGGTTGATACGATCAGGACCATCTTTGTGCTTGATCATCATCATGGTCAGGGTGGCAACTGAACTGGGCCAGAATCTCCAAAGCCCATGAGCCGGATCCTGGCCCCAGATTCAGACAAGACAACTAACTGGGCTGGACATAAAGGCCCAATAACCAGGCCCAGATGGGCCAATCTTGGTTGAGCCCATTTGCCACCCGAACCATGCAAGGCTTACATCAGGGGAATCGATGAGGAATCAGAATCCCTAAACAGGGAAACAACGCGCCTATGGCGCACGTTAGATTTTCTATCCAACGCGAAACGGCCCCCTCCCAATTTCGTCCGGCCAATTACGAAATTGCCCCAGCCGCTTCCCAAATTACCAAATTACCTCTGGAGCAAATGGATGGAATTCCCCTTCTACCCCTCCTTCACCTTCTGAAACGCGGCGAAGGAAAACGGAGAAATGAATAAAGCCGTCTAAAACAAATGTAAATATGAGCAGAGAGATGGCAGAGCAGGACAGCCGTTGATTTCTCTCTCTCCTCCCCATTTCTCATATTGCGGGGAGATGATGAGAGGCTATGAAGGCTCTAATCGGATCTCAAACCCGATTCAGAGACTACAAAATGAGAAAGCGGAGGGATTGGGGAACGAGTGAAAAGACATCCGTACCCATGCGCCGGTTTTCGGGACGAAGTGTTGGAATTCATGTGGGAAGCTCTGCAAGTAAGGGAGGAGAATCCCAGCTTCTGCATACATCTTTCTCACTCTCTCTTTCTCTCGAGCAGAAGAAGAGAAATCAAGGAATGCAACGCCCTTTTCTCTTTTACCCTTTCCTTGTTTTCAGATGGCTTTTATAGAGTAAGCGAAATCGACAGATTTCCAAATAAGGACAAGCGACATGACCGTGATCATGGGGCCCACCTAAGTGCTCCGTGCGCCCGATGTGCACACATGCTTGCGTATGCACCATCATGCATTATCCACATACATGCATGATCATGTATGCATACCTGAGAATTATTTGATACTCCGCCTGCGTATGATACTTGATACGCAGTCACTCGGAAATGGTATAAATCGCATAATCTAAAATTAAACTTACTAAATAGTGGAAAGCACTGAGGTAAGTCACATGAACGATATCAGATTGGTGGAACAATCCTGACCTCTGATTCGTGGATACTTGTTTGTAGAAATAGGACGGTTATATTTTTTTATTTTTTATTTTTCATTTTTAACGACCCAAAAAATGTTACCAATCCGACAGTTAAGATTCACAACATCTATACAAGGGGCCCATAATTTCAACGGTTTAATATTAATTACTTATATGTCATCGTATGCAATTTCTAAGCGCCTCCGTATCATCCATCGCGCTCTGCCAGAGTATCAACGTTTTCATCAGCGAAGAGTTGTCGCGTGGGCAGTACAAGGGACCGAAACCTCCGCAGCACCGTTGCAGGATGAGCGGGCAACGATCAAGCTCTGTGGGGCCACCGTGATATGTTAAATCCTCTCCCTCCATCAGTAGTGGAACCTCATCTTCGGATTGATCTAAAAAAATCAGGTTGATGAAAAACTTAGGTGGGTCACACTACAAGGGAAAAGTGGGAACGGTGGATTCCCAACCGGAAACATTCGTTGGGCCACCGTATTGCTTATATCCATCCAAACCGTTCATCAAGTGGTGCCCACAAGGATTAAAAATCATTCTAAGAATATATTCCAAGACTCAGGTGGGCCATACTGAGTAAATTTAGTGGCTTTAGGCGTAATCTTATATTATTCTCATGGCGTGGCCCATCTAAACTTTGAATTATGCGTGTTTTTGACACGTACCGATGAAATGATTCTGGTCAATTTATCGTGACTTTTCTCTTTAATCCATCGCCCTTTTCCACCGGGAATCCTATGTAACACCTGCTTTAAGCAGCGTGTGTACAACAATATATGCGAGACATCCAGTCCGTTCATCAGATGGGCCACTCGATGCTAGACCCTGAAGCCAAAAATAATCCCGATTCTCAACTAAGATGGGCGATCCAATCCGATCATCAGGCGTGGCTTACTAAGATGAATAACAAACATTTAGAAGTCAGCCTCATCAAAATTCAAGCACACCACACCTTGTGAATTTACATTCTTCTCCGTCGCCAATTGACGCTGTCGGTAGCCCGTAGCTACTGGACGTTGCTATGTGGGCCCACCATGATGTATGAATTTTATCCACGCCGTCCATCCATATTTCCAGATCATTTTACGGTATGAGCCCAAAACTGTTTTGAGGCAGATCCAAATCTAATGTGGACCCATATGATGGACAACCGAGATTGATTTTTGGACTTTTTCTGCTCGACATAGTCCACTAACTCTCTTGACCATTGATCACATGGTTAGGATTGTCTTGATATGAAAAAGTGGATAGACCGTCTATATCAATGATTAGACCCTTTTCCGTTGTCCATTTTCCTGACCACTATTCATATGGTTAGGATCACCCCATTGAAGTGATTCTTGAGAGAGACAATATCAAAAGAGGGCCCCACATAATGGACAACCATCATCAATAATCAAACATTTTTCATTGAAGGTGGGGCCAACATGATGGATGGTACTGATCAATTTCTTTGTATGATTGACCTATCCACTTTATCAAAGCTTTGATCGAATGGTTGAATATTGAGAGGCGTGTGTAATCCAAGTGGGAGTGTGCATGTTGTTATAATCAAAGTGGTTCATCTATGTTATTGGACAGGGAATTGAGGGTTAGGATAAACTTGATTAAAGTAACTGACAGTAGATTGGTGGCATCCGTTGTAGCCAAATCTCACAAGAGTTTCAACAATGAGGACGTAGGTTTTATCCATCTTATATAGTCATGCTTGGCCATGAACTTTATGGTATTATATCTCATATGTACTAATCTAGGATGTACCCCTTTATTGTATTAACCTATTTCTTAGGCTTCATGTGGTCTTTACAGATTTGGGTGTAGTGTCGGGTCTTCCCACAAATATAGCAAAGATCATTGAGTTTGTCGTTATTTTTCTTTTGAATCTTCTTAAAAACATCTTGATCTCTTGTTAGGTTTTAGGAATTCATTCTTTTCAAAGCTATTAGTCTTTCATAGTTTTTCCAATGTATTCACCTCAGACGAGGATGCATTGTTGATGTCATCTTTCTTATTTCAGTTGCGAGATTCTTTCTCAATACGATGATGTTTTTTATTTTGTTCTAAAGCGAACTTTTTTTTATTTTGACTTCTTTTTATAATCTCTACAGCTTGGAAGTAATCTTGTTATGATAGCTACAACTTGAAAAGATTTAAGTCGATTTTTAGTGCTTATATTTTATTTATGATCAATTGTAATTCATGAATTTGGGTTATTAAAGGTTATTGTCTACTATCGTAAAATCGAAATACCCAATAATTAAAAATTTCTGTATTCTTTTTTATTTAGCCTTATACTTGTATTCCAATATAATTTAGATTTCTTTCGCAGAAGTTGTTCCCGTGTATAAGTCGAATAGCTGATCAGACAGTACATTGCGGATGCAGCCACGACACATCAGTTAGTCTTTTTGTCGTTTGACTCTGGTAGCGATCTGTCCTGGAGTGTCGTTGTTGGTCGCTTTTAGTAGCGACAATAAGTTGGGATCCATAATATACGATACCCTCAATGGCGGTAAGAAGAATCTTCAACTTATCTTGTCATCAGGTAAACTTTGTACCTTCAAATCGGTCTAGTTTATCAGGTCCTGATTCATCAGTTTGAGATTCTTGAAGATTATTTTTCACAAATAAATTTAGAATTCAAAAATAAAAAATAACATTAATGATATATTGTTCTTAAAGGTTAATTTGCCTATCCTCTTATTGATTTAAGATCATCAATAAGATTATGGGTGAATCACTTTTAGGATATAACAAGCTTCCATGTGGTTCTGTGTACAACAATTATGAAGAGATTTTCACATAGACTTGGTTAACGCAGTTTTTTTTTTTCCTAGTAGGTTCATTGAGTGCTCAAACTCAACGTCTCAAAAAATTCGAGCAACTCTATTATTTTTGAGTAATCTTAAAAGGATTGTTTAGAGAGCAAAGATTATATTATGATTAAATCCGTTTGTGTTGGATGGTTTTTGGACTCAAAGGGATCAATTTATATAACATTTGAGGTGTGGATAGTTGTTAAGTGGTCATCAATGGTTCAAAATGAATCATCACGATCCGTCCATTTTTGAACCATTTCGACTATTAAGGTTACCATCCATTCTCAGAAACAGTTGACGATTTTTAATCATTGATACGACGGAGCCCAACAGCCTATAAAAGCCAAGCCACCACTCATTCTTCCACCTGTCTCGCATTATCTCGCGACGGTTGCGTACATGAAAAGTGCACAGTGCGGCATTGCAAATATACCACATCACTGTCCATGCTCGTGCACCGGCGCACGTGCATGCGTTACAACCAAAGCATCTGTCTCTCACTTTCGCCGCGTAACAATACTTAATATGAAATGGTTTATAAACTAAAAGTTTTCTCTCCCTATTTGATTTGAGACTAAATAAATATATATTTTCGTTTAATTTTTCAAAATTTATTTTGCAAGAAAACAAAATTTTCAAAAATTTTATTTGTTAAAACCAAAATTCTCAACAGACAATACTCACCCTCTGATTTTTCCATTCGAGTTTGGATGGCTCATTATTTTACCTTTAACCATCCATTTGATGGTAGCCATTATTGGACGGTTAGGATTGTTAGATCAGTGTGCTTCCAGATAGATGATCCCATTAACATGGTACCTATGATCTGGATAGCTTCACGTCAGTGCCACTCGTTTAGAGGACTAGTCATTAACGTACACAATCCGGGGTAGGGACCCCGGATGCAACGGACGCTGATTGCCTGCCAAGGCCTTTCATAAGAAATTGCGGTATGCTGGGACCCATCGTGATGTTTGTGAGAAATCCATCCCATCCATCCGTTTTACAATATCACGCCAGGACATAGGCCAAAAAATGACGTAGATCCATAATTCAGTGGCGGCACGACCGGAAAAGGCGAGTGGGAAATGTCTACTGTTTAAATCTCCCTGGACTCCACCGTGATTTTATATCCCATCCACGCCGTTCATAAGTTCATTCCTACAAAACACGAAATTGTTAGCCTGATCCAAAACTTCTGTCGCTCAGTGAATGTTTCAACGGCTGACGTTCAATTCTCACCGTTTCCTGTCGTGTGAATTTGCCTATGTTTGGCCCGTATTCTAACATGATCTGAAAAAACGGATGGATGGAGTGGATTTCTCACAAACATCACAGTGGGCCCCATCTAGCTTTCCCTCGCAGGAACTTCATGTGAAAGGCTTCCGCTGGGGATCCGCGTCCGGGATGCAACGGTCTACTGGTCTGGATTTGGATTGTGACCGTTTAAGACCCATGTATCAGTGCGTCCGTGTGATCATGTACCAACTTCTTACACTCTCAACACACGCACATGGAACTTGTGTGAGATCTGAACCGTACACTGAATGCCCCACATCGCTGATGACCATATCTAAAATAGAGAAATGGCTTATGCCAAAAGATGAACTATAAAAGGATATGATAACTTTTTATAAACCATCCATCATTTTCTTGAAATCCAGCATTTGTAAGTATCTGACCAGCACAATGTTAGGATATGGCGATCTCTGTGAATGGGCCTTTCTGACAAGCGGCTCAGATCTCCCACACATGCGCCTCGTTCACGCGTGTCTATGCACGAACTACATAACTAAGGGAACGTCATGTACACGTCAACATGATTAAAAAATACACGGAAAAGGAAATAAGCCTTTAAGAGGCAGATAGCTGTAAAAGAAATAAAAGTTGGATTCTGTTCCCCAGTCGTTCATAAGATGCGAATTCCGGTCTAAATTCTCTTTCAATATGGAGAGAGGTTTATTCGTCCACTTAATAATTTATTTTGAAAATAAAAACAAAGAGGTTGGTTCCTCAACAAGTAACCGTGAGATCCATAGGAGTGTGTGCGTGAAATCCAACTTGACCTACAAGGTGGCCCACCATAAAAAAAAATGGACGCTCCAAAAATCAGATGGATTCAACTATTATGTAGGCCACCATGTGAATTTAGAGGTATTTTTTAGAAATTTTTTTATTTTCATAAATGGTGTGGTTCAAGAATGATTGTGTGTGCTTGATTTTTGAGACGTCTTGTGACTATGACAGAACTGATATACATAACAGAGTGGCCCCACCTAAGAAAATAATTAAAAATCGTACAAAAGCCTTTCAATTATTTTGGTGTCTTACACGATGAATGGATTAGATTACTTTTTGGGTGTTGGGATTTTACAATAGAGCTCACCTAATGTATGGTTTAGATGCCATACACACAATCTGATATGTGCCGCACTTGCTACAAGGATTTTTAAGAAGATCCGGCCCCACATCATAAAATAACATATATACCAATGTCGGCAATGCTTTTCTTTCTTTTTGTTTTACACTTAAGTTCCTGACAAAATCTCACGACTACAGAAAATTCTCCGATTCAAATAAATTTACAAGGACCTCCTTCTCTAAATGCATAATTACTCTTATCATCCTTCGCCATCTGCCCATCTCTAAAGATTTTATCTTTCTAAATTGGCTCACCCTTTCCCAAAATAATGACAAGTGAGCTTATTGGTACGTGGGAAAATCATGCCCAACATCCATTTAGTGGGCGCATTGCACACATGTATGCAATCTAAGCCATCTAAATGAGTGGACATGTCTTGTGAGGAGTAAGCTAGAAGATTGCAGCAATGCATTTTATGCAAAGAGGCCTGAAAACTACATGTCATCGATTCTCATCCATCCACACACACCGTCTTTAGGATGGGGATCAATACATGAAGATCTAGATCACTGAAAATGCATGTGTTAAGTATGGCTGATGATGGATGTGGACCGTTAATATATTTTGGTATAGTGCCTTAATACAAAGATTTTTTGGATCTTTTTTGGTGGGGTGCTTTGGTCAATAGATTTACATGCTTCTAGATAATTAACCATACACATGGCATGTATGTGAAAGATGGCTCAAATGGGTGGGTCCATAGGATTGTAGGATGTGTCATGCCCCAAATTCGGAAATCGGGCTCACAAAATTTTCGATCATCGAATTCGGCGCCACAGCCTCCGTAGTACTCCATTCTTGGCTTCTGGTACCCATTTACCATGTTCCGATCCTCGGATCCTAAAAGGAGGATTTTCAACATCAGTTTGACTAGAGGCATAACCCACAAACAACAACCACAAACTCCATCACATTTCCACTATGATCAAAAGCTTGTAAATACAGTCGCATAAAAGGAAATACAATGATGATAAACAAAAAGCTCCAAGATGATCTGCTATGCGCTCCTGCCTCAGCGTTACTATGGTCTAACGTCACCTGCGGTTCAACGTCACCTGCACGCAGCGGTCGTGCATAAGCTTATGGAAAGCTTAGAGGGCGGTGAAAGTGTGTGCGCAATGTAGTAATATAACAATGCAATATCAGAGTAATGCAGAATATGCTGAGAATCCATGAATACTATTCGTTGTACCAAGGCCATGCGATGCAAGACATGAATGATGTCGGGCATACCAAGGCCATGTAATGCAAAGTGCAATCCAATCACACCAATCCTCATTTAAGTCCACATATTAATACAGCTCAACTCTGGGATATCACCGGGGTCTAGTACACTTCAAACCAGATTGCCGCCCCATCGCGCCAATAAGGTGAGTGGAAGAAACCTCACTATCTGCCTGCCAATATCGGGTCCGGCTCATCGATAGTGGACCCATTCCTCGAGCTGGTCAAACTCAGCCTAGCTTTGTCGCCTCCTCTCGGGTGGGTAAGGCCGCACCCCATTCCAACCGACCACGACATAGTGGAAAGCGCGACCATCTGGTATTTGGCACTTGACGCTCAAGCATCCACTCGGTGTAGACGTTGGAGCAACATCCTGGTACCATAAGGGTTTAGAGACTTTCTCCTAGGGATATCTATAATACCCCATGTAGAATAAGATTTTCGGTATCCAATCCTTCCAACCACGATATGCCTATGGAAGTTACGGCCCTAATGTCTGTAGGACGTACAGTAACCATGTCACACGATGCGAAATGCATGAATCACACTATCCAGTCATGCAGCAATCCTGCGCGTATCGTGTGCTCATGTAGGGCAACACCGCCTATCCAGGAGCCCATAAACAATCTGCTTGAAGACATATGTTATGATCAGTCACTTCTCATATCAGGCATATATATGATGCGTATGAGCATGAATCATGGAACTATACTAAACATGTTATATGGTAATGGATTTTGTTCGTAACGAAGATGGGCCTAAACGACCTATATGCTACAAGTATGGGCCTAACAATGGGCCCTAGGGAGAGTTACAATGCGGACATTTAACCATTATTGTTCTTACAATGTGGACGTCAAACCATCATTGCTCCCAAGGCATGACCGCAAAAAAC
Organism: Magnolia sinica; assembly: GCF_029962835.1. Classification (NCBI taxonomy): domain Eukaryota; kingdom Viridiplantae; phylum Streptophyta; class Magnoliopsida; order Magnoliales; family Magnoliaceae; genus Magnolia; species Magnolia sinica. Next base: position 3,972,070 of record NC_080577.1, read on the forward strand.
ATCATCACATAAATTATGATGGAATCTCACATCGCAATGGGCCTCATATATATCACATTCGGTCCACATAAAGACCTCACATACGTCTCAATGCGCCTCATATACATCAAATGGGCCGATTGAATGAGCCGAATCAAATGGGCCGATCGAATAGGCCGAATCAAATGAGCCGATTCAAATGGGCCCAAACCAACCCACCATTCATCTATTGCTAGAGATTATTTTAGAATATTATCACAAAAATGAATCATACATCTTGACCATACCACACCTAACAGTGGTGATGATGATTTCCACTATTAAATTCCAGTGGGCCCCACCATAATATTATTTCCCATCTAGTCTGTTCATAAGGTCACAAAGGCCTGGATATGGCGGAAAAACAAATGTCATATTGGTCTAAAATCCAGTAACCCAAGGGGTTTCAATGGTGGACGTTCATCCTACTGTTTTTTGCAGTGTGGTCCACTTGATATCGATCTGTCTTATTTTTAGTCTCAAGCCTTAAAACTGGCTCACCAAATAGATGGCGGTTGGGTGAACCATATACATCAGGGTGGGGTCCACGTACGTGGCCCACCGTAGAGCGAGCTCGCTAAATGGGTAAACAGTTTGGATGTCATATACACATCATGGAGGGCCCACCGTCCAGCCATCTGGACGGTGGGATACAAAACATACATTACGGTGGGGTCCAAACCACTGCTAACGTCATCAGCAGTGGGCCCCACATATCTTGGTGGCGTCAATACACCAGCCTTGTGCTGGTGTGCAGTACCCATCCAAACTGCTGGATAGGTGGGTCCCATGTGGGCCACCACAATACCTGATATATATAATATTATATTAATATATATGTATTATTTTATATATTATATATTATTATTGTTATTATTATTATTATTATTTTTAAAAGCTATGCTGCAACGTCCAACATCCAGATGGATGGCTGGACAAAGTATATACATCATAAGGCCCACTGTCCCATCCCTGTTGGACGAACAGTGGATGGAAGGCACGATTTGTATACATACATCAAGAAGCGCCCCTCCCATCACCATCCAGGGCTCCCACGTGGTGTGGTCCCACCATATATATATATATATATATATATATATATATATATATATATATATATATATATATATGTATGTATGTATATTATATATATATATATATAATATTATATTAATTGTTACTTAACTTTCTTCTTAGTTCACCTACACTGCTGGCCAACGTCTAGTGTCTGGATTCAACACGACATCATGGTGGGTCCCACAAGGACGTGGCCCACCTATTTGGACCGATCTGATATTTGTGTTTTTCCTTCCGTCCAGGCCCGATAATGGGCTGGACGGTGTAGATCCAACACATCCATCAGGTGGGTCCCACAAAGGTGGATGACATGGATAGGTTACATACTTCATGGTGGGGGTTTATTCGGGTGGGCCATACGGCCATATCATCACTAAAAATAAGGAAAAAGAGGGAGAGAGAGAGAGAGAGAGAGAGAGAGAGAGAGAGAGAGAGACGAGTGATGGAGGGACCTCAGCACTATGGGCCCTCCCTTCCATGATTTACAACATACATCAAGTGTGTCCCATTACATGTGGGCCTACCGATCAAAATCAACGGTGGAGATCCTTTCTCCACCAAAATACAAGGTCTAGATGATCCTATCATACAAGGAAAAATAAACATCATGATGGGGTCCATGGAAAATGGCCCCATCATGGAATGATCATGAGAATCATGGTGGAACATCGGCCACACCTAGGGTCCAAAGTGGGATCCATACCATCAATCGGTAGGTCCCACTTGGCCCATCATCAAAAGAATGAAATCTAGGCCTAAGAAACACCCACCGTTGATCTTCTTGGTCCGATGGAAAGGTGATCTCCTTGGCTTCGATCTCAATGGAAGATGATGAAGAATGAAGGATTGAGATGGGAGATGAGAGGGTTAGGAAGTGGGCCACACACAAAACTCTCTCATGGAGATTTGGGAGAGCTTGAACGTGGGACTCTTTGGTTGCTTGGAAAATGGGTTTGAGAAATGAAAGAGAAAGGGTTGTAAGGAGAGAGAGGGATGGGTGATGGAGTGATGGGTGAGGTGAGAGATTTGTTGACTTTTGGGATAATTTGTGTAAGAGGGATATGGGTTGTGTAAGGGATTGTTGACTTGTGGGGTTACTTAGGGATGTGGTGTGAGGTGATGTGTACTTGACCCTTGATGGGATTGATTGATTGATTGATTGATGTGAAATATTGTAGAGATTCTCTCAGAATTCGCACGCATGACGTTTTTTTTCAAAATGAACGTGGGCCCACATCTCTTGGTCTAGGTATCAGATCGGCGCGCGAGTCGCGGCATCGAAACCGCGGCGACGGCGTGGTCGCTAAGGTATAAGTCTTGAATTGAGCCGACTCTTGTTTGCAGGACTAGACTTAGGATCACGTGCAAACGTCGGATACGGGTCGAGGGTTGCTGAAATTTGATCAGGAGGATCGCGGGAACCTACGGAATGGTACGAACTAAGATACAGGTCTTACAAGATGTATATGATATTTGGAACTTCGTTATTAAGTTGAAAATGGATGGTTTACATCCAACTGTTTGTTTAACTACTATGGGAGTAGAGATGATTTTATCATCTCTAAATTTTATGGTTAAAATAGTCATTGGATTATGATCAATGGCTGGAATCATTTAAAGGTGTGTTGGATAAATGAATTGGGTATAAACTCTCCTGCATCTTTTCTCTCTAAAAACTCTTAAGGTTTGGTGATGTAGAGTGGGTCGCTGACACTTTCATGTCCAAGATGGATCAGAGAAGGCCCAATCAGAGGCGGAAGTCATCAAGACCGTTAGAACCTTAAAATACGCATATCTCGCAAATCGGAATGAGTTACTCAATGTAACATATATGATTTTGGGGTAGGATGAACTAATTTAGTTGCTCACTCGAATTTGCGAGATTTCATTATATCGACGACCGAATTCCATGTTTAATTTTGTTTTTACTATTTATAGTAAGTTTTAGTTTGATTATAACTCCTCATCCATTGAGCTTTAGGAATTGTGTCCAACATGAAAAGTGCTTAGAATAATTAGGAGAATAATGTGGTTAAGCCACATAGGACACTTACTATATAAGTAAATTTACTATTTATAGTAAGTTACAAATTTTAGGGAGTTTTAGTAATAGTTTGTTTCTGATTTCTCTCCCATTGCTTGGTATCCCTATTTAAAGGGTTGTGAACTCGTTTATTTCATTCATCGATCAATCAAATTTTGAATTTATTAGAATTTATTTCTATTTTCTTGCTTTATTTCCTCGTAGATTTGAGAAGCCTTTGTGAGGAGTCCAGAGAAGCTCCATTGATTCGGAGTAATTATCCTTGAGGAAGACGGTGATCAACCTCATCACATTCATCCTTGCGTCATTTGCCCATGTCACGTCTCCCCCTTCTCAATTCTATTTAAAATTGAATTTTGGACTGTGATTGACCTCACGGTGATTGTTTTATAAATTTTGGAGAGATGGTAAATTTTTTTTATTTTTATTTTTTTAAAAAAAACAAACAAACAAAACAAACAAAATTGATGGACCATCCACTGGTGGTTGCCCACAAATGGGCCTAAGGTGCCCACATACAACAACATGACCAAGACATGTACCACTTAGCTTATCATTTCCTCTACGATCATTAATGGAATCCATTTGATAGGGCAATTTCAATTATATAACAATGTATGATATGTTTTGTCCTGAACATTTGTAAATGACTCATTATGTTTAAGATGGACAACAGTAATTGAATGGTTCTAATTTTATCTATAAATGCCTTTTTTGCATGGTAAACATCACGAAGGTACAATATGCATCATGCATGTAGAAAGCACTAGATTTATAATGAAATTCAAATGATGTCCAAGTTAGAATAGAACCTAAGTGGACCATATGCATGTATAAGGCTGTTGGGACCAAATTTGGTAGCACCAGATGAACGGTTTAGATCAAGCCACATGGCAAATACAATATTTCTATGATGTGCGCTGAATATATGGAGGACAACTCATTAATGAACAAATCTTTAAAAAGATGTATTGCTGATGTGATTTAGAGATAATGGCTTATAATTGTTAGGACTACCTTAACACTGAAGAACATGCGAGAGACAATGGACATAATAAGGATGCATTCAACAAAAAGGCCATGCATGATCAAATGGAAGTAATTGCTACTTTACACTTGACATCATACAAAATTGCCACATAAGTAACATTTATTCTCACGATTTCATCAAGCAGTCTATACATAGCAGATGAGAACACAAGGAGATGGATCCACTATCAACCAATCAAACTCAATACAAACAACTCAATTTCAAGGCAACGCTGTTTATCCAGTCTTCTGAGATATTTAGCTTTCTCTATCACTTAGGAGCCGTGAAACCTTTAGTCTTTAGGATTAGCTCAGTTTATCTGTAGCTTAAGCTGGACCGACTTAGCGATGGAAACTAGTTGTAATTCCCTTCCATTTGTGCTTACGTGTTGGATATGAAGGAAGACCATAATCTTAAAAATAGTCCACTTACACTCATATGTTGGGTCAATAATAGCTTGTAATCTCGGTATTGTTTATCTCTCTCGCTCATTAGCACGCTGCTTAGCAAAACACCCCACTGCTTTCAGCTAGGTTAGTGATTCCATTTTAGTGGTAAGTCATGCATTTATACATCTATTTTGACTCATTTCCGTTCAATTTTATAATTGTTGTAGTTTCAAAAGTTCTTAATTTTTAAGGTAAAAAAGAACTCATTGAAGGAATATCAACAACCTCAGTAAATCGCCTAATAGTACACTTGACAGTTGGTTAAATAGGCTGTTGATCACACATTTGATTAAGCATTGCTTTATCCTGACGCAAGGGGCTGGTGGTTTTATTTGAGTCGGGCCCAATTGATTCTAACACAACCTTAAATCTCGCACGTGTATCACATAAATTTTAGACCAACAAAGGTATAGTAACTAAACGCTACCAAATTTGTCAGTTCAACATTCAAGAAATCCACCAGATGGGGCTAACCATATAGATGCTCTTGCTAAAAAATCAGCCTTGGCCACTCATCATGCAAGCCACCATACGTGATTGTGGCCAAGTTTTTCTCAATTGTACATTAATTTCATAAATTCTGGCCCACCTCATTAAGGAATATGTGATTCTTTGGCCCACCCTTACAATGGTTGGATGTGATCTTGATCCATGTATTGTGTTGGCACATCTGATAGCACATGAGCTGGCTTGCATTTGTGGGCCTACTAAAGCTCATTTTGAAAAGGAAAGTATTTTCATCTCATGAGAAATAACACTTGGAGATGGAGAGTAATATACCAAAATGAGGTACTTAAATATATTTAAGCGAGGTGAGGTAACTATGAATTTGAGAGGGGGGCATTTTTAATTTTATTTCAACCAAAAAGTTTATAGAGTTATATTGAAATTTTGTGAGGTTGTCTATAATAAAATTTTCTTTTTCTTTGAGGGCATGTCTGGTTTTCCAATTTCATGTAAAATGCAAGGTAAATGAGTTATTATTATCATTTTAGGTTGTTTGTTTAAATAAAAATTATGGCTCATAAATTGAGAGTCAAACATACTTATAATAGAAGCAGGAAAAGTAAATTGTGTAATCAATACATTTTTACATTATAAAACAATCATTTTTATAATTATTTTTAGGCGAAACAAACAATGTAATATAATCATTATTGTAGTCAAATTCAAGTAATGTTATAGCATAATTACAAGTGAAAATAATCATTATCCATTTACCATCCTTTACTATTGTATTTGGAAAACCTGATAGGTCTTTGGGGGTCATTAGGGTGCCTATAAAATTTAAGTTGTAAATGCTTTTCAAACATAAAGTATTTCATATATAATGTGTTTGTTCATGGGTAATTTATTGATTCGACGAACTTGAAAATTTTAGACCAGGCAAAAAGTGGGTAATCGTATCATAAAAAGCTTGGACCAGTAAATCCCACTAGAGTCTTGAAATCATCTCAAAAAAAAATCATATTTTTAAACTTTAAGAGAGCATTGACGAACACATATGATGAACCAATTAGATGTCCTTCACCCATCATTGTGGGCCCCATGTTTCTTAATGATGGTGTCCCATTGAACTGCTCCTTCTCGTGTGGCCCATCTAATCAAGCAATTGGCCTATTTTTTGGGGTCTTATGAGAGCAGCAAGGAATGCATATGATGGATGAACTGGATGTTGAGCCCCATGGACAAGTCCTGTGTATCAACCATTGTGCCATGCTATGTACAACGTCATGGCAAGTGCAATCCCTTTATTTGAGATATGAAAAATGGGGTTTATTACCTATGAAAAGGGGTTGTTAACTTGTAAAATATTTTAGCCTTAAATACTTTATAAGTAAAATTTTCCAGCCAAATACTACTTGCAAGCCCTTCATGACTAAAAGATTTATAGGCATCCAAATGACCCTTAAAGGGAGGTTGGAATTGCCGGTAGAAAATTGGTTTATAAAAACCATCTCTATCATCTAGTAATTCAAATAATCCAATTAATGAGCCACTGCTGAAATACTGTAGAAAAAGTTTCCAATGGGCTCAAAGTGGTGTTAGGAAAAATGGTTTTAAAAAATAGGAAAGAAACTTTTAATATTTTCCCTTTTCCATATCATCTTGTAGTATTGATTATTCTCCTTTGTTTTGAAGTACTGGTTCTGGTTGGCATTGAAAAGGAAGGGAGATGAGAAGAAACAGTGTGGATTGAACGCTTGTAGGTGACGTAAATTTTGTATCATGATGATATTTATTTCTACAGTTTATTTAAGTCGGAGTAATCCTGTGAATGGTTTGGATGGCATATTAGCTTCAGGAAGTTTTCAATGGTGGATGTTTCTGTTTCCATCGATTTGTTGGCTTGGCTCACCTGAATTTTGGATCTGCCTTATTTTTAAAATCATATCCTACTATGGTTTTTCAAAACATATGGATGGAGTGGATTTGTCACGAAAATCTCTACGGGTTCCACACAGCCTTGGGCATAGGGTCATAGCCAATCCCTTTCCAAAGAAAGAGCCACAAATTTAAATGGTACTTTTTATGAGCATGCACAAAGTGAACTCCAACACTCTTAACTTTATTTTCTTTTAACACATACTCACACCCCTACACACACTCACATCACAATAGCTTATTTATACCATAATGGGTACTTGAAACCATGACCTCTTGAAACTCTTGTGACTCTGATCCTGAGCATGAGTGAGGACATTAGATAGAGCATAAATATCAATCTTGTCATGCAAAGCTTGGTCATTTCCATATCTTTAATTTTTCAGAAATAAAGTATATGTGTAATCACTAGGTGTTGGAGAAGTAATAATCTAGAATAGAATGAGGATATATAAAAATAATAATGAGACAATTAGATCTATCGAGTTCAAGACTCAATTTGAATAGTCAATTTTTCAAGACAGATTTGTTGTCCTCTTTCTGGTAGTTCCAGTAAGTACAAACGAAGAAAATCTGCAAATTATCTTCAAGATACAATGAACTCTCAATCCAAATTTCAACAAGAAAATTTACACATTTAAGTGTTGAACAGATCTTTAGTTTTGATACCTATATGCCTTTTTAATGCATTGGAAAAACATAATAAGAGGTCAGATTTAAGAGCACTGCACAATCAAGAGAGAAGAATACTTTTCTGGATTATAATATTTGGGATTTCATCAATTAAATGGTCATAGAGTTCTTCCTGTAGAGATGTCAAAGTGCCTCTTCAAAACAACCACACTCATTTATAGCAAAAAACATCCTTTTATGAAAAGACATGACCCTTTGTCTTATTTTTATACCTTTTTAGCCACATGTCTTGTACAACCATGTCACAGTCACTCTCAATCAACACTAATATTAATAATATTTCAGGGTAGTCAAGTCGCATTATGGCCAAAAAAAATTGAACCACATGCCAAAAAGACTAAGGCCCTTTTGGTGTCATCGCACGTGCTAAGTGCTAAGTGCTTTACACCGTCCTTGAGGAGATTTGAACCCTGGTTGTAGAAGTAAAAATCTATTCTCTTACCGACCAACTATACACACTATTTATAGAAAGTTTAAATAATAAATATAATTATTTACTTTATAAAAATAATTTTTATTTTTGAAATTTATTTTTATTACAAAAAGACAATACTAAAAACCAACAAAAGTATGCATTAGAGCATTCATGTATATACAATTCATTAAAATGGATAGAAAATGGAGGATTTAATCCCCAAATTTGAGGAAAAGATGGTTTAATACAAACTAAAACATTAGCCACCATATTACCTTCTCTAAAAATTACTAGCTATAGTTAAGGATGCCATTGCTTTCCTTGAATACTACCTTGCCTGGTTAAACGACTTTAAGATGAATAGAATTCAAATGGCTAGTTTAAATGGGTTGAAAGAGGTGGATGATTAAAGTGGACTCTTAAGGAAATGCTTAGTTCTGAAGATATTGAAAAAGAGCTGCTAATGTCCCACACGCACCCAGAGCCAATGAGTGGAAGTTTCATATCATGGGTTATGTTTACTTTTTCAACCCAAGAAATCATGACCATCTGAAACTCAAATAGGCAGACCCATGGAAAAGGTCGAGGACACCAACCATTAGTTTTGTGTAGGGCCCACCATTTATGCCCCATCTAATCCATCATTTACCTCATCATGAAATCACCGCATTTCAAAATTTAGGTGGACTACATATAAATTTAGAAGTGTTTTGGTATGATTCTATGCGGTGGCCAACTTGATTGTTGAATCAGCCTAATTTTTGGGATCAAGGGTAAAATTTGGTTGATTCACCTGATGAACGGCGTGGATTTCATGCACGTGGAATATTTTCTCCCACGTTAGGGAGAGCCACTCCGGTAGTTACCTACCCGAGGTGTTACGCGAGGTACACAAGTCTTTCCCATTGAAAAATGAGAGAGCGCCGAAATTCGAAAGCACACGTGCGGATATTTAATAGCCAAAGAAGCCGGTGACTGTAACCTCGACGTCATTATTAATATTTGGCACATATAGATCAGATCTGAACCGTCAAATTCGTGCTTCCTATACTGATTGATCCATGGTCCAAAAATAATAGCAATTATTGGGTTCTGTCCCTTTACTTGCTGGGAGCGGTTAACAAGAAACCCAAGTGGGCCAAACCATGTGCAAAAACCTCTAAAAATCACAAGGTGTGGCTCACCTGAGTTCCCAGGATTGCATGAATTTTTTGGATGTCCATTCATCCTTGTGGGCCTTATCTTGTAAATGGATTGGATGACATATAAAAAAACACGGTGGACTGTGGCACAATCTAGAAGATTTTAATAGTAGTTTATATATCACATCTGTTGCTATTGTGTGATTATGACATTGGATACGGCGTGAACTTGATGGGCCACACCTTATGGACGCATTGGATGCGGTTCTTACATTATAATGAACCTCACATCACATGATGTGGCACACTTGAGTTGGGGAAGGTCCTTATTATTATTTTTTTTTTTATTTTAGGTTAGCTTGCTATTACACACTGCACTGTTAGCCACCCCCACTAGGGATCCATAACAACACCTCAAGTGTTGAAACGATTGTATCTCCACTCGTCTACCAGTTGAGCTATGGATCAGAGTGTAGTTGGGAAAGGTGCTTAATCCTTGAGTTTCAATTCATCTTCCACACGGATTCTAATTCAAGCCTTCTCATAACTTCTATTTGATATCCTCAGTTGCTTCAACATACATCCTATCATTTTAGGTCTCTCCCTGCGGGCTCCACCGAGAAGTTGAATACTTAGAATGGAACCACGAAAATTTAGAAAGTTTTTAACGGTGGTAATCTCTATATCCGAACTGTTTTCTATGGTGTGGCCCACTTGAGTTTTGGATCAATATGATGGGGCACACAAGTAGAATTGTACATAAACCAAGTTACCTCAGTTAACATGCTCGATTCAACTTAGAAAAGTTTGACTTAACTCGGCTTGAAATTGAGTCGAGCTGATTTTTTGAGCTCGAAAAATTTTCGAGCCGAGTTCGAACTAGACCGAACTCGACTTGACTCGAACTCAACTTGGTTCGACTCAAATCGGGTTCACTTAGTGTGTGTGTGTGTGTGTGTGTAAACTTAAACTCAACTCATAGGCTTGAAAGATCGAGCTCAAGTTTGGCTCGAACTCAACTCGAGTTGGCCTGATGATCGAGCCATGCCAAGCTGCCTAATCAGGCTTTAGGATCAAGCCGAGCTAAATTCAAGCTTGGGTGGCTTGTTGGCCGAGCTGCCAAGCTTAACTCTGTTCAACTCGTGTACAACTCTACACACAAGGCAAATAAATAGACATCATCCGCACATTATAAAATTTTCCAATAAAATATTAAAATTCTAGTTCTCTCAATATATTGTGTATATATATATATATATATATAGCATATAAAATCAATAATAGAAAACAAGTAAATAGTGAAAGTAAAGAGTATAAGATGAAAATTTTGTACATATAGATAAGAGAAATGTTACCCCCACACTTTTTTCTTGCCTACATGTTGCATGTTCAGAATATCGGATCCATGAAAAACATGAACCATGTCATGATGGGTACTTGATATGAAAATCAGTCCAGACCAGTGCTCAAACTTAGATTGTTTGGGCCTAATAGGGCTAGGTTTGCTTGTTGCTGGCTTTAGCTTTTTAGATTCGGCTTCACTTTACCAAACAACGCCTTTGACTAATCAAAGAGGGGTGAAACTACCAACATGCCCTCAAATTTTTATTTTTATTTTTATTTCTTTAAAAGTGGAGTAGTTGAGAATTATGATATCTAAGCCATCTAATATATGTACCTCACCATGATGACAAGATGAACACATATCTAGCTATCAAATCATCAAATGTGCTACATGTGAATTTAGATTTTTTGGGTGTATATTATTTTTTTATGCCATGGTCTACTTTATTAGATCATCCAAATTTTGTAATCATCTAATTATCATGATGGGTTATACTTGTTGAAAGGATTAGATGTCATACATGTAACACATGAGCCCAACAATTCTCGTCTCGACTAACTATTAAAGAAATAAAGAGGTATTTTGGTTATTTTATTCCTTAACAAACACCTTGAAATTTAGATAAATTAGGGCACTATTTGGTCAATTACAATTAGTGAGGAATTTTATGGTAAAGTTTCAATTATTAGGAACAAAGAGAAGTGCGCATCTAATAGAAATGGGAGGATCCGATGCTTAAACATGAGATGAAGATGTTTTAGTACAAGTTAAAGCATCTACTGTAGCATTACTTTCCTTCATTATTACACCCCTAAATAAGGTGAGAATTAATGGAGAATTTGAAGGTGATGTGGTGTTTTAAAATGTGATAGAGACAAGCCTAAAATGCATTGCCACAAATATCATTGAGATTTTGAAAATCTTACTATATAAGATTGAAAGATATTATTAAAAAAAATAACAACTAGAGATTTTCAAATTTTCAAAGTTGCATAATTTTCTTGATTTTTTGCAGGATTATCAAGATTTTAAGGGAAAAATAATTTCAAAGTCAGAATAATTCAGCTAATACATTTATATTCATTTTTTTAATTAATTTTGTTTAGTAATTTAGAATATATATATATATATATATATATATATATATATATCCGTCGATATTTTCCTGACAGTGTTACAAGGAATTCCTGAGTCTAGAAACTACAACGAGATTTGTTAATATGCTTGAATCCCTTCGAACGGAAATTGAATCGTATCAATGTCAACATGGCTTGCTTTGGAACTTTGGGTGCAGGGTCGTACATGTATCTCGTACATCTCGCGATATGATCTCCTCCAATTTCTCGGCTTGATGGTATCTCGATTATTTCACGTCCAAAATCCCCCGCAGGAAATTGGATTATCGTACTGAGTAAACTCAGTTGGGCCATGTTGAATGTATGTGGTTTATCTACACCGTCCATTCATATTTTCATCTAATTTAAGGGGTTGAGCCCAAAATTGAAGTATATCCAAAGATCAAGTGGATCATTCCACAAGGAAACAGTGGGGATAATGATTTCCATTATTGAAACCTTTCTTGGCCGCACAGTGATGTTTATTTGTCATCCAACTTGTTAGCAAGATCATGCAGACATGAATGAAGGGAAAACACAAATATAAACTTGATCCAAAACTTCTGTGGCCCCCAACAATTTTTCAACGGTGGACGTTGAATTCAAATGTTTCCTGTGGCATGGTCCATTTCAACATTGCATATGGTTCACTTTTGGGCTGAGGCCCTAAAATTATCCGCTAAAATTAATGGAAAGAGCGGATCAGATACGTAAATCATGGTGGACCTCATAGAGTTTACTCAGTATTAATGTTGAAAGTTAGGCGTGTTCAACCCAATCGACTCGTGACTGACCCAACATTGAGTTGGGCTTCGGCGGGATATATTGGGTTTGGTCTTAGGTTTGGACCATGCAAACACTAACCCAATAAAACTTGGGTTGGGCCCAGGTTGAGGTCTCGGGTTGCTCAACCCAACCCAACCCAACCCAACCCAACCCGACCCGATTAATATATATGCTAGTTATAAATTAATTATAATTGAGTGGGGATCATCTTTGTTGAAGGCATAAAAAGTTCAAATGATATCAAATTTTATTGGTTCACATCATTCCTGATTGTTGAAACTAACAAGATGCGCTGGATTTCTCTCCTGAATAGATTCTATGATACACTATATGACTTTAAAAGAATAATTATCCTACATTTTAACTCGTTTGTTTAGAAAAATTAAATATCTTTATAATAAATATTTACATATATAATTAATAAAATCATAGGTGTAATAACAAAAATATTAGCATATATCTATCTAACCAACTCGACCGGATCCCGCTTGGGTTGGGTTTTGGTTGAGAATTTTCAACCTAAGGTTATGCTCATGTCATAAAAAGAGGTTATAAAACAAATGAACAGTTTAGATATAACACATTTGTGTTATTCTCGGTAATTTCAAATAATGGTGGGTATTTCCATTCAGTGTACCACCGTATTATCAACAAATGAGGGCATTAATCTAATCCCATGGCAACAAAGGACAATTCCTGCCATGGGTAATAATTATGTTTTTTTGAATCCCATCCCACCAAATCCCCTCTAATCCCACTGCCCAAACAGACCCTTAGGTTGGGCCAGGGTTGACCACCAACCTGGCCCAGCCCGCCCAACTTCATACTCAGTACACTAGGGTACCTGTTTTAACGAAGCGGAGAAAACACCCCCGTTTCGGCCCCTTCATATTGTGTGTGCTACATCCACTCCGTTCATCAGGTGCATCCCTCTATCTTAGGTCGTGAGAGATGAAATAAGCCTGATCCACGACTCTGATGCGACCTAGTCATGAAATTACAGGTTTTAGACATTATTGTACATTGTTAGATATGGTGGCCCAGGTGAGCTGCACATCGAACTGATTTTTTGAATATAAGGTGTACATGAGATGATTAACTTGATGGAAGGAGCAGATTTCATATTCGTAATATGGTGGGCCTCTCTAAGCCTGGCTGTTTTGCAGGCTGCTTTATACTTCCAGATGTTGCAGAGGAATCTGGTACCCTCAATTATGACGCTGACTGGCTGTGACCCGGATTCAGTCAGGTGGGTGCGACTCTGACCGCGGGACCACCTCAATGTATACACTTCATATCCACGCGGTGCAGGTTTTTTTTTTTTCTTTTTCTTTTTCTTTTTTCTTTTTTATCACACGCCCTGCACTCACGTCACATTCACAATCGGTGCTCGAACCATGACCTCGTGTTCAAACTCTCATGAGTCTACTATTGCAGTATAACGGTCCCACGCATCTACACCGTGCAACTTATTGAATCCCCACCGTTGCATTCTTCTTAGGGCTACCAAGATGGTTATTTGTTATGGGACTTGTTGTTAAGGCTATATATATATACATAAATAATAATAATAATAAGTCGCATAGGCATGGATGAAAGGAAAATACAAATACTGATCCAATTTTTTTCACCTTCTGATAAGCTTTTAAAAGTGGAAATTCAATTTCTAATGTGTGGGCCCTCAATTTTTTTAAGCTTTTAAGACATACCCATCTAGAAGGGTCTACTGACTGTCAAAATTGGACCCCTAAAAAATCGAACTGATTACCAGGTGGACCACCATATGAATTTGGAGAATTTTGGGTGGCTGTTAATTTTGTGTCGTGGTCCACTCAACGACTTGATAGGGCTGATTCTTGTAAACTTCCATCATCATAGTGGGGCTCACCTAATGAGCGGATTGGATGGAATACACACAATATGGTGGGACCCATGTAAGCAGGTGAGTAGGTGAATCACTTGCTGGATAAGCTTCTTCGAAACAGAATTTCAGGCTGGCACTCAGCCGCTGAAATTCTCGAGGAACTAAAAAGGAAGGGTTGAGATTCTCCAAAAAGAACCCGTCACTCTCGATGAATGAGCCAAATGTATGTAGTCATCTTTTTGACGCTTTGCATCTGAGTATTGTGGGCAAGCGGACGCGGGTTGCGTCCTACCCCCGCCCCTATCTTGCCCCGAACGGGCAGTTCTGTGGGTGTGCCCACAGTGATGTATCTATTTATCCAAGCCGTCCATCTATTTTCTCATATCATTTTAAGGCAATAAATGCGAACATAACGCAGTTTCAACGCTCAAGTGGATCACACCAAATAATAATCTTGGTTGCATTAAATGCACAAAGCATTAACAGCCAGTTGCATTAAATGCAAGATTCATACATGGTGTGATCCATTTGACGGTTGGATATATCTCATTTTTATGTTATTATCTTAAAATGATCTTAGAAAAGGGATGAACGTATTGGATAAACGGATAAATCACGGCGGGCCAGCCGACAGAATTGCCCATTCGGGGCTAGAGACGGGTGGGGGTAGGACGCAATCCGCGTCCTGGGCAAGAATGTAGCTCTACTTTTCAAACACATCCTTCCAACAATGATCTATAATACCTTTGAGAAAGATCCTCGCTAGAGTAACTTGTGCGAGTAAACCGTACGTGTGCCTATCGCTAAACAAGAACTACGTATGTAAGATCCATACCGTCCATGAGTCCCTTTACATTATTTTATATGTGAATTCAAAATTTTAGGAAGATAAAAATCTCATATGGGCCACACTATTGAGAACGGTTGGGATGGTGACAACCATTGTTAGTTATGAGTGGGTATAACTGTAGTTTTTTTATGCCATCCAACCCATTAATATAATGTACCTCATCGATATGAAATAACTCAAGAAAATTAATAATATTTAAAAACTAATATGGGCCACAAGAAGTGAATCTATAATTTTAAGTCATGATTTTACACTGATGCATGTAGTGTGGCCTAATTGAGGTTTTGATCATTCTTATTGTTTGTTTCAATGCCAAAAAAATATTTTTTTCACCTCATGTACGGGATGGATTTTATTTAAATTAAGCATTTACGTGTATATCAGCGTTAGGTACACCCCTTGTACCTACACTCGCTTTTCGTTCTTAAAATGGGAATAGAGATAGCATAGAGACGCCGTCGACGGAAGGATGATTGTGACAACGCATACCTGTAATACATCTTCGGAATTGCTATTGGAATTGCTTTGACACATGGGCCCCACACGGTCTATGTCACTTTTGTATTATTTGCATTTGCTAATAATTTTATTAAAAATAAAATAAAATAAAATAAGAGTGGAATCAACCATATAGTAACGTGTGGTAGTGTAAGCCTCTGTGGGGCCTACTGTAATGTTTACATCAGATCGATCCTGTCCACTAGGTGGATCCTTTGATATAAGACTATTGGATAAAAAACGAACCAGATTGGTAACTTAGGTTTACTGCCCCACGGATAAAAATGGGGAGGAGATCCCTAATTAATGAAACCTTTGAAATTTTTTCTGGAGCCCACCATGCTGTGAATATGCCATTGGACCGGTGATCTGATGCAGGCTAAAAGGATGAAGTAAGAGACCATATATCAAGCCATTTTAAGACGCAGGTGGGCCACACTTATAATCATATAGATATTATGAATGATTTTCTGCTCTCCCATTTGGTGTGGCCCAATTAAGTTTCTGATCAACTGAATTTTAGGCTCAGGGGTGAATACAATGGCACACACATGATGGACGGAAAGGATTTGTCCCATAGAATCACAGCCGGGGACCCACTTAGATCGATGCTACAAAAAAGCCTCCCATGGACCCTGCGGGAATTTCTATCAAAAAACACCACATGATAGAGACGTGATGTGGACAAAAGTAAAGTGCAATGGAATTCAGCCATCTGGACAATTGATGGCTATGTGAGTTGTCCAATATTGCAGCGGCCCAAGCGTACTTGACAGAAGGTATATGTTGGTGGGCCATGCCACAGCACTTATGCGAAAGCACCACCTTCATGGCATGATATGGTGCACTTGTATGTGCCATGTACAAGATGCCGCGTGGTACTAGCATGTCATGACTTGTTGTATCTGCACCCTGCAATGCTGTCTTGTTTTGCCAGCTTAAAATCATTGCATCGAGTATCTTATCATTCACCACCGTTGAGTCAGTCTTCTCCTACAGTGTACTGCATGGAGGCCATTGTAGCAATACAGCTGTATATTTCATGGACGGGTTTTGTAAAATGCAGTCCAGCGCTTTATGAAAGCTCCATTTGTGCCTCTAATGAATGGGACTCTTAGGGAAAAAGACAATGTCTCATCTTGGAATCTTTCTTTTTCATAATAAGGTCACGTCGTTATGCACGAACATGGTGCTTCATCAATAGTTTTGATTCAATCTCGAAACTTTAAAACTTAAGTTGAAACATTTTTAAAAGTAAGCTAGCTCCCGAGCGATAAGATTCTAAGAATCCCTATCCATATAAGTGTCATAAGACCGAATCCATTCATAAGAGACGTACCACTGCATATGGATGTTGTGGCTTTCAAATCAGGTTGTTCAAACGGTAAGGCGGGCCAAAGTTTAGGAAACAAATGTATGGTTGAGAAAAATATTACTTTGCTCATCCATACGTTTATTATTAACTCAATGACACACATGTCACATTTCAATACTAAGGTCATGGGTTCAAGTGCTCATGCAGTGTATGTTTAAATAAATAAAAAATAAAATAAAAAGAAAACCTTTGAGATTTATTTGCTAGGTGGACAAGATGTATACAGTAGGGCATGAACATCTGCATAGTCAAATCTACCTTATGAATGGCTTGGATTTGGAAACCACTTTCATATGTGTGAGAGACTTTGATGCTACATGGATGATGCGCACAGGCACTTAGAAATTGCACACATGGACACATATATGTCATTATGTAGTGTACCTTGTGAATTTATATGCTATATGCCAAAACTTAGGTAATAGGTCGACTGAGGGAATCATAAATTTGCATTGACCTTTAGAAATATTTTAACCGTCCATTTTCTGGCACGAGTTCAATCTACCTGACCCACGGATGAATCTTGTTTTATGTTGAGCGTGAATAGTTGCCAAATCCTCCAACATGCATGTCAACCATGGATCAGTACTAATGCTACAAGCCCTTTCCTTGGCCCTTTCAATAAGAAAAGAGTTCTTATCATCTAGAAAATGTAGACCTATATTACGTCTTGCTTTTCCAGCTCATCATGATAACTTAGCTAGGGCTGTACACGAACCGAGCTAGCTCGGTTAGCTTGCTCGACTCGACTCGAAAAAGCTCAATTCGACTTGGTTCGAATCTAAGTTTGAGCCGAGTTGAGCTGATTTTTTGAGCTCGAAAATGAGTTCCAACCGAGTTTGAGCAAGCCCCAACTTGACTCGACTCGGATCGAATCTAGCTTGAATCGAACCGGTTCAGTGACTTGGTTACTTTGCCATTGATGTTGCTTACCAAGTGTTTGATAAAATGACTCAAGGAAGTGTGGTTGGCGGCAAGGAAGGTATGTACATGAAACAAATACTTTTTTTTTTCTTGGTTTTTATGTTGCTTAGAAGGTGTTTGATAAAATATCTGTAAAACCATTGCATCTGTTTCACATACAAATGGATTTTGAAGGTACAGTCCAGGTGTTTGTGGAAATGCCTCAACGGTGAACTTGGCTCGATCTTGGCTCGAACTCGGCCTGAGCTATCCCGAGCTACTGACCAAACCAAGTCGAGCTGCCCAGCCAAGCTCAAGGACCAAGCCGAGCCGAGTTCAAGCTGAGGTTAGCTAATGGCCGAGTCGAGTCAAGCTAGCTCAATATACACCCCTAAACTTAGCCGTATCCACTTCTTTGCATGCAATCCCTTTGAATTTTCCTCACCAATCCATGCAGCTTTCATGGAAGCATAAGGATTAGAAAGGTCAGATAAAATAAAATTATAAAAAAAAAAAAAAAGATTCCTGGGCTACTATATATAATATTTGTGTGACATTTACTTCATACATCAGTTGTGATACGTCACGTTAGGACATCAGCACAAACGAAATAAATCTAAAATTTAAATGGTCCACAGCATCAGGAAATGTGAAGAATAATTTCCCATCATTAAAATTCCTTCCATAACACCTTTTCTTTTCTTTTCTCTTAATGATTATAGCTCCTACCCTCCTCGCCTCCCTTGCCCCAGAATCCTCCATCGTTCATATCCATTGCAGGGTGTTACTCCATTTAGTTAAAACATAACTCGAGGTACTAAATTCCTAATAAGAGTCTGTACACCGTCCATTTTTTTTTAATAGCACTGGATCACTTATAGTAGTGGCACCTTTAAATGCATAGACCCTAATCCATAGCTCACGTGGTTAACTGAGTAAAACTACCTCGTTTGAATGCTGAGGTCTTGGTACCGATTCCCAGGTGGGGGTGGCTAACAGTGGAGTGTGTACTAACAATGTAACTAAAAAAAAACAAAAACAAAAACACTAACTGGCCAGACCATTCATCATTAGCTGGGGTTCACTACCGAGCCAGGCCAAAGATGGATGGGACCATTGGATTAGTGTTATTTTTTCATGGGATTCCATTGACAATGACCGGAGAGAAACAGACGATTAGATGGATTGGAGCATTCACGGAGTAGGAATTGAATCGGATTCCAGCCTTGCTTGACTACCAAAAGAAAGTCACTCGTTTAAGAGATCTAGCCTTCTCATCCGTGTATGTCCTTCTTCCTAGAATGGAGTGGCCCTCTCAACAAGTGGACCACGTGCGTTCGAAACAATGGATGGCTAAACGATAGACAGCTGTCCACTTCTAACTTACTTGTGTGGCTTACCTGGTCGAGTATATAATCCGATGATAATCAGATGATCGGATTCCACCCTGATCCATAGCTCTAACTGGTAGACTGAGTGGAGATACCTCGTTTCAACAATTGAGGTCTTGGTATCTATCCCTAGTGGGGGTGGCTAACAGTAGAGTGTGTACCAACAAGCTAACCCGAACAAAACAAAAATAAAAAATAAAAAATCAGATGATCGGATTTGATAGCGTATACATGCGCCGCCTTGGCCCGTATCACTTTGGAGCACCTGTTAAAGCCGAGCGATTGTTTCAATTTGAGTTAATGAAGCGATGTAGTGGTCCTGGGAGTGACGTGGGCACCTTTTGCGGGAGTTGACATCTGAAAATGGCATACCTGTCTTTTTGGGAATCTTCGTCTGTACTTGCTCGTGTGAGATGAACAGTGTACTTCCCAGCACACGTGTATGAGATCCAAGCCATTCATCATGTTCGGTACGCTACAAGCATGCGTATGCACTTGTCTAAATTCGGCATGGTCCATTCATGATGCGGGCCACACTTTTATGGGGAAAATGCATTCCTTCCGGAAAAATGACCATATTTTCCTTGTGAATATGTTGACTGTCGGAAGAGTAGGCAGGAGTTATTTCTGGTCCATACGCTACCACTACAGTTCGCCCTACGTGATAAACGGCCCATATCTCGCACATACAAGCCCCATTCATCTCACACAGCACATTTTCCGTTCCTCTTGTCTTTTGTTTGGGCTACTCTACTTGTGCCTGGTATAAAATGCGTATTAATCACCTCCAGTGAGGAATATGGAACATGAGATCTTCCCTGTGAACCCCAAATTACATGGGTTACTTATCTCGAGTGTGTCCCTGCATCCTACATGCTACTCCACTCGATTTTGGTGTGAAAATGCCTCTATAAAGCCTGCCGTGATGTATGGGTTTATCAATACCGTCCATTCATTTTTTTCATAAAATACAAGCCCAAAGATGAGGCAAATCCAAGGCTCAAGTGGACCACACTACATGAAGCATAGGCAATAATGCTTCCCATCATTGAAACCTTTCTAGGGCCCACTGTTATGTTTATTTTCCATCTAACCTGATCATGAGGTCACATAGACTAGGATGAAGGCAAAAAACAAATATTAGGTTGATGGAAAGCTTCTGCGCTCTCCAGAAATTTTTGATGATGAAAGTTTGATCCCCACTGTGTGGTCCAATTGGGACTTGGATCTGCCTAATTTTTGGTTTTATATATTAAAATGAAATTGAAAAATGGATGTATGGTGTTGATGAACCCATACATAACGGTGGGCGGGGGTAGTACCTAATCCGCGTCCTTTGTGCATAAGACACGTGACGAGAACAACGACAAGAGGGAAAATAATAAGGAACATCTTTTAGTGCGCAGACCCACGCGTGAATGTGGGAAACGTTAGCAGGATCGGGTCATTCAGCTTGATGTGCATTCGTTCAAATCAGTAAGTCCACTCATCTTGTGGCCTTTTTGTTTTTTCTGAAAAGAAAACCGACGTTCCATATTTATTTATTTAGTTTCTGGAAAGAAAACCAACGTTCCATATTCAACGTACACGTATCACCGGCGTGTTTGAGATGTCGTTGGGCTGTCTGCAATTAGCGTGCAAATATCATTCATACAGTTGAAATGAAGAGAGAAATGTGGATGAAAATGACTTGTAGGCATCGACGCAGCCACTGGATAGTCAGGAATTAGCATATCAATCATCGAACCCGTGGGTCTACCGTGATGTTTGTGAGAACTTCTATCTCGTTTCATTCATTATTTTTGTGTTTTCAGTTCATTCTTAGATGGCAACGGCAGTCATTTCCTTTTCCGCCTTTTCCTGTGACCCACTTGAGTTTTCCATCTTTGTCATTTTAAGGCACGTGTCCTAACATAACCAGGCAAAACGGGGTATATTTCTCACAAGCATCATAATGATTCAGCAGGCAATCCGCATCCTCCGTCATCTAACATTCTGAATTTCCGGGCCCGCCGGGGTATTATCCAAAAAGCACAATGAAAGCTTAATCCTCAACGTTTTAAAGAAGAAAATAAAAAAGTCAATCCATTTGTCTAAACTTAATAGAGGTCCTCTGATCAGCCGTTAGGATTTTCCAACCATTTAGATTTTGGAGCTGTATTACGTTGTCCATTGGCTGACGCCAGGGACCCACCTGACGCAGGGAATGACGTTAGGTCGAGCACCGTCTGGGGTAACTGTTCCGAATCGACGAACTTCTCCGGACTCCTTACGGAGAAACCTCACATCCACTGGAGAAGAAAATAGAAATAATTTGAAAAAAATTCGAAATAATTTGATTAATGCTAAAAAAACGAGATCACACCCCTTTAAATATGAAATATGGATACTAAGCTATGAAAAAAAAAATTAGAATTAAACTACAACTAAAACTCCTAGAATTCACGGCTATTTCTAGACGTCCGTATTTCCGTACTTATTCTAAGCACTTTTCATGTTGGCCTGGGCAACCCGGCTGGCGGGTTGGGTGGCTAAACCAGCTCGTCCTACTCCAAAATCATACATGGTATGCCCAACTGCTCATTCCGGTTTGTGAGATACATCCGGTCCTATCACTCTTGTCGTCATGGACCGGGCCTTTCCTGATCCATCTTGGCCATGAAACCGTCTGCAACCCACTCTACATCACCACCCTTGAAATCCTGCCATCTACAAATGGAAAGTCCTGTGCTCAATCCAGCGGCGAGACTGGGACTCCTGTGCTCAATCCACCAAATACCTACCCCAAATCATGCAACGTACTTAAGAGCCGACGGACCAAACGGATCATGGGCCCTGTTGGTGTCCACCAGTAGAAGGAATGGACGGTAGAAAATCTGAACGTCCATCTGTTGAAAGGGATATGAAAGATGAGGAATTTCAGAGAGCTGACCCTGATCACAAACATTGGCTGGGAGGCACGTTCATCTCAACCATGGGGAATGATTACACGTTCGAACCTATGCGACTTCACATGAGCTTGATCTTCTTTGGGCCCTACCGCAATGCGTGTCGAATCCAAACCATGCAGCAGGTGCGCCTCTTGATACTCGCCGTACAGGCCAAAAGATCATGCTGATCCAAGATTCAGGTGTGCCTCACCACAGGATTTTTTTATTTTTATTTTTATTTTTTTAAGTACAATCACACTCCGGGAACTCTAAAATCATGTGGTGCGGCCCACCTACTATATGGAATGGCCTGATTTTTGGAGTGTCCCTTCGCCCTGCTGGTAGGATGCGTCTGATCACTGGATTGTATATGTAGCAAGTTGGGCCCCGCACACAATCTGAAAGTTTATGGTGGAACGGTGCCCTTTCCATTGCTCCCCACTGACCCCCGTGTAGCCCACCTGAAGGCATCTGATTGGAAAGCACAGACGCATCAGAGTGGACCCTCAATCGTATGGGAACTCGGACACATTCTAACCCGTGTGATCATTCCCCCTCAATCAATACCCAACATGCTCAAATTCGTAGACCAAAAAATTCAAATCTGCATACTTGCTGCTCGGCAGATAGGGGTCTGTGGCCTTTGGATTGATGAAACTCACCACCAACATCATGACCCAAAAAGCAACTCTACAAAAGCGGCCCCACGTCACAAACATACAGCACCCGATCATTTAAACTCCCCTCACATTCCAAAAACTGGTCGGATTAAATATTCATGCCTTCACAACAAGGGCTGGCTCAAGCGTTACGACTCATCTTACTAAGAGCTGTGCTCACTGCTCTTTTCATTAGCAAGCCTCAAACACGAATTCTAACATTTTATATCTGCATCTGTCAAATGAATCATCTGGTGGGTGAGGGAAGAACCAGCATTGTTTCGGCCCCCACAAAAAGGGGAAAAGAAAAAGGTGACTATTTCCATAAAATCAATACAACAACTACTCACTCTTTCCTTAAATACACTCTCCACAGGAAATGCACACCTCAAAAACACTACCAAAATCACTGCCTTAGCATACTAGTGCACAACATATTCTATTGGAGGAATGCTGCCAACATCTGCTGAAGAAAACTCAGACCTTTACCTTGAGATCTCCAATATCGCCTTCTTTTCCCTCCAGGAATTCTTATTGAGGTGGCATTTGGAAGCTTGGGGGTTCAGCTGCCTTCTTGGGTCCTCTGAGGCACAGCATCACTTCTAATACAGAAACTGTGATTATGATGACAGCAAGGCAAAACCCATAACCTCCTTTCCAACCATTTCCTGCACCTCCAACTTGAATCCCGAGGACGATATTCACTGCTGCTAGGAAGAGTGCAATCCTTCCAACCCAGTGGTGGTACCAGTTCCAGTACCTACGAACCTTGGAGTCTTTCTCAGGTCGCAAGAAGAAGGCTAGCACCTGATAAATTCAAGAAGCAAATGTGGTCAGACTAATCTGCCTTGGACAATGTGTTTAAAAACTCGTGGTGAACAAGTACATCGGTGGCAAAATAAAAGAGAGAGCAAAGAATTTTGGGTGACAAATTCCTGTGCCGGAGGTACTGTTCGGCAACATATCCAAATCACGGCTTGTGGATCTTCCCAAAGGCACCAAGGGGGTGTTTGGGAATGTGAAAATCCCTAGAGACGATATCAGTTTCCATGGAGACTCGGTTGTCCTTTGTTTGAGAACAACTAGCCTTGGAAGCCGATTGCCATTTCTCAGCTTTTCCTCAAAAACTGTAGACATTCATTCTCCCAAAAACCAGGAATTAGCCATGCATGGGATCTACGTAAAACTAGAACCCAAAACTAACTACGGATGGAAAATCGAAATCCATAGTTTTTCATTTCCAGAGGATTCCAGATTCCAGCTTACATTTCTTTCTTTCTTTCTTTCTTTGCATTTTTTTTTTTTCCTGAAAAGTGGATTCGAGGTTGCATTTCCTATCCATTTTACATAACCACAATTGTGTTTGGGCAGCATGGCAAACACAACCCACAGTTAGCAGGCCGCCTTTTCCACCTCCCATCAGAGGACAGATAACAGAGGAAGTTTCAAATCCAACCATGATCTGGTGCATGGGCCTTATATTGCCCTTGGAAATGGCAAGTGCTCTACATAGCTAACAAAATTACTTGAGCATGCGCATGGTGAGAGATCACAGACCTGAAGAATAGCAAGCACAAAGACAAAAATTCCAAGGCCTCTGTGTGCCAAGACATTCACATGCAGTTTATTATATAGTGAAACCCCAGCCACCAAACTCGCAAGTGCAATGAGAAACCCAGCAAACTGAATGACCGCGTGAAGATAATACCACAGTGGATCAAATTGCCTAAAGTATCTTGCAAAAATTGCCCCTACTGGTAAGAGCACACCCCATGCAAATATAGCCAATGCTCCATGGGCTTTCTTCAGCTGGTGAGGGTAGGAAGAAATGGACGAAGTGCCTGTAACAGAATAATTCCAATATCAATTACAGTAACTTGCATTTGCATGGGAATATAAGCTCTTGTGTTGCCATTAGGTATCACCATCTCCATCCAAAACGTATATGAAAAAGGAAAGAATGGAGCAGAGAATAGCAGAGGTTGATGACTAATTGAAATATGAAGATACATAACAAAAGGCTTGACAGCTATAAACATTAGAAAGATATTTCATGGCCAGTAAATACAGTTCCAACAACCCATGAGAAACTTGATCCAGAAGCATCCCTCAAATCAGACAGCAGCTGATTTAGTTGCATAACAAAATTAGAAAGAAAAAAAGTACCTGTTGTGAGTCTTATAGCGGGCAAGAAGTGACTGGTCAGCACCCCATGGTACATAAGGACTAAAGTGAACACTAAAGCTAGTCAAGATTCATAACTTGTGTGAGAAGAATGCACACTACACTCATTCCTTGTCCCCATTGCAATCTCTCTAGTACCATGAGAAAAAAAAAAAAAGGCTCCTCGTACCATTTTTCACTTTTCGAGACCAAATAAAGTGAACACTAAAGCTGGTCAATATTCATAACTTGTGGAGGAAACGCTAGCGGAATATGTTTCAGAGGAAAAAAAATGAACAAATTCCTTCCTTTCCCCATCTTTTTTTTTTTGAGAAATTCCTTTCCCCATTGTTTCCCGAGTTTTCTCAGTCCTCACTACTCCTTCACGAAACTTTCACACATGGTTTTAAGACCCTTCCAAGTCACAACTCGTCCGAGTTGACTTGGCCTCGGAGGCACCTGATCCGGTTCAAGACAGTGTAAGAAAAGAAAATAAAAGAAAACAAAGATGCCTCACCATGTGTATAAAAGTTAATTTCCAATATCAGTTATAAGTACAACACATTCAAAGGTTGCTCATTATACAGAGGGAATGGTGACATTACAAATTAATAACTAATGTGCCCTTTATCTCCTGATTGATTTAGCTAACAAGCACTACTGAATGTTCCACCTAATAAGGTAAGGAATATAAGTTAGGCCATGCCAGCATCTATGCCTTTAAAAGCACGGACAAGAATACAAACTGTCATGGGATGCATGGGTGGGTTTAATGATAGTGAAATGCATGTTATAAATTCTTCAAGTTGCTTTAGTGGTCTGCATGCAAAAACAGTTATCTAGCCCGAAACAAACCAAGAACAATTACAGAGAGGAACAAACCTGCTGAGAAGTCAAAGAAAACACTTGTTTTATCTTCATGTTCTTTTAAACGGTAGTGGTGAGGAGTGGCAGCCCCAAAGGCGAATAGGAGTGATTGCTGAGTGATAGGAGCTAAAAACTTCAATTGAAATGCCAAGTATATGGTGGCTCCGTTAAGAACAACAGCAGGTGAAACATCAGTGCCTAGCAATTGGCCCTCGTTTACTCTGACTTCCGATGAAGACTGACCACGCAAGAAGTACTGTCTGATATGTGCTCTGCTTTCTTTACCAATCCAACCCACCATAGCACTCGAACCCACCATCATTCCATCTCTTGAAAATCCCAACCCAACCCATCCGCTGGTATATACGGCAGATAGTACAATGTTCAAAACATTATCTGGGGCTTTTGAGTACTGGAACAGAACATTAAGACATCATAAAAAGGATTTACATCTTGAATAAAGTACTAGATACATCAACTGCACAAGAAAGAAACACATGAAGGATCATTTTCTAGAGGTTGGCCTGCCGCACATGCACCCACTCCTCGCATGCACCTTTACACACAGCACATGTGCCAACATGGACAGTGCATATGACAACTGACTAGTGCATGAGGTGGGACCAGCCATGAAGATGAACACTCACATGCACACGCACACGCAAAGGTGGTTGAATCATCAGGTAAACAACACATGTACATTGAATGTGGACCATTGGCAAGTTCTTTTAATCCATAAGCAGCCCAACTGATGAGTCAACCAGCCTACACATAAGTCCATCTTCATGATCAGGACCAACTTACACACACGTCAGATGTCCCACACACTTGACAGGTTTTCATGAGTGCTGCTTGTGGGGCTAGCAAACCTCCATTTTCAAATGATTCTGGATCTTTACAAGTCCTACATTACCTTTTATGTCATATTCTTCATGCACCTCAACTCAAAAGAACATTTCAGTGTTTTAAATAGCTACACCGTGCAGTGTGCAGCTTACGCTACATAGCGTAGCTTAGCTTAACGCTACATAGCTCATGAAAATCGCTTAAGTCGTATGTAGTCTATGCTATATGATAATTTGCATACGCTACACGCTACAGAGACTATATGCTACACGCTATGTAGCTTACATTACTAGTTATTTTTCACTACAACATTAAAATCAATTAATGTTTTCAATGATTTATAACAATTTTCTATTTTCAATAATTAAAAAAAAAAAAAAAAGATAATTTTTTCAATGCTTTTAGTAAAATAATATAAGTAACAATATTAAATCAGTTTTGTTGCTCTTCTTTACTTTATACTTAATCATTGTCCTTTCTTATTACTTTAGGCTGCATTTGGTTGCACCAAATATCATGCAATTTTATTAAATTTCATTATTAATCAGTATAATTTGGTGCGGCATATCATGAAATTGGTGTAACCAAGCACAACCTTGAATAAAAATCTAGTAGCGTGTAGCTTATGATACACGCTATGTAGCTTACGCCTCACGCTTTAGAGGGGTGAGTGCTACACTACACACTATTCGCTATTTAAAACACTAGAACATTTTAAGCTCATGAAACAGGGTCTAGGTCCATGGCTCAGTGGTAGATAGACTTTGTTTCAACACTGAGACCATAGGATAGAGTGCCCATGTGTTGAGGGTGTTGTGTGAGTGTTTGTGGTGTGGGTGTGTGTAAAAAAAATGCTCGTGAAACAAATCAAACATGGTACACAAGCATATGCAGCACACATGAGAGCGCCAACTTGAAAGTGATGCAGATGAAACTCAGGCAACACAAACGAAGCACTACAAAAATCCCTAAGTACTGTCAGTGTACCAATCATCTGTCAAAATTAAGCTTATGCATATAATGTATGTACATGTCATCATCTACCAAATCCTGCCTGCAGGTACAATCTCCATATCTAGATTCCTAGAATAACGGGATTTGGCAGTTCCACATATGTGTGGAGCCCTGCCCATCCACATGCATAAAACCTACCAATATGGAGCACGTTTCGAGATCTGAGCTTTCCATCTAGTTGGAAATAATGCTTATTCTACATATTTCAAAGATCGTTGAAATAATTTTCTAGCCGTCCATTTGTTTTTTATGTTGTGACCCACCTGAGGTGTGAAATGGCCAGATTTTTAGGCCAAAATATCTAAACAGTGTAGCCCACCTGATGGAAACTTGATACATATCCATATTAGTAGATGTGCCTGAATGTGGCTATGGATATGGAATTAGCAAACCTCCTGGTCCAAAATATTCCTCTCTAATATAATGTAATTTCCTATGAATCTTTTCAGAAAAAGATCCTTCTTAGAGATATCTCCTGATGGAATCTTGATACATATCCATATTAGCAGATGTGCCTGCATGTGGCTATGGATGTGGAATTAGCAAACAATCCCGGTCCAAAATATTTCTCTATAATATAATGTAATTTCCTATGAATCTTTTCAGAAAAAGATCCTTCTTAGAGATATCTCAAAATTTAATATGTTAGATAAACAATAATTCAAATGGTCAGAAGATAAGGCAATGGGGTGCAAAATATAGAAGCCGTTTCCATACAAGCCCTTCTAACTTTTTACGGACATGTTTGAGAGCCACTTAAAATTGAGTTCATCTCAATTTAGTTAATTATTAATTATGTATTAGGGTTCATAGTTTATATAAATTGTTGGTTAACAGTTTTTAATCCCAACCAAAGAATTGATTTCTAATACATAACTACAATTAATTAAAATGAGATTGAACTCATATAAGTGACACCCAAACAGGCCCTAAGTAAAGATGCAATCAGAAGCCATTAACTGAAGCGACCAGAACAAGTTCTCTCAAATTGATAATAGCAATAATAACCTTACCGGTAACTGTACCCAAATCCAGATATTTTTGGGTATGTGTCAAGATCCATGCAGCCAGCATGATTTTTGGGCCTTTTGGATTTGGAATCCAAATCCAGGCCAAAATCTTGTGTTTGGCCCCTAGAATTTGGTGGATTCCAAATTCCTAAAAAGGCCACTTTTCGACTCCTCTTTAAAAGCTGGGTTTCAAAATCCAAAGATTTTCAGTCCCCACCAACAATCATATTTCAAATGGCTCTCTTGCTCTCTCTATAAACAAGAGAGTGTAGTGTTGACACAAGCACCAAGGAAAGGAAATACTTGCACATGTTTGTTTTACTGGAGAAACTATGAAGGGAACTGCTTTCTCTTTCCATTTGCTAGTGTTTAGATAGCAATTTTCAAAGGGAAACCTCTTTTACCTCCAATTTTTGCCATTTAAAACGTCCCATCAGAGGGAACCTCTTTTCTCACCAATTGACTTCTCAGAGAAGGTTTTACTCCCTTTCTGATGAAAGGAAATCTATTTCCTTCTCTTTTTATATTTATCAAACAGAGAAAATGTCATCTCAAAAGAAAAATGTTTGCTTTCCTTAATTTTCCTTCATTTTCCTTAGATCCAAAGAGGCCCTAGATTGAAAATCCAGTTTTCCAAACAAAGTTTCTGGGTTCCGCACATTTAAAATACATGTTGACAAACAAAACTGCAGAATGAAAATCTCAGGGATTTCAAAACCCGGATTTGGATTCTAAAGTAAAAATCCAAATCCAATCCAAATCCATGCTGCCAAACAACCCTTATGGTAAAACCGAAGTAAAAAGTTGCAGTATCTATTTACCATAAGTAGAAAGAATGGATGCCGATATCAATAAGAGCAGACATAGGTAGCGATTCCCTAATGTGAATGAAATACAAAAAGTAGAAAACAAAGTTCCAAGAAATACGTATTCCGTGAATCTCAGTTCGAATCCAAGAAATGATTAGAAAGAACCGGAATGATCCGAATTCAAGCAAACAGCATTTCTCCACAAAACCAAGGGCAGAAACCGCAATTCAATCAGGTAAAACAACAAAACGGAGAGGTAAAACCCTCTTACCCGCAGGACGAACGTATTCCAAACAGGTCTGCAGGTGAGAGCAGAGGAAGAATTGAAAGGGAATGGAAGGAAGCTGCTCAGATCGGAATCGCAGCTGTCCGTCTGTGCTTCGACAGCTCTGATCTCATCATCCAACGAGAGGAGGAGGAGAACGGCGAAGGCAGAAGCGCGGAAGAACATATGCGGCGACACCGTTCGTATTTCTCCTGCCATGGGGATCGGATGGAAGGAGATCTATTGTTTTGGGGGGAATGATTAGGGTTAGGAAGAAAGAGAATCTTAGGTGAAGTGGGGTTTGGAAGCGGTTGGAAAGTTGCAGTCTCTTGCATTTCAAGAATCCCATGATGGTGGTGGTGGTGGTGGTGGTAGGAGGTAGGTCGATGTAGGGACTGCCCATCCATCGCTCGCGCCATTTTTCAACCGCAACACAGCTTCTCTCTCAAAGAGGAGTGTTATATATATATAATAATAAGTCTGCTTATGACACTTGATACGCAGGCACTCAGAAATTGCACACGTAGCGTATATTAGTTCAAATAAAACCGACTAGACACTGCCCCACCTTACTGTCTCAAGATCGATTGGTTGAACAATCCTAACCTCTGATCTGTGGACACTTGTTTGTGGAAACAGGACAGGTGGATTTTTTTTTTAATGTTTTTCATTTTTAACCGTCCAATAACTTTTTATTTTTTTTGTCAGCTTGTTAGTACACCCCACTGTCAGTTCACACATCACTGTTACCCACCCCCACTAGGAATCGATGCCAAGACCCCGGTGTTGAAACGAGGTATCTTTCGCTCAGTCTAGCACTTGAGCTATAGAGTAGGGTGTAACCGTCCAATATATTCCCCCAATCCAAATGGTTAGACAATCTAACGAGCTTAATTTTGGGTCCATGTCAACACCGGGTACTGAAATTTGGACTTTTTAATTTGACTACTCGTATGACACGTGTTTTCTAAGTAACTGCGTATCATCCATCACTAGCGGCCAGAGTATCAAAGTTCCCTGCAGGGAATGAGTTTTGCTAGGGTACAGTGGCGGTGTACCAGAGTATGATAGGGTGGCTAGTTTTGTCCAGTGGATTTCATTTTTAAATGATGATCGGAACCGTTCATGTTATGAATTATATGATACTGTGTCCATGGTAGAAAAATTGAACAGGCTTTTATGTATGAAGACAAATTTTTAATGGCTCGTAATCAAATACAAGATTCAAATGTCAGGATCATTAATGAAGCATAATTATAATATTATAGCTTATACGTGGTGGTATTAATAATATGAACGGTTCAGATCAATCTAAGAATGCAATCCGGGAACGGAAACCAGAGACCGTACCATACTATGTTACTGGTGCACCGTACCTAGCACAACCCACTAGGATTACGAACGGGACTGGAGCGCGGGAAAGGGTTATCTCAGTGAGAGCTCATTACCTGTAGTCAACATCAATTACTGGTACCGGATCATCCATCTTTCTCACCGATATATCACTCGTGTAGGACACCCATGCCATGAAAATAGTAGGCCCTGCTGGGAAGATCACCTGAACAAAAATCAGGTGGGTCCAATCATCAAATGGTCCAAAAATTCAGAATATGTGGACAACTCACGGTCCAACTCAGCCTACAGGTATGCCCCCCCTAATGAGTAGATTAACTTGATACGTGATCTTGATGATGAGACCTACCATTTTATGGTAAGGATGTCCTAAAAAAACGTAGAGTGTTATTGGGAAAGCTATTCAGCACCAAAGGTTGTTGGGTCTCCCTCGTTGCGGTGAAGGACCTAAAGTAGGCGGGCTGTATTGAGCCTCGAAATTTCTACAATGCCAAGCGGTAGGGTCCGGGTCAAGTCCTGGAAAGATAAGCATGGATAATTTAGTTGTTTGGGTCTCTTCTTGGGTCTGGAGTCTTTTTAGGGGGTGTTTGAATCATAAGTTGCTAAAGATAACTATTTATGCCTCAAGATCCTTGCATTTGCGGCCCACCTAAGGTTCAAAGTTTCAACTTTTTTTAAAAATTAAAGTATATATTTTAATGGGTTCATTATAATAATTCTAACAAATATTACAAACATATATAAATTTAGGATATAAAAGCTATTTAGCTAACCAAATCCAAGTCCTACTAATATTACAAGAATTTCAATGCCTTCTAAATGCAAGCTCCTGCGAAGAAGATTTGGATTCAATGTATTTCAACTAAACACAAATGAAGATTCGGCATCACCTTTATTCAAATATAATTACGATTTAGATTTTAATGAATTTCAAACCCAAGCTCTCGAGTGGGCCTTTAAGTAAAAAAAAAGTTACTTATAATTGAAGATAAACTAAAATGTACTCATCATTAATAAGTTACCTTTTCTACTTATACCAGTAGGTAAGTATTTTATTTAAGTAAGCTTGATTTATAATTTTTATTTAAAGTTACTAAATGCCCATTTCACAAAATAAGTTACTTTTTATACTCAAAGTAGTAGATAAATAACTTATTTTTGAGATAATTAAGTTTTGATTATGTTCAATTATAAATAATTTTTTCATTTAAAATTACATAATCAATTCAAATTAACAAATATAAACCAAAATAAATTACTTGACGCATGAATAGCTACTTGAAGCATTAGTGGCTTATCTTAAGTAACTTAAGATCCAATTGCTATCTTAATGTCTACGTCTTGCCTTTTAGATTTTGAGTGTCCATCCAAAACTCCTTAGGTCCTTCGACATTTATTTTGAGTTGGGTTAGGATAGGGGTTGAACCTTAGCCAGGTTCATCAAAATTGGAGTATTTATGAGGCCAGAACTCATAAACACACAAGGATGGATTATGTTTGCTGCTTTAATACATGAAGTGTGAACATGGGCTTTCTTACATAGGCTTGATTTAGTAAGCCTCTTTCCGGTTGCCGTAATGTGTGTCTAACATCTACCTGATCAGCTAGATGCACCGTTCCATGCTAGCCACGGGCTTAAAAATCAAGTCAATTCATGACTTAGGTGGGCCACGCCACATACAACAGTTGAGAGGGGTTACCCTCCCATTAAAACCTTTATAATTATTTATTGGGCCCATCGAGATGTGGTTCACAAATCCAGACCATCCATTGTACAAGTCCCAATTGGATGTGGGGTCATATCAAGTTTCAGCCACATCCAAAACTAAGGTGGGCCCTACCAAGTGTTTTTATATGTTTTAGGAATGTCTTCGTATGTTTTTAGATGGTATGACTAGGGGTGTACATCGAGTCAAATCGAGTCAAGCTTGACTCGGTTCGGCCACTAGCGGACCTCAACTCGAACTCAGCTTGGCTCGGTCCTCGAGCCTGACTGGCTTGCTCGACTCGGTTCGGTCAGCAACTCGGGCCAGTTCGAACCGAGTTCGCCATTGTGGCATTTTTACAAACACCTGGACTGCACTTTCAAAATCTCAATGTATTTGAGACAACAGCAATGGTTTTACATTTATTTTATCAAACACATTCTACGTAACATAAAAATCAAGAAAAAAAGGGTGTTGGTTTCATATACATACCTTCCTTGCCACCGGCCACACTTCTTTGAGTCATTTCATCAAACGCTTGGTGAGCAACATTGATATCAAAGTAATTGAATCACCGAACTGGTTCAATCTGAGTCAAGTCGAGCTGGGGCCAGCTCGAACTCAAAAAATCAGCTCGAACTCAACTTTGAACTGAGTCAAATCGAGCTTTTTCGAGTCAAGTCAAGCGAGCTGACCGAGCTAGCTCAGTTCATGTACGCCTCTAGGTATGACCCACATGAGTTCCATATACGGCTGATTTTTGGGATATCCCATAACCTAAGGTGGACCCATCAAACACAGTGTTAATTTTTGACAAACATCACGGTGGGGCCCACATAGCTTGAACTCATAGTAACATTTATACACACACACACACACACACACACACACACACACACACACACGGAAACACTCACCTGCGAACCAGTTCGTACGTACTACGTACGAACAATTTTGAGAACCCATCATACGTGATGTGGATCCAAAATCTGAACCGTTCATGTGAAGCAGCACCTCGTGAAACCCCCAAGGACCAAGTTTTACTTTGATCTAAAACTTTGATGGGCCATGAAGAATGAAAACAGTTTCCTCCCTTGATTTGCATTTCTCTTTGCTATGGCCCACCAGAATTTTAGATCAGGGTGAAAATTTGTTACAGGGGTTTTCATGGGATTCCGCATCACATGGACCGTTCAGATTAGACAACCATGACACATGTGCAAAGGTGTGCACGTGCGTAGGTGCGCAGGGGAGCATGACTATATATGTATATATATAGTTGCACCAGATAATAAGATAATAATACTTGTAAGGATTTTGTGCTCTCATTGCGGGTCAACTTGAATAAAGGAGAAGAGTGGTGTTACATTGGTCCCTGCAGTGAAACTTTGATCATGACTTTTATGTCAATTTTAAAAGGATGACATTTCAAGTTTGGTTGTACCAAATATTTCTTGATACGTTGAACAAGGTACGTAGGGATGCGTAATCATCACATTTCATGACTTTCTGTTTTAACCAAATGCACCCTAATTCTTTAAAAACCTGAATCCAGTGGTGGAGCTTTTTTGGACCGGAATCAGCTACCAGAAAAGGCTGATTTTCGGGTGTTTCAAGGCAACCCCAGATGATGAATGGTCCAGATCCCATGGATCTGAGCCAAATTAGCATGTGTGCCCCAAAGGCTCCATCTCGTGGCACAAACAAGGTAGATCACACGGCCAATATCAATCTAGGTTCCACTTGATGCGAACATGATTTTTAAGCATAATCTGTTAGTGTGAGCACTAAAGCAATGAAGATCTGGGCCGTTCATCAGTATGCCTCCACCATGATCATACCCTGAGATTTGTGTTAAATCCGGACCTTCTGTCCTTGTGTGGACACTTGATCTGCAGGTCGGACTGACTTTTTGGCCAGAGCATGTTCGTGGTTGGCAGCACCCAATGAACAATCTTGATCTTGCTAAATTAATCTTATCCCACGTCAATGTAACACCATATTACCAGTAAAGCATGGCATTAATCTTATCCCACGTCAACAGAGACAATCCCTGCCATGGATAATAATTATGTTGTTTTGAATCTCATCCAACCTAATCCCTTCTAATCGCACCACCCAAACACGCCCTAAGGGCCTGTTTGGCCGGACCGATCCCACGGTATTAGGTGGGATGGTATTCAAAAAAACATCATTATTACCCATGGCAGGGACTGCTCCTGTAACCATGGGATAAGCTTAATTCCCATTTTTGTCTGCAATGCGGTTGTACATTGAAAGGATATACCCACCATCATTTGAAATTATTTACAATAACACACATATGTTACATCTAAACTGTTCATTTGTTTTGTAACCTCATTTTATGGAATGGACTTAAAAATGAAGCAGATCCAAAACTTATGTGGCCCTAAAGAAGTTTTCAACGGTAAATATTCAATCCCCATTGCTTTCTATGGTGGGGTCCACTTGAGCTTTAGATCTACCTGGATTTTTGGCCCATGCTCTAAAATAATCTCAAAAAATGGGTAGACGGTGTGGATATAGCCCACACATCATGGTGGGACCTACACAACTTGCTAACATTGAGTGATATTAGCACAGGACCCGATACGATTCCATCTAGCCTACTTCCAAGCTTTTCCACTCTTCCCAAACATGGAGTGGAATTGGCACAGGACCTGATGCAATTCCATCCCACCAAAGCCCATCTAATCCAGCCGGCCAAACAGGCCCTAAACCAAACACCCCTTCCAATCTCAAAGAGGACTCAGTCCCAGTTGACTCAGATCAGCCAGAAAATGGGTACATTCATACAATAGACCGGTCCCATTCAACACTTGATAAGTAAAAATTTCTTTGCTGCAGGAAAAGTCTTTTTAACTTTTTTCCTTTTTAGTTCAGAGATACTATGAATACAGTAAAATAATATTTATAAAGGTAAGACAACCAAAAACTAAATCCAAACCACACACACAGACGTCTCTACCATTTCAACAAACAAGCTGAAGACGTTTTACTTTTTTAAAATAATGTCCTTATATATTTCCTTTCAAAAAAGACAACTGTAATGAGAATCCATAAATCTTTTAAAAGGCAAAACAATCTTAGCATTCAAGCAAGCCTGCTTAAACAAACACCATTAATGAAAAACAAATGAATGATCTTCTCCCATTATTATTTGCTTCTAAAAAAATTTCTTGGCCTGATACTTCATTGCTCAATGCTAGGTATCAAAACCATATTACCCTACATGGGCTTTTATATAACAAAACTCTGTTTTTTTTTTCCTGTGGCAGAAAAAAGATCCCAGACCATCCGAATCCCACTTCCCTACACATGTGGCACTTGTGTTTAATTCCAGTTCGTTCATCAGGTGGGCCCAACTTTG
The DNA here is from genome assembly GCF_029962835.1 of Magnolia sinica. Lineage (NCBI taxonomy): Eukaryota > Viridiplantae > Streptophyta > Magnoliopsida > Magnoliales > Magnoliaceae > Magnolia > Magnolia sinica. The sequence continues at coordinate 4,008,463 of NC_080577.1, forward strand.
TATGTGCCATGGACTGAAAATCAGGCCAGTTGGTTCATCTATATGTGAATCACAACTTGATTCTTTTTAGCCATCCTTTAAAAAAGAAACACCTTCAAAAGGAGTTGGCATGATTTTTTGGGCCGCATGATACTTGCAGTTCAACACATCAAATGAACGAATTAGATCTTATACATATGCCACATTAGCATCATAGGAGAGTAGTGTCCAAGTGGGCCATTTCATCTCTCTAAATGAACCTAGGCACCCTAAAGATGTGCTCCTCCCCACTAACCTCATCAACCTTCACAATCCAATTGCTCTTGCGTGGGGTCCTCACTCTTTCCACACCAGCTTTCCTCTCCCTTTTTCCAAACTCATCACTCTTTCCTATCATGGTCACTTCCATACCCTTCCCTATGGGATGCTTCATTGATCTAACGGCTCCCATCATCCCACTCATATGGCCACCTAGACCTTTTCTCCCTCCCACTAGATTGTTGGCCACCACCACAGACCTCCTCGGATTAACATCCAACAGCTGAAGCAATGCCGAGTAGTTATGGGTCTTGCAGTCGACGAGGGAGAAGTCGATGTTCTTGTACTCTAGCAATAGCTCGAGCGGGTCACCCACCTTGAATTCGACAATGTCCTTGAGGCCTGAGTCCTTGATAGACTGCTTCAATTCTGGTAGTGCCTGCGCTTCTGGGACAATGCAGACAAGCCGACCGCCCGTTTGGCGGGCCGCAACCGCCAGGGCTATTGTCATTTTGGAGACGCCAAATGAGACTTCCACAATGAGCTGCGCGCACATGCCAGCCGCTAGGGCTGAAATGAACTCGTTGGTCGCCGGCTCGGCAGATTTGAATGAATTGTGATGGCGTTCATAGTCGAATTTGCACTGCATGGATAAGGGAAAGATAAACATTGTTAATGCATTCTACTCATTTGATAATTTTTTAATGAACTGAAAAGAAGAAGGAAATCGATTCTCTTCTTAGCTTATTGTTACTATTAACCTTTTGACATTTCTATTAAAAATAATTCTCGTGACCAATTAAAAAATGCTTTTATAATTCTTATTACAAGACTTTTAGATCATATATTTTATTTATTTTCTTAACCACTCTTGTGAAAGAAAAAAAAATCATTTAAAAAAACTACTATATATAGATTTTCATTATCAAAATAATCAGGTTACCATTAACCTTTTAACATTTCTATTGAAAACAACTTCATAACTAATAAAAGATCACTTCATCAATTTTAATTTCAAAATTTTTTATTATTGGTTTTTCATTTCTATTTTTCACATTAACCAATCCACAAATCCAATCTTAAATCATAGAAATTTGTTGCAAGTCCTGTAGAGTAAAGAAGGATGTTGCGTGAACAAGGAATTTCACTTGCACTTATTGGTATTAAAATCATTTGATCTTGATTGGTTAGTAGTGATAATCATGGGTGCGGCCTACAATTAAAAAAAGGTCAGTTGTGGGGCCCACCGGCATAACAAGTGGTGGTCCTAACATTGGACACGTGTCGGGTATCAACATCATTCAGGTGTAACAATCCCTTGATTAGGAAATTCAATGAAGTGATTAGACGATGTGGATATGGTCCTGGCAGTAGAACTTTAAATGGTCAGTTGGACCACTCAACCCGTCATGGATGGACGTGGATTGTCTGCAGACCCAGCCACTAGGAATATCCCTAGTGACCCAACGCCGTGGGGCCCACGTTGATGTATGTGCCCACAAAAATGAGGTAGATCCAAAGCTCAAGTGAACCACACCAAAGGGAAGAGTGGGGATGATGCCTTGTAACCTTTGTAGGGCCCACCATGGTGTTTAGTTGTTATCCAACATGCTCAAAAGGTCACACATATGTCGATGAAGGGAAAACACAAATATCTGCTTGATCCAAAGCTTCCGTGGCCCCTTAGAAATTTTCAGTCGTAGGCGCTCAATCCCAAGTGTTTTCTATGGTGTTGTCCACTCGAGCTTTGGATCTGTCTCATTTTTGAAATCATGCATTAAAATGATTTGGTAAAATGAATGGACGGAGCGGATATAACACATACATCATGGTGGGCCCCACAGATACCGGTTCACAATGCATTCCACTATTCATGGATCTGGTTCAGGCCAAAACATGAGAGCCATAAATGAGTCGGGTTGACTACTACCCGACTAGCCAACCTTACAATGGAACATAGGTCTCACATCCATGTGATCCAAAAAAAAAAAACACAGGATTGTAAGAATTCTAACCGTCCAATAGATGATCAGCAAAACAACGGTTAGGAGACAGAAATACAGCTATGGTCCACATTCAACCCATTCTATTAAATATTTTGCACTTGGTTGAATTTGGACCATTGTAATATCTTTGATGTTGCTATCTATTTCAGGGTTATATATTTTAAGGGTTAGAATCTCCGTCTCCTTTGTTGCATGACCATCAATCTATATAAACAGTAGGCCCCATGATGAAGATCACCTAGCACAAAAAGCAGGCTGATTCACTTATCAAGTGGTCCACACTATGGAAATAAAAGGATGCCCGATGGCCTGACTCAATATATAGGTGTAGTCCATTAAATGAGATGATCCACCAGATTTTTAGGGCAGTGGCCTTTGCTAACTATAGAAATTAAAAAATAAATAAATAAAAGGCTGATTTAAAACTTAGGTGGGCCATAAGACAAGAAACAATAAAATCATGCCTAGGACTTATCATTTCACATGGTATGGATGCTTTGTAATAGCCTGATTTTTTGTGGGTCCCGTCTTCCTAGTGGGCCACATTTAACAAATGAATTAAGTGGCATATACAACATGGTCAGCTCACAGAAAGTGAGAAAGGTTTATTGGTTGGGCATGCCCTCCTAACTATTCCTTATAGTGTGACCCACTTGAGTTTCTGTTCGGACTGACTTTTGGCCCCATCGCTTGTAGCGAATGATTGAGGCGGATATTATGCACGGTGAGTATCAAATCAGGTTGATTTTGTTACAAGTTGATCGGTCAGAGCTGAACATTAGGTTGAGTGGAATCAAGTCGCGTATTTGAGTTATGGATTAGGACATGGCTATTTCTAGCTTTACCCTAGAAAGTAGTATTCTAAAATTAAGAGTCTTCCTTAAATACAATTAAAAATCCTAATTCCATTAGACAATAGGTACTTCATATCTTGTATTGGAAAACTAGCATTATTGGTAAGGACTTTTCTGATTTACCAATGTGCAAATTAAGGATTTGTGTAATGATTATAAGTTACTTAACATCGGCTACATTTGACCATTAATTCTCACGTTTGGTTTATCCACGGTAAAATTATAATGATGATAGTTTTATATTATTTTGATATGAAATCATTACTAAAATATGCCATTACAGTTGCTTGATTAAAATTTTTCAAAAAGTGTAATAATTATAAATTCTTTTACTTTATTTTCTGAATACATGTGCATTTGTCCAATAATTCTTCCATTTGATTTGGCTGTGGCAAAATCACAATGATGACACAATTCCTTTTATTTACAAGAAATTTCAGCAAATCAATTCAAATTAAAGATTTATTTGAATGTAAAAGAAAAAAAATAAAAGAAACGAGAAAATAGATTACTATTTTTATAATGACTATATTGTAATTGTTAGATAACAAGTGACATATTTGATTTTAAAAGAAACAATCATTTTCTAAATACTATAGTTAAATTCTCATGCACTAAATATGAATAACTTTTGCAAGAGCTTCATTTAGATTTCATGCTATCTAAACAAATCTTCTAAAACAGAATATATGATCATCCGTGCTCATGGTACATCTTGAGAAATTACCACAGGATCATCGTGACAATTTTCTTCTCATTGCTTTGTTTTTATTTCCACCATTCAAACAGGCTCTAACAGATCATTTGGATACCTATAAAATTCTTAAGTCATAAAGATATTATTGGTAATCAAATTGCAGAGGCTAAATACATTATAACTAAAAAGATATTATATATAATAGTTGATACACACTCGTGCTATGTGGGGCCCACCATAATATATAAGTACATCCAATCTATCCATCATGTGCTTCCCTTGATGCTCACCTATAGTGTCTTGATTGTCAAATAGATCATATTAGAGGGAAGGATGGGCTGTCAACCATTAAAATCTTTCATATTGCATTTAGGGCCTAATACAGTGGGTGGAGGTCATCCAATTTATCTAGCATGTGCATGTTTTAATGCTCTTCTAAGACAAAAAACAATCAAAATCGTTTTTATATAATTTCTTAATTTTGATAGGATTTATCGTCCCAAGCCCTATGGTACCAACATCTATTTTATACATTGTCAAACACTTCATAAGTTAGCCAAACACATAACTTATTTATATATAAACAAGTTATCACTTAAATCCTGAATGGAATAGCATGTAAATAATTTACACTCGAAACTTTTTTTTCAGGCATCAAGTGCTTATAACTTATAACTTCACTATCTTCCAAATGACCATGTAATGATTATTTTGCATAATCTACTTTTATCTAAATAGTTGTAGATCAAGGAATCCAAATTCATTTATCTAAATTGTGTGCATTCAGTGATTAGAAAAACAAAAAACAAAAAAACAAAAAATATTGAAATCCCAATTCGAGTTACATATCTTCCATTTTATGCTAAATTCTAGTTATTATAATAAAATTTTCGAAAGAAAATATTTCTCCAGAGAGAGAGAAGAAGAAGAAGAAAGGGCTGTACCAGTTTCAGTGTATCGAGATAAGCATTGGCGGCTGATTTTGGTGACCATGCCATTCCAAGAATTCAAAAAGAGACTCCCAAAGATGCCCTTCTTCTATCCTTCTCTTGAATTCTCAATCCAAAACCTCGAAAAACAAGGAAAGCTTCTCGTTCGTTCGTTCCCTTGCTTAAGGAGAGAGAAGGAATTTTTTTCTTTCTTTTTTTATAAAAAAGGACGAAAGACGTTTGTTTCTGTCCTTTGGTTACGGGGTTTTGAAATGTAATTTTGGTTTGGGTTTGTTAGAGAGAGAGAGAAATGAGAGGTTCGAGATGGCACGTGTGCCGAAAAATGGGGAACGGATCGATCCCCTCGCCGATACTTCCGTTTGGACTTACGAGTTACGATTATGGAGGAATTATATGATACGTGGTCTGCATTTTCTGCATGGTATGCACCCATTTCCAGTCTCGACAAGTGGGGCCCATGGTTCGGTAATCAAGACCGTTGATTTGTTTTCTTTTATGCCACAGAGGATGGGCTACGCCTCATATTTTTAGTCTTAAATTTGAAGAGAAATACACCGATGGTCCACATTCAACTGAAACAAAGACCGATTATTGACCTTTGAGGTTTCAAATCTTGGAGATGCTTGTGGCCCACCTAAGATTGGAAATGGCTTGAGTTTTGGTGTGTCCCTGTATGCTAGTGGGTGGTTTGGATGACATGTAAACAACGCGGTGGAACTGTAACCATATGGTGGGCGTCCCCCAGTGTCCCTCATTGCTCCATCTGGTGTGGCCCACTTAATGTCACTCAAACATCACGGTGGGCCCCACAGCTTAGTAATTACCGTGCTCTGATCATTCATTGTCATAGGGTGCTGGGAATTATAACACAGACCAAATAGTGGGACCCACTGTCGATTGGTCACGACCATTAAAAAAGATTGATTAGATAGTCGTAGCAAGAAATTTACATCTCGAACATTGGGCTATAAGCCATCTCTAGTGGGCCCCAGTGTTTGGGCCGTTCTGATTTTGGACGCGGATTAGCTACTGACATGTTGAGTAGCGAGACTCCCACTGAAGTGACGTCACCAAGTTCTGAGGGTCCCATCATGATTATGTGTTGTATCCACACCGTCCATCCATTTGGAGAGATCGTTTTAGGCCATGATCCAAAGAATGAGGCAGATCTAAAGCTATAGTGGACCCCACCAGAGAATACAGTGGAGAGAGTGACGCCCAGCGTTGAAATCTTTCTAAGGTCCACTGTGATGTTTATTTGAGATCCAACCTGTTCATAAGTTAACATGGACATTAAAGAAGGTAAAAAACAAATATCATCTTGATCGAAAATTTTTGTGGCCCTTAGAAGTTTTTAATGGTGGGCGTCACTCTCTCCACTGTTTTCTGTGGTGGGGTCCACTATAGCTTTAGATTTGCCTCATTCTTTGGATCGTGGCCTAAAATGATCTCTCCAAATGGATGGACGGTGTGGATACAAAACATACATCATGGTGGGACCCACAGAACTTTGTGACGTCACTTCAGTACCGAGCCTCGCTACTCAACCTGTCAGTAGCTAATCCGCGTCATCTGATTTGAGGTGCATGCCTAATGACACGAATCTCATCATTTTATTTTAGAAAGGTACGAAGTAGCTTCTCACGAGGAGAGATTTGAAGAGACGATCCTCGAGATCAGGTCCATTCATCAGTGGGAACCCACCACGCGTGATAGTGTCAGTACTACATTCTTCTATGAATCTCAACTTAAACGGAGGAGTGTGATTTTGGTTTTTTATTTTATTTTATTTACAGTTATTTTAACTTGTTTGCGCCCAAGCCCAAAATCAGGCCCGTCCATGCATGAAGAAAGCGTGCAATAAACCATTCTCTCAAGCTGTTGGATCTGCTGAACGAATGTAGAGAGTTTTCCTCGCAGCTCTGATATCCCAAATTTCTTCACGATTGGAATCATCTGAATTTGGATGTCTGGTATATCATTTTCCCTGCCTGTTTGCATGTAGAAGGCTAGGATTGTCCCATGGGGAGATATTTGTTATCCATGGAAGAGCCTATCAGATTAGATTAATGGCTAGGATAGCTGAACTATATGTCCTGCTTGATCAGATTCAGCAATTCATTTACAGGATGACATAAGCCTCGTCAGTTTAATAGTTACACACGAGGGTAGGTGACACGTGCAAGAATCGGATCCCAGCGAAGGTAACACAAATGAAGCTATAATCACCTGTAAGCCACACGCCAAAAAAGTCTAAACCCCTCTGGTTTGGATTTTATTGGAGTAACCTAACCCGTGAGTCTGTATCAAATGACGAAAATACCCTCACACGAGTTCGTTTTGCCCAAATGGGGGGGCGCACAACATGTATAAATGGCATCCAACACGTCCATCAAGGTCCCTCAAATAAGTCTTGGAGAGGCCGAAAATAAAATAAAATAAAATCATTTATGAAGAAACAATAAAAGGTGGGCCACCAGATAGTCGGATCAGCCTGATTTTTTGTGTGCCCCATTTCCATAGAATGACTAAACTGAACAGGTTGGATGAAATACACGGCCCCCAGTAGGCATGCGCCTGTGCAACGAGTTGCAGAGTGAGATTGAAGCAAAACAGTCAACTGATCAACGACGACCCGTTAGTCAAGGTACGTATGTCACAGTACATACCTGTCCATGAACAATATGAACACATACATCTGTATTGGACTTGAAACAGCCTAAAGGGCAATACAACCCAGTATCGGTGGTGAAACAATACAGTGATTTAAAAACCCCATGTTAATGGACAGCAGGGGGAATCTGCAACATTCTTAAGTAAAAGATAGGTGAGGTACTTGCAGTAATCCCAAAAGACCTGGAGGCAGGTGTTTACAAATTATCCATTAACGCCCACAAACACAGGCTCTGCTATGGTAAGGTGGTGATGACGATCGTAACAGTAAGACCCACACACATACTCCAGCCGACGGAAGCGATGTGGTACAGCAGTGTATTGTATCATTTCCCAAAAAAAGTGACATTACATGCCACTACACTACGCTGATGGTATAGGGAATGCTGTACTATATCATCTCTGTTGATGGTCAAAGGAATACTCTACCCAAATAATAACAGCCAAACCCACTCACGAAGAATAAAATGATAATAACATAAACAAGCTCAAAATTTCTCTAACCTAAATATATAATTCAAGTTTGTTGTAATTACATGCAGTAAATGGAAAAGAAAAATCAAGAGAAAAGGGTCTAGCCAAGAAAAAGCATAACAAAGGACTCGACAAATTCCAAAGCTTTCATTCCATCCCTCCATCCATACCACTAGAGATGAGAGAAGCATGAGTGCCATAACCTATGCAATCTTAGCCCTTGAGAAATCCATCTCCGGATGCTGCAAACGAGAATTGAGAGAGAGAGGTCAGGATATTATTGACTACAGGAAGAATGAAAAGAACGAAACAGCAATCAACTATTAAATATGATTCTTGTTTTTTACCTCAGCCATGAATTTCTTGAGAATCTCTTGCTTCTGCATCTCATCACTAGTAGGCAGACCCATTGATTTCTGTCGCTGATCAAACTGTAAAGAATGCAGAGAATTTCAATAACCAATAGGCAAAATATCAAGCCTGCTCATAATCAAGGAAATGTGTCCAAGGTAGTAAGAAAATGCAGAATAGAATAAAGATTAGGAGAATCAGCAAGATGAAATAATCATAGGAGCCTTTTTCAATTGTTTGTTAGTGTAGCGACAAAAACTGCATAAAGAAAGAATCAGCAAGATGAAATAATCGTAAAAACCCACAATATTTTGACACTGGAATCCATAGAATCTAGCAGATAAATGTTTAAACCTAGTAACACATCTTCCATTCACAAAGGACCATGTCAGCTTATCAAGCAGAGTCTTCTAGGCTGAGCGCCAACTTATTAAACAATGGCATTGAACAATGAAGAATCAGTAAATTACCATCATTTTTTCTACTGTCTGCCGAGTTTCAGGATCCAAGTCAGACAGTTTGCTGTTTTCAGGCTCAACTTTCTGTGTATCGACTTCAGGGTCACCTTTAATCAAGGATTTCCACCACTCCATTTGATTTTGCTTGGTCAAAAGAATAGAAATGAACTTCCCATCCTCTGCAAAATGTCGTTGTGGCCATTTTCCATCAAGTAAAAACCTATCACATGTAATTAAGAACATCCTTTTATAAATGCCCAGATCAATAATGACATACCTATACTCCAAAAGCAGTCATCCACTTTAACAGATGCATGAAGCTCCCCCTGAGAGTATCAAAATGCCGTTATGGGTGAACAAGTGGAATAGGAAGCAAAGAGAAGAAATAATCCAATTGATGGGTACAAAAAGGAGTTTGTTTCAATTTGTTTCTTTCTTTTCTCTCTTATTAATTTCTGTTCGGATAATTGAAACATGTCTTAATAAAACTAGCAATTCTGTTCATCAAGAAATTTGGGTCAAAAGTGAATGCGTTTTGCCACTAGTAAGAAAACGAAAAATCAAGCACACTTACATCAATAACAGGAGGATGACCCTTCAATCCAACCTTCAGATGGTTTTTCTTTATTTCGCAATTGATAAACCTTGACTTAGTTCCCTCAGGAATTGGAATGGTAACAGTAGCCTCTTGCAATGTTTGAATCCAGGAATACTTTTCTAGATCCAGGCCATTTCCCGAGTTCGGGTCTGTTCAAGTGTAAGAAAAAATAAGATAAAATAAAATAAAAAATCAGAATCTAGTAGCCCTCCAAAGTAGATCAATTTAGAATATAATTGTCTTAAACAGTACTCATAATAACCACAATTGTAGCAGTAGGAATAGCAGCAGCAGTAATAGCAACAGTAGTAACAAATTCATTTCAGTTAGGAACAATGACAAATGGGTACCAGCATCAGGGTGTAATGATGAAGAAAAGAAGAATCAAGCTACACCCAAGTCACTTTTTCACTAGTGAAGTATTCATGTAACTTGGATAGCTGGCTGTTATGACTAACTATAAAAGGAAATTTAATAATTTAACTCAAAATAGAACATGATTAGTTCCACACTGTTACAAATTTGAAGCAATTTGGCTTTATTTTGCATTAAATTCAAGGCTTTTGGATCAGACATCATTAGCAAATGCAGATTGGTGGAGCCACATAAGCATTGCATAAGCTTTGAAAGATAGAATATTGCCCAATGTTGCGAGGTTCATCAGCATTGTCTTTGGTTAGGGTTTGCAGTTGTGAATTGACTAGTGAGATGACCCTCTTAATTGGAGTGTGTTTGTTTTGCTTTAGGACTGAATGCTCCTCTGGAATATTTTGTAGGGTTCATTCTCAACCCTATTGAGGTACTTTCCTAACTAATTGACTCAGTTCATTTTCTACCATTTGGTTAATGTTCTGGTTACTTGATCATATATTTGGATTATTTGGTCTAGTAATTTGTTTCCTGGGTTTGCTGATCCATGAGACCTTTTGACGGGTTTACTACGATGTTTTTAAAGTTGATCTAAAGACTATAAATTGGTGAATTCAATTATTTGATCTCTTCAAGTGCTTCAGGGTCGACCAGAATCAGATAGAGTGCTTGACATATGTAACTGTAAGAAACTAAAACTTTCATAATGATAGAGGAAATTCACTCAGGTTTCTTTAGATGATCCTAGCCATGACTGATGCTTTGGGAGATCCATAAGGAGGTCGGCACTTGCAGGGAAGCCCATTTAAATACTAGAAACAGCATGTCAGAATGGATGTAAGAATGGTGTGTAACATCCCGAAATTTGTTGCTCAAGTACATACTCGTGCCCAAGAATTCCGAGTGTTAATAATGTAAAGATTTGGATGCTTCAAAATCTTATCTCGATATCCTTTCCATTTAGATCACATCCCGTTACATTCACGAAGGTAATCATTCACAAGAGTGAAATCAACCGTATTTATTATTAAATTAAAAGAGTTCAACCAATTATCAAATGCCCTCTCAATGGGGGCTTATTATATTATCGAGTTCGCAGCGGATTTATAAATTTAAAAAATGAAAAAACTAAATCATAAAACTATCTTCTTATTCAATCAATATAATCCTGCATTGGGATATGGTCTTCTGGGTCTTCGATCTGTATATCACTGCATCATCTGTACGGTTGGAGAGGGTCAACACCCTACTCATAGTGATGGCTATCCTTTAATATTAGCAATAATTCAAGAGATCCATAAACATAATGTAAGGGTTCTGATACGTCTCGTACTCCACTACTACGGAAGGTATCAGTATGCACAAACAACCTACATAAGATGCATGCCTAGCAAAGTACGTGTGGTTCATCACACATAGCGATCATCACAATGTGGAAAACAATTTAAAGCTATCGGACTTTCCCCGCATCCCATATTACGAAGATTCGTCGGCGTGTCCAACGTTAACGTGGATTTACGCAGACGCCCCAGGGCAGCACAACACATGGATCGAATGAATTACGTGACACGATTTGTTCATGGAGCGACTATTTGCGACATCCAATTCCGGAAGTGATGTAACACGCATTGCGAATTATTTACATTGATTTATGCACCACTACCCAAAATCCATGGAATTATGTATCGACCAAGGGGGTCGCCACTCGAACTGCATTACGTCCAAGATGTTTATTCGATCGCTAGAAGTGGGATTTCCACATTAGTACTTGCGTACAAGATAGTGATGTGGTGTTTGAATTGTGCATTTAAAATTCGCAGTGAATTCAGATACTTGAATCATATAAGACAGGTGAAATCAATCCAATTTAAAATTGTAAAGCTAAAAGAAAATAACCCTCACATAATTCATAAAGATCACGAATAATTAACATCACACCTTAACCATAATTCCCAAATGATAAATAATTGATGGTGGTAAATTAAATATTTACAGAGAGGATTCATAGTAACATAGAGGCATGTGAAAGAACAGAATAAATCAAACCAACTCAAGTTAATGTAAGCTTAAAGGAAATCCCTCACCTTTAATATTTGTGTCTTCTTCGAGTGTGAGTATGTGTCATAAAGTTGGAATCTTAACCTAGCGTTTTAACAATTTGAATGGTTAGGTTCTTCTATAAATCATCTTGGGTTAGTATATGTCTTACCAACGTGATTGCATAGCTATGAGGTTAAGAGGCTTAACCTTAACTCTTCTCAACTTGAGTCTATACTCGGATTTCCCGGCTGAGTCAACTCGTTTCGACTCGGTCTTGGGTGTCTTGAATCAGGCAGTTGGAAGGGAAGAGAGGAGGAAATCTAGAAAGAAGAGAGGGCTGGTTGTGGGCCTACCTTGGTCTAGTTTGACTCAGTAATTCAGCGAGTTTGCAGCACTTGTTTTCCCAAACTTCGTTTCCTTTCTCTTGTTGTCGTGTGGTTCCTTCTCCTTCTCTTTCTCTCTTTCTCCTTCTGTATGATTTTCCTTTTCTAATCCACACTAGGCTTTTATAGCTTCCAATCCAGCGAAAAGGAAGTCCCAACCGGAAGAGCTTCGTTTTACGCAGTCTTCCGTCACTGGCTTGCGCGTGGGTTCAAACTCATATTCCAATTGTTGTGTTTGGTCCTATATATTTGTTGGGGGAGGTTTTCTTGAAGAAGGGCTATCCAATGGACACCTTCAATCAACTCCTGATCGTTTATCGTTGATCGTGTTACTTGGCGTGTGATCAGGCAGATGGCCATCGTTTTACTGGCAGATTGATTCTCAACTTTTCTTGGTTTGAGACGATCCTTTCGAACGGTTTGATATTGCTATCCGATGATCCCTAGCCCACAGGATTCTTGATCTGTTTACGTTGCTTTCTTGCAATGTAATTTTCAGGGATCTTGCAGACGCAATTTCCGGAGATGTGGTTTGTGTGAGGAAAAATGGCGGAATACCATATTCTCCTCTTCCCTGTGTTCCTTTCGGACGGCTTGGGTAGGGTCAGAATCCCACTCCTCAAGGTTTGGAGGGTTCAGATCGGCAAGACTGCCAGTGTAGGAAGGATGGAAGGAATTCTGTTTTGGTTGCTGGTTTTGTGCGGCACTTTGTTCAGACGGACTGGTGTAGATGACATTGCTTCTCTGCGTCGGGAGTTATCGAGCTCTCTGGTCGTGGGAGGGAGTTGTGTCCGATGGACGGTTTGGATTTGGTCACAATGTTGTGATGGTAGGTTCCATCCTCTTTTGCAGGTTGGTGTCCGGTTCAAAATCTCGAAGATGGAAGCGTGAAAGACGGGAGAGGACCTTTCTCTTTGGGAGAGTCCTAGTCAAACACTATCTGACTGGCTCTTTAGTTTGGGTGGTCCGTGGGTGCACTTAGTTTGTACACCCGAATTTCCGGTTTTGGGCCCTACGTAATGTTATAGTTGGATCCTCACCGTCCGTTTGATCATTTGGTGTGTATAGGTCCTTGAGTTCAGGACGAGGTTGGCATGAGGTTTAAGTGGCCGTGTTTCATTGTTCTTAGGTTTTAACCTTGGCTTTCTTTGGAATCTGACAGTGAGTTCTCTTGAGTCTGACTATGGTTTGTGATTTATTTTAGGGTGAATTTGAGGTTACTTGTATTGTGTTGAAAAGAGTTTAGGATATTACATGGTAGCAGCAACAAAATGTAGAAATAATGCGAGGGCATTTTCACACCGGGCTCAAGTGGGGTGGCCTATGGGATGCAGGGGGCATACTCGGGGTGGGAGGTCCGCATAACCCATGGATTTGGGGCCCGTGTGAGGCGAAACTCATGGATTTGGGGCCCACGAGAAGGGTTCGGCCGAGGACCTAACCCATAGATTTGGGGCATGAGCTATGAAATAAAGGGATTAATTCGTCATGCTATATCAGTTTGAGCTTTTAGAGCAAGTGGTTAATTGTCTTGCATCAAATTGGTATCAGAGCGAAATGTCTTCATTTTATTTCGGTTTTCAGCAAGGTCTGGTCGAATCATCTAGCTCAGCCCAATCATAACCTATACAGACAGGTCAGGTCAGGTAGGGTTCAACCCGAGCCTAACCAATTTACTTAAATGGACCACGTTTTCTAGCCCAACTCTGAGCTACTGCCTATTTAGCTTGCATTGAACCTGCCTCAAAAGTGGTGGGTCAATTGACTCATGGGATGGCCCGACCCATTGCCAAATGTCAGTCTAGTCATCGTGTGGATCTACTAGGAGTCAACCTTGGTTGTCTGATGGTCTAGGAAAGGTTTCCATGTGGTGTGGCTAGAGTGTGCAACCATTGCAGCCAGTTAAGCTGGAGGATGTCGGCCTTGGTAAGCATAGTCCATGCGGTGGAAGCATGATGCTTTGATGGCCAATAAAACCTAGGTTCTCTGTCTTAGACCTGTTAACCATATTGTTATTGATAACGAGTGGGTTTACAAGGTGAAACAAACCTCAACGGGTGAGGTTGATCGATTTAAGGCAAGACTGGCAGCTATTGGCTATCAACAAGAGAGTGGCATAGACTATACTAAGACTTTTAGTCCAGTCATCAAGCCTGCAACTATTCGGATTGTTCTTACTCTTGCCATTCAATTTGACTGGACTATCACTCAGCTGGATGTTTCTAATGCTTTCTTACATGGAGTGTTACAGGAGGAAGTATATATGGAGCAGCCTAGAGGTTTTGTTAACTCAGAATTTCCTGATTATGTCTGCAGACTTAAGAAATCGCTTTATGGCCTGAAACAGGCTCCTCGGGCTTGGTTTATGAAGCTGTCCCAGTCACTCTTGGAGTTTGGTTTTACCTCATCCACTGTGGATTCCTCTTTGTTTGTTTATCACAACGATGATGTTCATTTGTTCTTTCTCATTTATGTTGATGACATCTTAGTAACCGGGACACATCAGGCCATGATTTCTTCCCTCATCAGTCAACTCCAGCTTCAGTTTAAGATGAAGAACCTTGGTGACTTGCATTTCTTTCTTGGCATTCAAGCTCATGGGGACTCTTCTGGTTTACACTTGAGGCAGACTAAATATATTAATGATCTTCTCCATCACACTAAAATGGCAGGAGCTAAACCTTTTCCTTCACCATGTTCATCAGGATTTCCGTTGTCCCTTACTAGTGGCGAGCCACTTACTGCTGATCAAGTGACAGAATATAGGCAAACGGTTGGGGCATTGCAATACTGCACCCTCACCCGTCCAGACATCTCATTCTCTGTCAACCAACTCTGCCAATTTATGCATTGTCCCACTTCCTCTCATTGGTCTGCAGCCAAAAGAGTACTAAGATATCTTAAGGGGACTATCATCATGGCTTATGGTACACAAAAGGTCCTCTATCTCATCAGGTCTTTTGTGATTCTGACTGGGCAAGGAATCCTGATGATCGTCAATCAAGTACAGGCTATGGTATTTTCCTTGGCTCATGCTTGGTGTCTTGGTCAGCTAAGAAACAACCTATGGTGACTCGGTTCAGTACTGAAGCTAAGTACCAAACTCTTGCCTTTGCCACTGTTGAGTTGTATTGGATACGGATGCTCCTGCAAGCTCTTTGCATTCCACTTGCTGCTTCTATTCTCTGGTGTGATAACATTGGTGCTTTAGCCTTGGCTTCCAATCCTGTTTTCCACACCAGAACTAAGCACATTGAGGTGGATTTTCATTTCATTCAGGAGAAGGTTGCTAACAAGGACATTTCCCTTCAGTTCCTTTCCACACAAGACCAGCTTACTAATGTGTTCACTAAGGGGTTTAAGTTCAGCTCGGTTTTGTCTTCTTAGAGACAAGCTGCAGGTGTGTCTCCCCCCTTCCAGCTTGCGGGGGGGTGTAAAGCAGAAAGCATTCGTAACTTTGACTAAGATCACTGATAAAAACAGTCAAATCCCTTGATCTTCTCCAACAACCTTAACAAACCTGATCTCTCTCTCTTTTGTAATTTTAAAGTTCAAATCAAATGTTTGTTAGGGTTGTTATTTCCCTCTTTGTTTGTAAATTCAAATCTCTCGTAACCTATAATATCCCAAGTGTATATATATGTCACATACCTTTCGGATCTGGTCATGAAGCCAGAATTCCAAACAGTTCCAAGCAACCTTTGCAGAAGTGATGCCATAAACCGAGGGTGCCACCTTATGAGAAAGAGTGGCATTAATCCAATCAAGAACAAACTGATCCTTTTTTGTGTCATAAAAGAAAAGTTGGATTGAGATTAGAGGTCTGTCTTCCCTGATCATCTGAGAGGAATTTACCTAGGCACGGTTCTGAACCATCCACGATGCCCATCAAATCATTACTTTTGAGTACAGGAACAATTTGTAATAACCACATGAGATAATTCTCCCTATCAAGCTTAGCCGAAACAAGTTGACTAAGGTTAGGAGCAACAAAAGCAACAGCATAAGAGTTTGAAGAAGAGGTAGCCATGAGGATAGGATAGGAGAAAATATATGAATCAAACGTGAGTCAAGGTCTCTGATACCATGACAGAGATTGAACTGTTTGGAATTCTAGCTTCATGACCAAATCCGAGAGGTATATGGCATATATATACACTTGGGCTCTGATGCCATGACAGATCCGAGAAAATATATGGATATTGTAGGTTATAAGAGATTTGAATTTACAAACAAAGATGGAAATAACAACCTAATAACAACCCTAACAAACATTTTATTTGAAATTTAAAATTAAAAAAGAGAGATAGATCAGGTTTGTTAAGGTTGTTGGAGAAGATCAAGGGATTTGACTATCTTTATCAGTGATCTCAATCAAAGTTACGGATTTTTTTGCTTAACAGTTACTACAATTTAAACTAACCATGGTTTGGCTAGTTGTTTGGCAAGTTAATGTTAGTCGAAGTTGGCGACAGGGAGTTGTTTCCCGAGCTAAAGTTTCAGCGGGATTTTTCCGTGGGTTTTCTAAGCAAGATTTGAGTCATATTTAGGTATTATTCTAGAGTTTCTTTTATATTTTCATAGGTATTTACTATGCTCTCTATCCTAGATCGGACATCAACCAGTTTCTTTCCCTCTCTCTGCCTGGCCCGTTGTGAGAGAGAGGGAGAGAGAGGGGGGGGAGAGAGAGAGAGAGAGAGAGAGAGAGAGAGAATAACTTTTTGTTAGCCAAGTGGTTTGGAGTGTTTACTCCTAAAGTAGAAATCACGGGTTTAAGCTTTGATAAACATAGTTACTTTTTTTATATATACAAAATGATCGTTCCCATATTTGACTGGGGTTTAAGCTTGACCCAGCCCGTTGTGGAGACTGGCATCCAAAGACTCTGAACCAGTGGGACTGCCTGGTTCGTGTGTTATGAAGTAATTTGGGTTGATTATTGAGTGAAATTTATCATTACTTGTCTCCTAATTTAGCAGGGTACTTTAGTCACGAGTTTGCTAGTGTTGGTTTCCGAACAAAATAGTAGCGAACTAGAAGGCTAAGTTAGAAGTCTTTTACTTTTATCAGTTGAAATTGATTAGATGTGCAGCCTCGATTTTTTACAAACTCTAGGGTTTATGCTCTTCTCAGTTTTAACCTATAAATATTATATTATAGATGAGATATTATATTTTTTTGAGAGGTAGATAAACAAGAGGTGATTTTTTTTATTAGGGGCATTCTCTAAGCCATGGGAAGGTGATTTCCTAAAAAACTACAGCATGTGACACTCAATACAAGCATAGTGTGAGCTATGCTCATATCAGGTGTGATTCTCTGTATCTAGTTGATGTGATGTTCAATAAAAAAAAACAATTTTATTCACTCATGTTATTATTTGTCTACCATAACTACAAGCTGAGATCGCCTGCTGATCGGGAACCAATAATAACAGTCATAATCCAGAATCAATAAGCTATTATATGCAGCAATAAGCAATCGTGTGGTACCGTAATGAAGCAAGAAGGACACCCTCTGTTAATTTAGTGATTCAAACAACTACAAAATCCAACAGCCAGTTAAACGAGGGAATGGAGGTGCAACACTTAGGAAGTCATTCCAGTCTCATTATCTGTGTCTGTAAATTTCAGAACCGTAAAATATAAATCTCAATTGAAGATTTTTTACATTGTAATCTAACAAAAGCCAGAGGGTAGTTAGTAGTCACATGACTTAATGGTACCCTAGACTTGTATGCCTAATGCAAGTGCGTTGAACACTCTAACTTAACATAATAGGCTGTGGGGTATCTTAATGTGAGGCATGACATATCTCTCCAATGTGCGCGCGCACAACTAAATAGGCAATAGGGTAATTGATTTTGTAGCAATCCCTTGCAATCAGCCTGTCTTTTCCATTCCTCTCTAATTCGTTATGCTCGACTCTACTAGAGTCCTGCACTAATTGCTAACTAGAGTCCCACTTATGGAGTCCTCTACTGGAGTCCTGCTCTAATTGCTAATTGGAATCATTTACCGGAGTATTGCCCTTCCCGTTGCTGCATTTCCATTCCCTTCTATATACATGCACTAACTGCTATTAGCCTTCATGAAATTGTTATTTACTGCAATAGCTAAGTCCCAAAAAAAAGGGGATTACCTGTCTCTGACACTTAAACAGGATCCCCCTTCCTTGAGACATGAACTCCAAACCTACCTGGTTTTTTGTTGTTGTTGTTGTTGTTGTTAACTATGGCTTACTAGTTCTTTATAGCATATAGAACAAACCATGCCAGTTGAGCTACAGAATAAATGAAAATACAAGAAGGATTCATAAAAATATGAAGTTTCACATCAGATGAAGACTGCCTATTGTTTTTCCTTTTAAGCAAAGGTATTTGCTTTCTGTGCATTCTAGATTTCTAGTCCATGTTACTGCTACCCTAATGTCATCAAGCTCCTCTACACAAAGGAAAACCCCACGCAGAGTGTTGAATGAGGAATTAAAATAGTCAAGATGCAAATTCATGTGGTGGAGCTCTTCATCTCAAAGATTTAACAGGCTGTTCTTGAAAATTCATTTATTTTACTAATAATTTGAGGGGACTGAGATATTTTGTCTAAAAGAAAAGGGGATGGAGGTGCATAATCATCAGCCCCATACAGCTAGCCAACATGCATATAATTACTTGTCCTGTTTGTGCATGTGGCTATGAGCGGGCCCCACTGTAAAGCATGGCTTAAAGGATTTTTGTTACTCTCTCAAACTGATCATCTAACCATATCAATCCCCTATTGTACTACTCCACTATCTATTTTTAGTGCTTCTCCTCTAAATTCTTCACATTAAGGGCTATATATACATATATATATATATATATATATATAGAGGCTGTGAATTAATAGCCGGATCCACCAACTCCAAAGCATTATAAAAGCTCTATGCAATGCAACTCCAACCACGCAAACCCAGCCTTCACTCATACCATACTTTTAATGTTCTGAAATCTCCATATGCAGGCAATTGGAAAAAAAAAATGATAAAAAATAAAAAACAGAAACCACTCAGCATAGCAACCCACAACTTGCTCTTTAAATAGAAACAAGAAAGATCGAACAAATAGAAGCATAAATAAAAAAGATTTTTCTTACCCCTATCAACACCAAATAAATAAACAACACAGTTTGCAGGACTGCCTAAAATTGTAACTTGCAGACCCTCCGCTTTGCGTGAGCACAACCCATGCAATAAGAATTACTTATCTGGTGGTCCCGTCATGAAAGGCCACCATGCAAAAATTGAATTGGGCCATACAATCAATGGAGTTTTGCTCATAGAATGTGCGCCGCTGAAATTATAGTTTAACATTCCGATTGCAGGCAACACTAGGGACCTGATGCTCATCCAATCAATTGAAGTGGGACATCCCCAGTGGGGCACAATGGATGAACAGATCCAATAACAGAAGGTAGGCTACATGTACAGTGTTAGATAATTATAACAAAAACAAACATTATAGCGGTGACATAACCCTCCCCCAAACAACAACACATGGTATCCCAGGTTGATAGCTCATGTAAGTGGGGTCTATGTTTCATGCCCCAAAATCCTCTCAGAAGGGATGAACCTAGCCCGAAAGCTTGAACCTTTTCTCTCTTTTGAACATGGAAAATTGCTGTATTTCTATTCTCAACCATCGATTTTGCAGGCCAACAATCAAAGGATCAGGATTGTGCAGTTGAGGAGATACTTAGGCAGGATCATCCAGAATGGGGGCCCATTAGATCAACAGTCTATAACAGAGAAACATGGACTCACTACAGCAAGAACAAAGACGGAATGCAAAACCACACTTGCGCACATCCTGATTGATTACATTTGCTGAGCGAGAGCTGTGTGGGTGGAACTTTCATAAGATTGACCGTCCATCAGGTACACTGCCTCATGTTCATCGTGGAACCCAAAAATCATGAACATCCAACACTCAGATGGGCCACACCATAGGGAACAGTTGGGATGGGACGCCCACCATTAGTTTTATGTAGTGCCCACCACGGTGTTTGCATGCCATCCAATCCATTCATCTGATGAGTCACCTCAGGATGAAAGAAATACCCAAAATTATCAGTATTCCAAAACTCAGGTGGGCCATGCCACGTTAATTTAGAGGTTTTAGGTATACCTTTATGGGGTGGCCTAGTTGAATCATACTGATTTTTGGGATCAAGGCCAAACACGGGTTGGTCCACCTAGTGGATGGGGTGGATTCATGCACATTAAGTAGTTAATCCCAGCAAGCGTTTTCCAAAACAAAACTAGGACAAGCAAGAAACCTACTATTAACTTTCTCCTTTCCGTTTTCCTCTGCTGTTGCAGCTTTCTCCGTTTGAATATCCTTCGGCAACACTTCGGCGATCTTCTTCGGAACCTCCTCTTTCTTTTCTTTCGGAACCGTCGACGCCGCAGTCGCCTCCGCCTCTTTCAGCCGTTTCTCCGCCTTCCTGCCGTCCTCCGAACGCCGCCTCTCTTCGGCGGCAGCCTTCTTCTTACGCTCCTCAGCGTCCTTCGCCTTGGCAGCCGCGACAGCGGCCAAGAGCTTCTCCTCGACGGCCTGGTCCTTGAACAGATCGGATTTCCGGCGGAGGAAATCGATCGCGATCTCGAGGAAGCCGAGAGGGTTTTCACGGTCAAGGATCGGCTTCAGTACGTCGTCATAAGATCGGACGGAGGAGGAGCTTCCTGAATGTTCTGGAGAGGGTGGAGAGGGTTTCTGCTGCTCTTGGGACTCTTGAAGCTCTGATATGATTGCCATCACTTTTGAGAGAGAGAGAGTGAGAGTTCTGCTCGGATGTTCAACAAAGCTGAGGAGGGTGGAGCTTTTATATATAAACGGGAAGCGGATTGGCTGCTGTACCAAACACCACCGAACTAGCTGGTGTGTAAGTGTCGTGCGAAGACGAGTGCTGACGCTCCTCGAGCTCCGGGCTGTACGAACGGTTAAAAGAGATCAAAGTTATGTGGGCCTCTCAATAATGTGTTTATTATATCCATGCCGTTCATACATTTGAAGAGTTAATTTTAGGGTTATTATTCCAAAAATGAGTCATATCGAAAGCTCAGATAGACCACACCACACATAGATTTGAGACAATGATTCTCACCTTTAAAACATTCGTAGGCCTACCGTATTCTTTATTTCTTATCCAATTTGTTCATATGGTAAAAAAGACATAGATTAAAAGGAAAACTCTATATATATCATATTGATCCAAAACTCATGTGACCCTAAAAGGGTTTCAATGGTAGACATTCAAGCCTCCCACTGTTTTTTGCATTGTGGTTCACTTGATATTTGGATATGTCTTATTCTAAGGTTTAAGACTTGCAACGAGCTCTCTAAATGGATGGACGGTTTGGATATAACACATACTTTATGGTGGGACTCATGGAACTTGGTGACGTCAACACATCAGCCAGGTCGGTGGTGTGTGACACACCAGCCAATCCGCTTCCAAATAAACGAGGGTTCTGGCCTTTACTTAAAGCAGAAGAAACATTGTTTTACGCAGTGGCCCGGGTCTGTGGGTCCCACCATATCCTAAATTTAATATCTATTCCGTTCATAATATTCTATGCTCGACGTTAGGTGTTATAGTAAAAAAAAGACTAGATACGAAACTTATATGGGACACACCAAATGGAACGGTATGAATGCGATGCCCACCATATGGGAGCTACCATGTGGTGTCTCTTACATCCAAACCGTTAATCAGGTCTCACCGACCAGGATGAAGAGAATATAAAGAATTTTGATCCTTGATGAAAGGGAGAAAAATAAAAACTTACGCTAGAGGTTTTGAGAGCCATTTAACATTTTTTTTTCCGTTGTTATAGCACATGTTAGCTTTTAATCAAGCTTATCGTTTGTTTATCCGGTTTAAACAGTGGCTTTCATCTCATGGACGGAGTAGATTTCACATGTACCGCGTGGTGGCTACAAAAAACTTCTCTGTTTTACCGTGCAGGTGGTACAGACGATTCTGGTCCGTGGGTGCCGGATCCCATGCAACACCTCTTCTACCAAGTGCGTGCGGGACGGGAACGGATTGGCTACTCGCCCTGCCATCAGCCCCGTGGCTGGTGGTCGGTGCTATGTGGGCCCCACCATCATGTGTGTGTTTCATCCATTCCGTTCATACATTTTTTAAGATTATTTTAGGCTTGATCCAAAAAATTAGAGGAATATAAATCTCAGGTGGACTACACCACTGAAAAACAATAGTGATTGGATATCCACCATTAAAATCCTCCTGAGGCCCACTGTAATTTTTATTTGACATCCAATATTTTTATTAGTTCATACAGACCCAGATGAAGGTAAAAAACAAAGATCAGCTTGATCCAAAACTTTTATTGTCCCCAAAAAGCTTTTAATGGTCTACATTCGTTCAACACTGTTTCATGTAATGTGGTACAATGGAGATTGGGATATACCTCATTTTGTGTTTATGTCGTAAAATGATCTAGAAAAATAAATGGACGGCATGGATGAAACACATACATCATGGTGTGGCCCACATAGAACCGTCCATCAGCCATTGGCTGGTGGCAGGAAGAGTAGCCAATCCGTTTCCGGGCGGGACGCGGATTGCGTACTACCCGCCCGTCTGTAGCCATGGGCAGTTCTATTGGCGGACCCACCATGGTGTATCCGTTTATCCACGCCGTCCATCCCTTCTCTCATCTCATTTTAAGGTATGTGAACAAAAATAAGGCAGATACAGCGCCCAAGCCGACAACACCAAATAATAAGCTTAGTTACATTAAATGCACAAGCATTAAATGCAAGAGTCGTACGTTTCCCCTTCAGGGTTGTTTTTTCGCTCATAACTCGAAATTATCTAAGATACCGCATGGATAAATAGATATCAACACAGTTCGCCGCGCCACATAACTGACCCTTCGTGGCTAGAGAAGGGCGGAGTTAGTGTGTAATATATAAAGTCTGTGGGACCTACTATGTTGTGTATGTAAAATTCATTCCATTTCAATTGCAGATATTAAGTCCAAGTCAAAAAATCAGCTATGGCCTGCACCGCATGGAATAATGGGGGATGACACACACACACTTCCCCTACTATTTTCTCCGCATGGCCTTTTGTCATGGCCAGACTAGAATTAACTTGAGTTCAACCCGTTTACTTATGGCCCATGCCTTTGGATCTCATCCTTGTTCGAGCCTGATTAACTTAGCTTGGGCCCTTCTTTTATGTTGGTTTTGCATCTGTAAGTTTTAAACCCCATAAACAACCATGTCACAACACAAAAGATAAAATCCTGTTTCAGGAGTAGGATTGAATACGGGCTTAGCTGGCTCAACAAGCCCACGCTTTGGTCTGGGTTTTGGCTTAGTCTTTAGGTTGATGAATCTGATCAAGCGAGGATTTGTAGCCTCATTACTAATCTTGAGTTACTTAGTGCCACATAATTCAACGCTAAGAAAATAGAATGATAAGATAATAAAATGTATCAATGATCCATATCTAACGTTAAATAGGCCAGGCCGGGTCATTGGGTTTTGGCTCCGCAAAGTGACGCGAGCTTGGACTGAAATGTTAGGCCTGTGGTGGGTCAGGCTCAGGCCCAAAATTTAAGTCTGTTTTTAAATCGGGATGGGCTCAGGCTTTGTCTAAAACCCCGTCAACTAGGCCATGATGCGGAATGGGTCAGAGTCATCTGAGTCCCGAGTCATCAATACAGCTCGACGAGCGTTTGCCTGTAATTTGTGAGTTCTCAGCTATGAAATATTTAAGTGCTACATATTGAGAATACTATTAGTATTACATAAATGTCTATGGTGCAGTGAGTGGGATAAACATCCATCAAACATAGAAACTAGACCGTGCTAATCATGGTGGCGACGATGAAAACATACTCTCTTCTTCTTCTGTTTTTTTTAATACCAAGTACAGATCATTAGAGCTTTCTAACACACTTGCAGAATGAACCAGTACACATGACCATACGGCGGGTAAATTCGGATTTCTCCACTGGTGTGCTCTACCATGAATGGCCCATGGTGCAAAAATCATTCTAGTTGAACCGTGGCCCACTAAGAAGGGGACCTACCAGATGGATGATCACGAATCACTGACCGTAAAACCATGTGTAGCATAATGTGGCAGTGAACCATAATCGGCTCAATCTGTGACTGGTTAGAGTTAGCCTCCATGTATAGATATACCATTATCAGATCATTTAGGGAGGACAGCTTCCTTGATGAGCTTGAGAGAATCGGTTAAGTCTTCGCAGAGCTGGCCAGGATCCGGAACCGCACACTCATCTATTGCAAGAACCATCTTCACTTTGTCCATGTAACTCTGGAAGTGAATTGTGAGGGCCTGCCAAATTTCCAATAGATCAAGAAACTGGGACTTCAAGAAAATTTCTAGCAATTCAGGAAAATGAGATTTTGAGAAAATTGCGAATTCCAAATTATGGGTGAGCCAGGATCAATCAAGGGCCTCAAATCAACTGTGCTATGAAGCTTGACTCTAGCACATGTTATAAATGAAGCTATTGTAGCCTTTACATGGCTAATTTCTGCCCATCCACCACATGAACTCTTTTTAAGTATAAGACAAAAGACATTTCTGATTTTGCGTCAAGAGAAGAGCAAAACACGGGGGTGATCTGGACAATAAATCTGGTAGGCCACCACATGGATGGGCCATAGACTAAATATCCTAGTTATTGGTTGAATCCATCCATCAGAATGTTATGAGATTTGCCTGTGGAATGTGGACTGGTTAACATTTGTAAGTCAGCCATCGTCTAACCATCCTTTTTGTTTTTCTGGACAGCTGTTTGGATGACTGCCACTGTCTGATCACCATGCCATTTGGGTTATGGCCCATCCACATAGTGGTCCACCAAATCGAAGTTCCTGATTAATACACACCATTGCAACATGTAGCAGATGTTTTGGAGTGCGCTTCATGGAACCAAAGAAAGTACCAAAATTGAAAATATAAATAGGATAAAATGCTTGATGAGGCATGAGTTTCAGTAGCATAAATGTTTCTTCATAGTATTAGCCCGAGAAATCTGATGAATGACTCTTCGAGAGAGATACTTACATGCGGGTGCCCGTAAACACTGGGCGCAAGGTAGACAATTGGATGGCCATAGAAACTGATTTCTTCCAAGGGTCCAATGATGTTAGAAAAGGACATTGTTGTGTTTGAGAGGACTCTGTGAGATACTGATGCCGCTGCCTGTTATACATGAAAGAAAATGCACAATCAACCTTTGAATTTCTCATATTCAAGTGGAGGAGAAAGAATTCATATGAATCTGTCCAAAGTTCACCATTATTTAGTAATATTTAGTAAAATGTGCTGGGAAAAAACAGAAGGAACCAACATTTAGGAATTGAGGTAGTGCATTTTTGTACTATTTTAATTCCCAAAACCAAAATAAGTGTAATCATATCAATTTTCCCCAAAGAAATAGATTCATATCAGGGGCAGCAATGGCAAGCCGGGGTTGGCTCGAAAGCCTTGGCCCTAGCTATAGCCCTACAGGAATGGCCTATGAGGGAAAGTGTGAGATGATCAAAGGACATCAACTAGACAGATTGGATTGTCCAACCACTGTGATATTACATGGTTCCCATCTACGGCTGGGCCCATCAGATGAAAATTTTGCGTCGTTCATCCAAGCAGGCATGTTAAGCAGAAAGCAACCCTATGTTTAAATTCAGAACTTTTTTTAGTAGAAAATGGTACCTTAACGCCAAAGCACCGAAGGAGTAGAGTGGAACTCGAGGATGTAAAGAGAGATTCAAGAGAGAGCTTCTTTCGATCCACAATTTCTTTTGCTTTGCGAATATAATCCAGAGGATCGTCTCGCATTTGAATGGAGAATGGAAGGATTATATATCCAAGCAAATTGCCCCACTTGGCGTCTGTCTTCTCCTTCTCCATCATGTCAGCCAAGGCCTGTTTGTTGTCAATGTGAAATGGGTCATTTGAATAGAGATTCAAGGAAGCATGCTTGTCATTCTCATAATTCATAAAGATCCCAAAACTGGGCTTTGTACATGCCAGGAGAAAGGCTAATGTGTCATATGCTCAAGATCCATGGTCCATCAGTTGGGATTCCTACATGTATATGCCCTGGCCCAATAATCAGGCCGGTAACTCATGGGCCACAATGCTTGAAACAAATGGAAGCTTAAAGAACCTCCAAGATTTTCTTAGACATATGAATGGACTGGATTGGTTTTTGAGCTAGGAGAACCACATAGGGTGCACTTGATGGACAGCTTGGATATTTGGTGTAGAGGGGCTGCCCTGAACATGTGTGGTATTAGCAAATCTTATAAGTGAATCCCCATGACAGAGTGGAAAAGAGGAAATTAGGTGGGAGAAAGAGTGGAAGAGACTCACATGAATTCCTGGTGCTGCTCTTATGTTGACAAGAACTGTCGCTCTGAGTCGAATATTAGTAGGAAGATTAGATTTTCCTCCATTTTCCTCACCCTTTCCTGAAAGGAAACAAGTTCTTTTAGCCTGCATTTGGTTGCACCGGTTTTATGATTAATCAGTCTAATTTGGAACAAATTTTCATGATAATTCATGAAATTTGGTGTAAACAAACACGCCCTTAACATTTAAGTTAGTGTTATCGACTAATGCATCATCAACATATACTGGATTGGTTAGTTCTTTAACATTGGCTGGTTCTCAAGGTCTCATTTATTGCTGGAAGCAGACGAACCCACAACCAAATAATTGAGCCAACCAGATCAGAGCTAACGTCCATCCGTCGGGCTATTGATTAACAGGGACCAACTAGTCTGTTTGGTCATCGATGACCCGACCATTCATCTAGTGGACCATACCTTGGATGGATCATAGTATAAAAATCAAACAAAATGGACAGTCTTAGCCATTTTGATCAATCTGCTTGTTCCTGTAGCTGACTGTGGACCCCCTTTTTTTCTTTTTTCTTTTCATCACCTATTTGGAGGCCATTGATTATAGACGGTAAGAATCATTTGAACTGTGATTTCTAGACCATGTCCCAACCTCAGTACCCTGAATATGAACCGTTCATCAACATTTATTTACTCCCAAAGAAAATGTGATTGCTATTTAGAGTGCTCTTAGAAATTCATTTCAATCAAGAGGCTCACCAAAGCTGCTCACCCCTTCTGCCCCACAGCCCCCACTATCACAGGTAAGAGATCTTCACCATCCATAAAAACGTGACATAGGTTGTAAAGACTCTGGATCTCTGATGAATGATATTCTTGCAATGTGGCCCATCTCCACTAGGGACTTTCTAGATGAATGGTCTGGAGCATCATATGGTGGGGCAGAAGTAGCAACGGCTTTGATAAGCCTCTAGGAGTGAGCTTCCTTAGCATTTATGAGGCTAGAGTATAACCGTATCTCCTGCTGAGGTAACGACTGAGGCCGGCCGTCGTAACTGCCAACAGAACATCGTTTACTGTCTGAAAATTAACCGAAAACAGAGTAAAAATTAATCAGCTTAATGGAATCACAACTCCAGAGTTTTTTTTTTTTGTTTTGTTTAAAATGAATAGATTGAAGATTGATCAACTACAATCTGTCGCACATGACTTTCACGTGCAACCAAATTCAAATGGCAATAGGGGAGTGCGTGGGACCCATGCTCGTCATAAGGTGTTCCCACCAGTAAGATCACTTGGTTCGGAAATCAGGCTAGATCACTCATCAGGTGTGCCACACCTTACTTATTACACAGCTGCCCACCTCATGAATTAACGGGTCAGATCTTCGTGCCAGCTGATCTTCATGGTATGGCCCACATTATAAACGGCTGGGATATTCCACACACATGACATGCTGGCACGAGAGCTGGGTTGCATGAGAAAGTCGAGTGGGGCTTGTGGGTGATCATTCCTTGATAATTTATCAAACCCAAGAAAATGGTGTTCACCATTTTTTAGATGGTGTCCCATCCACCGTTCACATACATACTCGTCAATTCAAGACTGTCCAAATCTTGGAGCCATTGGGGATGGACCAGAGTCTGAAAATCAAGGTTGTCCGACACCCCTAACATTAACGGACGGTCAATATAGTTTGATTAGTGGTCCAAATTCAACTAACAAACTCAGATTGTTATGATTGTCTGATCAGCGTGAATTTTGTCCAATGCTCCATCACAACACGGCCCGTATTTGCATTGGCATGATTTTCCCTTTTTGGCCCCACATACTCTACAGCAGCTGTTTTAAATAGTGGGTAAAACGCTCAAGGTCAACTGGGGCCATTCATGTTATTAGTGTGACATCCACTCCGTCCATCAGATGAGCCTTCTCATTCTCACCGTACATTCAAAAAAATCACCCCAATCTAAACGTCTGGTGGTCCACACAACAGGGTACAATGTAAAATCATGATCAAAACCTATGTATATGTGTCCCTTCCGAGTTATTATGAATCAGGCTGATTTTTGGAATGTCTACTCATTCTGATGACACGCACTGATCGGGTAAAATGAAATATAAACATCACCGTGGGCCACGCATACAAACCCGTGATTGGCCCTCTCCATTGTTTCCTGTGGTGTGACCCACCGGAGTTGTGGATGGAGCTGATTTTTCTCCCCAGCTCTAACATGGAGGGGTGAGCCTGATGGATAGAGCGAATGTTACTTGCTCAGTACACTAGGCCCACATGCTCAAGTGTTTTAAGTGATGCTTGTCGTCGAGTGTTTGATGATTACACCCGGCAACAACCGGGTGCACATGGAACCGAACCGGTAAATCAGACCCGAATGACTGACCACATAATTTGGTCTGGTTCTAAAGTGTACCGATTTCAATTCCAGTTCTGGAAATCAAAGAACCACGGCTAGTTCAGTTCAATTTTTGGTTTGGGTTTATGTAGAACTAAACTAAATTGGACAATTAAACCAAACCTGGAACTGAACTCCTTAGTTAAAAAAAATTTAAATTTAAATTTTAAAAAGAAAAAGTAAAAAGAGTAAAAAAAGGAAAAGCAAAAAAGTAAAAGTAAAATCTAATCCTTCTTTATTCTCCACTTCTTTCGGCGGCCTCTCTCTCAAGAACTGTGCGATTGGGCTGGATTATAAAAAAAAAAAATTTATGCAATTAGGCTGTGTTATAAAAACAAAACATGCAATTAGACTAGATTATAAAAAGCCCATAATCGTAGAATTGAACCAGATCCAAACTGGTTTTGTTAGGGCCCGTTTTCAATTTGGTTCTAGGGTGCAAACGGTTTGATTCCGATTCTAGTTTTCCTAGAATTGTTAGGAATGGTTCAGTTCCAGTTTCACCTCATAATCAGACCAGACGGAACCATGTGTACCCCTAGTTAATACAACACCAAGCCCTGTGGCACCCACCCAAGCAACACCTGTTAATACACACCATATCCAATCTTCCCCGTGGTGGGGTCCACCCCAGTTGTGTTTATGGCTGGATTTGGCTTCCATATATAACATGATAGGCCCAAAGAGCTTGATGTTTCCTTTAGCTTCTATCATCAGTAGGCCCACTTACCAAATTCATAGCATTCTTCACCATCTTTACGTCATCGAGGCTCAGGGTGCGATGCACCAACCGTTTTCGGTTGAACTCAACACCCTCGGCGCCTTTTAGCGGCGTTTCGGTGTCTTTTAAGAAAACTGCTGTTGCCGCGAATAGCAAAACGTCCACCACCGTATTCCATAACCGCCGGATTACCGCCCACAGATCTGCCAAGAACGGCACAAAACCGCTCCGCCTCGAAACCGGCCTCCGGTTTTTCGGAATCGTGGGCAGGGATTCGGGATCGGCGGTTTTCCGAGTGCAGGCGAAGAGTAGCGACATGAGCGACATGCCGTCGCCGAGCGAATGGTGGGCTCGGAAAACCCCTACAGCCTCGGCTTCGGTGGTTTTCAGGTTGAGGAGATGGAGATCCCAGAGCGGTTTCGACATGTCGAGGGTGCTTTTCGTCAGGCGGGCGACGTAGTCTTCCACGAACTGGTCGGGATCTTCCATATCCAGATCCAATTCTGGTATGACGACGTGGTTTTCCAAAACCACCTTTGTCGGAAGCCACTTGTACGGTCGGCCCTTGCCGTCCGCCACCTGTTTTGAAATTTTGATATGCATCAAAAAGTGGCGGGAAACGTATTTTGTAAAGTCGTAAGAGGTTTGCTAGGACGCCAATGGACAGGATTGCCCAACGACTTCCTGCGACGGGAAGCTAGGTGGGGCCCACCGTAATGTTTGTGAAAAATTCTTCGTGTCCATCCGTTTTTCCATATCATGTTAGTTCATGAGCTCAAAAATAAGCCAGATCTAAAAACTCAAGTAAGTAGACCACGTGACAGGAAACAGTGGGGATTGTACGTACATTGTTGAAACATTGATGGAGCAACAGGAGTTTTGGATCGGGCTAGTATTTTTTGTTATTTCAGTTCATCCTAAGGAACGCATGAACGGTGTAGATGGCATGTAAACATTATGATGGGCCTTAAGAAGGTTTCAACGGTAAACATTACCCTACCCCACTGTTTCTGTATTGCGGCCCACTTGAGTTTTGGATCTAACTCATTTTTTAACCCATATCTTAATATGAGCTGGCAAAATGGATGGACAAGTGAGTTCGTCACTAACATAGATTGGACCAACCTAACTTCCTTTAGAGGAAGTTCGTGAGAAGGCTTCACGGGCAATTCTCGCCCCAACCTAACCTCCTAAGCTCAGGTAAACCACACCATAGGAAATAAGAGGAATTGAAAAGGTTAGACCACACACAAACATCACGATTATACACTAGAAGCATTTCAACGGTGGGCATCATTTTTCACACGGTTTCCTTTAAGTTGGTCCACTTCAAATATATATGGATCCATCTCATGTTTAGGGTCCACTAAAATGAGCTAGTGGAACATCTAAAACTGTGTAGATATAAGACATACAAAAGGGAAGACCCCAACAAAGCTTAGGGCTGCATGAAGCAACTGCAGGCCATCCACTTTGGGAACACTAATCTCATGCAGGAAGTGGATTAATTGCCGGCGACCGTCATAAGCTAGGTGGGACCACCATTATATATGTGGGAAATTTACCTCGTTCGTCCATTTTGTCAGCTTATTTTACGACATGAAAATGAGGCAAATCTAAAATTCTAGTGAATTACCTGGCAGGAAGCATAGCAGATTCAATGCCCACCATTGGAGCATTCATGGGGCCACAGAAGTTTTGGGTCAAGTTAATATTTTTGTGTTTTCAAATCCCACCTTAGGAACAGTTTGGATGGCATACAACATCACCAAAAGGTTTCAACAGTAGGCATCTCCTTCCCCAGTTTTTCTTGTCATGTGGCTTACTTGCAGTTGTGGAACTACTTCATTTTTTACCTCTTATCTTAATCTGAGCTGGAAAACTGTGTGGGTAAGATAGATTTCTCACAAACATTATAATGGGCCACACCTAGTTTTCAACCATGCACAGCAATAACTTACGATCAGGGCCGTATGACCTAGACAGCTCTCTCTTAGGATGTGGATTGAGTATTGCCCCTCTCAACACTGACCTTCCTAAGCTGAGGTCAATCAAATCTTGCCACATAAGCTCAGAAAGAGGTCAATGCAAACAATGGCATTATCCAATCCACGTCCCCTCTCTTACCAATAGGTCACATTGGGGTTTAATTAAGATTACCTGCAGCACCCCAATGCAGATTACCCAGTGACTTGACTCAGTGTGGCCTATAATCATGATGTATGTGTTTTTTCCACACCATGCATCCATCCATTTTTCATGGGCCCCAAAAAGTGGTAGCTCCAAAGCTCAAGCGGACCTCACTACAGGAAATAGTGGGGATAATGATGCCCACAGTTGAAGGGCCCACCATGATATTTATTTGCCATTCAACATGATCATAAGGTCAAAAGGAGTTGGATGAAGGGACAAGAAAAATAATCGCTTTATCTAAAATTTCTGTAGCTCTTAGGAACTTTTGAACAGTGGACGTTCAACTGCCACTGTTTCCTATGGTGAGGTCCACTTGAGCTTTTGACCTACCTAATTTTTGAGCTTATGCTCTAAAAGGAGAGGGTAAATTAGATGGATGGCGTGGATAAAACACATACATCACAGTGGACCCCACGGAGTCGGGTCACCAAGGAATCCATGTCCACACCACTCTTTAATATTCCTACAACCCTATAAGCTCTATGACCCTCACGTGATATACGTGTTGTATCAACTATCTACAAAGTTAGTATGTTTTAGGGCATGAACCAAAATATAAGGCAGATCCAAATCTCAAATGACCCTAGGAAGCAATAGGAAAATGGACACCCACTCTTGAAACCTTCCTACGGCCTCCAAAATAACAATATCAGCTTCACCCAAAACACATATGCCCCGAAAAAGCTTTTGTTTTTTTGGTGGGCATTTATTCACTACCATCCCATGGGGGGTGGCCCCACTTGAGTTTTAAATCTGCCTCATGTTCGGCTCATGTCCTGAAAAGAGCTCACCAAAAGGACGAAAAAAGTGGATATAACATGGACATGGCCGACAAAACTAAATGCCACACGGAGCCCTAGGTAATTAATCGGTGGACTGTGACAACTCCTATTTACTCAAGAATGTGACGTCGCATGGAGTGGAGAGAAACGAAAACGCATGCAATAACATTTCATGTAACTGAGGCGTACGTCACTTTCGTTGAAGTGGCAGAAAGTTTTAATGTGGATGTGATCCAACCCCTCCATTAAGTGTGCCCTACAGTGTTTGAATCGATGCAGCTTAGGTGAGTCCGGGGTAACAGCTTAGTGGGTGAGTACCTGACCATGAGACCACCTTCATGTATGTGTTATACATCTAAACCGCAGGAAACAGTGGTTATTGAACGCCCACCGTTGAAAATTTCCTAGGGGCTACCATAATGATATACACAAATATCAGCTTGATCCAAAACTTCTTTTGGCCTACGAGAAGTTTTTAACTGTCAATGACTATTGTCTCATGTGGTGTGGTCCACTTGAGATTTGGATCTGCTTCATTTTTTGGGACCATGCACTAAAATAAGCTGGAAAAACTGATGGATTGAGTGAATATACAACACATTCATTAAGGTGGGCCCCACGGTCATGGACTCGCCTACTAAACATTTACCCGGACTCGCCCATTCCGTGCCCGTATGAACGGGGGCTCAAGAATCAAGCTGATCAAAAACTCAGGCGGGCTACACCGTGGGAAATAGTTGAGATGGGAAGTACCACCATTAAAATGGTGCACTGTTCCCTATGGCATGTGACCCACATAAGTCTTGGATTAGATTAAATTTTAATATCCGTGGTGGAAATGTTATGGTCCACCTAATGGATGGCGTAGATATGATGAATGAGCTCAAATGAGGCTCTCTGCCTTACTACGCAGGTCAAGCTTTCCACACAGAGGAGAAGAATAAAAGACCTGAGAAGAATGAACTATGTTTCTAGATTTAGGGCCCACAATGATTTGTGTGACATCCACTCCGTCCATCCTCTGCACTAGCTCGTGATCACAAAAATTAGATCCAAAACTCAAGTGCACCATGACAAAACAAAAGGTGTAGGTTTAATGACTACCATTGAAACCTTCTTCTGCACATGGTAGTTTTGGATATAACAGAGCTCCTCGTGGGAATCGGACGCGGATTGTGTCTTACCTCGCCCGTCTCTGGCCACGAACTGGCAGTTCTGTGGGCGGGCCCACCGTGATCTATCTGTATATCCCAGCCGTCTATCCCTTCCATCACATCATTTTAAGGTATGTGTACATAAATGAGGCAGATCCAACGCTCAAGTGGACCAAACAAAATAATAAACTTGGGTTGCATTAAATGCAACAGTCATCTTCGGTGTGGTCCACTTGAGCGTTGAATCTGCCTAATTTCTGTGCACATACCTTAACGTAATGTGAGAGAAGTGATGGACGGAGTGGATATACAGATACATCATGGTGGGCCCACCCACAGAACTGCCCGTTCGTGGGTAGAGTCGGCTGGGTAGGACGCAATCCGCGTCCGTGAGAATCACCCTATTACTAACGGGTTGGATGGCGTGTAAACGTCACGGTGGGCCTCAGGAAGGTTTCAACAGTGGACGTTTCCATCCCTACTGTTTTCCGTGGCATGGCCCACTCGAGTTGTGGATCTGCCTTATTTTTTAACTTATTTCTAACATCATGTTTTAAAACCGATGGACGGATTTGATGTCACACGAGCATCACGGTGGCCCACATAGCCATGGATCAGCGGCCCGACATCACTGGGGCAATTGCTTTAGTGTGTCATAAATTCGGAGTAATTCTCTTGACAATACGTCAAGGCGGGAATCCTTTGTAACGCCTGTTTTATGCAACCGGCCCAACATGTGTAGATGAAAATTCCACACCGTCCATCAGGTCAGCTACTCGATTTTTGGATTCTAGTCCCTGGGGCCAAAAATCAGCCAGATCCACTGTGGTATTAGACCGTCCTGACTCTTGTGCCAGAAGATCTTCATGGTCGTGGATCCCACTTTCTTCCTGGATCGGATTAATAACGTGGGACCTCCTCTCTACGGTAGTATATCGGCGAGTTTCAAAAAGGAATTGAACCAATTGGAAGCGGATTGGCCGGTGTACCACACATCAGCTATATAGCTGCTGTAGGCACGTGTCGTGCGAAGACGAACACGGACGCTCCTCGAGCTCCGAGTTGTACGAACGGTTCAAAGTAGATAAAAGTTACATGGGCTCACAGTGACGTATTTGTAATATCTACACCGTTCATTATCTATTTTTAGTGATCATTTTATTAAAAAAAGTCATATCCAAATATCATATGTACCGCACCACAAATTGCAGCAGAGATAATGATTTTTTAAACAAATCATAGGGCCACCATAATGTTTATTTTCCATCCCATCTATTCATAAGGTTAAGAAATCCTCAATGATAAGGAAAAACAAATTTCATAATAATCTAAAACTTCCATAACTCCAAAAAAGGTTTTAATGGCAAACATTTAATCCTCCACTACTTTTTGCAGTGTGGTCAACTTTATAGTTAAATCTGTCTTATTTTTCGTCTGGAACCTTAAGATGATCTCTCTAAATTGATGAATGGTTGAATATAACAAATATCTTTTAATCAGATTCAGAGACCTTTACTAACGTCAATACAACAGCCACATGGTTGGTGTGTGGTGCACCGGCCAATCCGCTTCCGAACCAATTCTTTGTTTTTTTTAAATAAAAAAAAAATTAACTACGACCACTTGTGTTGCCAGGCAAAGGACAGTCGTGCTGCGGAACCTGTGTACCGCAGGACCAGAAGACTGCGCACTAGAGAATGCTAACCCAAAGGAACACGCACCAACGTGAGCCACGTGTGTGAGATCTAACTGTGTTGAAAAATTAGCTCAAAGGCTAGTGGCCTACCACTTTCTCTTAAAGCTGGAGTGATCATCATTTTGTTATTCTTTTTTAATTAAGATATAAATTAACAATTTCATTTATCCCTTTTAGAATTACTTTCTCAAAGAATCAAGGCATATGTAGAAGTACCATCAATACTTTCTTTACGCCTATATTGTTTTTTATGAAGGGAAGAGATAACAATTTCAATGCCGATGATATTCCTATCATGGATTAAAGTGTTTATGAGATTCTCTCGTAAGAATGTGAGAGTATTGGTCAATTTATAGAGTAATTTGTCAAATGTACTTATGTATTTGTTGATATCAGATACTTTTGTCATTTTAGAATTCTAAAACTGCTTCTTGATATACAACTGCCCATAAATTTATTCATATACAAACTATTAAGTTTCATACATACCCTTACGATAATTTTTTAATCCAGGACATTGTAGAGAATATTGTCTGCTAGAAACAATTAGATAATGGTTGTCTCATCGAGTTCATCACACCCTTCATTACTAATAGATGTAGGACGTTTCGCTTTATCAAAGAGCGCGTGTTGCAATTCTTATTGAACTAAAAGGCCTCTTATTTTTACCTTCCATAATTCATAATTATTTTTAATTGTAAACTTTTTCATTTCGTACTTCACGTTAGACCTCTTTCGTCGACTTATTTTAAATTAGAACTCAAAATCCCAACATTAACTTTGATATCATTTGTTGGGAATCGTACAAAAGCAAATCTGAATTCAATTACATAAGACGAAATCAAATGTAAATAAAACACGTAGAGAACACATAAATTTTAAATAGAATAACTCTCATAGGAAAAAACCACGGCACAAACCAACAACAATCTACTATGAAACGATATGACAAAAGATGATACACTTACAATGACGAGAACTCCCTTCAAATCTCCCAAAACCCTAACTTTCTTCTTCAAAACTTTTAAAATGTCTTAGTAAGCTTTTATTATTCATTAATTCCGATTACACCTGATATATATAGTATTATAATCGAAATAGAAAACAAATCATGCACTTAAGCAGTTCCACATGCACCGTTAATCTAAGTGTCGATTGACTGACATTGATCAACCACCCTTTGTTCGATTGAGCAAACCAAAGCTCGAATGATCAAACTAATTCAAAATTGTACAGAGTAAAAAATGTATCTTTTCGAATATTGTAAATCGATTAACCGTAAGATTCAATCGATTAAGCATGGTCTAAAATTATTCAGTGAGCACTTTATCTAATTCTGAAAAGGTACGATCAATCAAGCAAAGTTGTCAATCAATTAATGTCCTCATATTCTGCATGGTTTGAAGACATCATTCAATATGTTGCTTATGATTTGAAATTTTCAATTGATTTATTAAATGGGTTAAAGTTTAGGTTAGACCCGTCCTCATTGTGACCCGACCATGGTTGGTAGTTTTTGAATTAGACTGCACTAACTTTACTTGCATAGGCATGCAGAGAGCTGCCTTACTAATCTATAGCTACACAGAACAAACTTGCATCATATCTACCCGTCAATCCAGTGCACCATATTTTCACTGCAGGTAAGTGGCAAAGCCAACAAGCCCTAATTTGTAGCCTAATGTCCGAACCGGGGAATTATTCAGGTAGCATCAATGGCTTAGATCTTATATACGCAGCACAGTGGACCCGCACACGGTTTCGAAGATTTTAAAGTTGATCAGGATTTCCATCTCAACAGTTTCCCATGGTGTAGCTCATCTGACCGTTGGATCGGCTTGATTCTGGGGCCCAGTCCAAACAAAGGGAAAGCACCTGATGTACGGTGGATCTCATCCACACGAATTCATTCACCGTAAGTCGGCGAAAGCCACGCCACCCCACTGCGTACGAAAGTCACGTGGGCGTCTTTCTTTCGTTTTGAATCCCGGGGTTTTTCCAACGAGATAAGGTCGCCATGTACGTGGCGACTGGATGCCCGGCGCGGAAACAGCGAAGACTTTTGACATTACGCCATGTGCGCAATGCGCCTTGTAAGGTGGGGAAGCGGATTGGCTTTTACATTACGCGATGCGCGCAATGCGCCTTGTAAGTTGAGGAAGTAGGTTGGCTGGTGTACCTCACATCAGTTATATATCTGGTGTATTGGCGACAGCAAGTTCCGTGGGTCTGACCATAAGGAATGTGTGATATCCAAACTGTTTATACATTTGGCGAGCACGTCTTAACGACTGAGACGAAAAATACGATAGATCTAATTATAAAGTGGACCACACTGCAAAAAGTAGCGGGGGGATTGAACGTCTACAATTGAAATTTTTTTTAGGGTTAGAGAAGTCCTGGATCAATATGAAATTTGTTTTTCCTCTTCATTCAGGTCTTTGTAAGCTTATTAACCGATTGGATGGGAAATAAACGTTATGGTGCGCCCTACGAATTTTTTAACGGTGAAAATCATTATCTCCTCTGCTATTTGTGGTGTGGTCCAGATGATCTTTGGATATGATTCATTTTTTGTATAATACTCTAGAATAATCTCTAAAAATATATGAACGGTGTAGATAAAATAAATAAATCACTGTAGGGTCCATGTAACTTTGATCTCCTTTGAACCGTTCGTACAACTCGGAGCTCGAGGAGCGTCGGTGCTCGTCCTCGCACGACACGCACCTACAGCAGCTATATAGCTGGTGTGTGGTACACCAGCCAATCCGCTTCCGTAAGGTGGTTGGTGTGTCTGTACTCCAAAAACTCTGTTTTCCAGAAATGAAATATCGAACTGAAAATCACTTCTACCCCGTTGCTGTTGTATGCCGTTGATCTGATGGGCCTGATATGGACGGAGAATTCACCAAGGATGTCTTAGGTTATTAGATCGTACCTGTCCAATCTTGGCCCTTTTTGCACACACTGATCGACTGGTTAGTTTTGAGGATCCGCAATCCACGTTCGGCTCCATCAGATCAACGGTCTGGATCAGCAACCATGGGCCTATCCACCTATCGAGTATCATAAAATCCCTTCTATCTTAGAACATCTCAACCATCAAACCAAAATGCCGCTTAAGTATTTCGCAGAGAGAGATGCAGTGTGCCGTTAATCAGCAGAATTTTAACTGGTGCTCGCGTGACCTTGATTTACTGCAATCCAGGCCGTCGAAACTCGTGGGCCCCTCAGGTGTGTAGCATATTCGGAAAATCACACTAATGGGATGGTCAAAAGCATCTGGTTCCATCTGATGATTTTGGACAGCTGATTATTTTAATTTCCAACCGTCCATTTGATAGCCATCAATCGGAGGGTAGAAAATATACGATCAACGCGATTTTTCTACCATACTCCATCCACAATTGGCCCACTACTCTGAACGGTCCAGATTGAGCTACATTTGCGCCACGA
The DNA here is from genome assembly GCF_029962835.1 of Magnolia sinica. NCBI lineage: Eukaryota > Viridiplantae > Streptophyta > Magnoliopsida > Magnoliales > Magnoliaceae > Magnolia > Magnolia sinica. Next base: position 4,047,397 of record NC_080577.1, read on the forward strand.
GAGAGAAAGGGCATCATTACCTGTAAGCTCGAGAAGCGAGGGTGCCTAACCAGAGTAACCTCCAACCCAGCTTTGACGACGTCAACATCGATTCTCTTGCCTGAGCCCATGATCGCGATGATATAGCAGTTGAGATGCGGCTCGTGGAACAAACGGGCAGTCGGACTTAACGGCTGCTGCTCGTCTTCAGTTATCACGCCGTTATCCATCTCCGCACTTCTTTCCCCTTCGCTCCTCTTGGTTATAAGCAGCTTCTTCAGTGCTTTCTTTCTAGATCTGATCCCATCTATCAAATCCATCTACCAGAGTTGAAATTTCCTGTTCAAGTAATGGCAATTGATTTTTGAATTTAAGAGCGTAGATGTAATTGGATTTTTTTTTACTTTTTTAACCATAAGTAAGAAATGATCCGAAGCAGTGAGAGCACTGACTAAGGTCGTATTTATAGAAACTTCGTTCCTAAAATGCCCTTCGGTTTTTGTAAGAATTAAGAACCGACAGGCAAATGCAACAACTTAAACAGAAGAAACCGATGGCTGAAAATGGGCCAGGGCTAAAAAAACACCTTTGGCGATGGGCCAGGGCTGCTCTGTAAGTAAAAGAGTGAACGGTTTGAAATAGTCTAGTTTAAAATTTATTTATTTTTTTCTTTTTCCGGATATCAAGCGGACATTATCTTTAAGTGATGGCCTACTTATGATCGGACTGGATCATTTTCCTAGACCAGCCAGGCCAAACATCGGGCCTAGATTTCGAGACCGAGCCTAACCCTGAGGCTGACTTTCCGGTCATGGCCAACGCAGATTTCCTGCAAAAGCGCATGGATGCTGGGTGGGGCCACAGAGATGTTTGTGTGAAATCCACCCCGTCCGTCCGTTTTTAGAGCTCATTTTAGGAGGTGAGATCAAAAATGAGATGAATCCAACACTCAAGTGGGCCACACGAGAGGAAATAGGGGGCATTCAGTGAGAACTGTTGAATCATTCTTATGGCCATAAAAGTTCTGTATCAGGCTATATGTTTTCACTTCATCCCATTTGGAATGACCTTATAGACGGTTTGGATAGCATATAAACATCAAGGTGGAGCCCAAGAAGGTTTCAACGGTGGGAATTTCTTTCCCTAATTTTCCCTCTGCTGTGACCCACTTGAGTTTTGTATCCACCTAATTTTTGGTACGATTTTAGCATTTTTTTTTTCTAGCCATCCATTTTTATTATGTATTGCGGCCCACTTGCGAGTTGTTCCAGATGTGATCACTTTTGGACGGCTGTCCAAAGTGTGCAAATTGCTACAGAACCCAAAAATCAAAGTGAGCAGATGTGCTCGCCATCTGATTTGCAGTAACCATGGAAGTAAGATCATCTACACCGTTCGATGGAAAAAGCTTCTTCTACAACTATGCTTTGTGGGTGCACTGTGTTTTGTACATGGAATCAAACCCATTCATAAGGGATGGCCCACACATGGGCTACTATGTGAATGTGGAACTCTGTTTAGTGGATGTCCATTATTTTACATAGAGTCCCTAATTAATGATTTTATACACTCAATTTTCTTTTTTGTTAAAGGAGAAATCATCATCACCATGGTAGGACTCATTTAATGCACGAGTTGACCGTCAAACACGACACCATAGGCTCAACATGCACACACGGTAAAATAACATTTACAAGAGTGGAAAATGTTTTTCCTATTAAATGAAAACCAACCGCCGGTCCTATAGAGGACCATGGATGGTAAAACATCCACACAATGCATGCATGTAAATTTAATTTAAGAAGTGGACACGTAAGCAATTTTAAATATGAATCAAATAAATAATCATGAAATAAAAATCCAAGCACATATAAAGAACATATAAATTTTATGTGAAATTTTTTTTTGCGAGAAAAAAATTCATTATATAAAGTGACGAGCAATCCACTATAATTAAAAGAAGATTACAAGAGATGAAACAACTTATAGTAGAAACTGTAGCTTTTCCTCCAGATTCTTTTGGCTATCAAACTCCTCATGTTTTACTTTACCCTAATTATAATTAGAAGGTCATGTATTAAGCATCGATTGTGGAAAGTGCAATCATAAACTGAAACTTTGACATCCAACGAATAGCTTCACCCGTTAACACAAGTGAGTAATTGGAAGTCGACCTTCTATTATCTGCATTCCCTATATAATTTGCATCCGCATAGTTTACAAAATTCTTTTCAAAATTTTCGAGAATCAAGACATAGTCCATCATACCTCGTATGTATCAAAGTAATCATTTCACTACTTCTCAATGTTAATTGTGAGGGTTTGACATATATTTACCCACACCACCCACTGCATATGAAATATTCAGTCTAGCAGATCATGGCATATATAAAACTATCAACTGCACTCAAGTAGGGCGAAACATATACCAATTTTCTTCATAAGACTTCGAAGAAAGCTAAAAGTGATTAGTGTGGGGTGTGCTAACTAGTTTTGCATTTTTTTTTTCCAAACTTGACCAGGACTTTATCAAGATATTCCTCAGACAATTATAGCCTGCTCCTTTCCAAGCCTCTATGTACATCGATGCTAATAATCTTCTTTACTGCCCCCAGATCTTTTATCTCAAATGTCCTGGACAACTGGGGCTTCAATATGTTGATTTCATATATGATATGACTAGTAAAAAGCATATCATCAATATACAACATTAGAATAATGAATTTCACGTCACTCAATACTCTAAAATAGACACAATGATCGAATTCACTTCTAATAAATCGTTGACTCAATATTAAAGAATTAGATTTATTGTGTTACTGTCTAGGCGACTGTTTCAAGTTTAAAACAACATCTTTAATCTATAAACTAAATTCTCATTTCCTTGAACCTGAAACCTTTCAGGTTACTTCATTTAGATCTGTTCTTCTAGTTCCTCATGTAGAAATGCAGTCTTCATATTTAACTGTTTCATTTCCATATTATATTATATAACGAAAGCTAATACAAATCTAATAGATACTTACTTCACCATTGGTATGAATATCTCACCGAAGTTAACATCCTCCATCGGAGCATAACCATTTGCTACTAATTTGGCATATGACATGGTACCAATTCAGTTTCTTCTAATGAAACGACTTGTAACCAATTATTTTTCGTCTAACGAGCAACTCCATTAGCTCTCACGTTTCATTTTTATATAAAGAGTCCATCTCATCATACATTATTGCGTCTTTATTTTCTAATATTTCCTGAAAAGTATGTGAATCTCCTTCATTTATAATGAGAGCAAATGTAATATTTGAGTCAACTTTATATTTCAACAGTAATATGCAATCCTTTGATGGATTTATCCTAATGGTGGTTGCTCTACCTCTTCCTGTACCTCTAGCTATGGCTCCAATTCTTCAAGTGTTTCATCATTATTTGTTTCAATATTAATCATTGATTTTTTTGTTTCTTTATGCTCATCCTTTCGAAACAAGAAACCATAATTAAACTTGACGTTCTAGCTAAATATAATTTTCTGTGAAACCTGGTCATATAATTTGTATTATTTTACCCCCATTATCATAGCTGAAAAAAAATATACTTCTTAGTTATTTGGTCTAACTTATCTCTCTCAACTGACAGTACATGAGAGTGAGCATCACTGACAAATACTCGCAGCTCTAAGTAATTAACAAGCTAACAACTCCCTATTTCTTCTAAAATTTTATAATCAATAGTTGTGGATGGAAATTGATTTATTAAATAGTAAGCTGTAGATATGGCCTCATCCCATAGCTCCTTATCCAACCTATAATTACTCAATATACTCCGTAGCTTTTACAAAAGAGTTCGACTCATACATTTAGCTATACCATTCTACTCTAGTGTACGCCTCATTGCGTTGTGCCTTATTATCCCCTACTCTCACAATATTGGTTAAATTCATTTAAAATAAATTATCTGCCATTATTCAGAATTTTCACTTTTTTGCTTAGTCTATTTTTCAACAATTATCTTTTAAGACTTGAAAGTGACAAACACATTATATTTATGTTTCAGAAAATAAACTTAAACTTTCCTAGAGAAGTCGTCAATGAATATAACAAAGAACGACGACCCTTCTCCATAAATAATAGACAACGACCCCCACACATCCGAATGCACATAGTCCAATAGACTTTTACTAACATGCTTCTCAGTTTTAAAACTTAACTTTGATTATTTCTTATACAATGCTCACATATATCTAAATCAGAACTTTTAAAATTATAATTTAAACGATGATTAAGAAGTACCTTAATACCTCTCTTGCTCATGTGACATAGGCGCGCATGCCACAAACGTGCCGATGTGAACTCCGCTACAGACGTTACAGTTCCACTCGATACAGTATTTCCTATTAACTTGAAAATATTTTATCTTCTCCATGCTTTTATAATTGTGAGTGCCCATTTTGAAACCTTTATGACACATTCATAATCAGCAAGTTTGCCCCCCAGTACATGTAGAGCTTATATAAAGATCAAATTCTTCTTTTAATTTGCAACGTGCCTTACATTGGTTAGAGTACAGTCTACCCTATCAAATATCTTAATGCGAACCGAACCAATTCTGATTATCTTACATGCATGATTATTGTCCTTCTCTTGTTATGCATGGACTTAATTTAAGCAGAGGTTCTATAGTCTTACTGTGACATACAGATTTTATCGATGCGGATAATTTTAAGGCATGAGCTCAAAAAAGAGGCAAATGGATGGCTCAAGTGAACCACATCATATGAAACATTGGCAACAATGATGCCCATGCTTGAAAGCTTTTTCAGGCTCACTGTGATGTTTATTTGCAATCCAAACTGATCATAGGATAACATGAACCAACTGCATGAAGGGAACGTATAAATATCAGCCTATCCAAAACTTATGTGCTCCTTGATAAGTTTTCAATAGTAGCATTTAATCCCTGATGTTTCTTGTAAAGTGGTTCATTTGAAACTCCAAGCTACCACATTTGGGCTCATCACCTAAAATGATAGGAAAAAATAGACGAAGAGCATGGATAAAAACACATACATTATGTTGGGCCCCATAGTTCTTGATTGGTGGTGAGGGTAGTAACCAATCCATGAACCGATAAAGCACATTAATCACCATCGAGTTTTTATAGCAGCACACGGTGAGGACCTACTCAAGTGGGCCATGCGAGATAACAACGGGAAAGGAATGCCTACCCTTGAAACTTTACTAGGCTCATAATCATGCATGTAATCACTAAATCCCTACCGTTTAATTTCAAATGGGTCACTTGAATTTTGGATCCTCCTCACTTTAAGTTGCATGTTCTAAATGAGCTTGAAAAATGGATGGATGGGGGTGAATTTCTCGTAAACATTAACCCCACCTTGCATCTCATTGCAGAAACTTTTCTTAAAGCCTTTTGCAGGGAATCCGCGTAAATATGCTACCTAATGCAATCCGAGTTCCGACTTCAATTGCGGAGAAGGAAGGCGTCAGGTGCGCACGTGACACTTGCGGCGACTATTTACATTAAAACATCACATCGGTGCTCTATCAACGTCTCCTCGGACAACAGAAATAGAAATTGCATCTTATGTGACTCCCCAAATCCGTACAGTCCATTTGGACCGTCTCATCGTTGATCTTGACGGTAGATTTCATCGGCCCAACCTTGGATTGTCCATGGATAAAAGCTGAGGTGTTATATAATACTCGGGCTGCACATACCGTTTGATATGCAGCCACTCAAAATTGTACACGTGGAATTTATTAACTCAAATGAAACTGATAAAAATCTGCATCCCACTGTGCCCAGGTCACAATCCTCCTATTAGATTGGTTGAATAATCCTAACCTCTCGTATTCATGGACACTTGTCTGTGAAATGAAGACCGTTAGATTTTGTATTATTATTTTAACAGTTCAGTGATGGTCAGATAATCAAATAAGCTTATTTTTTTTGCTTTATAGCCCATCTACATTGGGTGGCATAATTTGGACGGTTTAATTTAAATTTGCATGCCACGTCTGCAAAATTTAAGTAACTCTGCCGTGCCTATGCATTATCCACCGTACTTTGCCAGAGTACCAAAGTTCTCCTCCTCACAAATTTCATTGAATGTTCGGTCCTTTCGTGCACGTATGAATCTTGAGTTATTGCACCTGCCTTAAATGGCTTATCTTCATTTTTAAGTATTCGGCAGATTGATAAATAATAAATTTATTAGCCACAAAGTAAAAAATATATATTTAACTTCCAACACAAGCACTTGTCAGTCGAGTTTGTTTGGGATATCCTTAGTATACACCGTCTATCATGTGAGCCCATTCTTTGTTGTGTACCGTTCATTATGGTGGGCCCACCTTTGTTTTCAATTTGAACTGCCCATTGTATAGGGCCCACCTTTGTAGGCTAATGCGAGGCCCACCTTAGAAGTGGGCGGTCCATCATGCAAGATCAACTTTAAAGTGGGCCGTCCATTAAGCCATGCCTACCTTGGATGTAGGCCATTCATCATTAGAGATTGACCTTTGATGTGAACTGTCCTAATGTGGGGTCCACCTTGATATGGGTCAGTGTCATGTGGGGCCCACTATCAATGTTATCACCGACCATCATGTGGGGGCATATCTTTAATATCCATTGTCCATCATGTGGGCCCACCTTTTATGTGGGTCATCCATCATACATGGTCTACCTTGAATGTGGGCCATTTATCATCAGCACCTTTGATGTGGACCATTCATTATGTGGGTCCCACCTTGATGTGAGTCATTCATAATGTTGTTCATCATATGGGGTCCACTTTCAATGTTCACCATCCATCATGTGGAAAGCCCGCCTTTGATGTTGACCATCCATTATGTGTGTGGGGCTCACCTTGGATGTGGACCATCCATTATGTGGGGCTCAACTTGACGTGGGTCATCTATCATGTGGGGACCACCTTCAATGTTATTGTCCATCATGTGGGGCTACTTCAATATTCACGGCTTTGAGCCCACTTCTGAATGAGCCAAGCTCGGATGATAAGCTCGAAGGCAAGCTAAAGAAAAGCATGGTCAAGCCAAGTCAAGCCACGTTTGGCCCACCGCAAGTTAACTGAGCTGAATACCCACCCTAACAACTAAACTGCTCTGCATACATCTATGTATTTTAAATCTTTGTTCATTTATTTCTTTTATCCGGGTCTACGGAGCCTGTCCAGCATTGAATGACCGTGGGGAGGGAGACGGATTGGCTACTCCCCCTCACACCAGCCCCGTGGCTGGTGGTCGGTGCTCTGTGGCCCCCACCATGATGTACGTGTTTCATCCATTCCGTTCATAAATTTTTACAGATCATTTCATGGGTTGATACAAAAAATTATAAGGATATATACCTTAGCTGGGCCACACCACATGAGAAAAATAATGGATGGATATTCAATATTAAAATTCTCCTAAGGCCCACTGTACTGTTTATTTGACATCCAATCTGTTGATTTGGTCATAAAGATCCAGATGAAGGGAGAAAATAAATATCAGGTTAATCCAAAACTTTTATAGCCCCCAAAACGTTTTTAATGGTCAAAATTCATTCAACACTGTTTCCAGTAATGTGGTCTACTTGAGACTGATATATAATTAATTTTTTTTCTCATGTCATAAAATGATATATAAAAATAGATGGACGGAATGGATGACACACATACATCATGGTGGGCCCCACAGAGCACCGACCACCAGCCAATGGCTGGTGTCAGGGGGAGTAGCCAATCCGATCCCGAGGGGAGGGCCTTGTTATCTATACTAATGTCAGGGCTAGGACCTGGGGAAATAGGGCTGAGCTGGGGCCAACTCAGGTCTAGCTGAGCCCATTGCCACCTTACACGGCTCACCAAAGTAAAATATAGCAATGATTGCCATCTAATGGTAAATAGGGTAAGTGGAACATGGGTAGGCTCACCAAAGTAAAATATAGCAATGATTGCCATCTAATGGTAAATAGGGTAAGTGGAACATGCGTAGGCTCACCAAAGTAAAATATAGCAATGACTGCCACCTAATGGTAAATAGGGTAAGTGGAACATGAGTAGGAGAATTGGACGACTATCTAAGGTGAAGGGACCTTGATCTAGGCCAATCATCAGGCAGTGACCATGTTAAATACACCAGATGAAGAATCACAGGGTAACTGATGTGAGCCAAAGTCATTAATTTTCCTCCACAATGATTGAACCCAAAAATAGAGTGACTGAATAGTCCCATAATTAATTTCCTCTTATATTGACTGAACCAAAAAATACAGTCATTGAATAGGGGTCTGGTCCAGCCAGTTATAGCAAGAACGAGCGCTCACCATCATTAATTTGAGAATGAACTAAGCTCCCACTTGCTAAAGTGCTTCAGGCAGATTTGTTTGAAGACAATGTGAAATATCCATTAGTGTAGATTTGTATAGTTGAGTATATATAAGAATGATTATATACACACATACATACACTTCTTCATAATATAATTAGGTTTACATAAAACAGTTCATGAGCAGAACTGGACTGAACTTTGCCTCAGTTTAGCTCTGGTCGTTTAGCCAAGGGGCCTGGCTCAAGTTCGACTTGGCTTGATCATTGAGCTGACGTGGTCAACTCATCTTGGTTTGGTAATGGAATCGAGCCAAACTCATGTTAGGTTCAAGCCGATTCGAGTTCTAGCTAGTTTTAGGGAGGGTTTTGGGGCTTTGGCTCAGGCTGTGGCCATAGGTGAGTTATGTGGGCGGTGTGTGGGTCATGTTTGTTGTAGTCCCGTGGAGAGAGAGAGAGAGAGAGAGAGAGAGACAGACAGACAGAGAGCGCAAAATGAGAGTTGGGTGTGGCGAGCATGCTGGGCAACAAACGTGTCAGCCAACTAGCTAACTCAAAGTTGGTGTGGCTTTCTCCTAACTTCTCAAGTCAACTAGCTAACTCAATCAACTCAATGCAATTCGTAATGAACTGAGTCTCTTAGTTGGGTTCTTCTGTCAAACTATAATTGTGAGGCCGAATCCAATGCAAGCTTTCTGGATGCCCAGTATGAGGTGTAACATCCAATCAGTACATTATGCACATGTCCTTGTATTCCCCTCGGCTCCCACAAAAGGAAAAAAAAAAAAAGCCCAAGGGCCCTACCAAGAAAAATCATGCTTAAAACCTTTGAAATCACATGGTGTGGCCCACCTTAAATTTGGACATTTTGAAAATTTGGGGTTTCCATTCAATAGGTGGGGTGCATGATTAGGTATAGAAAACATAGTGGCCCCATAAAAAATGGAAGTTTTCAGATGGTACGCGTCTCCTTCCTTACCATTTCTCATGGCGTGTCCCACTAATTAAGTATTGGATCGGCCTGATTTTATTTTTATTTTTTCACCAGGGAGAACATGAAGGGTTGATGCACTAGTTAGATCTCATGCGCACATCATGGTGGGCCCGTTGTGTTGTAAGTTAAGCTTAATCTAAAAAGTTTTATAGTGGATCCATCCTCATACATTTCATACAAGCCAATATAAAACATAAAGAGTATTCATATTCACTCAACTGTCTCAGCTAACTCAATTACATTGATAGTGATTCCACGTGAGAATTTGAACAATTAGGCTCAGTTCGAGTTGACTCGGACTTGTATTGGATGTTGTTCCAAAATTCGCTAGAGTCAACCAGGCCATTGACTCGGTTCATTTTACCGAGTTGTGTTAATTCAGGACCAAAGCACACCATTGAACCAGTTGTGACTCAGCTCAAAATCTTGTCAATCTGAGTTGACTCAGCCTAGTTTCAAATTTAATCACCAGGTTTAGAGATAATGATTTGGGCTAAAGTGGTCGGTGGATGAATGATTAAGAAAATGTTGGGATACTTTCGGTATCCAAGATAGATTTGTCCACTTTAGTAAAGGGTCAACTTTAGTAATGGGTCAAGATCATGGAATCATTGCAGATCACAAAAGGAGTTGATCCAACGGCTCTGGAGGGCTGTGAGCTACTGTCCTTCTAAGCCATGGCCTGAGACCTGGCAATAAATGGATGGGATCTGAACCGTTAATTCGATAGCTGAATTAGTGAATGCACTGTAGATGAAAAATCACACTGTTTGGACACCCCTAACCCTTTTATTGATGCTGTACAAGTGTTCATTTGAAGGACAACAGTCACAAAAGGCTCACATTAAATGACAATTAAGTTTATTTGTTGGACGGTCAGGATCGCTCGATCAAGGCAATTTTCGGTCTGTAACCAATCAATGTTGCAGACTTATAAGAGTAAATATTATCATTTGTACAATACCATACCTTAGAGATACAAACCACAGGGAAAAGGCATTTTTATTCTTAGAAAAATTACCATGAAGATATTTACACATAATATATGGTTACCCTTAGTAATTGCCCAGGCAAAGCCTAGCCCACCTTTGCCCGTGTAGAATCTCTCTCTCTCTATAATAGAGAGGATCCTAGGAAAGGTTGATGTTTTAAAACCTCGGCTAGACTGGCTAGACCAGTTTCAACCAGAATGATCAGTGTCCTTTCTCACAAGGTACTGGGGATCCATTTATGGAATTGGACCTCCTCAATCACACTTGTTGTCCTGTTCAACATTTTAAATTGAGGAATCAAGTTGGCTAATGTACCACACACCAGTGATATACCTGGTGTGGGTACATATTGTGCAAATATGAGCACTGACACTCTTTGAGCTCCGAGTTGTACCAACGGTTCAGAGGAGATTAAAGTTACATGGTCCTTGAAATGATGTATTTATTATATCTACAATGTTTATCCATTTTTTCAGTATCATTTTAGGACACGAGACAAAAATGAATCATAAGGTCACAAAGACCTAGATGAAGTGGAAAAACAAATATCATATTGATCCAAAACTTCTAAGACCCCAAACAATTTAAATGGTAGATGTTCAATCCCTTATTGCTTTTTTCAGAATGGTTCACTTGGTAGATCTATCTTATTTTATGGCTCAAGCCTTATGGCGAGCTTGCCAAATGGGTGGACAGTTTGGATATACCACATACCTCGTTATGAGACCCGCGGAACTTGCTGACAACAATACACCAGCTAGATAGCTGATGTGTGGTGCCTCAGCCAATTCGCTTACCTAAATGCAGCTGTTCGGACCGAAACCATCCGGTCTTTTCTTTTTCTAGTTTTACCGAATCTAATTAATTTAATTACAATGCCACCGTACAACCATCATTTAATTCAATTTGAGGCTGTATCCCAAATTAACTCCTGTTCATCTCTCAATGGTTAAAAAGCTTAATTATAACCGTAGCTAAAACCCATTTCAAATAACCGGTCCATGTCAACAAATAACCCTTTATTAGTAAATAATTTAAACAATCCATTTTCATGGCCATTGATCAAATGGTTATAATCATCCAATCAAAGTGGTTCTTGAGACCTATGGCCAATCAAAAGGTGCCTTATCTTTATAGACAATCTAGATCAATTATTAAATTTTTATTTAATCAATCTGGACCATCCATTTTAATGGACATTGATTGAATGGTTAGCAACACCTGGTTAAAGTGGTTGTTGAGAATTATTGTCAATCAAGTGTGGGGCCTACATGATAGATGGTCTAGATTGATCATCAGAAAATTTTCTAGTATAATATTTTTTGGTCATAAAAAACCCGACTTATAAAATTATTTAATTATCTACCTACAAGAAGATTCGCAATTAATTTCGAGAATACGGTGATTCCATGAGATCTTACTATGACCCCTAACATGACGGGGCAAAGTACGTGTTAGAAATCCGAGCATAAGGCACACGTGCTAGAGATCCACACCATTCATCAGGTAGCGGGCATTATGAATATGGCATACATAAATCAGGGCAGTCCTTACACTTAGTAAGCTGAGTATATGGACCGTTCTCATCCATCTAGTTGAACTCGAATACATTAGCATGGAACATCTCGTATCCCAACCGTTCATTAGGTCCATCGTGTTCTTCTTCTACTAGTGTTCAAAAATCACAGAAATCAAATGGTCAAAACATTTATGAGTGGACTATTAACTTCTATAAACGATCATATCCATCTCTTTTTGCATGCGACTGATTGGACGGTTTTGATCATCAGATGACTACGAAAATGGACCTAATTGACGGTCCAGATAAAATATATAGGCAGTAAGGAGCGAACATGCAATGAAGTGCATGCCATGCATTCCATGCAGTTAGCCTACGAGATGATATCCCATCAATGTTTAAAGTATCATCCGAAACCGTTACATCTCGGCCAGATACGTATAGGTATTGCCCGTGAACAGCGCTGGTGTATCGGCCAGAAACAGATCGACACAGGGCGATACGTCACGTGATCAGGGCGAGTGATACGTTATGTGACACACCCGTTTCAAACCTTAGACGAGTTGTGCCGGGCCCAACCTGGGCGGATGGCCTTTTTCATAAGTCCAGAGCCTGGACGATTAATAAACGGGCTTGACCTTTAAGTCGGCCTGTCGCTCATGCCTGGTTTACGAGCCCAAACCCGGTCCGGAAACAAGACAAGCTATACGGGCCCATCGATAACCCTACTTGGGGTCTTATGAAGGGTACGGTTGCATTGCATCATTCCAAGGCTAGGAGGTTTAGATGAAGTAAATTGCTCTTCTCACAGAACATCCTAGCTAGGTTGGACAGCGAGTTGGGTTGGTTTCGCTGGGCCCTAGTCCAATCCCCTTTGGGCTGGGTCTCGAGCTAGCATTGTATCCTTGATTCGGACCCGGGCATGAGAGCTGTTGGGCTGTAAAATCATTTAACTTTATTTTTATAATATATAAATCGAAACCCTTTCATAAGGGGGTGTAGCTCATATGGTAGAGCGCTCGCTTCGCATGCGAGAGGCACGGGGTTCGATTCCCCGCACCTCCATTCCTACGTTGAATATGATTTTTTTTTTTTTTTAAGCCATTGATAAATAATAAAATAAAATGTGGTCCACCAGATATGTGAATGTGGCTAACTTTTGAACGAGCACATAGTTGGTAGTTACCTGCTGGATGGACAGGTTGAAGCAATTGGATCCCTGAATGTGGGGCCCACCATGATCATCCGTGCAGGCCATCCTTTGAGAGCTCATTTTAGGGCGTGATCCGGAAAATGAAGCATTTCCAAATCTTAGATGGACCACACCAATGGAAATAGTGGTGATTGAATACCCAACGTTAAATACTTCTTGCGAACCACCATAATGTTTATTTGCCATCCAGCCTATTAATAACGTCACAAAGACCTGGAAGAATGGACTACACGATTATTAGGTTGATCCAAAACTTTTATGGCCCATAATTTTTTAATGGTCAATCACCACTATTTCCCGTGGTGTGGTCCACCTTATATTTGGATTTGCTTCAATTTTTGGATTATGCACTAAGATGATCTCTCAAGACGAATGGACCGTATGAATGTAAGGCACATGCATCATGGTGGGCTCTATAAGAGGGATCTACCAACCTAGGTGAATCCAGGATCCACCGTTGAGGTCATAGAGTCAAGGCCCTTTCACCATAGAAGATGCCAAGTAAACGATTTCAATCTCGTGCATGGATGCTATGTTTGCGGACATGTCATGAAGTTCCCAAATTGCATTGCTTCTCGGATCCCCTTGAGGAAATGAATTCATGTTGGGCCTTGCTACACGGCTACGGTGGATTGGCTTTGCCTTCATTACATGTCCTCTATATCCATCTCAAATCTGAACCACTACTATAGTGGGCCCCACTATAGACAGGTCCAATTTCTCTACATCATCTTGATTATTTCTATATAACACAGGTAGCTGCTGAGCATTTTTGCTCCTGCATATGGTGAACTTTGAACGTTGAGAGGGATATGGAAAGGCACTTTAGATGAAAGGCATATTTTAAAAACTGGGGAGTGAACAGTTGTCCGTCCAACATTTTATATTTTACCTGCAACGAGCCTTTAAACACTTAGATTTTATCCTACTTCTTTGCATGTAGTCCACTTTAACGGCACAACTAAAAAGCCCTAAAACTATGTTTTTGTGGGACATTATGATGCATGTATGAAATCAGCTTCTAACATATATTTGAGGCTTCATTATAGTAGGATGGATGCGGATTGCATGCTAGCCACAAGTTGCTAATGGTTGATGCTCCGTGAGCCCGACCATAATGTATGCGTTTTACCCATGCTGTCCATTCATTTTGATAGTTCATTTTAGGGCAAGAGCTCAAAAATTAGGCACATCCAAATCTCAAGTGAACCACACTAAAAGAAATGATGGTGACTGAATGCCCACCATTATCAAGGTAATATTTTTGTTTTTCCTTCGTCTTTGTTTGTGTGACTAATCAATAAGCTGATGACAAGTAAACATTACGGTGAACCTGAGAAGGTTTTAATGGCAAGCCTTCAATCACCACCATTTTATGTGGTGTGACCCAGAATGGAGGGATAAAAGACACATCATAGTAGGGCCCACATAGCACTAACTAGTAGCAACAATCTGCTGAATCAGCGTCCTTACAGGGCATAATCCTATAAAAGCAAGACAGACCTAGTGTGATGTGCAATAGGAGGGGCGATGAGTACAATTTCTGTCCATAGTGCAGTCACCTTTCTCTATATCTCTGTCTTCATGCATTGCAGTTGCTACCTCCCTTTTTGTAGATAGGTAAGGGAAAAAAAAATAGATTATGCTCTCTCTCTCTCTCTCTCTCTCTCTCTCTGTTTTTACTTACCTTCTCTTGCTGAAAAAGAATGGTAATACTTCATACATATTGGAAGTTAATTGGCTTGGCTGAAAAACCCAAAAGTCTAGTCCAGAGTTGTAAGAGATTGTGGGTTAAAAGCGCCGACCATTGAAACCTTCCTAAGGCTCTTTTTAATTTTTATATGCCATCAAAATCATCCATAAGGTGATATTTATAGGATTAAGAAAACACATGTATAAGAAGGCTTGAATGTGAAATTCAATCCCTACTATTTTCTGTGATGTGGCACACTTGAACTTTGGATTTACCTCATTCTTCTTAACAGGAACCATTGAAACCAACTGATATAATTGATGCTACACTAACATGGCCCCTCATAGAGCTCTGGGATACACAGTTGCAAGAAACTCACATCCATGATCTAGCAGAGCGAGAAGAACCGTAATACATAAACCCATCCCTCAATAAGACACAAAGTAGGGAGACACATGGATGTGTATGTTGGCACCATGATGGATGACTCGTGTTTTAAATTATAACCAAAGAAACAATACCATCCATTACTTATCCATTATTTTTCCCATGGTTTATCTTATTATATATTTGATCATTAATTATTTCTGTTTTTTACTATCACTTTAATGGCATAGATTGAAAAAATTAGGATTTTCGACAGGGATTTAGAGACACAAAGCTAGGGACATGTACAGGGTAGACTTGATCAGGACATTACTTCTGTGCCCTGTGAACAGATGTCTACCATTTTATGGTTTTCTCAGCCCCATTGTACCAACTCTTTTTTAAAATGTGGGATTAAAGGTATTGAATTGCAATTGATCCAATATAAATTTTACTTAGCGTTTGGAAACAAAAGAAATGATTGAATTAATTCATGTGTTATATCATTTAGTCCTAATATAGAATATGGCAGAATTTTTGTGAATTCTAAAATTCACACAGTTTGTAAGCCCGCATTAATGTTGCATGTGTTTTATCTATGCCATTCAACCATAAAGGCCCTTTACACAGTGCAATTGAGTTGCATATGCATATAGGCGATTAATATTATTTATAAAATCAAATTATAATTCCATAGTACACCAAACACCGATTCTATGCAGTACCAAACACAATATTCTTTTCAATGACAAATTTTGATCCCAAACATGGGTTTGGATAGTCAAAATACCATGGTATTTCCTGACTTACAATTTTTTTAGTGTTAGCTCCACTTTTTTTTTTTTTTCCTTCAATTAGCTTGTTAGTACACACTCCACTTGTTGCAATTCAATAGCATTTAAACCCACATTCAAATGGCTAATACAACTAATTTTACCTTGTCTGGTGGATGGAACACAAACAAAATCTCTCAAATTCAAATATTTCAACCCATTCAAGTATTATCCTTTTGGTTCAAAAATAGATAGTTAAAAAGTTCAATCAGAAAGATTTTTCGGGCATATCCTGTCCAAGAGAATCCAAGTTCACAGGATCAGAAGACTTCTTTCATTTTTATAGACCAGTTCGGTCATTATTTCATTCCATCTAAAAGAAGCCCCACTATTTGGTCGGTCCGGATTCGCAGAAAATGCCACGTATGCAGTAGACAAAGCCGCCCCCTACCTTAGATACGGTACAACACTCAGCACCGTATCTCCCGCTCGGTTTGTCCTTTCAACCGCTCATTCCTCATCTCTATCTACAAAATGATTGAAAGTCCTATCTTAGTTTTCCACCATTTAACAGGTGATGGCTCCTCCTCAGCCGTATGCAAGGCATCGTTGCACGAGAATACATACGGTCCAGTATCTGGCCGATCCATGGATGGAGCATAAACAAAAATTGCAAGATATTATCAGCCATCCTATTTTCCCTTCTAATTTGGATCACTAACTATGTCACATTCAACCATCAGATTGATAGAAATATCGGACGGTTAGGATTTATTTATCAACATGATTTTATACATATCTTCCATCCAAAATACGACTCACGGTTTGGATGGTCTGGATATCTGTACAGGGGTGAGAAGGATGAATCACCACCACTTTTAAAATGGTGCCAGACTAGCATTGAAGTCCACTTCCTCCGAAGCACATCTTCTCCTCTTCACCTTCGTTACGAGACTGTAACGCTCGAAGAAAGAGAAAAGAAAGAAAAAAAAGGGGGGGAAAAAGAAATTCCATGGCTCTGAATTTGGGCTTGCCTTGGGTTTCCCGCCACTCTCTTCCCTCCTCACATCTCTTCAAAACCTCCCCAAACAACAGTAGCAGCAGCGCTCTTTTGCTTCTCCTCCTCAGCAGATGCAGCTCCGAAATCTCCTCTTTCAAGAACATTTCCTTTTCTCTTTCCTCTCCTTCTCTTCCCCACCTGAAGAATTTCCACGCCAGAGCCTCTTTGGATGGTGGAGAAGGCGCGGGCGAGGAGATTTTGGATTCCGGATTGCTGGATGACGATATGGTGAGGCGGGCGGCGGCAGCAAAGGATGCCAACGAGGCGTTGGAGATGATCGCGGAGAAAATCGGAAGGAATGGAGGAGTTGTGGGGACTTCTGATTGTTGCTCGATTATCGCGACCGCGCTTGATCGGGGCAATGCTGAGCTGGCACTGTCAGTTTTTGACGCCATGCGATCAAGCTTCGATCAAGGTATTTGCTTTCTTCTATCTGTGTTCATCGTTCGTTTGGATTTCTGTAGTGTGCTTGATTTTGGAGACGGTTTTCATATTGAGAAGGAAATAGGAAATTTACAGGAAAAGGCTATTTTGCTTAGCGTTATCTATGCTGTGCGCTGTGCACGATGCTGATTGCCACGTGCTCTCACTAGAATTAGCCACGTGGCAGAAAGGTTTTGGTGGGCTCCACCTTAGATGGATGGGCCACATCTCCAAAGTTGCATCCGAGCTATGTGAAATCCAAGTGAACTTCTGCTGTTGAATGTGGACCATTTGAAAGTTCAACAACTTAAAATCATCCTATTGGTGAGATTTTTTACTACTGTAGCTTCTGTCAGTAAATTTCTAAAGCTTCGCCACCGACAGGCTGCTGAACAAATGGTTCGGATTGTATGCATCTTGGGAAACAGGCGATAAGCAGCATTGGCAGAGTGTGATGGATGGAAAGCAGAAAGTAAAAAATTATTGAGAAATTTCATACGAGGCATACAATTAATTCAAAGTAAACTGTCCAAAATATGGGTGTCAATTTAGATGTATCATGCACCAAAATTTGCTCTTATTTGGTTAAACAACATTTAGATTGCTGGACATTTATTGGACGGCTGAAAAATCAAAAATATCCAAATCTTATTTCAGAAAGTAAGTGTCCACGAAATAGAGGTTGGGATTGTTCAACTAATCATACTTTTAAGAGGATCCTTACTCTTGCTTCGTTGGTAGACTGTTAGGAGTTTCAACATCCGGTCAAGGTTCGAGCATCCATAGGTGGTGAAATCCCACTACGGCGTGAGTGTGTGGGGTTGTGTTAAAAAAAAAAATAAAAAAAAATAATCATACTTTTAAGAAATAACTAAGCGATGGTGGGCTCCACAATTTAGTTGGTTTTAATTTGAGTTAATATTTTCCACATGTAAGATTGTTTGCCCTTAGTGTGAATAGGGAGTTGGTACGTGCACATTTCCCACTATCCAGCAGGGTCTTAACAATCATTTTAAAATATGCTTTTGGAAATTTGAATTTTGAACTGCTAATAGATCCCGTGAACTGTCTAAAAATGGCAGTAGATAATGTTGGCACGAACTCTTAAAATATTGGTTTCATTTTCTGTTGCATTTGACAGAAAAGAGAAAAATTTTCTGGGAAAGGTGAGCCAAATTGGCATTTGATCTTTATGAACTTCTTTTCATTTGTCTTCAGTTGTTTTGAAATAGGTGGGGATTTATATATGGTCAGGTATGATTGAAAAAGGGTCATCTGTTGAGAGATGGAGGTGGGCTAGGCCGGATGCACGCACTTATGCATTGCTGGTTCGGGGGCTTGCAGCAGCACTGCGGGTTTCGGATGCTATGGGGATGATTGCTAATGTTTCCCGAATGGGAGTATCTCCTGGGGAGGAGGTAACTTTCACTATCTTTGGCATTTAAGGAAAACTAGAGTTTCAGATTAGGTGCTTTTATCTGTACTTTGGACATTGTTCTGACCTAGATACCTTTATAATGTAGAAGAAATGAGATTATTGGAATTGTTTCTTTTGATGATTCATACTACTTTCGTGGATTGAGTTTGGTTTGAGATGTAAAGGTTGCAAAATTACACTTGGAAGATGTTGGGCTTTCTAGACAATTAACCACTAGAAACATGGCTAGTTGGTTGTATTCAAGCATGTGACCTACTGGCATTTAACTGTCTGACACTAATCTGTTAAGACTGCCTTTCATTTACTTTTCTATGTTAATTTTCTCCATAACAATTTATTTCTGAAGCGTGCCATGCTACATTGCATTCCTACTGAATACAATGCTGTTCTTGTGATGATTATCCGACTAGTAAACAACTCCTCTGACATAATGTCTAAGTTTCCTGCAGAGTTGTGACTTTTAAGCTGTATACAGTATTCTTCCATTGTTGTAGTCGCTCAATGAAGAGGAAGAATAGTAAGGCTCAAAATCAACACCTGTTTCTCATGATGGACCTACGAGAGTGAGGAAGTGAGTATAGAGAAAGAAGGATGATGGCATTATCTGACAATGGGGAAGAGGAAAGAGTTCTCTCTCCAGAGTACGAATAAAGTGTTTTCAGTGAGTCTGATATACGTGAAGACAACTCCCTCAACTCCCTCATCTGATTCATTAAGGGAATCCTCTGTCCTCACTGATGTGGCACTTCTTGTGATTTTTACACTAACTAAAAGAACAAGACTTGAAATTTCATAGATAAATCATCTCTAGACCTGCCCCTTCTACCATTTCCTGATGAACAAAGAATTCTCTCACTCTAGTTATCCCAATTCATGCAAAACGTTTAATGACATATGTATTGCTGTTTCCATAAAGATATACAGAACCAACAAACTAGAAGTTACCTGTGTATACTCCATCCTGTTTGTTATCTGTCTCAAAGGTATGGGTCCTAGTTGAGATAACTAGCTGTAAATTCTCCCTCACTGAATGGTATAGCTTCCGATGGGTGATGCACAAAGGTTATTCTGGGTGCCATTGTGCAGATTATGCTAAATGTGTTCCTTCTCTGTTCAACTGGCTTCAGCTTTCCAATATCCAATGATTATTTTTGAAAGAAACAGAGACTATATAATGCTAAATTATGACACCTGGAAAACTTTTTACTATATTCTCTCTATGTGCAATTTGACTTGTTTGCCGATAGCTGAAGGGAAAATACTATGCACCTATTCCCTTTCTTTCTTTCCACACTGGAGTCTGGACAAATTCTTTCTGGTCCGGTCATTGTAACCAAATTTCACGGAAGAGTGCCATATTCTATAGAGTAAAAAACACATCAATTCCACAAATATTCTTGCAGCATAAATGCACCTGACAGTTGTACAGTACACTGAAAATTATTTTCATGCTATCACTTTCTACTGTTTGGGACCTTTGGGTTCTGTTCTTTTTTTATTTTTTATTTATAAAGGGTTATGAATAAATTTATTGGAAAAGAACCTGACAGACAGCCAGGGCAGAGCATACAAAAAAGAAGAAAATTACAAAGGCAAAATAGCTTGGGCTACATTCATGTCAACATGTAGGAGCGTTGTAGCCCATGCCAACGCATCCCGTTTTGCCTTCCACAAAACTAGCTCCCATGGATTAGCCTTGGTGTCGAAACAGCGCTCATTATGTTCAGCCCACATATTCCAAAATTAGGGCTGTCTTTTTTAATTTTTATTATTAAGTGATGGTTGGGATGCCATCTTTTCCATATTTTCCATATCCATCTTTCTCACTAATATGCTGTCATTTTTTTTTTAAAATTTGGAGAGATTACAATCTTTTGGTTGGTTTTGTAGGTACCCTTTGGGAAGATTGTGAGATGCCCAAGTTGTATGATAGCCATTGCTGTTGCACAACCTCAGCATGGCATTCAAGTAGGCAGTTCTCATGTTCCCAATTGGCCTTTTCTCATATTATCTAATCAGAAAAAAGAGAGAAGAGGATTCATTTGCTTTTTTTCCCCTGCGGCTGGCAATTTACTTGATTCCAAGTTGGCAGTTATATACATTTTGCATCTTTGAAAATTTTCCTACCCAATAATAAATTGCTGAAATGAAATTAGAGATTTAGGCATAATAAATGGGCACTTTCTTCTTCTTATAAATATTTAATAACATAGTGATATGTGTGCAAGTCTTGTGCAACTCTTGGGATACTTAGCTAAGTTGAGTTGAACACTTGGGGCCTATTTGTTTCATCAATTACATAGTAATGTAAAGGAAATGTGCAACAATTACAAATTACTTCACATGTCCCTTGACAACATCTGCATTTAACTGCTGATTCTAGCGTTTGGTTTATCGATGGCAAAATTATGATGATTAAATTTTTACACTACTTTAATGTCAAATCGTCACCAAAATACACTGATGTAGCTGTTTGCATTCAAGATTTTCATGGTAATGCCATGAAAAAGTGCAATGATTAACAAACTCCTTTATTTGTCTCCTAAATACATCTGCATTTGACCAATGATTCCCGTGTTTGGTTTGACGGTGGTAAAATTGTAATGATGACACATTTCTTTTACGTTACTGGCATAATTGGTGAAACATATAGACCCTTAATCCGTGAGGATATCTGACATGGCCTTAGTTGAGTCTAGTTGATGCCATGTGTCCCTAGTTGACCGGATGTGTTTTTAACTCGTAAGTTCGAATCATAAGCCAGATTTTGGCCTACAAGCTTGCTTCTGCTAGTGCTGATTTAAGTGAAGGTCTAGATGTCCAGTGAGATAATTTTTGCTAGGGAATGAGCTGAATGAAAATACTTTCTATGCATTAGTTGTTCGTTTTTAGGGTTGAAATGTAGAGGAATTAAAAGTTTTCAAAACCAATTATATTATTATTACAAGATCCCCATGTAGATCATCCCATGTCTCTAAGAAAAAGAAGAAAACTCTATTTCTAATCATACCTAAGTAGATCCGTTGATCAAGTGTTGTTGTCAATCCCCCAACATGGGGTGTCTCTTCCAGATTTATCATAAATGAGGAGAGTAGAGAGATTCCATCAGAATCTTGGTAGGGGCTAGATCTGACCTTGAGCCATCCATGAAGCAAACCCCACACTGGGATGTGTGGAGATAAGGAGCCTTAGGTGTGGCCCTCTCTTCTCATACCTCTCTCTCTCTCTCTCTCTCTCTCTCTCTCTCTCTCTCTCTCTCTCTCGCTTTGTGGAAACATCCACCAAAGAGAGTAAGGTGCGAACATCCAAGCCCCCCCTCATCTGCCGATGCAATAGGATCTTATAAGGAAGAGTTTAGGTTTTAGGAGGATACACACCATATGGTGCTCCGCCACCCTACGGATATCTGTGTACCATACTACGAAAGATGTTCATTTACCTACCTAATCCATGCACCTCGACTGTCCAAATTCCTCCATTATTCTTGGTCATCATCCTTGGTCAATTCCCATCCTTGGTCAATTCCCATGCCACCTAAGGTATGGATCAAAATAGATCTCAACCATTAGATGTCTATCAAGCTAGATTAAAACAAATCATTGGTTAAAAGCAAGATTTAACGGTTGAAAACCCACGATTAACCAATTAGAAACATCAAATATGCTAGTTTGCCCTTTAAACACTTGATGGACGGTCTAAAACTTAAGATTAAGCACCTATTCATGTCCTAGGAAGACTAAGTGGATCTTATTTTTTATCGTGTGTACTTTGAGGACCCTGATAAAGAAACCTAGTTACAGCCACTTTCAATGGCTATGTAGAAATCTCGTAAGGAGAGCCAAAGCATGATTAATTAGAGACTATCCATCCACACATCCTTAGGTTGTGGGGATTTTTTATGAAGCTAGTGTAATCGCAAGCCTATTTAAGTTTAGGCACGATAGGTGTCCTAGCCTTGAAACTTGCAAGCTATCATTGCTAATGTAAGTGACCAAATGCCTTATCCAAGGAACCATCCATTGCACACTTACACATTCATGTAGGGTAGTGAAATAGGCAAATTGACACTAAGTCGGCCCCTAATGGGAGTAGACTGTCCACCTTGACACCAAGCCAGTCCCCTCACATAAGACGATCATCCAATCATATCACAGGTATGCTCAGGAACCTGTATGGTCATGGCTAGGGTGATGAGAACCATGGAGCACAACTCTCCATCAACTACCAAGTTGTTGTGTCCAATCTCGAGTTCCTAAGAGCATTAGAGGATGTACCTCTCTAATCTATATAAACATGTTCCACAAGAATTAACTCATAAAGTAAATGAATCATGCTTATTAATCGATGTCTAATAATATTGGTTTTCTAGGTCACAACCCCAACACTGGTAGTAGGAGTAATGTTGTAAATCACCATAATTGTTATTGCATACATCAATACCAACCTTCCTCATGCTAGAAAATTTTAAAAAATACTAGCATCTAACCTTTAATCAGACCTTGTTAAGTGATTGCATTTGTGCTTAAATGTATGGTAATGTATATTTCTTCTAAGTCGAGCTTTTTGCCATAGCAAATTTATTTGACAGAAAAGTTGCGACATTTACTCCCAAGTACTCTATTATTTATTTTTGTGCATACATTTCCTACAGGTCTCATCTTGTTCCAAGTGCCGCTACCAGTATGAGCTTGTTTCTGGAGATATAATTAGTATTGCTTCAGAAGAAATCAGGTCAATTTACATCATATTTCTTCTATTTTCATCACACTGCTACATGCTTGAAATATTTTCACTCTTTGTTAGATTGTTGTTTTCTTGAAACAATGTCCCCATGAATCTGAAGTCTTAACAAGATCCTTTAATTTACTTTTGGCAAAAATCGTTACAAGTTCCTACCATATATTGTGTGATTTTTGAGAAGTGGCTCGTCTATGGTTGGGCCTGATCACCCAAAAATGTTGGGCCCCACCTTGGATGGCCAAGAATGGATGATCTTGTTGGATTGACAGTGAAGCTCTCCTTAGATTTACCTATACTCTGTAACAATAGAGGGGCACAATAATCATAAGTTGTTTAAACTGGCAATCACACCAATCATAAGTTGTTCAAACTGGTAATCAGTGCATCCTACCATACGGGAGGAAGGGATGTAGGGAGGACTTTTGTGTCCTACAACCAATGTCTTAAGTTTTGTAATTTAAATCAAGTGGTGTGAATTTCGCAAGTTGTTGAAACCATGAGGTCCCCAAAATCCTAGCTAGGGTAGTAGCAATGATAGCATGGGAAAGATGATGAAAAGATTAACAATCAAACTGTTAGAAATAAATATTAATAACATAAAGCATATATTTCCACTTGTTGTATAATTTGAAGTTTTAACTTATTATTAGGTGATCCCACCATCTCATAAGTTACTCTTATTCTCTTGCCCTACTTCCCATGACATGATGTTGTTTGGCAAGTATTGGAAGGTTTCTTCAGAAAAATATTGAAAAATTATTTGTTAAGGTGTTAAAAAAAAAGTGTTACAAGTTATTGGTCTCATTTTTTTAATGGCAATCTTGAGTGGTACCATTAGAGGTTCATTGTCATGAGTAAGATTGAAACCGCTAAGGAGGTGGAGTCCCTCTCTCTCTCTCTCTCTCTCTCTCTCTCTCTCTCTCCCACGTCCCTCTTTCTCTCATCCCTCTTCATTGCGTGCGTATGATCGTACATATGTACGTTGAAGTCTAGTTTCACTAGGCTTCTTATTATGCTCCCTCTTGTGGTGCGGTCTATTTATAGGGGACCATAGTTAGAAAGAGATTTCTTGGCGTATCATCTTTTGGGGTATTTTTTGATGGAAAATTTTATATAAAGAAAGAGTGAGAGAGTGGTAAGTCTTGTACTTTTGATATTTCTTGTTTCAGTGAAGAAAAAAGCTTTGTGTTGCTCCCTGGTGGTATAGGCATATTGTTGAACCACGTAAATCTCTGTGCCTTTTGTCTCTTATTTTGGTTTGACTCTTTTCTTTTTGTGGTTTGGGTTATCCTGCGTCGATTTTTTTCCTGCAACATTTGGTATTAGAGCCAAAGGTTGAGAAGCCTTTTAACATAAGATCAGGTTGGTGTTTGTGTTGCAATTGTGTTTCAGATGGTTAAATCAAGTTCTACCAGTTTCGGGGTGCCAAAGTTCAACATATCGAATTATGTGTTGTGGAAACTAAAGATGAACATGGTCTTGGTGAATGAATGATATGCAATTGTGATTCTAGGAAAAGAAAATAAGCCTGTAGGGATGAAAGACGAGGTATTTAAGAGAAAAAAAATAATTCAAATAGCCATCGTTGATCCTCTCCTTACATTAGATGATTCAAATTTGTTCAACGTGTCCGATCAAACCACTGCAAAAGATTTGTGAGACAAATTGTGAAACCGTTATGAAGGGAAATCGATGTTAAAAGGGTTCTTTCTTCGACAGTAACTGTATAACTAGAAGATGAAGGAAAGGTGTTCTTTGCAAGAACACTTAAATGGGTTTAATACCTTGATTAGCAGATTAACGGCGGGGGATGTAAAGATTGATAATGAAGAAAAAGTCGCACTCTTGCTTTGTTCAATGCTAGATTCGTGGGATGGTCTGATTATAAATCTTAGCAATGATCCGGATTCCAATATGGAATCGGCCATGTTTGCATTGCTTACGGAAGAGTCTTTCAGAAAAACACATGGGGTATCTATTGGGGATGCTATAATGGTCAAAGGAAGATCTACTCAGAAAGATACCAGTGGCAGGGAAAAGACAATATCTAAGTCGAAAGGGCACAAAATAGGAAAGTGTTGGAATTGCGGAAAGAATGGCTACTTGTGCAAAAATTGTAAACTTAGGAAAGTTAATCATGAAAATTCCAAACCTAATTCACAATATCAAGCATCAGATTCAAAATGTTCTCAAGAAAACCTAGTTGAGAAAGATAATTCGGCCGAGGACAGGGAAGTATTGTTAGCAATGATTTCACGAGAGAATGTAAGCCATCAATGGATCTTAGATTCGGGTGCTTTGTTCCATATGACTCTACACAGAGATTGTTTTTACATATATTGGTCCTTTGATGGAAACACAGTTTGCATGAATGATAATAAAACGCGTAAAATTATGGGTATTGGAGATGTTGGAACTATTAAGTTTAGAGTCATGAGAAATATTTGAACTGGAATCTTCAAATGATATTCAAAATTAACTTAATGACTCAGAAGATCAATAAGTTGATGATATCGTTGAAGATGAAGCTAATGAAGAGTATGCAGATAAGATACCGGGTGCTGAAACTCAAAGTGATCAAGGCCGACCGAAGAGAGCCACAAAACCTTCTATTTGGTTCAAGGATTAAGTTACAACATATGCTTGCATGATTGATGAGCCTGAGCCTTGTTCATATTGAGAGGCATGCAAATATGTGGACGCTAGCTAATGGACAATGACTATGAAGGAGGAGATGAAAGCTCTACGTAAAAGTAAGAGACAAGACGCATAGAGATTTACATGGTTCGGCAATATGCCTACTCCATAAAGGAGTAGCACAAAGTTTTTTTCTTCACTAAAATAAGAAATATTGGAAGTATAAGACTTATCTTTTTCTCACTCTTCCTTTATACAAGAACTTTTACCAATGAATACTATGAAGATGATACACTGGAATACCTCTCTCTGCATGTGGTCTCCTATATATAGACTACACCACAAGAGGGAGAATATCAAGAAGCCTAGTGAAATTAGACTTTATCGTACATACGTACGGTCATACGTATGTAAGAAAGAGGGATGTTCATACGTATGTAAGAAAGAGGGATGTAGAGAGAGAGAGAGAGAGAGAGAGAGAGAGAGAGAGAGAGAGAGAGAGAGAGAGAGATGTCTCCTAATAGGAGACATCATCCCACTCTACCGCCTTAACATTCTCTTACTTGAAGGCTAGTTTCTCTAATAGTGTGAAAAACACATATCATAATAGCCACCCAAACATTACCAATCACTAAGTAAAAACAAGCCTAAAAGAAGTCCTGTATCAAACAAACTCCTCCCATGTAATAGGCTTCATTAATATAGTTGCTACATTATCATCGGTGTGAGTCTTCTGTAATGAGATTTGACCATCTTCCACCATGTCACGAATGATGTGATACTAAACATCAATGTGCTTGATCCAAGTATGAAATACTAGATTCTTAGCCTAGTGTAATGCGCTTTGACTGTCACAATAAATCACTATCACTTTCTGCTTGAATTTCAATTTTTCTAATAACTTTTTCATCCAAATGCCTTCTTTGCATGCTTGTGTAGTTGACATGTACTATGCTTCTATAGTAGACAAGATCACTATTAACTGTAATCTTGACATCCAACTAACCACAATGTCGGCTAAAGAAAACATAACTAGGTAAATATTCTTTTATCACGTTCTCCTACATAATTTATATCTACAAACTCAACCGACTTCAAATTTTGGCCACTATAACAAGTTGCCGCCTCAAAAGTATCCTTCAAGTATTGAAGGGTCTACTTCACAGCAGTCCAATGATCTCTACCTGGGTTCACCGTGTATTTACTGACTACTCTTATTGCTTGCACAATGTCTAGTCTGGTTCACAACATGGAAAACATAAGACTCTCTACCAGCGATAAATATGATAGTCGAGATATATTTGCCTTCTCCACTTTTGTGCTAGGACACTGATTTAAAGACAGCTTGCAACCAATGGGGAATGTAGTACTAACCGGGTTAGAAATTTGCACGTTAAAGCGGCGCAAAACTCTTTCAACATTACCCTTTTGGATTATCTAAACGTTCTTGTTCTTCCTATCTCTAAGTATGGCCATCCTAAGAATCTGATTAACAACACCCAAATCCTCCATTATCTTATTATTGTATGTCAATAAAATGCTGACTGCAGGTACTAGTAGATATACTATTGTAACATTAAAAGCTCGTTTGGCTAGGGAATTCGATAGAAACTACCTTTAATACTATTCAATTGTCTTGGTTGTCACTTGTCAAAAAGTTTAACAATGCCTCTTCACTTGTAGTTTGCACTTCCTCTCAGTCTTCCTTTGCGGTGATGATGAGAATAGTGACAAGCGACATGGCATGTCATGCATTTTGTTAATTGAGGTGTCCGACAGACTCCTTTGCATGCAACACCAAGTGCCTACTTGAGCAGTGTGTGGGACATTAACTAGTGCATAAGGTGGGCTCTGCTGTGAAGACAATCATATGGAAAAGTCAGGTTTGTCCACTCATCATGTGGACTCCCCAATAATCCACATTCAACAAACATTGGTAACACATCTGATTAGATCAGCTCATTTTTGTGTATGGTCATCTTCATGGTGTTTGCCACCTTATTCACCACCAGATGCCCCACACACTTCCCTTGGGGGCATGTGTACTGCATGTAGAGATGCATGTGGGGATAGAAAACCTGTTGTTACGTTCTTTCTGACAAGCTAAACTTTCAGCCCTTCTCTTTCTTTCTTTTTTATTTTTCTTTGCACACGATGTTGATTTCTGAATATTCACTTTTTCTAAGGATCTACTCCTGCCGAACGCAGCATGGATATTTCAGCATGGGAAAAGGGGCTGAGGTTCCTTCAGATAATGAAGCCAAGCATTCCTGCTGCTGTTCACTCCATTGTGGTACACATTTTCTTGGGACTAATTCGTTGACATGATTACCTATATTTTTGTACAAAGCAATTTGTGGTGTATAGCACCAATTTTTAACCAAGCTATTTTTTGCAACAATATGACACCATGGGTTGGTGATTGGGCCAACAGATCAACAGCCACATTAAATATTGTTTGTGTCAATGTGACAACCAAATCATGCCACATGGATAACTGTTGATATTTTTGCGACAATATGACACCATGGTTTGGTGATCAAGGAAATTTTCTACGATGCAGTCTATCCATGTGGCACCTACAGATCAGCAGTCCAGATCACCAATCCATGGGCCCACACTAGTAAATATCCTCAACCTGAGAATCATATTATTACTCTAAAATCTAAAGCTGTACTCATGGTATCTTTTGGATCAGATCACAGAATTGATTTCTTACCTTTTTCTAAATAATCCGTCATGGTTTTGCATTTCAGGTCCGCACGCCTGCGGGGATTGCTCGTACGCACAGGTTTGCTACCAAAACAGTCGAACTTCCTGCTCAAGAAGGAGAGAGAGTAACGATTGCCTTAGCAGCTCCATCAAGTGTTTATCAGGAGATGGGTCCTTTTAGATTTAGTCCAAAAGCTCCTGGGTTTAGCCCTGGAGAACCCATGTGTCTGACAAATCACTCAAGCGGCCAGGAGTCACAGTTACTAAGGGCACCCATGAAGAGTGGAAACTCATTTTTACTCAACCCTTCTATTCTTTTTCCTGTCTTTGCTTTGCTGGCTACTGGAGATGCTGCCTCTGGAATCATTGATCTCAGCCTTCCCAGATTCATTTCAATTGCTGCAATTGCATCATTGGCATTAGGGACTACTATAAACAGTGTGGTTCTGCCACAATTGAGTCAGGTATCTCGAGTTCTCTTGGAATTAACTCCATATTCTTAGTCAGTTATGCTTTAAAAACATATATTGGTAGCTCACCCTGTGGGGGTTCCTTGTCTCGTTGGAAACCATAGCCCTTTTCTTGATTCATCATTGCATGTGCGATATTAGTCTGTTTGCATGCATATTCACCATGTGGCATGAGTGTGGACTATATATCTTATATTTAGTTTTCCTTTTCATGGCAGCTGCCCCAGCGGATGGTGGATGTAGTTGCTCTCAAGCAGCAACTTCTATCTCAGTATGATTTGCTGCAGACCCGCATCAAGGACCTAAGTCAAGCTGCTGAAAAAGAGGTAAATTTCTATGTGCCTTAAAAGTCTGAGAAGTCAGTTCCTTCTCTAAACTCTTACAGGAGCTGAACTAGCTGATGGGATGGAAAATTGGTGAATACATTCAAATGTTTGAGGGATGAGATTTCATAGTAAATTTTTTCCTGTTTCTTGTAAGGTTTGGATGTTGGCCCGCATGTGCCAGTTGGA
Organism: Magnolia sinica; assembly: GCF_029962835.1. Classification (NCBI taxonomy): domain Eukaryota; kingdom Viridiplantae; phylum Streptophyta; class Magnoliopsida; order Magnoliales; family Magnoliaceae; genus Magnolia; species Magnolia sinica. The sequence continues at coordinate 4,077,271 of NC_080577.1, forward strand.
GAACAAGATTGTAGCTGTGGGAGAACCTTCTTACCAGTAAGATCCCCAAAGCTGAAAGCATGTTTAGATTGATTAAACTTTCTATTGTTGTCATTAACTGAATTGAAATATTAGAGAAGGATTATCTTTTACAATCTTTGGAAATCTCCTTATAAACCACTTCTTTCTATAGTGCCCGAAGAAGTAGAGTCAAAAGAGTACGTGAAAGCTTGGAAAACTCCCTTTTGGCGAGGATCAAACTGATTGACAGCTATGCAAAAGTAGGTTCTTTAACTGGGTAATAAGGCTTCTAGCACTGAATTTTGTATTCCAATCTTTATTTGTTATTAATGAAAGATGATGGAATTGGTTTGCCAGATCTCTTCAATGATTGAAATTGAGGTTGAAATGGACTCTGACGTTCTTGCTGCTGAAGCAGTGAGCAATGCGGTAAGTACTGGATCATAGTATCAGTCCACTAATCCAATGTTCATCTAATAATTAGTGATACTAATTTTATTTTATTTTTTATTTTTTATTTTTGTTTTGGAAGTGGGAAATTTGGTGTGTCAACAATCATATTCTTCTATGCAGGAAAGTATTGCAGAACAAATAGAGCAAATCATGGAGCTCGAAAACCTTGAACAGGCATGTGATTTTCATTTCTTGAAGTATGATTGAAATTCCAAAGTTAAGGGCATGTTTACTTGCGGATCAAATAGGATAGGATGGCCCAATCTAAAAAGAAATCAATTGGAAAGGCCTGTGTTTCTAGCTTCCGCACGTGTCGTTTTGCAGATCCAAACATCCAAAATTTTCAGATCAAAATTTTTTCCTGTTCCAAACAGGGCCTTAATAGTACTTCTATTCTCTGACCTTCTGTTTTTTATGCAGCAATGGCGAATACAAGCTGAGGCGAATGATGAGGTGGAAAGGCTCCTCAGTTCTCAGCCAATGTCAACGGAACCTGTATAAATATCTTGGTATCATCACATCCCAGTTCCAGATTTCTGGTTATGCATTGTGTAGCTCTGCATGTCTGCTTCATGTTTTTTGTGCATACATGCATGCATACACACACGCGCTCACAGACACACACACACCTACCCATGTGAGAGGGAGGGAGGGAGGTGATAATTTTGGCACATGTGAACAAATCTTCTTTTATCAAAATTGTTTTTCGCTGAATGTAGTGTAGACAAACTTCGTGAATGCTTGAAATATCATTGATCTGTCCTCCCAGCTTGATTTTTGGCTGGACGTTTCTCACTCACTATTCATTGATGCCATGGGCCATAAGCCAATCCCAACTAAGGCTTAGACCTTTAAATGGTAGAGAATAAATGCATGATTAGTAAGTGCTAGTTGACCAGTTAGATGTACAGAAGTCAATGGTTTGTGAATATGAAATGGCCGTCAGAGAACTGATGTGAAAAACATAAAAAGGAAAGAAGAATGATTCAGCACTACCCTAGAAATCACAATATTTTTACGTCTTTTTAGCTTGCTCGTTTCCTATGCTTGGCAAGTGTTGATAAGTCAGTTGGTTCTGCTTTCACATGCACAAACACATGCAATTTCTTGTCTTCTCACCTCAATGGTCCATTTGGGATCTTTCCATGTGATTATTTTCAATCCGTGTCTCATAATGTAGTTGATGAGCTCCATTACTCTATTCCATGCCCCAACTAATCTTCATATTGCGGATCAAACCTTGCCTTCTGCAGTATCAACAATGACAAATCTCAATTAGAAATATCAGCCATTCCATCATTAGTTATTTCTTTGATTTCCTTACTTAGCATGGGATAACAAAGCCAACGCCAGCTCTAGATCTCTTTGTAGCAATGAGGACAGTTTTCTAAGTGATTCAAGTTCTAACCATAATTCTTCAACTTGTCGAGTGGACTCAACTTGGGTGAATTTGGAGCTGAATCATCTCACGGACTTGGTTTGACCAGATCCTTCCATGACTTGATATATATAAAGGTTTTAAGGTAAATTGGGTTATTGTGTGCATGTGTATGTTCGTACGTCTGTGTTTCAGCTATTTGCATGCCAGTTTTTCCAGTTTCTACATTCGTGTTTTAATTCACGGCCTCTGTGTATTTAGAAATATTTTATGAGTGGCATTAAACTACAGAGTTGGATGATGGCTGAATCTTTCAGTTGGTCTCCCAACCTAAATGGACATGGAGTGGGCTGGCTTGCCTGATTATTAAACAATGGTCCAGACTTTAGGATTGGAAATGAATACCTCCATCATCAATTAGCACAAAACGATGAGCGCGGCTTCGGTGGATCCCCAGACCGAGGTGGGTGGGACCCCTGACTGTGGGGCCCACTGTGATGTATGTGACTACATCCACTCCATCCATCCATATTAAAAGCTCATTTTAGGGTATGATCCAAAAAATGAAGCGGATCCAAATCCCAGATGGACCATAGGACAGGAAACAGTGGGGATTGACCATTAAAAACTTCTTGTGGGCCACAAAGGCTTTGGATCAATATTATATTTGTGTGCCTTTTTATCTAGGTGTTTGTGACCTTATCAACAGGTTGGATGGCAAATAAACATTCCGGTGGAATCAATGAAGTTTTTAATGTTGGGGATTCAGTCACAACAGTTTCCTGTGGTGTGGTCCACCTAAGATTTGAGTAAGCTTCATTTTTGGAATCATGCCCTAAAATAAGCTGTTAAAAATTAAAATGGTTGGACGGCATGGATTTTGAGGCACATACATCACTGTGAGCCCCACAGTCAGGGGTACCACCCACCTTGGTGGATCCGGGTCTCACCTAATCTGCTCCCCAAAATGACCACCCTGACTATGAGTTGGCAACATGGACCCCACAAAAACACGAGAAAATAATAACGATGATGACGATAACGATGATGAAATGAACTGTCTTTTAAAAGTTTCTTACCCATAAACATTTTACATTTTTTTTTTTCTTGAAATACTTAATAATTTCTTGATCCCTTCATCTTCAGATTGATAAAAGGACAACATATTTTCTGCATCGGCCCCTCTGCTTCCTTTGTGGTCGATGAAACAGATAATACGATCATCAAATTCATTCATACATTGGAGAGGGGGAAAAAAGAATCCCATTTTTCATGATAGTGCCTTGCGAGCCAAGGGACATTAAATAGACGTGATAAAGGAGGGTGGGCATCCTATCGATGTAGAGCGAGACCTTTGTGGGGTGGCATGACATGATCTTGGGGTTGACTAGAGGAGGCGTTAAGCGGGTCCCACCAGGTGAGCCTATCTATCAGCAACCAAAAGTTGTGCAATGGTGACACTATTGCTGCCTAGGAAAACCATGTATGAATGAAGCTGTTGCTTCTCGTTTATTGCATTTATTTATAAGGTACGTTGTTATTTCCAAGAAAGTGTTGATAATACAATTGAATGTTTGAGACTTTGTAAAAGATTTGAATTGAGTTTCCTTTGAATTTAATTCTTATTTGATAGAGCACATGATTAAATGTATTTCAGGAATGATCACCTGCCTTTCCTGGGAGCAACGAATGCAATACATGCACATGTGCGGGGGTGCCAGTTCTGCAGGACATCCAAGCTATGCAGAAGGTGGGTCCCACCTGGAAAGATCACATGGTGCAAAAATGACATCGGTCCATTGAAACATTGACGAAAACCAATGGGTGGTCTGAATAAAACTTGCTGTTGGTCTCATTCATACATGTTTGCCCACATGATGAATGGACTAGCCTGATTTTGCAGTGGCCCATCTTTATGGTAATTGGTAAATGCTTGCCTTTTGCACAGTTCAGATGCTCTACATAACTATAGGCTTTAACACAAAGAGGTTTATATTGTTGCTAAAGATATGAACATACGGCGTATGTGAATTATTAAGTCATACAACATTAACTGCCTTACGTGTTAAGAGTTACAGTTAATACAGAACCTAATAGTATCTGCAGGCAACCTAGCGAAAACGAGCCATGACACATCTCCTTAGCTCATGTATCATGTACATATCGAAATGTTAGCTAGAATGACAAAACTGTGGGAAACATTACAGGGTGGTTTTTCAAATTTTAGTTGTTTTTAGGGAAAATTTTGAAATTGTCTGAAAATGGAAAAAGAAGTTTTACCAGATACCAATCCTCATCAAGCAACGTACCATGCTAAAGCTTTAGGGCCTGTTTGGGTCATGGCTTAAAAATCAGTTTTGGCGTATCGTATTGCCATGTATTGGGCTATTCAAGCCAATATCATTCATGGATAGTACTGGTACGTATTGGGCGATAGGTGCCGGTTTTGGACAATAGTTTAAAACCCACTAAAAAAACGAGTTCGTTTCATTTTATTTGACTGTAAACTATCATCTCTAATACCAAATTGATTTTAGCTAAAATAGAAACATGTCCTCATTAGCTTTAAGATATCACTGAAGTATAACCTGTCTTTATCACTGGCACCGAACCCATAATCAGTTTTCAACCATCCATTTGGTGGGCCTCCCTGAACGGCTTTAGCTTTAAATTATCACTAACAAGTAATCTATCTTCATCACTGTCACAGAACCCATCGTTAATTTCCATCATCCATTCGGTGGGCCTCGCCTTAGATTTATTATGGTTCTAAAGGACCATCTTGGTTAAAATAGGGCAACCATCCGATCCGTGCCATGATAAATGGATGGATATTGATGCACTTCGTCCCCAAATTCAATCATTTGCACGGGAAGGTTCCATGCATATGGCCTACTGGAGCATTTCCCATTATGTGGGAAACGGATTGCGTACTGAGTAACTCACTACGCTTTGCGTACTGAGTAAACTCTGTGAGGTCCACCATGATTTATGTATCTGATCCGCTCCTTCCATCAATTTTATCAGATAATTTTAGGTCCTGATCCCCAAAAATGAAGCATATAGAAAGTTCAAATGGACCACATCACAGGAACAGTTGAATTGAACATCTACCGTTGAAAATTTCTTGAGGGCCACAGAAGTTTTGGATCAAGCTTATATTTGTGTTTTCCCTTCATTGATGTCTTTATGATCTTATAAATAGGTTGGATGACAAATAAACATCACCTTGGGGCCTAGAAAGGTTTCAACTTGAAATCATTATCCCAACTGTTTCCTGTGATATGATCCAATTGATCTTTGGATATGCTTCAATTTTGGGCTCAACCCCTTAAATTAGATGAAAAAAATGGATGGACGGCGTCGATAGACCAAATACATTCAAGGTGGGCCCAACTGAGCGTACGATAACAGCGTACTGAGTTCCATTATGTAACGCAATTTCAAAGTGTTAGTGATTGGTTCTGTGTTCTCTCGGGTTATTAAAGCCTGACAAGGCCATGTAACCTTCCCACCTCAACTCTCCGGTTTCTCGCGTGTAGCAAGAAGTGATTGGGACTGTTGATTGAGTCGACCACTGCGTGGATGAGCCCTAGGCAAAAAAAGTAGTGATTAGACGATGTAAGCTTTGTTTTTTCTGTTGAATGTTGACTGTTGTTCTGGTATATACCGATTGGAAGACTCAGATAATACAAGACCCTTTGTTATTAGGAAATAGACCGACCACATGGTGGCCCACCAGATCATCAGTCCCAATCAGCACACGTTTGCCAGTGTACGACTGATTCTGACAGCAAAGAACTTCAATGTTTGCCACTGTACGACCATCCCACAAAGACGGATCTTTTTTTAGCGGGCCCATTCTCAAGTGCCCTAGAAAAACTCACCACACATACGCACCTGGCATGGGTGAAGGATACAAGACGTTGACAGGGTTTGGGCCTGTGATCCACACGTCTGATCTAACCATCCATGTGAACGACACACATTGCGTGATCGGCCTATTGCATGAGCGGTTGAATATGCGTTGGAGATCTGTCCATGTGGCACATCTGTGCATATTCATTTAACTAAGCTACAACGTGAATATGTAATGTACCAAAAATAATTTTAGTCCGTCAAACCTGTATTAAAATAAATGGACAGTTAAACAAAGAGCTCAACAATAAAAATTCAACATATATGCGTTTGGCTCACCTCAGAAGCCTGCTACCCTGTTTTTTGCACGTGACATGTTCCTAATACGCCCTACTTGTTTAATGGCCGGATTCTCTGTCTCGTGTGCCATAAGAACGAACATTTGGCAAATATTGTCCGTCCTCACACCTGGGGTGGCGTGTGCCATCTGGCATTGATGACACTATTCACCCGTGAAGCCCGAAGATACATACAGAGATGCTCTAGTTATTCTGTGCAGGCAGAAATGGAAAATACAGAGCTTTGCTAAGCCCCCACGCGTGTGCAGTAAAGCTCATGTACTTGTCACACATGTGCCATCATGTCATGATAGGTTCAAGATCCAATCCATTCATTAGAACGACACAACTATAATGATAGTATAGGTCAATAATCAGTTTCATTCACTAGTTAATTGTGCCACACTTAATAAAAACATGTACGGCTATGAGAAAATGGATGAAATTTTCTAATCGGTCCATCTGTGTACGTGCTCAGTGGGACATTTTTAAAATTTTTTGAAAAATATGTACGATATTGGACGATCCTGATGGGTGGATTGGATCTCAGGTCCATGTGTCATGATCACACATTTGAGGTGTGTACATGAGATTTATTGCACACGCAGATAAATCTCACGCCTGTCGGCGTGTGCACTTATCAAAGGTCCAATTCCATGGGATTATGTGGGATGGAATGGATTTTTTAAGGTAATGATGGCGGTGTCAGTGTTTGTCCCTTGATCGCATGGGTCTGGCATAACCCATGGGATATACAGCTGCCTGTTTGGGCCGTCCCAAATGGATGAGTTTGCATTTACACTGCTTCTTGTGATGTGCCCCACTTGCTGTTTTATATTTGCCTTAAAACAGGTTTATGTCTAAATGTAGGCGGGTGAAAATGATGGACGGAATGGATATCTCATTGATATCTTGGTGGGCCCCACATAAAGGTGAAAATTCACATACTAGGATTGGCAGAAACAATGTTAGCTATGGGCGGTGTTTACGAGGGCAAAGTACATCCCGCCATTCCAAACAAACAGGGATGGGATGAGATGGTGCGGGATAACCCTAATAATCCTATCTAATGCTATATCCAGCGCCCGGCCAAACATGCCCTTACAAGAGCTGCCAAGCGGATTGCCTACGGACACTGGCGGTCCTCTGTGAGCCTCATCATGATGTATGCATTTTATCCACACTGTCCATCCATTTTGGATAGTTATTTTAGTGCAGAATCCCAAAAATGAGGCAGTTCCAAATCACATGTGGGAAAACATAAATATCAGTTTCATCCAAAACTTAAACCGCTGGTAAGATTTTAACGGTGAGCTTTCCATCACACCTGTCTCCTGTGGTGGTCCACCTGAGATTTGAATCTGCCTCCTTTATGGGTCATCCGCTAAGATGAGCTGGCTAGCCTGCTGTATAGCAATTGGCGGGAAACAGAGTATCCATGCCTCGTAGGCTGCCAGAGTGTCAAATAACTCCCCATATTCAAATTGCAGGCATGACCCAGCTGATGAGTGGACCAGCCTAGTTACAGGAGGTGGGCATGTTCACCTCACCCCTTTTTGGTAAGTGGCCGAGATCCTTTACACGCGGACGCGGATTAGCTATTGAGAAGTTGAGTAGTGAGACTCGCTGCTAAAGTGTTGTGTTCGGTGGGTCCCACCATGATGTATGTTTTGTATTCACACCGTCCATCCATTGCAAAGACTATTTTATGGTATAAGCCAAAGAATGAGTCAGATCCAAAATCTCCGGTGGACCTAATAAAGAAAATAGTGGAGAGAGTGAGACCCACCATTAAAAACTTCTGAGGGACACAAAAGTTTTCGATCCAGCAATGTTACGATTGAATCTCTCCTCGAGCAGATCGATCGCCCTGCAGCACTCGTTTAAAACCCGAGGGCAATACGTCATTTCGATGAGACGGAACCTATCACTTTTCATCCGTGCTAAAGTCCGACTACCCCGCCCGCTTCTCTTTCCCCGTAATGGAAATCGCACTTGAAAATCAGACAGAGCAGCTGATTAAGTGGGCCACGAATTATGTTGAATCCGACCGTCGGTTGGCATTGATTCCATCAATGTGGCCCACCTGATTCGCGTAAAGTCCTGAACTTTGTTTGTGGTGAACTTCATGGTGGCTCCTATCGTTTTCATGGTACTGATTTCCTACCCAAGTTGCCATGCTGGACTTTCTTGGTTGCACGTGATCATTTCTTAACTAAAAAAACGAAAAGAAAAGAAAACAAAGAGGAAAGGGCGGCAAAAAGGAATCCGAAGCAAAGTGTCCAAGGCACGTGACGAGAATTGTCTGTGCACCGCCAACAGGAAATGACCGTAGGCGGAAGCTCTTTGGAGAACACATGAGAAATCCACTCCGTTCATCAGTTTCGAAAGCTCACAATATAACAGATAACAAAAAATTAGTTACATCTAAAACTCAACCGGACCACACGATAGGAAAAAGTAAGAATACAAACGCCTACCGTTGAAACCTTCTGGAGCCCACCATGATGATTATACACCGTCCAAAATCTTCCTCAGGTTATCCACTTGGACCAACTTAAAAAAAAAACAAATATTAGCCTGATCGAAAACTTTGGTGGCCCCACGAAAGTTTCAATGGTGAACATTTAATCCACACCGTTTCCTGTTATGTGGACCAGTTGAGTTTTAGATCCGTAGGTTTCTGTCCTGTTATGAACCTCCGAAACTGATGGACAGAGTGGATTTCTCACGGACATGAAAGTGGGCCCCACATAGCTTCCGCCTACAGGAACTTTCCGTTGCCGGTAGGCACAGGCACTTCGCGTTCCATGGTCCGCAGCTGTTCTCATCTCATAATCTACATTTTAATTATTAATTTTAAATAAATATATTTCTATGTTATTGGATCGCTACTCACCAACTGGTGGTTGCGTGAGAAGATCCAGACATAAAATCCCCCTCTTCTTCAGATCTCGGATTTCACTTCGTTTCTACCCCTTTCATTTCTCTGCAACTCTTTCTCTCTCAGCCATGACGAAGAACATCTTAGTTACGGGCGGAGCTGGATACATCGGCAGCCACACGGTTCTTCAGCTTCTGCTCGGAGGATTCAAGGCAGTCGTCGTCGATAATCTCGACAACTCCTCCGATATCGCCATCAAAAGAGTCACCGAACTTGCCGGGGAGTTCGGAAAGAACCTCATCTTCCATCAGGTGAAAGATATACACTTTCTAGGTTTTTTTTTTTTTTAATTTTTTAATTTTTTTTTTTTATTTTAAATTTTTATTTCTTCTAAAAATATATATCTCGCATTCGATCTATCGAAGAGATACCGTGGGATTGTTTGATCGGATGATTAGGTCTCTCGATCTATTATTGTAGTTTATGGATTTATCGAGAGTTATCTCCGATCTGTTCTTATTGTTTGTGGATTCATATATCCGCTTTTTGATCTGTTGATCGTGATCAGTGAGAGGATTGCGAGTGTTGTGCTTGTAAAATTTCATGCTATTGTTCTTTTTAAAATATATTATGAATACTCATATTAATTTGCAGACGTGAACATACATAAATCTCTTAGAAATTATGTGCATTTGATACATATGAGATAATGATGTGCTCCAAAGGAATTGCATTTGAGTCATAAATTCCTTGTGTTCTTGGATGCCTTATCGCAAATTACCAACATGACCCACATAGAAGCATTCTTCCTGTGAAGTATCTATCATGACATTGAGGAATCACCCAAAAAGGAAAGGAAGGGAAGAAAGTTAGAAAGAGATGGAGAAATAAAGAAGAAAGGAAGAAAAGTAAAGAAACGTGACATTGAAGAATAGTAGTAAATACGGTTGATCACCCTTTTTTCTGTTCTTCCGCAATTTTAGCCCTAAAAGTAAAGAAAACAGAACAAAAGTCATCCATTTATCATCACACTGAGCATAATCTGCATTTCAGAACACTTCCATATGTACCAGGAAACCATGACACTGAAAATTGGAATAGTTAATCATCATCGGCATCATTCCATTAACTTGAAAAGTTGAAATAGATGAAGGAAAAAAGGAAGTTCACAGGAATCGAATCCATGTACATCAAGGGGCCAAATCATCAAAACATCTGATGCTGCTGTAGCTGGTGGTGAAGAAATAACTCTGGCTCTCTAGATCCACCTAAATGGAGCTTCGGAAGGTATGGAGAGGTGGAAAGTGTGATTAAACACACCCAGAATCAGATGTAGACCGCTTGTTTTTTTTACCTGTTTCCAACATTCTTTTAAATTATTTTTTTTCCTCATCTGGTAAAAAGAATGTCCCTTGCACCAAATATTCTAAAGTGAAAATAGCCAGATTGTGGTTTCCTTCCCTAGTATTCAAATTGTGGGACTTGGTGGTGAATTGCCATTGTATTGCTTTCAAGTTGGTCCTGGAAGGAATTTAACTGCAATTTGAGGGTTATTTCTTCATTACAAAATAACAACCAGGAAGCATCCTTGTATATTTATTTTTCCATCTTATCTGTACCAAAATGAATGTTTATCTACGTGTGAGAATTGTTGTGTTTGAACCTGTAGCTCAATGATAGACAGGGCATGTTTCAACATTGAAGTCTCAGGTTCCAGCTCAGCTTACCTATAAAAGAAAAGGAAAAAAAGAAAAAGAAAGAAAGAATGTTTGCAATTCATTTCACTGGTACATTCAGACACATGTTAAGGTGCTAAGGGTGAGGTTTGCCAACTTTATGAATCTAACATAAATAATATGTTGCTTTTCAAAGAAACAACAACAACAACAATAATAATAAACAATATATTCTGTATTTCTAGCACAATAATTGTTTGCCCCCTGGGCGACTCATGCCATTCTGTCTTGGTCTCTATCTTGACTTGCAGGATTATTGACTAATGTCTCAGGCGACTTGCTGACTTGGCCTCTCAAATGAAAATTTGACTTGGTCAAGGTTTAGAAAATTTATGCATACCTACTCTTTTTGGCATGTGATTCTCAGTTTTTTTCAGTAACTTTAGAGTGACAAATATGAAGTCCTATCTTTCTCATGTCCCTTTAAGTGTGGTTACTCGTCTTTAAGCTTTCTCTGATGCACCTAGGTGACCAAATCTTCTGCTTTCTTGTGCAGGTTGATCTTCGGGACAAAGAAGCCTTGGACAAAATCTTTGCTTCGTCAACGTGAGACCTTATTTTTTCTTGTTAATCATTTCTTAATACATTTTGATACATGATAGGAATCCCAGCTGTGTTAAGTGCATTCTCATTGCTGTCTAATGATTTTACACATTTATTTCACTTGATGCTATGGATGCATGTATTCTCATCAGATCAGAATCGTTTGAATGGAGAGTAATTATGCATATGTGTCATCATCATCACAGCTTTTCTCCCAGCAATTTCGGGTTCAGTCATATGTGATAGATTGCCACAGGACATCAACCGTCCTCTTTTATCCGGCTTTGGAACCAGCCATGGCAGAAGTTCCACTGCACCCCTAAAGGGCAAGTAAGCAGGGGGTAATGGAGTGGCAGTTTATGTCTGACTATGCAAAGAGATAACTATGAGGTGTTTTCTTTAAAGCTTGAGAAATGCTGTGCACCCTTCTAGTGCTAAGCCTGAGGTTCTCTATACTTATTCTGCCATGTAACAAGGACAGACCATTTATAAAAATTTACATGTCTCAGGCCCCATACCATAAGGCTACTGGACTAATGTTGACATAGCATTAGTGAAATCTTTTCGTTATTCAGTAGTGGTATTTGTACACCTTTAGTATCCCTTTGCATGCCAAATGCCTACTTGGTGAATGTTGACATAGCTATTAGGGAAATCTTTTCATTATTTTTAGTGGTATTTATAGACCTTCTTCTTCTTCTTCTTCTTCTTCGTGTTTTTTTTTTTTTTTTTGCAGATACAATTTCCGTATCTTATGCATTTTCATACATGTTCTGGTTTTCTGTGGATAATGATGCTTCATGATCATGTGATCAAGTTTTTGGCTCTATCATTTTGCCAGATTGCTATGATTTTCTAGGTGCAACCATGTGATATCGCATTGATTTCTATCGATTTCTACGCTGAGATCTCTTGCTCAGATCCCATTGAGGCTTCCTGCTTCCAACATCCAATTTGTGTTACATTCGTGCTATTGCAGATATTTTGTTTAGAATCCAAAGAGTGAGCAAATCTACTTCTTTTTTCCTTGGCATGAAGTTTTAAAGCTTCTTTCCAAATCCTCATGATCTTTTCTTTCTTTTGATTGGAAACTAGAAAGTTATTAAAAAGAGACAGAAAAAAAAGTACAACTTACAGAGTTGGTCACCAATCAGCAAAGAAGGCCAAGCCATCCATTCCCTAGCAATGCCATCTGCCTTCACATCAGCCTCTCTAAATGTTTGTGATCTATCTTATCTGCTGATAGAAAAATCCATCTTATCCCTCAACCAAGCATGCTAACTTCAAAAGAAAGCACTTAAGAGTGAGAGTTGCATGATGGGTGAAGCGAAGTGGTAAGAGATTCGAGTGTGGAAGCAAGGAATCGTCTCTTTCAAAATGTTAGCAAGTATAAACAGCTAGGAAGTAAGAGTGTGAGTCTGAAGTGCAACTGAAGTGGGAGCTGCACCTCGTTAGAAGGATCATGCAACTAGCCTCAGAGCTGCTAACCTGCTCAATTGTGTTACATCAACTTCCTTCCACCACAAACTGCCAGAACACAACCTGGCAACTCTTATATTGGCTTCCAGAAATGCACAATCATTGCACCAGACACCCTGATCGAACTTTGAGAAACCCATATCACTCCACCCACATTATGCATCCCACTCCAACTAGAGCTACCAATGGCTGTGTTGATCTGCAGGCCAACCCACTCTGGCTTGGGCAGCCAATGAACAGGTTTACCCACAGGCGAACCTGCCCGAGCTGCTTAAAAGCCAGATTTGGGTTGGGTTTATCATGTTTCAGGTGTGCTTTGGTTAGGAACCATGGTCCATTTAAGTAAATGGTTAGGTCTTGGGTTGACCTTAGACCAACCTGACCCCACCAGCCCATATATATTATCTGTACATAAATAACTGGTGGTCGACAACTGTGCACATTATTTAGTGGTAGAGATGTGTGGAAGCTTACAGGTTTGCATTTCAAGATCCCACAATGCAATTTCTTCATAAGTGGATCTGGTTGGGCTGGGCTCGAGCCTTGAAACCTGTTCATCGGACAGACCTGGTTATCTCATCTCTAGTCATTTGCTGGGCTCAGCCACTCGGGCATGGATTTTGGTGCCTGTTCAGTAAACCAATTGTAATTGGGCTTGGGCTGACTTGACCTGATCCAAACCAACCCATTGCTGCACTGACACCAACGTTGGCCTTGATTTCCCGAGGAACTATCATCAAAGTCGAGCTTCATGATGTGAAATGTAGGAAGCTGAAGAGATGATTCCATGTATTTATTCTCCTTTCCAGCGTCTAAATGCTTTCCACTATGCAGTATCATTCTGTTTCTTCTGTGTGAAGTGTGAACTAGAAAAACTGGGCAAATTTTCTAAAGATTTAGCCCCTGTAGGGGGCCCATGAGGCAGCATCCAAGAGCATTGCAAGATAGAACTGGAAATGTGTCCTTGTGGACATCAAGGCAGATTGGCATTGGGAGGTTGAACTTGTTGCCATTTAGGATGACTCACCCCAGATTCCAGATGATTAATATGTGTGGAATTCAAAACCTGGGTAGATCTAAACTGGAAGACTTGAGGAAGTGGGATTCCATATTCTTATCCTCATCTGAGTATTTGAGTTGGGTATTCTACTTCTTTTGATGGAAGTTGGAACCCACCCAAGTATCACACGGGAGAACAGTTTGAATAGTTTCCAGTTTTACAATATGAAGGTTTTCTTAGTTCTTGCTGTTGATTATACTCCCCTTGCAACAAGCTTTCTTTGTAGCTTGCTACACTTCCATCAGTTTTGAAGTCTGAACATTACCTCGTTATGCCATTCATGGCTATGCCCCGTGAATAAATTTTGAGTAGCATTAGTAATTATGAGCAAAAAAAAGAACAAAGAGTACTGTTGCAATTTCTCCTTTCCTTTTGATTTCTGTTTGCTATTTCAATTGCTGGGTTTTGATGATTATCTATCTCTGTCTTTTAATTCCATTCATCATCATGTTCAAACAGTATCAATTGGTGAAGTTTTTATTCATAAAGAATAACCAAGTTGTTCTCACAGTTGTTACTGTGCTTTTCTGAGAGCATGTTTGGGGGCCAGCCAAAAACATATTTGATGTACTTTCTCCCATAGGAGTTCCTGTCGGAAGTGTACCGACAGTTGCACATGCAGCTCACCTGGTAGTCTGGTGGCCCTAACATTTTATGGTAGGCTGTTTCTTGTGATGGTGACTCAGGTGGATGATTAGGATCTCGAACACTTGGTGCACAATCTCACATGTGTGAGAGGTGGTAAATCACTTCTTCTCAATAATTGTTCTTTGAAATTGTGAAATGTGTTGTAGATTGAAATTTAATGAAAAATAGGTGGCACCCAAAGAGGCCCTAACATTTGAAAACTATTTTCTTTCCTTTTCTTTTCTTTTGTATTTTTAAGCATTGCTGCAGCTTTTGCTTCTGTTTTTTCTATTGCCATACCAGTGTGGCCTCCTTTTAGTATTACATTATATGGTTTGACCTTTTCTTTCCTTTCTTTCCCACTTCCATTGCAGTTTCGACGCTGTCATTCACTTTGCTGGTTTGAAAGCTGTTGGTGAAAGTGTCCAGAAACCACTGCTTTACTATAATAACAACATTATTGGCACAATAAATCTTTTGGAAGTCATGGCTGCCCATGGGTGCAAAAAGGTATTGAACCCGTGCTTACTTATCTGGGAAGTCATATGTTTTATCTGGGAGATATCTGTGAAAAATCTATGGAATAAATAGGTTTCCTGGAGAGGACTTGCTTCAAACATCTTTTGTTGCTTCATTGTTCTTTTCTTGTTCAATCAAAGTCTTAACCTTCTTCTTTTCTTCTTCCTGTTCTTGATTGGCGAAGGTATCAACCTATTCTTCTTTCAGTTAATGGAATCTATGAGCAGAAAAGTAGAAATGCCAAAATCTATGGATTTGAGTTTCCAATCTACACTTCGTTAGATGAATGTCTTGATGATGTTAAAAAGCTAGCCCTGTGAATTCAGGCATCCATCTCAAAGTATTCTTGAATATTGCACTTGTTACAGCCAGTAACCCTTCTTTCTTCTTTTACTGTAAGTGGTTTTGTTTTTCGCTTCTTCTGTACTTGGAGTTGTCACCACCAAGCGTTAACACGACATAGTGTTGGTCCCCGGGATCCCCTTTTGCCCCTTGCAAAGGCTTGGGTATTTACAATATGAAATTATGAATACCAGGTAATCAAGAAAGAAAAGCCACGAATACATGTTACATTGCTGGAAGAAGAGATGGATCTTAATAACACATTTACACTGAACCAGAACACTAAATAGAACCTTCTGAATATACCTAGTCAATTGGGAATGCCATTAAAGAAAACCAAATCTTGCATTTGGCCAAACATCTCCTTTAGTAATGGACGGATGTGGAACCAGATTATTGTCAAATTTGAAGGAAATTCTCACATAAGCTTATCCCGTGGGTGTTTGAATATAAGCTAATGAATTACCCATCGGCTGTCTAACTTATGAATTGGTGTACTTGCAAACAGTGTATGCGTGGTGATGGTCTGATTGGAAAAAAAAAGAAAAGAACCATAGCTTAGCTTGTTGGATCGCTGTCTCAGACTCGAGAACAGTTGATGCCTGTGCATGGCAGATTTTTGATAGCATTTGAATGTCTTCAACTAATTCTCAAGAGCAATTTTCTTGGGTTTGGAATGGAAGGCTGTTGACCTGAGCTGATTCTCTTTGAGTTTATAATCCGAAGTCCTGGGACTAAAAATGTTTAAGAATATATGACTCAGCTGAAACCTGTTGACTTCTCTCCAGGTGAAGTCTTAGTTTACCCACAGGGTCTTTGATCTTGGCTTCGACTCAGCTCTGTAGGTCTGAGATGTGGTTGATTCTCATGTTTGAGTCCTCTGTTTTTCGATGGCATCAAAAATCTGATGTTAGTGGTCATTATCTATGTCTCACTTTTGTGGTTCATGTTCTAGCCAAATTATGGTCTACATGTTTTGTACTTCATATTCACTTGATGTACAAAATGTTTCAGCTAGTATTTTCATCCTCAGCTACTGTTTATGGATGGCCAAAGGAGGTTCCCTGTACAGAAGATTTCCCACTATGTGCAACAAATCCGTATGGGCGGACCAAGGTTCTTTTCTCTTTCTTTTGTGGGGCATGTGTAATATCAGTGTATTACCCACCATCCTTCTAACTAATAGCATATGGTGTTTATTGTTATAGCTTTTTATTGAAGAGATCTGCCGTGATATCTTCCGTTCAGACTCTGACTGGAAGATCATACTACTCAGATATTTCAATCCAGTTGGAGCTCATCCCAGTGGTGATATTGGCGAGGATCCTCGTGGAATTCCAAACAATCTTATGCCCTTTGTACAGCAAGTTGCTGTAGGCAGGAGGCCTGCACTAACAGTGTTTGGGAATGACTATTCAACAAAGGATGGTACTGGGGTATGGTTAAAATTAGTTCTTCATTATTTTTACTTTCTATTTTCTGTTAGACATGTATTATCTTGATGATTCTTTCATTTTCAGGTGCGGGATTACATCCATGTTGTTGACTTGTCAGATGGACATATTGCTGCACTGCGCAAGCTATTTGAAGGTTCCAATATCGGTAAGGGTACTGCTGCGACTCATATTTTCATCCTAATGCTATCTGTTTCTGTGGAAGGATGTGTTGATAAAAATAAAGATTGGTCATAAAGATCCCAACCTTCCATCTCTTCATGTTTTTCAGTGATGGAAATTTTTTCCAAATAGTTGCAGCAGTCATTCTAAATCATATGGTTAACAAAGTGGGCCCCCAAAAAAGAAAAGAAAAAGGAAAAAGAAAAAAGGAACAAGGTCCTGACCACAGTAGAGTTGAAACTGTGGGGAACTCGTACAAATGATTTCTGTGCATTGAGAATTCCATTTCTCCTCTTTATTTTATTAAAATCTTTGGCCTTCTCAAAAAAATAAATAAAATAAATAAAGTAAAAATAAAAAATGATGTGAAAGCTTATTCGGTTTTTGTTATCTTTCAAAAAAAAAAGAGAGAGAGAAAGAAAGTGAAATTTATTAATCAGTAGCTTGCTAAACCCAAATGAGCCTCTGCACATGCACTGTGTACATTGAGTGGCCCATCTATGTAGTTGAGCTAGCTCATAATTAGGCTTTCAACACATCAGATAGGCCATGCTCATTAATAAGCTGACGGTTGTTAAAAAGATCTCCCAACACTCCGGGAGACTGGATTCAATGCATATGCGAGGCCTGCCTGATGAGGGGACCAGCGTCATTCTTGCATTGGGTCAGCATCTACACTGTGGGGGACTGCCTGATGCATGGCTCAGATGGGATGTTGGTGAATGTGACAGCATGTAGAGCTTACAACATCATGAGAGCTCAAAGGAAATGTTGGGAAAAGAACAGGAAATGTGAAAGGAACCTTGTTGCCTTAAAAAAAGAAGTAAATATCCACTTCTACTGTTGCTCATGAAACCAACTTCATGTTGTTATTTCTCTGTAGTAAGTTGGTATGTGAAGTTTTCTTACTTCATAATGCTAATTGATTCCTAATGATAAGAAATGACTGCTGACCAAGCCTTGGGTATATATAAACTGTTTGCGTTATGTCAGTTGGATGTAAGTTTGTTGAGTATGTGTGTTTGTTTGGTCACGATCATCAATTTCCCTTCTAGATTCAATATCATCTTATATTTTGCTTGCTTGTGTTTCAAAGGGATGTAAGCCCTGAAGAAACTCGAAGATTTTGCTTTGAAAAAAGCTGATTTGGACATTACAGGTTGTGAAGTGTACAACTTAGGAACTGGAAAGGGAACTTCTGTCTTGGAAATGGTGGCTGCATTTGAGAAGGCCTCTGGCAAGGTACTGTCTTGTATTACCATCTGCCCTTATATAAATGTTAAATTATAGTGGATATCCTCTCTTCCAAATTTCTATTGGTTGATTTTCTTTCTTTCTTCTTCTTCTTCTTAAGATATGACACATAAACATCCAAAAGTTTGATGAAATGGTTTGAATTTGATCGAGGACCTAGAAACCTGATAAATTTTCCATCTCTTTATTTAAAAGATTCATCTGCAACCATTTTCAGCCATTATATGACCCTGACATTTTTCTCCATGCATATCAATTGTTTTGGCTCTACTATATTTTCTTCTTTTATTTATATATTTGATGAATTACTTCTCTTTCATTATTTTCTGACCAAGTAGATTCTGTTGCAGAAAATCCCTCTTGTTATGGCTGGAAGGCGACCCGGTGATGCAGAAATTGTTTATGGTTCAACTGACAAAGCAGAGCGCGAGCTCAACTGGAAGTAAGTGTATAGTTGTGTTCATTTCAATGAGTTTACATGTCATAATCATTATCATTTAAGCCTTATACCAATTAATCAGGTCAGATACAAGAATCCCATTCCTCCACTCCACTCTTAAGGGCCATGACTTCAATAAGACAATAGGTCATTAATTTTTTTTTCTTACTACGTCCACCACTGTCCATCTGGGCCTTCCCTGTGCCCTTTTAGAGCCTTCAACTTGTACCAACTCACTCCTAGCTGTTCTTAGTCTCCATTGCACTTGACCAAAACGTTCCTTCGAATGTATTCATTTCTAATTCTATCCTTGTCTTGCCTCTCATCTATCTCAAAATTCTCATGTCTGCTACACTCATCCTATGAACATGTCATTCCCTATGAGCATGTCATTCCTTAACTGCCCAACATTCTGTCCCATAAAGTTTGGCTGGTTTTATAACTTAAAATTTCCCTCTCAGTTTGAGTGGTACACGACGATCACATAAAAGTAAAACTCTAGAGGCACGTCTCCATTTCTTCCACCCTACTTTAATTCTATTTGCAACATGCTTCTCAATCTCTCCACTCATGAATTATTGACCCAAGATATCGGAAGTGGTCATTTTGGGAAACTTCTCGGTTAACAATCTTAACTAATTCCTTGTTTCTGCTATTGTTGTTACTAAAATTGCATGCTATATATTCTGTTTTAGTCCAACTAATTTTAAATCTTTTAGATACTAAAGCATCTCTCCACAAATCTAGCTTCGTTTTTATGCCCCACCTCTTCTTGTCAATAAATGAGGTTACATTTATATGCATGTTTGTGCACATAAAGACTGTCGATGCATGCATGATACGCTGTTGTTCACCTCACATGCTGTGGTCATTTGCATTGCCCTTTGATACTTTTTCTTTGTTGTGACCTTGCTTGCCTTTTCTCTCTTCAATTCATCTTTTGAGTATGTGCTTATGGAAGTGGTTACTGAGTTTCTTAACTTTGTGAACTGTTGGAATGAACTGTTTCGCAGAGCGAAGTATGGAATTGACGAGATGTGCCGGGATCAGTGGAATTGGGCCAGCAAGAACCCCTATGGCTACGGTTCACCTGACTCTGCCAATTGATAGTCCGATTACCATCTCCCCTCTTACCACCTGATCTTCCACTCTTTCTTCCCACAATGGTGTTTCCTTCACCACCCTCCGATTAGAATTCAGTGTGGTGTGCGCCCCATCTCTTCGACCTATTGTAGAAATGTGGCTGGGTTGGAGTTGGTTGATTAGCTAGATACATCTGTGCCTGGCTGAGCTGGCTTTTATTTTTAACTTACTATTATATAAGTAATAATGATGGAGCGTCATGTTAGGTAGCTGTAGCTAATTTGATGGTTTTCTTGTCTAACAACTAACTCCTATATATTAATAATAAAACTATACACTCGAAATTCAACTTCCAACAGCCTCTGCATGGGCAAACCAATCCGTTCTTTTACTTGGCCTAGGGTATTTAAGCTGATCTCAGAGCTAGTGCTGGATAATGAATTTTTGAAAGCTTGGTTGGGTGGAATCCTGCATAGGTGGTCCACATGTGAGATCCTCGTTGCACATCTGAGCAGGTCTGAAAATCAAGCCGATGGGGTGATTTATTCACGGTGGTGTTCATGCTGCAACTGGATCAGGGAGCTACCATACACCCTCTGACTGAAAAATACTCAGCCTGCTCTTTCCGCTTTTGGTAAATACATGACAGGTCTGTACTATTATTGTAAGTAGAACAAAAACTGATCTCTTACAACTGATGCACCGATACCCGTTTTATATGCTTCCAGAATCTCTTTTTCCAATTTGCCCTCGAAATGTCATATAGTATTAAGGGCAAAATGCTATACAATTGGTTGTGGGATGATCAGCTCTAGAGCGTGTGTTTTTCAGTCGGAGTGGAGAAGGGTGCTATTTTCCCATGCATCCTGCCGCTCTATTTCCATGCACTTGGCTTGAAACATCCCAACTTAAGGCCGTCCATTTAATTGGGACATGTGAGGATTGGACGAGGATTAGCTGCGACCTTGGATCCAGCCAGGTGGGTGCCACTCCGATGGTGAGGCCCACCTTGATGTATGCATTGTTTATCCATGCCGTCCATCCATTTTGCCAGCTTATTTTAGGTTATGGTCCCAAAAATGAAACAGACACGAAACTCTACACCACAGAAAACTGAGCATTTAACGCCCACCATTAAAAACTTCCTAGGGTCCACTGTAATGTTTATTTGCTGACCAACCTGTTGATGAAGGGAAAACGCAAATATCAGTTGATTCAAAATTTGCGGCCTCCCAAAAAGCTTTTAATGGTGGGAATTCAATCCATACTATGCGGTCCACTTGAGATTTGTATCTACGTCATTTTTGGTACCATGTCCGAAAATAATCTATCAAAATGGATGGTCGGCGTGGATGCACAAGGTTGGCCCCACGATCAGGGTAGAACCACAAGTCTGCATCCGGGATCACAGCCAATACGCGTTCGTGAGGATTCAAATATGGGAAGGCATAGGGGGTCGCAGTGGGCAGGGTTGCCTATCCTCCCCACTAAACGGAGATCTATCATATAAACGGTTTCCTCCCATCTAAAAAGTCCCAGAGGGAATTTTACCCAAAAAACCCGAAGTAATATGAATTTACTTTCGTAGCTTTTTAAAAAAGCTAACTCATTAATATATAATTATCATTCCACTGCCTTCCATTATATTTCTTTAAACTCAGACTTACCATTAGGTGAGTCACCTCATGTTAGGTTAAGGGCCGAAAAATCACTCCCATCCGTAGTTCAGTGGACCACATGAACAAAAAGTGTGGAGCAAAAAGTGTAGAGGATGATGATCACATTTCAAATTGTTTCCCTTAGTTATGGCTCACTTGAATCACGGATGGGCCCGAGTTTTACGACATAGGCCTAAATTTAGGTGTGAAATGTAATGGCTGGAATAAATTTCATATGATCATTATGGTGGGCCCTGTAAAAATCAGTGGTGAATTTAATATAATCATCACAAGGCCCATTGGGATGCTTGTGCAATATTTACTCGACCATTAGATACTTGTCCAATATAAGGCCCAGAGAAAAAATTAAGCTGATGAAGGAAACAATAGGGAGAGAAACATCCACCCTAGATTTTTATAGGCTCACTATAATAACCATATAAAATTCAATTTAATAATTAGATTTCATACAAAAGCGTAAGCCTGTGGACCAAAAATCATACTTATCGGTGATTTTTGTTTGTATATATGGTTAATGGAACCACTCACATATCTTTAGATTGCCTTTTTTTTCATACAATGGCAGGCCACTTGATGATTGGACAAGGACAACTTAGTCAGTTCATCATTGGCCTGTGCCTGGCACAGACACTGGGCCAAGAGTTCAAGCCCAAGCCTGGCCCTGGAGCGAAGCTTAGGGGTTGTTTGGATGCCTATAAAGTTTTAAGATGTAAACGTTTTACACCTGAAAATGACTTTTAAGTGATAATTTATTTACACGTAAGTAGATTATGTTCTTAGCTAACTTGTAAAGTGTTTATAATGGATAGAGTAGGAATTCATATGATAGAGTTTGGGCAGTAAAACCTTTCAAAATCTGTAAATCAGATTAAAAGACTTGATTTTTTTGAGCCCCAAGAGAGCATTAAAGCATACATACACTAAATAGATCCGATGTCTTTCGCGCATTACAATGGCCTCCAAATGTAATTTGGAAGTTTTTAATGATGGATGTTCCATCCTTCGCTTGTGTGGTCTATTTGGTAATCAATTAGCTGTGTTTAAGGATCATAGTAGAGCATTAAGGGAAGCACATGATGGATGGATTGGATATACCATACACAATATGATGGGCCCGACATATCATGAGCATATAACAACCATTATGTTCTATCATATATAATACCTTTTTAACTACAAAGATTTTACCTGTAATTTGAAACAAGACTTTTTATTAGGTTTCATATTATAGCTAAAATATGTAACGTGTTTACGTTTTATAAAGGTTTTACAGGCAAAAATAGGTATCCAAGAAGTCCCTATAATCCGATTACCTTAATTCCTTTACAACTCAAAGATTTTATAGGCACCCAAAATACTGCAGTCCTACAGGGTCGGGCCACCCAGACTATTGCATCACATAGTTTTATGTTATTAAAATCTATTATACAATGCTGGATATACAGCGTGCCCAGGTTATTGGCTAGTTGAAGTGGCCAAGTGATTCAAAACGTTCGTGTACATGGGCTATGCACCAAAAATCCCTTCAGATTGGAAGATCCAGGTAGAGTGTTGGCTTTTCTGGGTTGAGGACATGTTGCTTTATTTTCTTCTTTAAACGTGTCTTTATTGGCCTCCCGTTGATTAAGGAAAGTGTATGAATTTTTCAACTGGTATTGTTTATATATATATATATATATATATAACATGAACCAATCACAACAATGGGCCCACTTTTACAATCTGAATCCGGATGCCGCGGCGCGGGAGGATTGGAATTTTGACCGTCGTGAAGGTTTTTTTTTTCAAAAATAAAAATAAATAGAGTAGGGGAATGCAATAGTTGGGTGAGTACCCACCAAGTGAATTGAGGCCGATAATGAGTAGATCATTATGGTCTCTTTCCGCTAATGAGGATTTTGAACGAAGGAATTTTGACCGTTGTGAACTTTTTTTTTTTGTAATTTGAAGAGCAGGTTTACTACCAAGGCTCGTCCTTTCTGTTCCCATGAGATGATCCAGACCGTTCATCTTGAAGCTCCTATTGTGATCAATATGGAAAGATTTTTTTTTTTTTTTTTAAAAACACTGGTCGGACATCATCACGGTTCATGCTGAGCTGCATTAGAAACTGCTTTCACCAAGTCACTTTGTTTAGGTGATGAGATTTCGGATCATTATTTTTTATTTTTTTTTCTGCAGTTGGGATTAAATTGACGGTCTGGATCATCACATGGGGCACCTTACTAACAAACCTCTTCAAAGAATGCAAGCTTGTTTTCATTATTCTAAGCCCAACCATCATCATGCACCTTTCTTAAAAGAGTATAGTTGTGGGCCATCGATCGAAGGGTTTTGATCTTTGAACTGCATAAGATGAGCGGCCTGGCCAAAAACAACGCAATGCACTTGTTTCCATACCCTTTGTGCATTGTAGACTCACGTGAGCTCCTTTTGGTGGTGAGTTTCGTTCGATTCTTGTTTAATTAACAGTTCAAAGACAAAATTCCCACCGCTTCCACGTGGCACCAATCGCTAATCACAACCGTTCAGGGGCATGTCTACGATATGCTGGCCTTTCATTGTGTGGCCATACATAGATTGTCTATAACCCTACAAAAGAACGGTGGAGAAGAAACAAGTATTAGGGTAATCCAATCATATCGCTTTTTGGGTGACCATGGCCTGGATCTCCTGCTACCGTCAATCTGATGGGCCAGGTCTCTCTTATTCTGACCACCAAATAACAAATCCCACCCGCTAAATGACCATGATAACCTTCTCTACTTCAACCAGACAAGGCCAATTTGGGCAATTTTCACCTGCCCCGGGCACCCAACCTACTGAAGAACCGGAGCTGCTAACAGAACGTGGGTCAGATGATTTGGTCGTCTGACGCACACGAACTTGCCACGATTTTTAACAAAATGAGGAATTATACGACACGTGATCACCCAAAGCTTTGTATACACCCGTTCTCCATTCTCAAAAGTGGGGCCCACACTTAGGTAATCCAGATCACCGATGAGTGGCCCATGGTCAAAAAATCTCCACATAGGAGGGCCCACATCTTCTTGCGATTTTCAATTCTGACTTGTAGGGCCCATGATCCTGTAATCCACACCATTGCTCTGCTGTGTTCCATTGCGGGTGGAGGATGCCTAAAAAATTGTGTAGTCCTAACCTTTCGATTTGTGGCATATAGGCTTAAGAAGAAAAATACATCAAACGGTCCATATTCAACTGAAAAAAAGGTATCCCCGGGAAATTTTGAGCCAATCTATATCCGCATTTAACAGATCGACGGTCTGGATTACCGAACCACGAACCTATGTGTCATGATTGAGAACACGTGCATACTTTCAAAGATGCTGGCCACGTATCATATAGTTCCACGCTCGAGTGCAATGTGCACTCGATACGTGTCTATGATCCCGGAGCTACTCATCTGGCAATACGTGTCAGGAAAATCAGGCCGAACTGACCGTTGGGTGGGCCTCACAGGCTCATCTTACCAGGACCGTCGGTCAATTGATCTTAACCGTACACGTTACATGATCTGTACGCACTAGAGGTGACCGGATAAACGGATCCAATATCACATGGGTGCGCCTCATTTCTACGTGTGAAGCAGCAATCGAGTCCACTCATCATCTCTCGGTTTTCTGGCACCGTTCATCAACAGTGGGGAGCAACAGATCAATGGTCTAGTATTTACCGAAGAATGGGCCACTTGTCAGAATAAAAAACGCGCGTATACTATACAAAGCCGCGGCCCATGTATGTATCCCATCCTGGGAGTTATTTTGTACTCTGGCAGAGTATGGCTCTTGATACCATGCACTCAGAAATTGTACAAGTGTCATAAATTAAATAAAAATTAAAACCGATTAAATTGTACATCCTAGTATATATAAGCCATGTTCCTAAAAATAGATTGTTTTAAGAATCATAACCTCTGATTAGAGGACACTTGCTTGTTGAAATAAGACCATTCGTTTGATTTTGGACAGTCCAATACATGTCCACCAATCGGATACTTAGGTAATCAAATAAGGATTTTTTATTAATTGATGACACAAATAAATTGGTTCCCATAGTTTGGACAGTTTAATATAATTTAATTTCATGCCACGTCAGCAAGTTCTAAGTGACTGCGTATCATCTGTACTTGTGCCAGAGTATAAAAGTGTCTCTTTCCTGTAATTCCTTTTTTCAAATTATAAAAGCGAACGCGCGCTTCCTTCGCCGTTCCCCCTTCTCTCTCTCTCTCTCTCTCTCTCTCTCTCTCTCTCTCTCTTGCAAGCTCCGTTCTCTTCCTAACTTCCTCTGATCATCGTCTCCGGCCAAACCATCGAATTTCCGCCGGAATCTGACGCCATTCTCGCCCTATAAATACGGAAAACCTCTTTCAATCTTTCTACTTCTCCTTTCCTTCTTGTTCTCTCTTTGTAAGAGAGAGAGAGAATGGAGAATTTGATATCTCTGGTGAATAACTTGCAGCGGGCCTGCACTGCCCTAGGCGACTACGGGGAAGAAAGTGCTTTGCCGACCCTCTGGGATTCGTTGCCAGCAATCGCCGTTGTCGGAGGACAGGTCATCAGCTCTTTCTCTCTCTCATTTTCTGTTTGCAGATGTTTGTTGCTCTGTCTGTTCTCATGATGCAATTTGTGTATCTTCCTATCTTTCTTTTTTCCTGTTTTAAATGGAAGATTCCGTGTGTTTCGGTTTTCGATTTGAATGGGAAAATGCAAATTTTTGTTTTAAATTCTGTATGTTTCTCTCTCTCTCTCTCTCTTGTTGCAATTTTGTCGATATCTGTGAATTCTTATTTATATTTTGGATCTGATTTATCTTTTTCTTGTTCGATTGCGTATATGCAATTCTCTGTTGATTCTCTTCTCAATTTTATTATCTCTTTGGCACTTTTTTTTTATTCTGTTATTTATGTTTCCTGTCAGCTTTATGTTTTTTATTCTCTGTGCTGTAATTCTGTCTCAGTTTCAACCTTTATGGTAATTGGTACAGCAGATTGAAATTTCAACCTTGTTCTGTTGATTGTTTCACACTGGAACTTTGTGAAGGATTTCTATGACGTGGATTTCGGTTGGTTAGCTTTTGGAGACTTGTTTTATTCTTTTCCAGTATTTTTTAAAATTATTATTTAAAGATATTTTTCTTCCATTTTTATTTGGGTGAGTTGCTTCATCTATCAGAATTGAAATTTTGTCAAAGGAGATCAGGATCTCAACATTATCTCTTGATCTGAAGATCCATTTCATTTCTTAATGTAATTCTTTAGTGCTCTGCAGAGCTCCGGGAAGTCTTCGGTGTTGGAAAGCATTGTCGGAAAGGACTTCTTGCCACGTGGATCTGGTAATTTCTGGACCAGTCACTGTTTTCCTGAGATGGGTGTTCCCTTTAAAGATTGAGGAAATGACGTGGGGACTGAAAAATGTGTGCAGGAATTGTTACTCGACGTCCACTTGTCCTGCAGCTTCATAAGATTGATGAAGGAAAAGAGTATGCGGAGTTTCTTCACCTCCCAAGAAAGAAGTTCACTGATTTTGGTAATTACTCACAGAATTTGATTTCAAAGATTGAATTCCATATTGGCCTTTTCCTCAAGCAAGTTTTTTCATTATTTCATGTCTTGAAATCAGAGACAATAGAGATTAGCGTTTCATTTCATGATTCTTATAGTCTGATTGTTTCTTGGCAACCACTAGTTTATTTTTTTATTTGATGCTAGGCATCCTTTGATTTAAGAATGTTAAATTCAAAAGGTCATCTTTTGGGTCTGCTCTCAAGTTCCTCCCCTTGCTATACAGAAGATCCGCTGCATTCTTTATGAATACTATATCTGCACAGTGTCATTCTTCACTAACTAGTCCTCGATGATGCTTAGTGTGGCCCTCTGGGCTTATGATTGATTATAACATAGGTATTTACTATCTCAAAATAGTGGAAGCTTAAGAAGTTACCAGAATGTTATGATTATGGTTGATGAAAATTCAGTCTGGGTGAATATTTGATGTTGCTACACAAAAATTGCAGTTTATGTAGGTGATGGATCAGTTCAGTCATATTTGTAGTTTGTTTGCAATTACACACTTACTCTGCTGAGGTATTGTTTAGTTATAGATTTATTTATTTTTGGCCTCTGGAAATTCCCAGTTATCAATGCCAACAATCAGTTTTGCGGTATTCTCTGCTTAGATATGCAGGATGATTTTAGCACATCCTCGAAACTTATTTCCGCAGCCCATTTTTCATTTTAGTCTTAAGCCATTTCTGAAACTATTGTTTTGATTGAAATGTTGTCTTTTTTAAATAGTTTTTATTGAAATGTTTTAACAGTGTACCATTTAGCAACCATGGGTGTTATTGATATGCATCTTTCTTTTTCTCATTTAATTATTTGGCATCTCCTCTTACATTCAAGTCTTGGCTGTGCTCGTGTAGCTCTGGTGAGGAAAGAGATTTCAGATGAGACTGATCGAGAGACAGGACGCACCAAACAAGTGTCCACTGTCCCAATTCATCTCAGCATTTATTCTCCAAATGGTGAGCTTTTAGATACCTTTTGGTTTTTTTCTTCCCCATTTTTCTTTAATATTGACGTCCCATTTAAACTTGGCATAATACACAATCATGTTTTTGTGACGTTCTAAGAACGTTTTCATGGATGAGGGTATATACTGGTAGTAGAGAAGGCTAAGTGTCTATCTGTATTCTTTTTAAATTTTACTTGTGAAACTCCGTACAAGGAGTAACAAGTCCGCTCTCCATGGAAAACCACATTTTAGCTATTCAACCAAGAGGTTCTGCAATTGTAAATTGGAAGGTGAGCATTGGATGATTTTTCCCTAGCCCTGATCTTCATGTTCTTTCAAGTCAATGGAACAATGGGGCATGCTAAAGTCTTTGGACCATCCTCTAAGCCTCCGATACTCTTCCAACTTCAGTGCATTGATTAGATGGTTAGCATCATTTAATAGAGGTGAATTTTGAGAGAGATGGACCATCGAGGTGTGTCTTAATGATGGATGGTCCAAATCAATGATTGGGCTTTTTTCTTATATGATCAGTATGGGCAGTCCATTCTCCTAACCATTAATCATATACTTAGGATCCTCCAATCAAATTGATTTTTTGAAGAGATGAGGGCCATCAAAGGTGGGTTGTACATGATGGATGGTCCAAACCAATGACTGGATCTTTTCTAGTATAATCAATATAGAAGAACATTCTCCTAATGATTGTTCATATTGTTACAATCATCTGATTGAGGTGATTTAAAGATAGGGGGGCCATCAAAGGTGGGTCTCTCCTGATGGATGGTCTAAATCAATGATGAAACCTTTTCTAGTGTAAATAATTGTCAATATGTTACCTATTGGCCCATTTGGCCAGTGCATACAATGGGGACTATGTTGCAAAGGAGTGGTGGGCTGGTATTATCATGGCCTTCCAATACATAAAAACAATTTATGTGGTTTACTGTTTAGTTTATAATGCATATTCTTAGAAAAAAAAACTTTGAAATAATAATTTTAAAAAAAGGGTAAAAAGTTTCTAAGAAAACAATGTAAACTCCCAAATAGGTGAAAGAAAGAGTTGCTACCCTGGCCAAGGTGTGCTATAAAATGGTATCGTGGTGTAACATTCCCCACTGATACAATTACATGTAATGGCTATTATGGCCCTGTAACAGGTTAGAATATTTTTTTGTTAAGAAAATTCAAAACAATATGGGAAAATCCCAAATATGTTTTTTTTTTTTCCTTTTTTTCTTTTCTATGTTGATGATGGTGTAATGGCCCATTCTTTGGTGGGAATGCTATCTCAACTTGTCTAATGGCTTTATGAACCTAATGAGCTTAAATTGACTGCAAAAACTCCTACATTTAATTTTCTAAATATTTAATATCGATAATAAGAATAACATGAATGTGATACCAATGATGAGACGATTAATTATTTAGGTTTATATAACCGAAAAATATTTTTTTTTGGGATTTTTCTTGACAGTCATTATTCATCTGAAAAAAAAATAAATCTAAGGCATGAATTTATACATACCGTAAAGTGTGTAATGATAATGGCCATTATGACCACCATTATTGTTATGGAATACCTTACTAATTGAAGGCATGAATTCGTACATTTATTCATCCTACATCTATTCTTAACCACTTACAACAAATATTAAGCCAAAAAAATACTCTCTCTTATTTTTTTGAGAAAAAGATACATTTCGGAGGGATTTTTTTTTACAGTCACTGACTCACTGTTTATCCGAAAATCAGCATAAAATAAAAAAGATTAAAAAATACAAAATGGGAGTTTAATGACTAATCTAATGTATGAATTTGTACATCTTCTAATAATTTATAGTCTTATATTAAACAAAAAAAAAACATTTTTGGGAGATTTTTCTTGACAGTCACTGTTCATCCAAAAATTAGTCAAAAATAAAAAAAATTCAAAAAAGCACAAAATGGGATTTTAGTTACTAATCTGAGACATGGATTTCTACATCTATTCCAACCATTTACAATCAATATTTAACAAAAAAAAGTTATTTTGGAGGTATTTTTCTTGATAGTGAGTGTTATCAAAATCCTATGATTTATGATATACAAGTTGAATCTTAAATCCACCTTAAATCCATTTTTATATGAATTCTATGATTCTATGATCCGAATACTATTATTTATGATTCATGGTATACTTCTTGTCTTCTATTTTAAGCTTCACTTGGCTTTCATTTTATGTTTTTAAATTGATGGGGGCTTTAATAATTGTTTAGAAAAGGTAAGTTATTTTATTTGTTCTTTACAAGAGATTAAATTATATATATTCTCTTCCATGTTAAATCATGGAGCCTTTTTTATGATTTCTTACTTCTTAACTGGTCAAAATACTAAATTGACATATGACTTATTTGGAATGTTTTTATGGATATTTATAATTATGTTGACTTATATGAATTGTGGGATGATGTTTAGAGATCAAAATATCTTCTTTTTTTTTTTTGTCGGTTTATAGCATCAAATGCTGCTTTTCCAATGAGATTCTACACTCAAGAGAGGTAATAAGAATATAAATAATTAAAGGATCCTGGTATGTTTTTAAGGGAAATTTCTTGAAAGAAACAAAATAATGAAGAGATAAGAATCCTTTGATGCCATATATGATATTACTTGGTGCATATTGATGGCAAAAGGATGATTGATGAATTTTATTTTTTATTTTTTTCTAATTTATTTATATAATTTTCAAAATTCTAAGAAATTTATAAAAAATCTTATGATTTGCTATTTGATATGATTCAACCCCTATTATGATTTGTGATTCGATACGATTCAACCCCTATTAGGATTTGCGATACGATAATGATTTTGACAACATTCTTGATAGTCACTGTTCATATGAAATTAAAAAAATACAAAAATAAATGAATTTTAATGACTAATCTAAGTAACAATTTATACATCTATTCCAACCACTTACAACCAATATTAAATTTTTTATTTTTTATTTTTTATTTTTACATTTTTTGGGAATTTTTCTTGAGAGTCAATGTTATTCGAAAAATCAGCTGAAAATAAAAAAAATACAAAAATAATATAAAATCGGATTAAAATGAGTGTTTAGTCTGCAAAGAGTGCACACTGTATGTTGAAATTAGCAGAGGATCATCAAGAACAATGAAAATTAAAGAGAAATGGAAAATTGTGGAAAAGGAAGTCAGTTGTGCCAGGACTACAAGTAATTTGCATGAGTGGTTTACAAGTAATTCAAATTAAATTTTGCCCAAATGATGGGGCCCAAGTTGGATGTATCATGGACTGCAAATTGTGCTTATTTGAGTGACTGACCATTGGATTGGTGGAAATTTATTGGGCATTTAAAAATTGGAAAATATTCAATGGTCCTATTTTAACAAACAAGTTCCCACAAAGAAGAGACTGGGATTGTTCAACCAATATTATTTTGAGATTGTGACCTAGCAACAATGAGTTCCACAATTTAATTGGTTTAGCATCATACTCTGCCAACACATCAAATGACTCCTTGTAGGTGCAAGATGTTTACTTTCCACATTTTTTCACAGAACCTTCTCCACTTGAATTTTCTTGGTTCCCGAATAGGCCCTTAAGTAGTGTGATGGTTTATGCACCTATAGGAAAAAGGAAAAAAAAATTGTACATTTAATGTGCATGAATCTAAATAAAACCGTTTAATTTTTGTCCCCAGTTTGTATTATAGTGCTTGACATAAAATCTGATGGTCCACATTGCCCTTACTAACAATGCAACATCTCGGAGCGATATCCAACAATCCATATTGCTCAAGAAGTAATTAGATGGTTGAAGACAATCAATTGGGCCAGGACAAAGATTGGAAGGCAAGGATCAAGATCGACAATTACACCATTGTGAATTGGGAAAAAAGAGGCCCATATTAGAGATCAGCGTCAAAGAATGGTTGTTCAATAATGATTAAAGACAACCAAAAATCAGATCTAGTGATAATAGATGATCAGCGGTTGGATCCAGTGATGATGGATGATCAACAGGCGGTTCCATCAATGATTGAAGATCAATGGTTTGATTTATCAATGATGGAAGATCAGTGGTGACCTCTATTGATAATGGATGATCAACAATCATATCTTGCACTGATGGAAGATCAATGGTTAGATATAGTCAGATTGTCAGATTAATGTCATACCTACCAATGATGGAAGACAAAATGGTTGCATCTAGTGATAATAAATGAGTACTGGTTGGATCTAGTGGACCACATAAGATCAGCAGTAGGATGTC
Organism: Magnolia sinica; assembly: GCF_029962835.1. Lineage (NCBI taxonomy): Eukaryota > Viridiplantae > Streptophyta > Magnoliopsida > Magnoliales > Magnoliaceae > Magnolia > Magnolia sinica. The sequence goes on from NC_080577.1 coordinate 4,109,376, forward strand.
TTTATAATGGACAGTCAGCAGTTGGTTTTGACAATAATGCACGAGCGATGATTGGATCTTACAACAATGGGTAATCAACAGTCCCGTCTAGTGATAATCGATGACCAACAGTTGGATATAACAATGTTAGATGACCAACAAGAGCAATCTTTTTCGCTCAAGGAAATCTCGATGATGGTGGCTTCCACTTTTTGTGTGGGAGAGTATATGTCAGTGGTTCTGATTTGTGCAAATACTCTTGATGTCTGTTTTACTGCCGGGATCGGCACATGTGCTGTTTAAGATACAATATGTTTGTTCCATGGCCCACTAATGAATGTTTAAATGTTTGTTCCATGGCCCACTAATGAATGTTTAATTGGCTGAACAATCTAAATTTTCTACTAGTTTCTCTGTATCCACGCTGGTCAACACTTTTGTACAGTATGCAGTAATCTAAGTTAAAGTTTTTGCATGCTCATATGTAAAATTTATTGATGGTTGATTTTTGTTCGGCTGATGTTTTGAACCTTGACAGTTGTAAACTTAACAATGATTGATCTTCCTGGACTAACAAAAGTAGCTATTGGTAAGTTATATGCCAATTGTCTTTGAATATTTTGGATGCCTCATGTTCATATTCATGGAATATTGACTAATTAACTGGAATTTTCTTAGATGGCCAATCTGAAAGCATTGTTCAAGACATTGAGATCATGGTTCGCTCCTTTATCGAAAAGGTGACTTCTTTCACAAAATTACAGATTAATTTTGAAGACATTGATGCCATCATAGGATAAAGAAGCTGCCAGGAAGAAAATATGATGATGGAACAATGTTTAACTTCTGCTGCAGCCCAATTGTATAATTCTTGCAATTTCACCTGCCAATCAAGATCTTGCTACCTCTGATGCAATTAAGATCTCTAGAGAAGTAGATCCTAAAGGTATGTGTTCATAGCTGTCAAGTGCAAAAAGATTCTTTCCTTGATGACTGTGTAGCTGTTATAGTCAGGGTGTTTACTTTTCAGCATGTGCAAAAAGCTTGAATCTAGCTTAATGATGCTGCTAATCATATGTTGAAAGTCGTTCAATTCATATGCTTTATTCAATGTACTATTATTTGTTGGGAGCATGTTGCGTTATTCAATACGCTTTGTTTCTTCCATGATGGTAGGATGTGAAAAGAGGTCACCATTGTTTTATCGCAGAAGGATGCCAAGGGAAAACCAACCACAGACAGGTCAAATGGTCAACATGTACCCTTCAACAAAAGAAAATCAAATAGTCATAAGATTGCTCAATCTTTAGTCAGTTGGCATCTCTGATTTAAAAAAAAAAAAAAAAACTGTTCATGCTATGAACAGGATTGCTTTGAAAAGTTAGGGAGTCACTTAAAACTGTAAGAGGTTGTATCAAGGCCCCTCCGTTAGATGGATCCTCCCATCTACTCCACCTTGTGGTCATGTTTATCCCAATCTTGGCGACCAGATTTATGCCCCACTGCTAAGTATATGTTGATGAACCCATTGGTCATAATTTGTGTAAAACAATTGTAGTTTTGTACTTCATATGTTCCTGGATCTTGTTGGTTCCAGAGATACGTTCACCCAACTGCATTATTACTTAGTAATTCCAAGCCTTTTTAACTAGCTCCCCATCATAATTTATCTTGCTCCACTGTTCAGGTGAGAGGACATTTGGGGTGTTGACAAAGATTGATCTCATGGATAAGGGAACTGATGCAGTTGAGGTTAGTTTACTTATTGTGTCTTCCATTGGTATCTCAAATGATAACATTAACATGAATGGTTACTTATACAAGCAGAAATGCTTGGTTACAACTTACACCACTCTTGAAGACTACCGCCCTTTCTTTTTGGTCTCAAAATATGAGTTGTTACTACAATTTTTCCTTTGCCTTATGTTTTTTATTCTTTTAAGAATACAAACTGTAGAGTGGGAAAGAATATTTCTGAGTAGGAAGGTAAGATGTATACATCTTGGCTTCTGTGATTGCCTGAATGATGTAGCATCAGTTTGGAGGTTGACTAGTGTGAACCTCTTGTATCCTTCTGAACAGGCCTGTTTTTCTTTTGCTTGGTGCACGTGCTGATCTAGGAAAAGTACGCTCTGCATGTTTCTCTTCACATGCAACTTTGTTCTTGCACTAGTTAAAAATCAATGTGTGAATAAAAAACTAAAGAAGTGTATATGTTCTTTGCACTAGATCTCTAGCTTGGAATTTTGTCCTGTACTTGGATGTATTTTCCTGTTGACACAAGAACTGCATTTTGACTACCACTATTTGTTTGTTTTTTTTTTTTTTAAAGATATTGGAAGGAAAATCATATCGTCTACAGTTTCCATGGATTGGTGTTGTTAATCGTTCTCAAGCTGATATTAACAAGAGTGTTGACATGATTGCTGCTCGACGTAGAGAGAGAGAGTATTTCCAAACTAGCCCAGAGTACAAGCATCTTGCTAGTAGGATGGGTTCTGAGCATCTGGGGAAGATGCTTTCGAAGGTACCACATGGACTAATTTTATATGCACATTCTATTCGAACCTGGGTGAATTCTTTGAACCTTTTTACAGTGAATTCCTGTCTGGGACCCAAGTTAACCCAACTATGATCAACAAACACTGTTGGATATGAGGAATCCATGAAAGATTTCACGTGAACCAAAAAAATCCATGATTCTATGATTGAAACCATACAATTAATGGCATGCACAATGGATGGTGAGAGTAAAAATGGTCTTAACATCCATTTTGCAGGTCCTTAGTTGAGTGTTTGTAATCACCCGATCAGAGTGATATTAGGGAATCTGCAGTCCATTGTGGCCCCCTCACATCCAATGGTCCACCAAGATCATAGGTGGCCCCACTTCGAATCCAATCTATGTTTGCACAAGATAAGGTATGAAGAATTTGTAGAGGATCATAGATCTATATATGTATATCATATGTTGATGAAATGTACTAATCTTTTTGCAGCATTTGGAGACTGTAATCAAATCCCGTATCCCAGGCATCCAGTCTCTCATCAATAAAAGTATAGTTGAACTTGAAGGAGAACTGAGCCGTCTTGGGAAGGCTATTGCTCCAGATGCCGGAGTAAGTTCTTTGATGACATTGACGAGTTTTGTTGTGCATCAGCTTGCTTACTACTAACACCCAGATCCATAGCTCAACTGGCAGACTGAGTGGAGATACCTCGTTTCAACACTTGAGGTCTTGGTATCGATCCCTAGTGGGGTGGCTAACATGGAGTGTGTGTACTGACATGGGTGTGTACTAACAAGCTAATCCTAAAAAAAAAAAAGAAGCTTGCTTACTACTAGTGCTGAGAAACAGAAAACGATGGAACATGATTCATCTTCTTTTTCTTTTCAAATAAACTTTTGGTATTACAAAAAAAGAGGAGTGTGGTTTATGTGTGGTGGAATGAAATGCGACAGAACCTAATGAAGTTGAGTCCTTACTAATTTTGTGTATAGAAGTGAGAATAGCCTACCTATTGATTCAACTCTGATCCTTGGGCTTCCAGGCAGATCTGTAGTAGCAGTTTGCAACTCCAGCAGATTTCACTTGTGGTAACAATCACCAGCAAAAGGAAACAGCAACAGAGACCTGAGTGGACACTACGATGCATTAAAATGATGACTTTGAAAGTCGTTCAGTGGAAATGTTGCCTTTTCACATTTGGGTGCATTAAGAAGCTCGGCATCCTTGCTAAATGAAGAAATTCACTCTGTGGAAACTGATTTTGCTCCAACATTCGATTTCTTAGATCTGCAGTCACAACTCACTCCCTCCCTTCCTTGGATTCATGATTCCATGGAATCACAATCTTATCACCCAACCATGATAAGTATAATGTCTCTTTTGGGTTTCTGTTTCCAAGAAGGCATTCTTTCCAGGTCTTGTAATTCCATTCATCCAAACAACCCCTGCGAAAAAGAAAAGTAACAGGATAGAATATGGAATACCTGTGGGGTCACACTACAGTGATTACAAAGAGTATCATTTCCCGATAGTTTCTAGTTGCATGAAATTTAGAAAGCATAGTTTGTTATAGTGGAATAATCAGTACCTGTCTTCTATTCTATAAGGATGCAACATATCTAGATAAGGGTAAAATACAAACTAAAGTCCAGTCCAACAAGGAATTTAACCACAATAAGAAGCTAGCTAATGAAAGCTCTCCTTTGAGAGAGTGTGGTTATGTTCCTGCCCAGACCTCCTTTCACGTTTTCATTAATGTATTACTGATATTCACATTCAGACTATAGTCCTTTCTTGAATTTGTTTACCATGTGAAGAGTTTGTGACTATTTGTCCATTGTGTCCAGGGAAAACTATACATGATTATGGAGATCTGTCGTGTTTTTGATCAAATATACAAAGAACATCTTGATGGAGTGTTTGTATCCTACTTCAATAATCTCCTTAACTATTACCATGTTGAAATTTCACGATCATTGCAAGTTCCATTTGTATCATAGATTTTTATTTTATTTTTTCACATCTATATGATAAATAAATTCATGCAGGCGCCCTGGTGGTGATAAGATATACAATGTCTTCGACAATCAACTTCCTGCAGCTCTAAAAAGGTTGCAATTCGACAAGCACCTCGCTATCGAGAATGTCAGAAAGCAAATTACTGAAGCCGATGGCTACCAACCTCATCTGATTGCCCCTGAACAAGGATATCGCCGTCTCATTGAATGTTCTCTAATTACGATTAGAGGCCCTGCTGAGGGAGCCGTTGATGCGGTATGCAATTAATGCCATTATGTGAAATGAATGCTGTGTGTTTGTGTGTGTTTTGTGTCTATGGTCACCAAAACTCATGTTTTCATCAATGTAAGTTTGACACTCCAAAATTCTGTCCGTTTTCTTTTTAAAATATTTTCTTTTCTGTTTTTTCATGATTCCAGGTCCATTCGATACTGAAGGAACTGGTTCACAAGGCTATCAATGAAACTGCTGTATGTTTCCTCCCATGATCATGTTATTTTTTCCATTATTCTATTTAATTTGTATTCATTTATATTGTGGCCCACCAGCACTCATACATAGATTTACAAGAGGTAGAAAACAATATGGTGTTGTGAAAAAGAATTATAGCGATGCCATTTCCAGTCTCATTAGACAGAAATTTCGCCTGTGTTCAAAATAACGGGTGCAAAGCCAACATACACACTTTCAGGAAAAACAGTTCCTCTTTGCAACTCTATCACCAGGAAATGGCTTTTCAAAGTGCTAGATTGGATTTCATTATTTCTCTTCTCAAGCATTATGCACCTTTTTCCTTTTTCCCCAATTTGCTCTCTTTAGTTCTTCTCAACTGATATTTTATGAATCGCGAGATGATGGATGCTGTTTGTTGTTTGTTTTTGTATTCAGGAACTGAAGCAATATCCCAGTTTGAGAGTGGAGGTTGGAAATGCAGCTGTTGAATCATTGGAGAGAATGAGGGAAGAAAGCAAGAAAGCAACTCTTAAACTAGTTGATATGGAGTCCAGTTATCTGACTGTCGATTTCTTCAGGAAGCTACCACAAGATATTGAGAAGGGGGGAAATCCAACACACTCGATTTTCGACAGATATAATGATGCATATCTGAGGCGAATAGGTACATGATCCTATGTGAAAGTATGATTATGGACATGATGGTGCATACTCGTTGACAAGTTCCCGCATTAATTTGTGCATGGTTTTTTTTGACAAATATTTTTTTATCCCAAAAAACAACTTGCATTATGGAACATGGGAAATAAATTATAGGGTATTTTGACAACATTGCATCTGATTTTCATGTTTACATTGATCTCATGGTATGCACTGGTTGAAGCCAACATGTTCTGATTATCTTTAAAAAATATTGATTTTATAAACTTGTGAATATATGCCTGACACTTGGTCAGCAGCTAGCACTCTCGCGTGAGGGATTTATGGTCCCTTAGTCGTTTTGTGTGATTAACTTGCACCTAATAAGGTGGCTGGTGGCAATGTAATTTATTACATTTATGAGATTTATCTATCCCATCTCCCTTATGAGGTCTCATCATTCATCAGTTATAATCTGAAGTCATAAAGGGAAAATTGACCAAAAGATGTATTTTAATTTTGTCCATAAACTACTCAAATATTAAAAATTCCTAAAATATGCAAAAATCATGAAATCTTTTTGCCTAAATGCACCTCTTTATGCTTGCGTTTCTCTTTCTGTTAACTTTCATGGATAACATTAATTTATCCTGTTTACAGGAGCCCCTTCCATTTCATGTATAATGATGATTTTGGCAAACATGTTTATGTACTCTGTATGTTTTAGGAAATTTTTAATATTTGGGTGGTTTTTGTATAACAGAATTTAAAACAAATTTATTTCGGTAACTTTCCCTAAAATAAATGGAAAACTGGTAGGAATGTTGTTGAAACTTTTACTCGCAGAAATATCACAAGGAATTTTATGTAAACCCTAGTTCGTTTGGGGTAATATATATTATGTAGAGAGAGAGAGAGAGAGCCATCGTTATATGGAGAGCACCTTATTCATTTTTTTTAAAAAAAATACCTTTGAGCATAGTAGATTGGCGTGAATCTGTGGATGTACCGAAAGGGAACCAGGTAAATCTCTATGTTGCGGTTTATATCTCTTTCTGCTTTCTTTTAATTCCCATATTGCTGTGCATGTGGTAGGGAAGGGATCTTTCTCCCAACAATCTGAACATACTGAATGCTTCACAACATTGGATTTGGAATCTTGATCACCTAATAAAATGCATGAATTATATGCAGGTTCATCCCATAATTACAATGTGTAACTCTTATGATTTCGAGTTCTTTGCGGCATCTGCATTTCAGGGTCCCAATGCTTATATGATATGTTATCTGGCACTAACTTGTTCTTGGCTGCGCTCTTCTTTCAAAATGAACAGGATCGACGGTTTTGCAGTATGTCACCATGGTCAGTGCATCACTGCGTAACTCCATTCCGAAGTCGGTTGTCTACTGTCAAGTGCGCGAGGCTAAACGCACCCTGCTCGACCATTTCTTCACTGAGTTGGGTAAAAGAGACGTGAGTATTCCTTTTTCAGTTCAATCTCTTCCACTCCTGCACTGATTCTACTTTCATAATCTTTTAATGGCTAGCTTTCATTACCGAATTTAAAAAACCCAACAAGGATATTGTGAGCTTGCATTAGTTTTATGATGGTTATTCAGATATATGTTTCTTCTTCTGAAGAACTGTTCATTGAATGTTTGGAAACTCCTTTCCATCTTGCAGCAGAAGCAGTTGTCATCGTTGCTGGATGAGGATCCGGCAGTCATGGAGCGGAGGTCTGCTATTGCGAAGAGGCTAGAGCTGTACAGAAGTGCCCAAGCAGAGATCGAAGCCGTTGCATGGGCTAAGTAGAGAGAGAGAGAGAGAGAGAGAGAGAGAGAGAGAGAGAGAGAGAGAGAGAGAGTTTTGTTTTTTGATTATTTTAATTCATGGATGAATAAGATTCTTTACTTCCCTTTTGCAGATCTGTTTATCTGTGAATTAATATTAATTGTTTTATTTCGCATTATTTATTTATTTATTGTAAAATTCTGCAATAACTTGGGTGTGCAACAATCAAAGAGATTGAGATGCTACCTTAGCCATGTGATTAATCACCAGCCTGCAAATAGACGGAGCAGATTCAACAGGTTCAGATCACACTGACCGGTTGAACGACTTCTGGGGGCCACGGGCCATTCATGAGCTAGTCCATGTGATCACTGGTCTGACTATGGCCTGTGGCAGTTCTCCATCCTGGTTCTTGTAGCTCGGGACAGCAACAGTGTAAGTGGGACCCACCCACCATTTGATAATCCATAATGCAGACAAGGTGGGACCTGCTATGGGATTAGGCTTGTGTGGTTAGGAACGCCTAATCACAATGATTTTTGGGCAACAGCCCACCAACCATTTGATGATCCATAACGTAGGCAAGGTGGTACTGGCCATGGACGAGATAGTCATGCTACAAAATATCTCCCAGATGAAGGATATCCAAACCATTTGAAAGCTGAATGATGAATAAATGGCCTCGAAAAAAAATCAATAGAAGTACCATTTGGATCGCCTGGTGAAATCATGTAGTGCCCCACCTTGATCAACCACCACCATGAAGTGATCAATGATATGGTGGGCCATCATATAGATGTGCCACTTACCAAAGTCAAGGTTAGCCACCCATTGAGTGGAGAGAGACTGCATGGAGATTCAATTGCTAGGATCTCCCAATCATCTACAGAATGCTCTACTTACGAGTGCCATATCTGAGCAGATCACCAGTGCTACCATGTGTGCCAACTCAACGCACGTGTGATAGACCGATCCGATCCATTCGTTAGTCCGGCCCTACTATAAACGTGTGGAACCCTAAAAAACGAAATAAATCTAACGAACGAATGGCTTACGTACATCTTAAATCTAGACCGTGGACGCACCACTGTTGTTCCTGTTGAACTAATCCCATCTATCAACTAATAAAACACCATTCAATGTATGCCATGTGGCATCTTAAAGCACTTCTCATTAAAAAATTCAGATTTTTTTTTTTTTTAAAAAAAAGTGATTTTAAATGCTACCTGCCTGTCTCTGATTGGTGGTCCACTGGGGTCCACACGTTGAGTGATTCTGTGGTTTCAACCGTCAATATTCTCTTTACTACCATGCATAACCTATTTTGTCATCAAGCCCTAGTTATAATCGTAATACTTGGATTTTTTCGAGTTGCTTTGAGCCATTGAAATTTTTCTTTAAATTCACACACATGTTCGGATGATTAAAATATCCATTCAGTGTAAAATTCTCACCATGGCCCACATAGCATAGACTCCATGACGTGGACGGATCCGATCATCACACCACTCAGCATGTGACCTAAACTCCAGAAAATGAGACAGGAAGATACTTTACAAGAACAAATTTCCTTACTAACCTGGAAGTACTAAACTAATTGTATGGAAGCTTCCAATTCACCTAATTGCACTTGGGACTTTTTTACATCGATATCATCTATCTGAACCGTCCATTTGGTCTATTCTGCTCTTATTCCACTATCAAATCATGAATTGCAAAATCAAATGGTACTAAACATTGACGAGTTGATCGTTTTCATCCATTTTCTAACGCCACTGATGGTATGATTTTCGTCTTCTTATTTTTCCGTCCATCTTAGAAAGTATCTTACCAAGAATAGACTGAACCTTATGGATGGTAAAGATGGGTGGTGTGGATGAAAGAAAGTCCAAAAATGAAACTAGTTGCACGGGAAAGTTTCCAATGCATTAAGTTGGAGGTTAGGCTTCTTGAACCAATCTTCTTCTTCTTCTTTTTTTTCTTTTTAACACACGCACACACACCACCACACACTCACACCATAGTGGGATTTCACCACCCATGGGTCTCCCACCGGAGTAAGAGTAAGGACCCTTGTTGAACCAATCTGAATTCTATCATGTTACTTAATTTGAGCTCGTATTTGTCACGTTTACCATTTATAAGTGGCTGCATATGAAGCGTCACAGCAGCGAGAGTATCAAATATACGTCTCCCACCATCTCGCAGAGGAGGTCCTATAGACGAAAGGGGCGGAAATCGTCTGATACCTGCTGCAGCAAGCGGATTGCTTGCGTACTAACTACTAAGAGCGTACTGAGTAAAATCTGTGAGGCCAACCTTGATATATGTCTTTCATCCACGCCGTTCATCCGTTTTACAAGATTATTTTATTGTATGAGCCTAAAATTGAAATATATCCAAAACCCAAGTAGACCACACAAAACTAAACAGTATGAATTGAATTCCTACTATTCAAAACTTAAGGGCACAGAAGTTTTAAATGAAGCTGATATTTGTATTTTCTTTTTATTCATGTCAGTGTGACCGTTAGATGACATATAAATATTACTTTGACTTTAAAAAGACTTCAACGGTAGCTATTATTATTAAACCGAATTATATAATACCTGAATTAATCCAATCCTTTCAATCATTTTCAAAAGCCAGATAAAACCTGTACGAGACCAAAATGTTAATTCCATATCATCTTATACTGCCTAATTCAACATTCCAAATATGCCCTGATGGGACGTTTTTTGATGTTTGGTAGGTTAGGTATAACCATTGGACTTGGGTCAATGATAATTCTCTGTCACAATTATAAAAGGTGATAGCTACACCATTCGCTGACGTTGAGTTTTGATAAGTGGCCCATCTATATGATGGCTATCAATTGATTGCTCTGATAATGGTGTACATCATTTCATGTGTCATAAGAATAGCTGAAATAAACACTTTGGAGGGTTCCACTACGCGTGAGTGTGTGGGGGTGTGTGCGCGTGTGTAAATATATATATATATATAAAAAACACTTTGGAGGGAGTCATTCAAAATCTTATAGGAATTTAATAAATTTAATTCTCTAGACACTAGATGGAAGTTTCGTCCCACTAGTTAGAATCATGTAATTTGAATGATTTCTATGCCACACGAAATCGAATAAGACCCGCCAGGTGGAAGGTTGAGATTGGTCCAGGTGGGCCCAATGTGTGTACCGAAACAGATATAGATCTATTCATCGCCAGCAACCCTATATATAGGGTATGGATCACAAAAGGGTGGGCCCCGGCATTGTACCAGTCCCAAGCGACAAGGTTTTACCAAGCCAGGATGAATATATACTCGCGGCTGGTGATACTCATGTACTACGCCTAGTGGCTTTCCCATACCCCAAACTCATCGTGATTGGACCCTGTCTGTGATTCAAGCCCGTTGAATCTGTTCCGTCCATTTACAGGACAGAACCACAACCGTTGAATCTACTCCCCCCATTTACAGGACAGTGATCAATCGAACGGTTGAGAAGAGAAAAAATAATGAAAAAATCAGGGTGGTGGAGGTGCGGGGAATCGAACCCCGTGCCTCTCGCATGCGAAGCGAGCGCTCTACCATATGAGCTACACCCCCTTGGTGACAACACTCAATTCATTATCTAAAATGTACTTAGAAAAGTTTGCATTCCTTCTGATTTCAGTGAGTTGAATCTGCTCTGCCCATTCACGGGACAACAATCGATCAAACGGTTGTGGATGCAACCTCATCTCTATGATTTTTTATATCGATGTGGTGGCACAATAGCCACACATGTGGGTAGTTCTGCACGTGGGCTTCAGGTTTACATTGATGATTAAATACGTTTGGGTTAATTAAGACAGAACGGATCAAAAATTGATTAGAAAGAGTGTTGTCCATAGGTACAGAGGAATATAAAATTTAATTTTCATAAAATCAAGGAAATTTTATTTGTGTATTTTATATTTCTTCTATCATTTCTTATGAATTTCTCGGAAGATACAGAAAACTAGAGTGATGATTATTCTTTTGAACTATTCCAATAATTTTTAATGCATTCGATGGGATGGATAGCTATTTCATAGCTTATTCTAAGAAACTTTTATTTTCTTTTCAGAAATACTAATACTAGTTTTCCTATTACTGTTTTTTTTAATATGAAATTAGGATTTATAATTCAATTTTGGTAGGTATTTTTGTTATTTATGAAAAAGTGCAATCAATTTGGGGGGTCGTTTGGGAGCTGTAAATGGAGGTAAATAAAATCATTTCACATTAACTCCCATTTCAAATGTAAATGACATACTTCGTTGTATTTGGATGAGAGTTCGTGATATGCATTGAAATCCAAATATTTTGGTTTGACGGGGTAAATGCGAGGAATGTAATGGAATTTTTCAATATATTCACATGAACATATGTAATATTCTAAATTAAGCTTTAATATCCTAAATTAGTATATTTTTGTGATTTTTGACATAATTGTTGTAAGAAGCCCATTAAAATATATATTTTAGCGAAAGTTGAGAAAATTTCGAGCATTATGTCCGCCACAATGTAAAGATTACAAACAAGCAAACTGTCAACGTTTTTCAACCATCCATTTCGATGGCTAATATTTGGATAGTTTGGATTATTCTATTGATATGATTTTAGTGATGTAATTGATATGTAGATTGTTTCGGAGCATCATCAATATGACATATGTGCGACAAACATGTAAGTAGTGACACCTTTGTTTACTCATGTGACTCTCCGAGGGTGTCCAAAAAGACATTTCACACAGGATGCAAATTGGGTACTACCCCATCTCTAGCTAGGAACAGTAGAAGCTCTGAAGGGCCACCATGACATATGGGTTTCATCCACAGAGTGCATCCATTTTGTCATATAATGTTAACATATGAGCTCAAAATGAAGTAGATCCAAGGCTCAAGTGGACCACACAGTGGAGATAAAGCACACACTATTAAAAACTTCTTTGGGCCTATAGAAGTTTTAGATCAAGTTGATATTTATGTTTTCCCTTCATCCTCTTCTACGTGACCTTATCAATAAGTTAGATGGCAATTAATCATTACAGTGTGTTTGGATGAGGTCTAACAGTCTCAAATGAATGGCATAGATATGCTCACGTGGCACGCATAATATCTTCACATAATGAGCTGAATATACAGAAGACAACTCATTGTTGAGCAAATCTTTAAAAAGACTAGATTATAATGCATTCAACAAAGGGCAAACATAATTAAATTAAGGCAACGGCTATTTTATAGTTGACAGCATGTGAAATCGCCACGAAGGTAATAATTATTTTCACGATTTTACTAGCAGTTTTACAAATAACATAAGAAGACTCAAAGAGAATGATCCATAATCAATCAAATAATCCCAAACAAATCAAATCTAGCGGAACGCCGTTTATCTAGTCCTTCGAGACATTTAGCTTAACTCTCTCCACTGCCCAACAACCGTGGAAACCTTAGTTTAGCAGGAGCTTTGTCCATCCCTGCGATTACGCGGGATCGACTTAGTGGTAGCTACTAGTTGTAATTTTATTCTATCTATGCCTGCATGAGGGATTTGCAAAAAAAAAAAAGTGTAGCTTTAAGAATCGTTTACCTACACTCATACGATAGGTCGACAATAGGTTATAACTCTAATTTTACTTAGCCCTCGCTCATCAGTGCGCTTCTCCACGAAGCACCCCAGTGCTCTCAGCCAGGTTGGTGATCCCGACTTAGAGGTAAGTTCTTACCTTTCCGCATTCATCTTTCAACTTTCACTTAATCACACAATTGTAGTACCTTTGAAAGTCTTTGATTCCCAAGGCAAAACAAAACTCATAGGAAGAATATCATCAACCTTCAGAAATTGGCTAATATCATGCTCCAATTGGCGGAATAGACAGTTGGTCACACTCCTAACCAAACATCGCACTATCTCGTCGCCTGGAGTAATTGATTTTGGTTTGAATTGAATCCAATCGGTTTTGGCATGCTCGCATCTCTTATACGTCTACCGAATTCCAAACCAACTCATGATCTCTACAAAGCTTTCAATGGTCACCTAGCTGCCTCCCATGGTGTGGTCCACTTGACCCTCAACCTGTCTTTTTTTCTTCTTCTTTTTTTTTTTCTTTTTTCATTCTCTCTAAAATGATGTGGAAAAATATATGAACAATGTGGATAAAACTGATACACTGGGTGGCCCCTCGGAGCTCCCGTTCACTCCTAGCTAGAGATGCACAGGGGTGGTACCCAATCCGCATCCATTTCAACCCCCATTTACTCTTAAATCTCTCCCCACCCTTTTAAAAAAGTTCACATCCCAATTCCATCTTTCTCCATTTACTTCCCATCCAAACACACCTATTACACCATTTATTCCCAATTTTTTCTATTTATTCTCATCCAAGCATCCCTTAACAAACCCAAGGCACTGCCCTGACGATTAACTTAAGTAATGAGATGGCTTTAAAAAAGTTAATTTAAATAGGTACTGAAATATAAATACTATATTAATGAGACAATTTCATAAATAAAAATTATTTCTTTATTCATGCTACATTTTAAAAATTATTTCTTTATTCATGCTACATCTAAAATGGGATCTATAATTTTTATTCATGAGCCATGGGTGACAAACATACATTGGTATAGATCAATCATCCATTGATTTTTGTTGTGTGACCCACTTGATGATCGGATCCGCCTTAATTTTATGCTAGGTGATCTTCACACCAGGTCGAACCCTTTGTATATTCCAGGTGTCCTACAAATATGACACACTGCTGATCATTTCTCATATATTATTAGTGGTAGTTATTATATGGGTCCAACACACAGTTGAATTAATACAACCAATGGTTTACACCAAAGCTCATTAATTGGACGGTTAAATCTATCCAACGAGTGAGATTTCTTCCCGTGTCATGTACATTGGACCCCAGTGGATGAACATTTCTGATGACCAGGCGGCTTCATGTACAGTTAGACCTACAATTCGGTCTATAGCCTGCGAAGAAGAAGATAGTAAACTAATGGTCCACATTTAATAAAGAACGAGGCCCACCATCGCATATCCAAATCTTCCATCTGGTACTTTATTGTATGGAAATCTTCTATTGACAATGAATTCCATTATATCAACGGTTTGGATTACAGTTTCATCATTCCCACTTTACAAACTCAAGGCTCAAGGACACTGTGCGCATCAGTCCGCGAAGGATAATGTGACTCCTTAGGGGGTTTTTGGTACAAATAGCCCTGGACTATGACATGGTCGCGTCGTGAGACCACATGAACCAAAGCCAAGTTTTTTAACCTTGAAATGGCTTTTTCATTTTTTAGAAGATGGAAATACCCATTTGCCATAGTTGCCCCTCATATGGCATATCGTAGGCTTTTGTATTAAAAAGAGAAATGTACTTCTAAAAAGGGACGTGACCCCATCAAAAATTGAAATTCAGCCCATTATTTGGCCGATTCAATTCGTTTATTTTAATCAAATAGTTGTGAGCTAATGAAAGGAGTTTTCCTGTTATCTATTTAAAATTATCTGTGACCCAAAATTATACCAATGTTGTGCATTAATTTTGAACTATTTTCTCTTATATGGTTAATTTGTGATGAGTTTTTTCCTTAAACTTGGACCAATTATATGAAATTAAAATCCTTTATATGTGAACGAAATATATTTGTTTCAAAACAACCTAATGGGCCCCACATAAGATGTAGATGAGTTCAAAATGTGAAGCCTTTGTCACATGAGACTATTTAGCCGTTTCCTTCTTCTTCTTCTTTTTTTTCTCCTCCCTCCTTTTTTTTTTTTTTTTTTCACTTACTAAGATGACACAAGCCGAAGCTTCCTTGACAGTTGGTCATTATACAGCCAGTCTCCGCACACTCTGAGCAACGACAAAAAACTCTAGCAAGCCCCCGCCAAGCTTATACCAGTTCTTTAGTAAAAAGAAAAGAGTTTTCTCTGAAGTTTTTCAGTCATAATCTCCGAAGTAAAAGTTATGGTGAGCAGATGTGAGTTTTTGTGTTTCTACGTTGGTGAGCGTGAATGGTGGGAGTTTGTGAGATAGAGAAGAGCATGGGGTCCTTTTTTTTTTTTTAAAAATAATAATTTTACTATATGAATGGTTGGACCACATGGGTCTTCGATATTTTATGACAACCCTGGATATTAATAGTGAAACTCAAGTGTGGTTCACAGATATGTACATCGGACTGTGGATATTCAATGGGATTATGGATATTGATAGTGGACTGCGAATATTCCGTGAGGACCGTAGATATTAGGTGAGTAATATTCAATGATGATAATTCGCGGTCCTCACTAAATATTTGCGGTCCACAGTGAATTCCACTATTAACATCCACGATTCTCACTTAATTACATTGTTAATTTCAGCTACCTACAATGAATATCATTGGTCTTTTGTAAATATTCACAGTCCATATTGAATATACACTACAAATAAATAGTATCTTTAGATGAATTGATATGAATACATTTAAGTCTAATACTTTATATTTAATACACTAAAAAATTCTTTGACAAGTTAGAATTCTTACTTGCACTATATAATCCTTCTAGAAGGATAACTTTAAAAAATCTTTTTATATATTCACGGTCATTTAATTAAAATGAATGGATAAAATTGACTAATAAATAATCCAAATTTTAATTTTTGATGAAAAAAATATTTCCTCATTCGAAACGAAAGCCCAGTGAACAAGGTGTAGGAAGTGTTTTTTCGTCTTTTAAAATATAAAAAGAAAGTTTCGATACTTCCCTCCCAGTTTCGGAGCTCGGGACAGGCGGAGGCTCTGAAGGCCACTGAGGGTCCACCGTGATGTTTACATTTTATCCAAACCGTCCATCCATTTTTCCAAATCATTTTAGAATATTGAATCAAAAATAAAACAGGTCCAACGCTCAATTGGACCACACCATAGGAAGCAGCGGTGCAAAGGATGGCCACAGTTGAAACCTTCTTAGGGTCCACCGTTTTCTTTATTTTCCATCCAACCTGTTGATACGATCATATACACCTGGGTGAATTTGAAAAACAAATATCATCTTGATCCAAAACTTCCTAATCCCCGAGAATTTTTCAACGGTAGGAATCTAATCCCCAACTTGTGATCCATTTAAGCCTTTGATCTTTTCCATTTTTGATTCAATACTCTAAAATGATATGGAAAAATGTATGGACTGTTTGGATAAAATGAAAACATTACGGTGGAGCCTCAGTGGCCCTCAGAGCCTCCGCCTGTCCCGAGCTCCGAACAGGCGGGGGAAGTACCTAATCCGCGCCCGAAAGTACGGGCTTCACCGACGGCCACGTCACCTGCAGCATCTGGAGAAGCAAGCGAGATTCCTTCGCGCACGCATTGATGTCGCTAGAATACATCGCAACCTATTGCATTGAAATACGTCGGGACTCTACCCATTGGATATGATTTTTTTTTTTAAAAATAATCCAAACCGTCTATTTGCTTATTATACTTCTATTAGGCAATCCTAACCATCCCATCCATGGATTGAAAAAAGGACGGCTCCAAAAAAATGCCTAATCTAGAATGGATTTGATCCTTGGCCAGTTCTATTTTTCCATGGTAACCGTTGAAAATGTGTTTATGTACTTAATGGACAGTTTAGATCGTTCTATTGGACTGCACAAGTTGGCCCAGGCAACTAGGAGCACCGTAACTTATTGTGCTTTGAGAGAGTATTGGAACATTTCTCTGCGGGAAAAAAAAAAAAAACTTTAATAAAATAAAATGTGGATTCATAGCCCATCTAAAATCTATTGCATCATATAAATTGATAAGGATTTCTAAAAGTGGGTCCCACCTTCAAGAAATGAAAGGGAGCGGATTAGGTTGGGGCCCACCTTGATGATATTTTATATATCTATTCCATCCATCCGTTTATACAGACTATTTTAGTACTGAGAACCATAAATTGTATATAAAAAATTCTCGGGTAGACCACATCACAGGAAACAGTGGTGATTGAGTGCTTCACCGTTAAAAATTTCAAAGAGCCAGTCGCAAGGTTTTCGTAATGTTTATTTGCAATCCAACCTGTTGATAATCTCAAGGAAATATTTATGAAGGTAAATTAGAAATATCAGATTGCTCCAAAACTTTTGTTTCCCACAAAAAGTTTTTTAATGGTTATTCATCACTGTTTCTATTGTTATGGTCCACCTGAGATTTGGATCTTCTTATAATTTGGGATCACATCCTAAAATGAAATGTAAAAACAGATGGACGGCGTGGATATACAAAAAATACATCAACGTTGGCCCCACACGGTAGAGTAATACCCACTAAGCTGTTACTAACAGCTAATCCGGTCCCGAAATGAAAACTCGTGTCTGATGTTGAAGGATGCGATCCATGTGTTATAAAACTCCTCTCCTCGCTAATCGCTGTAAACGGTCACCTACCGCCCCATAAAACACCCGGTCGGAATCGGGCCCTGCCTCAAACGGGTCCAACGCCTCCCAAAATGCGAAAAAATAAACCCTAGATTTTCAAGATCTCCTTTCTCTTCTCTCTGCTTCGTTTACAAATCAAGATCTACCAGAAATTCACAGGTACCTGCTCTAGCGTACTCTCATTTTTATTCGTTTTAGAAGAAAAATCTGCATTTTGATATTCGAAATCGTGATTAGAAAATTTTATTTGTAATTACTTGCTGTTTTTTTTATTGAATTTGTTATGGTTGACTTTAATTTTTAATTTTCTTAACTTGCATTCTGAAAAATGATATAGTTTCCATGAAAACACGTTTTCTGGACTGTAATTGTATCTGCATTGCCATTTTTCTTTTGTATGTTTGGGTGAAAAGATCAGATCCGTTCTCTTCGTTTATTCTGTTATATGGTCGAGAAAATCATAGGAAAATCTGCACATGTTGAATCAATCGACGAGAATTGGTAACTTTTACAAAATAGGGGGAAAAAACAATTGAAATTGCCTTTAAAAAAAAAGTCATCAAACATGTTCTCTCTCTCTCTCTCTCTCTCTCTCTCTCTCTCTCGAGAATTATGATTATTTGTCGGTAAGTGTCCGACCCCGTTAATGGTTGTATAGATTGATGTGGGAATTGTAAGGAGGTGTTTGGATGGGAACGGAATCCTTTAGTAAGGGCTGGTGCGGACGTTTGGATGCTGGGAAATGGTTGGAAACGGATTCCCGCGAGAACCCATTTCATGTTTCGAGCTGGCTCTGATCCATTTGTAAAAGCCCGGGGGGGGGGGGGGGCTCTCCAATTTATTCCTCTCCAATGGTTGTATTTTTGAAATGCCAATGCAGCCAGCCTCCATCACCTCTCTCTTACACAGTACACAATCATAGTTTCTGAGTTGCTGAGAATGGCTTTCCTAGTACCCAAACACAATAGATGGAACTTCCTATAGAGAACTGTTTCACGGAATCAGATTCGCATCATGGAATTGTTATGATGTAGATGGTTTGATTATGGGTCTCTTTTTTTCTCGTATGGTTATAATAATGTGTTTTTGTTTTATTTTTTTCATTTTTCTTTCTATAATTTGAAGTTGAAATCTTTTTGAAGGTTTGGAACCTCTTGGTCTATGAAAGGAAATGCACATCTTATTTCTTTGATGTGAATAGTGGAAGTAAGTCTCAATTGCTCATCAATAGAACTTTTGTGAAATTTCCATTCTTTATAGTGCTATTAGAGTCATTTTTTGTAATTTACATTCTAAGTTACACTTCCTTTTTTTCTATTTGCATTTTTTTCCTTCTTTTGTGATCCCTTTCAGACAGGAGCATAAGCTTTGCATAGGTTTGGATAATGGCCTCCGAGAGGGATGTATTTGGCTTGTCAGGTCCCGGACATCTGACCCATATTGATTGGTAAGGCTCTCTCTGAAATGTAAACAGACTGGATTTTTCTGAAAACTCATGAACTGTCTTGACTCTTGAAGGTGATTGAGATTTTCTGTATTCCACCATTCATAGGAAAATCTTCCCTATTTGGACAAATTTGGTGTGCAGGAAGCTACTTACTCTGTTCCTCCGTTCATTTCATGGGGCATTTGAACCACATGCCGAAAGAAGCAAATCAGAAGACTTGGACCTTTATCAAATAAAAGAATAAAGACACTATACTGACTTGCAACTCGTTGAGATGCTCCTGCTTGATATGTCATGGTAGAGATTCAGGATGGAAACTAAGAACCACAACAAATGTTTTTTTGGAAAATTACACTTTCGTTTACTAAGTTTCCGCTCACTCCTTGTGGGAGAGCACATCCTCCTTTGTATAAAAGGGTGGTTCCCACATCTATCCTAATGTAACCAAACCACACCATATTCATTTGCTTTGCATTCTTGCTCTCTTTGGACTTCAGTTTTATGGCCCCTTTTCACTGAACATTGTGGAATTCTCTTGTCAAATAAAAGCATTTTGATGAAAACATCACTACACTTCATGAGGTCACAGGTTCGAGCATCCCTTGTGGTGCGTGTGTGGGGGTGGAGTGTGAGTATGTGTGTAAAAAAAAATAAAAAAAACTTCATGAGCCAGAATCTGCAGTGGCCTCACTCTATAATGTTCCCTGAGTTTTGCCTACATATTTAGGACAATCAGCCTTTCCTTGTGGTCTATGGACTGATACTTGCAAACCTCCATTTGACTAAAACGGTGAAGATCTATTGTGTGGTTTAGTTTAGCGTAGTTGGCCAAACAAGTATTTGAACTCATTTCTCGAAGTTCATTTTTATTCCGATCCATTTGTCGGATGCCCCACTTAAGACTGGATCAAACACAGGTCCTTGCAACCCTTTCCTCTCATATTTCAGAGCAAATGTAGTTCTGATGTATCTGGAATTTGTAAATCGGACAAAAAATATGTAGTTGTAAGGCAACTGATTTTGTATGCCTTCTTGTTGAATTGATAGAATCCAGTGCCCTGTTTCCACCATATGCGGAGTGATGAATTGAAAAAAGAGAATAAGAAAAATGTAATCCTTGGTTACTTTGTATGGCCCAGGAAAAACCCAGATCACCGGCGATCAGTTGCTGCCAGTTTGGTTCAGGGTGTGTATGTTATGGAACGTGATCGCCAACAAAATCGCCAGGGACCTGAAGCTCTGGCACCTGCATGGTGGGAATTCTTCCACTTTCACATCATACGTAAGCTTGTTGATGATGCCGATTTCTCCATCTTTGGTGCCATATATGAATTCAAGTTCCCAACTGCCAATCAAAGTCACTCAGCAACGCCTGAAGCTCCAAAGTACGTCATCGCATTCCGTGGCACCATCACCAAACCTGATTCCTTCTCACGGGATCTCAAATTGGACCTCCATTTCATACAGAATGGCCTTCATCGGACCTCCCGTTTTGAATTAGCAATGCAAGCGGTCCGAAATATCGTTTCCACCGTTGGACATTTGAATGTCTGGTTATGTGGCCATTCTCTTGGGTCCGCCATGGCAATGCTTGCTGGGAAGAACATGGCGAAAACCGGTATTTTCCTTGAATCTTTTCTCTTCAACCCCCCATTTGTTTCGGCCCCAATTGAAAGAATCAAAGACAAGAAGCTGAAACAAGGAATCCGTATTGCGGGCAGCGTGATCACAGCTGGGCTTGCTTTTGCTGTGAAAAGTCGTCAAGGCAGGTCAATATCTGAGGATCCCTTTGCCATGTTGTCTGCATGGGTTCCATGCCTGTTTGTGAATCCAGTGGACCACATCTGCTCAGAGTACATTGGATATTTTAAGCACCGGAAAAAGATGGAGAAGATTGGAGCAGGGGGTATTGAGCGACTGGCAACACAGAACTCCATCGGGGATCTGTTCCTGACTGCACTTGGGAAGGAATCCGATCCGTTGCACCTCCTCCCTTCTGCGAATCTGACCATTAATCAGAGCCCTTCGCCAGATTTTAAAACAGCTCACGGAATTCACCAGTGGTGGTGGCCAGATGTGCAGCTAAAGTACAAAATGTACCTTTACAAGTGACAGATTTACCTCGGTCTCTTGATTGTTTGTGTGCGTAAGGAGGTGGTGAGCCTCTTATTTCCTAAGGTTAGTAATGCAGATGGTATGAATAGAGATCTTGTTGTGCGTCTTTTCTAATGAGTGTGATGATGTCGATCTGAAAACAAGATGCATTGTTGTAACTTCAGGTAGTAGGCCAATTTTGTTCAAGAAATGACCTAGTGGGCTAAGTGTATCCGGATGTTCCTTTGCACCTAGTTGTATTTGGACTTATCAGCACCCACATCAGGTATCTGGACCGGCCATTACAGGCAGTGAACTCTTTCTCCGGTGCAAAATCAAAGCAATCAGATGATCCTAAACATCTGTGATAATACCCATCTTCTGTGAAGGATCTTGTCCATCCATTATTTGCATGGCACTGATTGGATGGCTTGGATCATATGAGTAGTATGGATTCTTCAAGACATCTGGTGAAGAGTTGACTGGACCTAATGGACGTTCCAGATAAGCGATGTGGATGCCAACGACGTGCAAATGCAACTAGCCTTCCAGACACTAAGCCAAGTAGATCATCTCTCCTTTTCTTTCTTCTTATTCTTCTTCCTCTTTTTTTTTTTCTTTTTTTTTTCTTTTTTTTTTTTTTTCTTTTTTCTTGGTTTTCAGCATTTGAAGCCATTTGATTTTGGGCAGGGCAAATTACAAAACCAGTGCAATTCAGTTTTCATTACCTGCCATGTTTAAAGACCCGGCTGGCTATTCTGAGTCAGCTCAGACTTGCCAGATCTAGTCTAGTTTGATACAACGAGTCACCCCGACTCTGACAAGTCTGGGCTAGTCAGTCCGAGTTGCTGGGTCTTTTAACCAGGTTACCTGGTCCAACGCCTTTCTTTCCAGCCAGTGTGGATAAGGCACATGGTCTAGACCATTGTGATGGTCCACTACCATTTCACCTCATCTCCACCGTACAAGCCGCTAACCAAGTAGGATGATCACCTGTGACCGATCAACATCACTCTACCGGCTTTCTTCTCTGCAGGAACAAACACCCTCTCCTTTGTGGGCCCATTCTGGATGGATCGAGTAGCCTTAAATTGGCATTTATTGGACGATTTTATTCCGGTTGTTGAATTTGGACAATTGAGTGTTTTTTTGAAGGGACCTTTTGATTGCTTGCAGTGGCTTGTATAGAATCATTCAATCAGCATGAAGAACTTGGACCTATGGTCCATCTAAAGCTAACCCTACAATTTGGGTGGTTTGGATTGGTTAACTATTACCATATCCTTTGCAAATGCTAGTCGACCAGGTTTAGCTGATTGGACGCACCCATGCAGGTCCAGAAAAATGATGCTTCTCGGTCCTACACAATGCACATTTTGATATGATCCATCTGCTTAGTATGGATTGGACAATCTGGAGAAGGTTTCAGCTCATTTTTCATAAAATACATGGAAGCATGCATAGCTCATTTTCACATAAGCCGGTGCGAGAAAGAACCCTTGATGTTGGTCTGCACTGAACCTCGAGGCCAATGAGTTCAGCCTAGACCTGAGTTTTAGGTCTAATAACAACTTGGGGGCGTGCGACCTGGGCTTGTATCCTGCCTATTCGAGTATTTAGCTGGACACCAGGGCACGGCCCGACCCAAAGTCCTTAACCTCACGGGCTGTGCTGGGCCTGGTCAATGATGATATGATGGAGTTTGAAGGGCCTTCTTAAATAACGTAGCTCGGCTGCTATTTGGAACGACGCCCTGGTGCAGCCCAAACCCAAGTCCGTAGCTTATGGTGTAGACTGGACCTTTTCAAAGTTGTATTATGGGCCTGACCAGGACATGATTCTGCTCAAGTTGGTGCAGTTGTCCCCCTTAGCACAACCATGTGTAAGCACTGGCCCCCAAACCATGCTGCTCAAGGATCCTGACCATCCGATTTACGAAGAAACTGACCTACTCAACATCCCAAATCTCTGATATTTTTTTATTTTTATTTTTAGATCTTTTTGGACCGTTCCTCTATTTATATGTTACAGATTGTGCGATCATGGATCTGTGTTGGCACTCAGCAATCTCCTGTACTAAAGCTTTTTACATGACACGTGGGACAGTCCAGTTATAACTTTAGACCACCCGTTCATTCCATGCCACTGATGGCAAGCCATGATCCAAAAATCATGCTGATTGGATCCAAAAGCCTTTAGCAAGAACTTGGGAAGGTCGGTGGGAGAGACCGTGATGCGTGCTCGTGAGAAATTCACAACCTTTTATGGCATAGGCCCAAAAATGAGGCAGATCCAAAACTCAAGTGTGCTATGTTGTTGGACGTTTAAGTCTTCAATTTTTTGGGGTTGCTCAACCAGTCGAGTGAGCCGCTCGACTCAAAGTCTAGCGTCTTATGATTTTTGGTATTCTGGCCGCTTGACCAGTCGAGGGGATAGCTCGACCGGTCGAGGGGGTCCTTCGACTAGTCAAGGTTATGCAGATTCGAGTCCGGATCTTACGTGGACTACGGAAATCTGAGGCGATTTCGCAAGGGTGCGAAAGTAAAGTTTCCTAAATTATAAATAGGGATCCCTAGGGCTATTCTAAAGCTTTCTAAAAGTTTTCCTAAAGGGTTCCTAAAGGGTTCTAGGGTCATCGAAGAGTGTAGCAAGGGTGAGATTCGAGGTAGTTCGAATCGGGTGAGTCCTCTCTCTTGTAATTTCTATTTCATAGTGGATTTCTGTCGCTTTGTGCCATGGTTTTTTTCTCGCAAGGGTTTTCCACGTTAAAACTTTGTGTTCTCTTGTGATTGCTTGACGTTATTGGATTGGTATCCTAGCTCTAGATTTGTGTGATTCCGCAGCACAAATCCCCAACAAGTGGTATCAGAGTAATCGTTGGGGCACAAATCTGAGTCTGTAGGATTAGTAATAATGGGAAACGACAAGTTTGATATTGAGAAGTACTCAGACAAAAATAATTTTGAATTATGGAAGGTTAAGATGATTAGCCTGTTAACCAAGCAAAGTGAGATTAAACTCTTGAGAAGCGAAAATCTACCATGAAAGATGATGAATAGAAAAACCTTGATAGTAATGCTTTAGCCTCTATCTGTTTATGTCTCATGGATGAGGTTCTCTATAATGTTTTGAGGGAGAAAACTGTGGCTAGTTTGTGGGCGAAGTTAGAGAACATCTATACAAAGAAGTCCTCTGAAAATCGCTACACTTGAAGCTACAATGTTATACCTTCAAGATGGCAGAGGGTGGAGATCTAGAAGCCCATAGCAACAACTTTAATAAATTGATGTGCAAATTGCTGGATATGGAGGAAGTGGTCAAAGATGAGGAACATGCATGTATATTGTCGAATTCTCTTCCTGCATCATATGAGTCTTTCAGGGATACGATGTGCACCGTAAATAAAACCCTAAGTGTTGACACCGTTATCTCAGCCCTTCAAGGGAAGGCTATGAGAAAGCTAACCGGCGACATGGGAGCATCTTCCGATGCACTGATTACGAGGGGCAGAGATTCTGAGCGAGGTACAAGATCCTCAAGGCTTAGATCCAAATCCAAGGGCAAGGGTAAAGGAAAATTAAAGTGTTGGAATTGTGGGTTGTCTGGACACATGAAGAAGGATTGTAGAAATCCTAAAACGAAGAAAGAAAATTCAGCGGCTTCTTCCAAGGAGGCCAATGTTGTCACATCTGATGAAGAGATAAGTGGTGGTGAAGTTCTGTCTGTGTCCATGATTAGACATGTTCACGACAATCATGCAGATGAGTGGATCCTAGACACAGGAGCGTCATATCACATGACTCCTCATCGGAGTTGGTTCGCCAGTTAGAAGGAATGCAATGGTGGACAGGTTTTTATGGGCAATAACAATGCTTGTAATGTTATGACTATTGGCACGGTGAGCATCAAGATGTTTGATGGGATGGAGCGTACCTTGACTGACGTCAGGTATGTTCCTGATATAAAGAAAAGTCTGATTTCCTTCGGCGCACTCGAGGCTATAGGGTGCAAGTTCACTGGTATTGATGGTGTCCTTAAAATTTTAAAAGGGGGCACTCGTGGTTATGAGAGCGCAGAGGCACAGAAACCTTTAGAGGTTGATTGGGAACACTTCAACAGCTGGAGCGGCAACAGCTATTGCAGACTCCACGTCTCTACGTATGTAGTATGCTCGTCTGGGTCACATGAGCGAGCGGGGCATGAAGGTACTTTCTGATCGATGTTTGATTCCAGCTTTTAAAAATTCTGATTTAGATATATGGGAGCATTATATATATGGTAAACAATCTAGATTGTTTTTTAAATCTGAAAAACATGTTTGTAAGGGAGTGCTTGATTATGTGCACTCTCACATATGAGAGCCATCGCCAGAAGTTTTTATTGGGGGGTCGTCATGGTTTGTTTCATTCATTGACGACTACTTTAGGAAACTTTGAGTTTACTTCATGAAACGTAAATTCAAAGTTTTCACCATATTCAAACAATGGAAGACAATGGTGGAAAAACAGTTAGGGCGAAAAATAAAGATTTTAAGGACTGACAATAGTGAAGAATTTACTTCCACTGAGTTTAATGATTATTACAAGGATGAAGGGATCATCAGGCACAACACAGTCGCCACACGCCCGAGCAAAACGGTGTGGCTGAGCGAATGAATCGGACTCTCATGGAGAGGGCCAGATGCATGTTAAGTAATGCTGTGTTGGGCAAGGGCCTATGGACTGAGGCCGTTAACACGGCCTGTTATTTGGTGAACCGGTCTCCTTCAACAACAATTGAATGTAAAATCCCAGAGGAAGTATGAAGTAGTCAGAAAATCGACTACTCAGATCTATGCACATTTGGTTCTGAGGCTTACTCTCATGTACTGTCAGTTGAGAGAGATAAGCTAGACCATAGAGCCAAAAAGTATATCTTTGTTGGATATGGCATTGGTGTGAAAGGTTACAAGTTATTCGACAAAGTCATACGCAAGGTCATCACTAATCATGACGTCAGAATCGATGAAAGCTTGCTATTTCGCAAGAATGATCAAAAGGATCAAGAGAAATCCGAAAGGGTGATCGTAGACGTCCAGATTGACACAGATAATACTCAGGAAGAGACATATACGAAGACAGAAGTATATGATCAGGTAGAGCAGCCACTTGTGAAAAGGAATCCACCGCGTGATTGCAGGTTACCAGCAAGATACAGGAATGACTCTAATATTGTATATGTCCTCATTACAGATGAGAGAGACCCGTCTACTATTCAGGAGACTCTTGATGAGCCTAATGTAGAAAAGTGGAAGGTGGCTATAGACGATGAGGTGGACTCGTTGCATAAAAATCACACATGGGAGCTGATGGAGCTTCCTGTGGGCCGAAAAGCGATCAGATGCAAGTGGTTATTGAAAAGGAAACAAGATAGATATAAAGTAAGGTTGGTAGTAAAGGGTTATGCTTAGAGAGAAGGAATCGACTTCACAGAGATATTTGCACCGGTGGTTAAACATGTATTTATCAGATTTGTGTTAGCACTAGTTGCCCAATACGATCTTGAGCTGGAACAGATGGATGTGAAGATTGCATTCCTGTACGAAAATTTGGAAGAGTAGATTTACATGAAGCAACCAGAGGGCTACGAAGTTAAAGGGGCAAAGAAAAAAGTTTATAGGTTAATGAGGTCGTTGTACGGTTAGAAGCAGTCGCCTAGGCAGTGGAATAAAAAATTTGATTATTTCATGGTGAGTCAGAAATTTACTCGGAATGAATACGATCTCTGTGTCTATTACAAGACACTGAGTAATGAAAAATTCATCATCCTAGTACTGTATGTTGATCACCTGTCATGATATGTCTGAAATCAACGTACTGAAGACTTAGTTATCAGGGACATTCGAGATGAAAGATCTGGGGGCTGTAAAGAGGGTTCTCGGCATAAATATTCATAGAGATAGGAAGATAAGCAGGCTTTGGTTATCACAGGAAAAATACCTTGAAAAGGTATTGCTCAAATATGGGATGGATTAGGCAAAGCCAGTGAGCGTTCCCCACGCGGCTCACTTCAAGCTTTCTTCAGAAAAATGTCTTAAATCCAATGAGAAAAAGCAAGTTATGTCTCATGTGTCCTATTCAAATGCGGTTGGCAGTTTAATGTATCTCATGGTCTGTATGAGACCGTATATTTCACAGGCAGTCAGTGTTGTAAGCAGATATATGTCAAACCCCGGTAAGCAACATTGGGAAGCAGTGAAATGGCTACTTCGATACATTCGAGGTAAGAAAGACTACGTTTTAGCTTTTGAGAAAACAAAAACAAAGTTGGTAGGGTATGTGGATTCTGTCATGCCCCAAACTTGGAAAGTCGGCTTACAAAATTCTCGATCATCGAATCCGGCGCCGACAGCCTCCGTAAAACCCCATTCTCGGTTCTCGGCACCCATTTACCAGCTTCCGATCCTGGGATCCTATAAGGAGGATTTCTAATATCAATTTGATTCATAATGAGCATAACCATAAGTATAACCCATGAACAATAACCACAAGAACACCATCACAAAATCCACTATGATAAAAAACTTTTGAGTACAATGTGTATAAAAGGGAAATACAAGATAATAATAATAACAGAAACTCCAAAAGCTCGACTACACGCTCCAACTCTGACGAGGCTACGGCTGCGTCCTGTCGTCACCTGCACGCATCAATCGTGCATATGTTTATAGAAAGCTTAGAGGGTGGTGTAAGTGTGTGGGAAATATATGCGTGCTCAGAATATAAGGTCAGAGTAATGCGGAGTCATGCTGATGGGTATATGAATGCAATCAGTCGTACCAAGGCTATGCGGTGCAGAACATGAATGCTATCGGCTATGTCCAGACCATGCAATGCGAGATGCAGCTCAAGCATGCCAATCCTAATCATATATCAGTACAGTTCTCATTCTGTATAATCACCGAGGTTCAGTACACTCTAAATGGCACTGCCGCTCTCCTAGCCGCACAGTTCAAGTGAGCATAAGAAACCTCACTATCCGCCTGGCCAATAGTCTGCCAATACCTATCTGGCATGTCGATAGCGGACCCATTCACGAGCTGGTCAAACTCAGCCTAGCATTACCCCTACTCTCGGGCGAGTAAGGCCACACCCCTTTCCAACTGACCACGACACAGTGAGAGACTCGGCCTCTTGGTATTCAGCCCTCGTGCGCTCATATATCCACTCGATCTTGACGTTGGAGTCATCCTCTGGTACCATCGGGTTTAGGAATTTTCACTCAGGGACATCTATGACGCCCCGATGCTTAGTAACAATATTTCTGGTATCCAATTTAGCCACCCACGATGTATCTGTGGAGGCTATGGCCCTGATGTCGCTAGGGCATACAATAATCACAACCACACAAATGCAAGTGCATGAATCACACTACCAGTCATGCAACAATCCTGCGCGTACCACGCGCTTATGGAGGGTAACTCCGCCTATCAGGGAGCCCATAAACAATCTACCCAAAGGCATATGCTATGATCAGTCATTCCTCACATCAGGCATACATATGATGCGTATGATCATGAATCATGGATATATACTAAGCATGTTATGTGGTGATGGGCTCTGTTCATAATGAAGATGGGCCTTGACGGCCTACACACTACAAGTATGAGCCTATTAATGGGCCTTAGGGGGAGTCGTAATACGGACATTTAACCAACATTATCCTTACAATGTGGACATCAAACCAACATTGCTCCCAAGGCACGGCGAATCACACATTGTAATAGGCCTTATGTACATCTTGTTGGGCCTCGACCCAAGGGCCTCTAATACATCAAATGGCCTTATAACATGGGTCTCATATATATATCAAGGTGGGCCTCAACAACGGTCCATAAATACATCAAGATGGGCCTAATCACATGGGCATTATATTCATCAAGTGGGCAACATCAATGGGCCGCACTAATGGGCCTTATGTACGTTATAATGGGCTACGCCAATAGGCCCTAACTATATCAAATAGGCCACACTTAAATATAAGTGGTGATAATGATTTTCACCATTTAAAATTCCCAAGGCCCGCCAAATCATGTATTTCCCATCCAATCTGATCATAAGGTCTCACAGACCCGAATTAAGAGGGAAAGCAAATATCATTTTGGTCCAAACCTGGTAGCCCCCAAGAGTTTTAATGGTGGACATTCAAACTCATTGTTTCCTGTAATATGACCCAGTTGATCCTAGATCTGTCTTTTATATATATATATATATTCCATCACAGGCCTTAAAATAATCTCCAAAATGGTTGGATGGTTTGGATGAAACACATGCATTATGGTGGATCCCATAGGGATGGACGACATAGATAAAGTACCTACTTCATGGTGAGGTTCCACACCAATGAAGGGCGTGGATACAATACATACATCAGTGGTCCCATGTGGGGCCCACCATAATGTTTATCTTCCACCCAACCTGCTGATAAGGTC
The DNA here is from genome assembly GCF_029962835.1 of Magnolia sinica. Taxonomy (NCBI): domain Eukaryota; kingdom Viridiplantae; phylum Streptophyta; class Magnoliopsida; order Magnoliales; family Magnoliaceae; genus Magnolia; species Magnolia sinica. The sequence continues at coordinate 4,139,235 of NC_080577.1, forward strand.
ACACGTGACCTGGGCCCACTGCAATGTTTGTTTGCCATCCAAACCTATTGATAGGGTCACATGTGACCTGAACTGAGGAGGAAAAACAAATTTCATTTTGATCCAAAACTTTTGACCCCAAAAAGGGGTTTCAATGGTATACATTCAATCCCACTGTTTCCTCTGTCGTGGGCCACCTGAGCATTGAATATGACTTATTTTTGGGTGGCCCACAGCCAGGGAGGGGGGCCAACAAATGGACGGCGTGGATGTACAAAACACACATCATGGTGGGGCCCACGGCTGGACCATGGGTCCAGCCCGTCCGTACGCCCGCCAACGCAAGACGCTGCTGCGTCCTCAGCAGCAGCAGCAGCAGCTGCTTCCTTCCTTCATTAAAAAAAAACCGTTTTCTCACAATTTTTCACAGGTGGGGCCCACGGCTGGACCATGGATCCAAAACTTTTGACCCCAAAAAGGGGTTTCAATGGTATACATTCAATCCCACTGTTTCCTCTGTCGTGGGCCACCTGAGCATTGAATATGACTTATTTTTGGGTGGCCCACAGCCAGGGAGGGGGGCCAACAAATGGACGGCGTGGATGTACAAAACACACATCATGGTGGGGCCCACGGCTGGACCATGGGTCCAGCCCGTCCGTACGCCCGCCAGCGCAAGACGCTGCTGCGTCCTCAGCAGCAGCAGCAGCAGCTGCTTCCTTCCTTCATTAAAAAAAAACCGTTTCTCACAATTTTTCACAGGTGGGGCCCGTATCAGAAAAATCCAACCCAGCCGTTGGTCCCTGTGGCTCAATACAAACCTATCAAGTCCAATATTGGATGATTTTTGATGTACAGAAACACCAGTGAGTATTTCAATGGTTGGAACACTATTTTTCTATACTATGGCCCGCCAGGAAACCAGATCAGCCTCATTTTTCGGATCAACGCCTAAAATGATCTGAGAAAAAGGATGGACAGCTTGGATCAACTACATACATCAAAGTGAGGCCTGTAGGAGCAGTCCACCCCAAATTTGTAATATAATATTATATATATATATATTTGTTAGCTTGTTAGTACTTACCCATGTCAGCGCACGCACTCCATGTTAGCCGCTCCCTGTCCAGCGTCGACAGCATGGATATAACACAATCATCATGGTGGATCCCACATGTAGGTGGCCCACGTGTCATCAAGGTGGGTCCCACATGAACGTGGCCCACCTGATGGGTCTAATATTTGTGTTTTCTCATCATCCAGGCCACTGGATGGCCTAGATAAAACAGATGGACGGCATCGATAAAATACATCCATCATGGTGGGTCCACGATCGGTGTCGATCCAGTGGCCATGCCCATTACAAAAGAGAGAGAGAGAGAGGGGGGAGGGACCCCGCCACTATGGGCCCTCCCTAATACAAAGCATACATCATGTGGGTCCCACAATAAGTGCCCTTAAAATCGAAAACAACGGTAAATCACCCACCTATCTTCTTTCTTCTTAATCTCATGGACTCATATGCTCCTTGCCTTCAATTTTAATGGAGGTTGATGAAAGATGATTGGTTGAGATGAGAGATGAGAGGGTGGGCCACACTTGTTGCTTTGGGATGGTTTGGAAAAGCTTGGACGTGTGGTGTTGTTTGGGAGGGTTAAGAAATGAGAGAGAGAGAGAGGGGATGGGATGATATGGATGGGATGATGTGGTGTTTGTGAGGAAAGGAGATGGATGGGTATGGTTTGGTTTGAAAATTGGTAAAAGATGGATGGGTAGGGAGAGAGAGAGAGAGTGGACTTATGGGAAAAGAGAGAGAGGCCACTTGTACTTGTTGTTGAGTGAGGTGGCATGGAGGTAAGGTAGTGTACTTAACTTGATTTGATGTGACATATCATAGAGATTCCCTCGCAGTTCGTAACGCGCGGCATTTTTTCGGAATAAACGCAAGCCCACATCTCTTGGCCTGGGTATCGGATCGATGCGCGAGTCGCGGCGTTAGAACCGTGGCGACGGCGCGGTCACTAAGGTTCAAGTTTCGGTTCGAGCCGACTTCGGCATGCAGGACTCGGCTTAGGATTGCGTGCAAACGTCGGATACGGGTCAAGGATTGCCGAAATTTGACCGAAAGGACCGCGGAAGCCAACGAAACGGTACTTACTAGGATACGGGCCTTACAGATTCTGACTACGCAGGCAGTATAGATTCTAGGAAGTCTACTTCAGGATACTCGTTTGTACTAGCGGGTGGAGTAATTAGATGGATGTCGAAGCTTTAGTCTATGGTGGTTCTTTCCACGACCGAAGCAGAATATATGGCAGTGACGGAAGCATTTAAAGAAGGTGTTTGGCTTAGGGGCATGATAAATTAGTTGCGACTTTAGCAGGAGGCCGTACTGGTTAACTGTGATAGCGAGAGCGCTATCAATTTGGATAAAAATTCTGTTTATCACTCACGTACTAAATACATTGATGTTCGTCACCACTTTATCCGACAGGTGCTTGAGGAAGGAGGCGTCACACTTGAAAAGATTCACACTAGCATGAATCCAGCAGACATACTCACCAAGGTCATTCGTACAGAGAAGTTCACGTTCTGTGCCTCTTTTCTAGGCTTGACGATGGTGTAAAAGAAGGACGAAGTGTGCACGAGAAGCGTTGATTGAAGCTATGATGTAATGCAGAGATAAGAGAAGAGGTCAAGCAGCTACACGGTTGAATGTTGAAGACTTGGTGGAGATTGTTGTCAGACCTTAAGTCTTCAACTTTCTGTGACTGCTCGACCGGTCGAGTGAGCCGCTTGACTAGTCGAGCACTGCTCGACTCAAAGTCCAGCGTCTTATGATTTTTTGTGTCTGGGCCGCTTAACCAGTCGAGGGGGTCTCTCGACCAGTCGAGGTTACGCAGATTTGAGTTTAGATTTTGTGCGGACTACGGAAATCCGAGGCGGTTTCACAAGGGTACGAAAGTGAAGTTTCATAAACTATAAATAGGGGTCCCTAGGGCTATTCTAAAGTATTTTAAAGGTTTTTAAAAGTTTTCCTAAAGGGTTCTAGGGTTATCAAAGGGTGTAGCAAGGGTGAGATTCGAGGTTGTTCGAATCGGGTAAGTCCTCTCTCTTGTAATTTCTATTTCATAGTGGATTTCTGTCGCTTTGTGCCGTGATTTTTTTCCCGCAAGGGTTTTCCACATTAAAACTTTGTGTTCTTCTGTGATTGCTTGACGTTATTGGATTGCTATCGTAGCTCTAGATCTATGTGATTCCGTAGCACAAATCTCCAACATGCTATACGACAAGAATGAGCATATCACTATTGAAACATTTGTGGGGTTATTGAAAATTTGGGTCAGGTTAATAATTTTGTGTTTTCAATTCATCCTAGTAGAAATTGCCTTATGAATGATATAGTTGTATAGATGACACATAAATATCATGGTGGGCCCAGGGAGGTTTCAATGGTACGTATTTTTTAGCCTGTCGTGCGGCCCACTTCTTGATCAACAGGTCCACCCCCCTCTAAATTTATTTATTTATTTTTTTAAAACCAGATGCTTCTGCTTTACTTGCAGTTCTTTGCTCCTGTTCATGAAATACAATAGAGGCCTGTCCTAACATAATTTAACAAAACCGATGGACTGTTGGATTTCTTACAAACATCACAGTGGGCCCCATATAGCTTCCTCTAGCATGAAAATTTTGGGAAAGACTTTGACAGGTAATCCACGTTGACAAACTACAGTAAAAACAACCAAAACTGTAACTTTATGCCTCCATGTTATTATCTTTTCCACCGTAAAGATCGAACCAATCTGATCTGCTCACTAAATGGGCCACACTTGAATGTAAAGTCAGGCTGACAGTTCCATTGATTCCAACATTGTGGCCCACATGACGAGCGAATGATACCTATACTTGGGACGGTGGTCCCAACCTTAAATCTGATGGGCCCACTAGAGATGGACATATGGTCGGACTGAAGCAATTCCCTAATCTACTTCAACGTGAATACCACTCCTCTAAACATGCATACCCCCTCTCTTTCTGGGAAGGCATGCATAGGAAGTTTCCATGCAATGGGCTCCAAAGAAATGATAAAGCAATTCGTGGGAGGAGAGTTTCTTGTCTTGAATCTCAACATGCCAACGTGGCATGTGGCAAACATGTGCGAGATCCTGGCCATCTATCGAGTGGGCACTACACCAGAATCCTTAAGGGCGTGTTTGGACTGGCGGATTATGTGGGAGTGAGTTGTATTAGGGTGGATTGCACGGCTTTCAATGTCATAAATGAGTTTGTCAGTGGATTACGTGCAATCCCATTGGATTGCTATATCTAGCGGCCCAGCTAGTGCCATGTTTGGACAGGCAGACAGTATGGGATTTCAAAACCAGTGTACGTTTGGCCGGGCATGGGATTGTATGGGATTGATATACTTGTGCCAATGTCCTTCCAAAGGGACGGTTATAACCCCACTCGTGCATGAAACGATTGGCTACTCCCCCTCTGCCACCAGCCTCGTGCCTAGTGGTCGGTGCTATGTGAGACCCACCATATGTATGTGTTTCATCCATTCCACTCATCCATTTTTAAAGATCATTTTAGGGCCTGACACAAAAATTTAGAGGGATATAAATCTCGGGTGGACCACACCACAGGAAAACAATAGCGATTGGATATCCACCATTAAAATCATCCTAAGGCCCACTGTACTGTTTATTTGACATCCAATCTGGTGATTAGGTCATACAGGCACAAATGAAGGGAAAAAAAAAAAACATATCAGCTTGATCCAAAACTTTTATGGCCCCCAAAAGGTTTTTAATGGTCGACGCTCATTCGACACTGTTTCCTGTAATGTGGTCCAATTGAGATTGATATATACTTCATTTTTGGTCTCATACCATAAAATGATATGTAAAAATAGATGGATGGCATGGATGAAACACATAAGTCATGTTGGGGCCCACAGAGCATCGACCACCAACCATTGGCTAATGGCAGGGGGAGTAGCCAATCCGCGTCCCATTTGCGCCAACAGACGGATTGCCATCCATTCTTAGGTGGACCACACCACATTGCCCGGCCAGATAATTTCACATCAAATCTGTTCATTAGGCCATACGGGCCCAGACGGAGATATAAAACACAGATAACAACGAATATTAACTGCATGTGGACCCCACTGGTGTTTTTAAAGGTCGACCCTCATTCAACACTATTTCCTGTAATGTGGTCCACGTGATTTTTGGACATGCCCATACATTGTAGGGGTCATAAAACTGTGTGGGGCCCACATGAGGTATGTCTCATCAACGCCTTTAATACCTAGTTTATTCAATCAATATCACTATCACCATGGAACATAGCTGTGTATCCGCATGGACCACATCAGATATGGTGGTGTGATATAGATGGATCCCAACAAGTGTATGGCAGTCGAAAATATAGATATATGAAAACATGAGAAGCAAAAGACAATGTTAAACATAAGTTGTGCGGGAAAATGAGAGGAAAAGAAATAAGTGACAGATAAAGATATACAGTCAACCATGTTGGGCTAGAATTTAAAAATAACAAGGAAGGCAAGAACAAGGACACCGAAGCCAACTAGAAGGGCATATAATATCTCTCTGTCTGATGGGGGAAGATCATCAGTCGACACAGCCCTAGAAACCATGGCCGGAGTCGCCTGTGCCGTCTGTATCGTCTGTCGGATGGACGATGACGAAGAATGGCGGATGTCCAGGTCATCAGAAAATGTAGTAAACTGAAACGCATGAGAATCCGTGCAAGGTCTCGACGGTGTACATGCCTTACTGAAGTGACCGTCCTAGCATGCAACTGCCTCCTTCCAGTTCCTGAATGTGCGGTGTCTTGCTCCACTAAATCTCTCCACCTCCAACCTCGAGTCATCCCAACACTCGTATATTCTAAGCCTATGTCCCATCAAGACAACGTAATACTTCTCCTTTCCCATCTGCAATGACATGGGCGTAATTGGCACAAGATTCGTGTCTTTGAATAGAAATTCGCAAACGAAGTTTACATGCAGTATTGTCTTATCAAGTAACATCGTAAAGTACAACAATTAAGTAGGAAATGAAAACACATTCCAGTTGTCAGTACGTATCCTTCCAAGCAAGCAGATTGTATGGTGTTAGCTGTCTTAAGAAAGTAAACTTACCAATTTAGTACACGGTGAAACCATATAAAAAATGTTAACCACATAAAAGTTGTCGCCATCACAAAAGTCATATTTTAATATACTACGGATATACCACCATATTTGTCAGTCCAAAAAAATAAATCTAAAAAAAAAAACCAAGTACCAGATCAAGTAAATCAAAGTTAGTACATGCCAACAACTAACAATCTAGAAAACATAACTAAAGATATTAAATCCTCAGATGGATCCAATACCTCGATTACCAAAGTGGTTATGGAGTGTTTTCTTCAACCAGTTAATGCGACACTCAGGTCGCATACTTACAAAAAATGATGATAGCCCATTGTCCTTACTCAAGAGCTGACCAACCTCAAAATACTCTGAGTTGGTCAGGCCATAAACCTCTTCTAGTACATCAAGTACTTTGAAAGTGCGATTCACCGACTTTTCGAGACCAAATTTCAGCATTGAATCGACGACGGTCTGCAGAGAGGCCCTGAGTACTTCACAGGGGCGAGGAGAGCGTGATCGTTTCCTTCTTACGCTCCCACTTTGAGGAGCATTGGAATTAGCTATGTGAGTGGGAGTACTAAGTGAGCCGTGCTGTCCCATCGAAGGACTGTCTGACGAGAATGGGATGGTCCTTGTGGAGTCTATGACAAAATCATCTGACAAGTTAATTGTATCATCAATATCATCACCCAGCTCTCTCCATGCATCATTGAGTTCTCGTTGAAGACGAGATGATGATGCTGATGCAGCTATACTCCTACTGCCGCGGTGTCACGCCCCAAACTCGGAAAACGGGCTCACAAAATTTTCGATCGCCGAATCCGGTGCTGACAGCCTCCGTAGTGCCCTATTCTCGAATCCCAGCACTCACATGCCAGATTCCGATCCTGAGATCCTACAAGGAGGATTTTCAGTATGATTTTTTTTATAATGGAGCATAACCACAAGCATAACAAAGTCAGAAAACAACATCACCACATATCCACTATATCAAAAACTTTAAGTACAATGCGGAAAGGGAAATATAAGGTAATAAAAAAGCTCCAAAATAATCTGATACGCGCTCCTGCCTCAACGCTGCTGCGATCCAACGACACCTGCATGCAACGGTCGTGCATAAGCTTATAAAAGCTTAAAGGGTGGTGTAAGTGTGTGCACAAGGCAAGCTCCAAGTGTATAATATCAAAGTAATGCGAAAATATGCGGTAAGTCCATGAATGCTATCAGTTGTACCAAAGCTATGTGATGCAAGGCATGAATGCTATCAGCCGTACCAAGGCCATGCGATGCGAGGCCTATGTAGCCAAATGTCATATGCAAGATGTGAAGCAAGCATGCCAGTACTCATCCAGTACACATATCAGTGCAGTTCATCGCTGGGATATCACCGTGGTCCAATACACTTCACACCGACTGCCGCTTCCCTAGCCGCATAGCCCAGTAAGTGGAAGAGACCTCACTATCCGCCTGACCAGTAGTTTGCCAATACCTAACCGGCTCGTCGATAGCGGACTCATTTGCGAGCTGGTCAAACTCAGCCTAGCTTATAAGCCCCTCACTCGGGCGGATAAGGCCACACCCCCTTCCAACCGACCACGACACAGTGGGAGACGCGGCCTACTGGTATTCGGTACTCGGGCGCTTGTGTATCCACTCAGTTTAGACGTTGGAGCATCTTCTGGTACCAAAAAGGTTCTGAAATTTTCACCCAAGGACATGCTACTTGCCCACAGTGCTAGAACAAGTATTTTCGGTATCCGATACGGCCATCCAGGATGTGCCTGTGGAGGCCACGGCCTTGATGTCGCTAGGGCGTGCAGTGATCAAGTCACATATATGCGAGATGCATGAGTCACACCGTACAATCATGCAGCAATCCTGCACGTACCATTCAATTATGTGGGGCACTCCGTCTCATAAGGATTCCCGTAAATGTTTCAGCCCAACGGCTTATGCTATGGTCAAACATTCCTCATATCAGGCATACATATGATGCATATGAGCATGAATCATGGAATTATACTAAGCATGTTATAAAGTTGTGAACTATCCTTAAAATGCAGATGAGCCTAGACGGCCTACACACAACAAGTATGGGCTTATCAATGGGCCTTAAGGAGAATTACAATGCGGACATTTAACCAATATTGTACTTACAATGTGGGTGTCAAACCATCATTGTTCCCTAGGCACGACTCGCCATAAATATTATTACATAAACCATGGTGGAATCACACATTGCAATGGACCTTAGGTACAACCCATTGGGCCTTAAATACATCAAATGGGCCATATTACATGGGCCTTATATTCATCAAGTGGTCCACATCAATGGGCCGCACCAATGGGCCTTATGTGCATTGCAATGGGTCATAACCCATGGGCCTTATAATACATCAAAGTGGGCCTAATCACATTGGCCTTACATTCATAGCAAGGTGGGCCTCAACAATAGCCTCATACACATCAAGGTGGGCCTCAAGAATAGGCCATAAATATGACAAGTGGGCCACATCACATGGGCCATATGTATATACCAAAGTGGGGTCCACTTGAATTATAGATCGTCTTATTTTTAGCCTCAAGCCCTAAAACAAGCTTTCAAAATGGTTAGACAGATTGGATGCAACACATGCATCATGGCGGGGGTCCACATGAAGGCCCACCATCATGTATATATTATATATAATCTATATATAATATATACAATATAATATAATATATATATACACACACACACACACACACTGCAGTCCCACACGTGGGGTGGGTCCCACCGTCCAGTGTGGACGGTGCGGATAGAACACATAAATCATGGTGGGTTCCACCGTCCACGGTCAGTGGACGGTGTGAATGAAACACATACATCACTGTGGGTCCCACGTGGGGCCCACCATAATGCTTATTTGCAATCCAACCCGTTGGTAAGGTCACACGGACCTGGATGAAAAGGAAAAACAAATTTCATCTTGATCCAAAGCTTCTGTGAACCCAAAAAGTGTTTCAATGGCAAACATTCATTCACCACTGTTTCCTATGATGTGGGCCACCTGAGCCGTGTATATGGCTGATTTTTGGGGATGGCCCTCGGCCCTAAGGGGCCCACAAAATGGACGGTGTGGATCATAAACACACATCATGGTGGGGCCCACGGCTGGGACCGTGGGTCCTTGTTCATCCGCCCGCCGGCGCAGCAAGGGCTGCCTGTGCCTCTGACAGCAGCAGCGTCAGCTGCTGCATGTATATATATATATTTTTTGAAATCTATTTTTCTGGGGTTTTTCGTACGTGGGGCCCGCTTCAAGAGAATCCACCCCACCCAATGGATTATAAAGTCTATAACAAATCCATCAAGTCCAATATTCAATATATTTTGGGGTGTGGAAACATCATGTGAATTTTTAACGGTGGCAACCACTATTTCTATGCTATGGCCCGTTAGAAAGTCGAATTGACCCCATTTTTCGGCTCAATGCCTAAAATGATATAAGAAATGGAATGGATGGCTTGGATTAAAAACATACATCAAGGTGGGGCTTACATGGACCACCCTCTCCAAGGCTTGAGAACTAAGCTAATATTTTTATTTTCCCCAGTTCACGTCCAGCGTCCCTAGACGCTGGACGGTTTGGGCATATCACATACATTTAAGATGACCCTTTCTAGGTGGGCCACCAAAAGGTAGATGGTGTAGATACAACACATATATAAGGTGGGCCCCACCTAGAGATGGCTTGGATAAAATACATGCTTCATGGTGGGGTCCATCCAGGTGGGCCACACAACCACATCATCATACACAAAACCAATGAAAAAGAGGGGGAGAGAGAGAGAGAGGAAGAGGGACACGTGTGATGGAGGGACCCCGACACTATGGCCCTCCTTTGCAATCAATCATACATCAAGTGGGTCCCATTACACTTGGGCCCATCAAATTAAAAATCAATGGTGGAGATCCTTTCTCCACCAAGGTGAAAGGTCTAAATGACCTCTTTCAAACTTAGAAAGTAAACATCATGATGGGGTCCATGGAGAATGGCCCCATCATGGAATGATCATGATAATCAAGGTGGGCCATCGACCACATCTTAGGGTCCAAAGTGAGATCCATACCATCGATCGGTAGGCCTCACTTGGCCCATCATAAAAATATGGAAACTAGCTTATAGAAGCACCCACCGTTCGATCTTCTTAGTCCGTTAGAAAGCCGATCTCCTTGTGCTTCACTTTGATGGAGGGTGATGAGAAGTTGATGGCTTGGATGAAGAATTTTGGGAGAGAAAAGTAGGTCACACAACTCACTCTTTTCTCACATGGAAGAGTTTGGACGTGGGATTTTTTCTTGCTTGGGAATGTGAGTTTGAGAAATGAGAGAGAGAGTTGTAAAGAGAGAGAAAGTAGCTTAGGTAGGCCATGATTACTTGTAAGAGAGGTATGAGTGGCTAGCAATAAATGCTTGTAAGAAGCGCTAGGGGTAGGGTGGCTAGCCATAAGTGCTTACAAGAAGGGCTAGGGGTAGGTAGGGTGGCTATAGCTAAGGTAGGGTGGCTATAGCTAGGGTAGGGTGGCTATAGATAGGGTGATGTCATCACTCTCATGATTTCCTAGGGATTGGTGCCACATGGAGTAGGTGGGTCCAACAATATGTGGTCCACGACCATTATAATGCACGGTCCACATCTTATGATCTAAGCGTCGGATTGGCGCACGAGATGTGGCATTGGAATCGCGGCGATGGTGCGATCGCAATGGTATGGGTCTCGGATTAAGCTGACTCAAATCTACAGGATATGACTTAGGATCGCGCGCAAACGTCGATTATAGGTCGTAGGTTGCCAGAATTCGACGGGAATAATCGCGGGAGTCAACGGAATAGCACGGACTAAGATACGGGTCTTACACGCGGACATAACGTTCCGTTGCCTGGTTCGAACTGACGATAACAGCAAAATCATCCATTCTCTCAATCTGTTTCCCGCGGAGTCTTTTCGCACGCGGGTGAGACTGCAGTCATATAATGAGTAGTTGCAAGTACAGTACGCGAGTTAATAACACATCAGATGGCGGAAGCTGTATATTTCAAAAATTATACCTTAAGATATTCCTCTCAAACTTCATTGGGAGCCATCAACACCATCCGCTCACTGTTCCATCCAATCCCGCTAGCCGCCAACATATCCTTCACTGCAGTGTACTCCCTCTTATAATACCATAGTTGGTTTGACACATTCTACCACTTGAGGATTATATTAGTATGCTTTGTCATGACTTTTGCGACTATTTGGTATACCTCACGTTTGAAACCATTATCACCCTTGCGTCCCAATACCACTTGTTCTAGAAATATATCGATCATAACCTGATCCATATCGGGAGTCTATTTTATTTTTGGGGCTCGGGAAGCAAGCTCGGCCAGGGATTTCACCATCTTCGTGCGTGGAGAAGATCATCTAGGCACCACTGGTGTCTTGAGCAGTGAATGTGTTGGTGTCGATGGATCATTAAAAATGGGTCTGCCATTCCACCTGAATACCAAGTACATATGATGATTTGCAAATGTCAACCATAATCATAAGAATGACCACTATTTCAAAAGAACGATTAGCAAAATCATCATTTGGTATCTCCATATAATGAATCTATCTAGTTAAAAGTTGGAAGATTCCAATTTCATTTTATGATAAGCAACGTTTTGTAAAAGTAAATAACAGCAAGTCACGGAATTTGTAACATATAACGAACAATTATCTACTCCTACTATTTTACAGCGCATCCGCACATATTCTGGTTGCAATATCATCGCGCATGCGAAGCCAAACATCCTTTTCATGCTGAGATGCTCGCAGTAACCATTGTCGCTTGTCGTTCATTGATACCTTCTAAGACATTAGGTTACTCTCCTCATCAGCGACAAATGTTCCAGCGTATTCCATCTCTTCTTAAGATTCTGATCTGGTACGTATGAAATTGTGTAATATATAGCAGGCTATCACAATTTGGACATGTGTGTGGATTTCATACTGCATGGCGGTCTTCAAGATGGAGAATTTGCCTTTCATAACACCAAAACAACGCTCAATTGCATTGCGCAACTATACATGTCGATAATTAAACAGCTCCTTCATGTTGGTAGGTGCTCTCCCGGTTTGATACTCTTATAAGTAGTATCGAACGCCCCAATATGGAGCTAGAAAATCGGGTGAATGTGCATATCCGGCATCGACAACGTAATATTTTTCTATACATTTGAATCAAAGTCCCATTGAGTGAACAATCAAATAATTCGACACAATGAAGTAGATTGATAATCTCTTAAAAGATAACCAATACCATGTGGGACAACCAAGGGATCATCTGATTGACTCAATGTGTTGTGTAGGACCCTCGCATCTGACGCAGAACCCTCCCAACCGGCCAATATGTATATGAAATTCATATCAAATGAACACGCCCGACTAGATAATTTCACATCAAATTTGAATCAATTTAAACAGTCAATCGTTCCTTCAATTTGTCTCTGGTTATAAGTCGAGTTTTCTTGCATGGAAGGCTTTTGAGAACATCTGAAGTCCTTTCATCTCCTTGAGGACAACAAATTGAATTAATTTAAATGGTGGGATAAGTTCAACTATGATTATATATTAAAAATTTCAAATACCATGATTTTGTTAATGTCTCAGCAATCAAATTACAAATTTCAGATACGAGGAATTTTTGTCAAGATCAGCAATCAAATTTGATTCTCTTTAAGAAAGTTTGAAGCTAAGAATTTCAATTGAAAATCCTGACATAACGAAAAGAAAATTGATTGAGGGTTAAAACAAACAAGATATAGATAGAAACATGAAAATCTGATGGTGTTGGTTAATCAGATGGTGTTGGTTATATAGAACCAACATGAATTGAAGCGCAAGAAAGTACCAGGTCAAATTCTCATAATTCCATCATATAACATAGAATCATCCAAAAAATTGAAGCGCAAGAAGGTAAATGGATCAGAATCTTGCATGAAGCTAATTAATAGTCTTTCAGAACAAATGAACATGATGGATTTTCTACGTACATCCATGTGAACTCAAACGGCCTCGGATACAGCTGTGTAGGGAAAGAAATATTATATTTAATAGTCACTCAATGCGCTTTTATCATACCAATTAAACTCTGTTAGGCCCACAGTGAATGTATGTAGTTTATCCATGCTGTCCATACATTTTTAAAGAAAATTTCACGTATCAACTCCAAAATTTAAGCATATCCAAAGCGAAAGTAGACCACACCATATGACATGCATATTCTGGAATGATATCAACCAGTTGTGGATCTTTTAGTATTCATCGCTAATCCTAGATTGTTAATCAAGTACATTTCACAGATATCTTGTCACTTAAAATGAAAAAAAAAATAAAATCTGTTTTCCCATATGAAAAGAAGAGTAGAAACTTACCTCTTACACGTATCTGTAATGAACAAGAATAATGTGCTCAACACTGTTTCCTGTAAAATGGAACAAAACGTAATGGAAATATTCCTGATAGTGGAATGACAAATGACCATAATAAGTAAGTCCCGTCATACACCATTGAATGTAAATTAGACGTTGTTCACATTTATGTCATTGGCTTTTAATTTGAATGGAGTGTGCAATATTAACTATCAGATCATTTCACAATTTGCAACTTCACTTTTTTTTTTCTTTTTTTGTATTTCTACTATAATTTTTTTTTGCCAAAAGTAATGAGCATCTTATTAAAGAATAAAAGAAAAAAAAGCAAACAACAAGCACTGCCGAGGTAGCAGAGCCACCAAAGATGCAAAGAAAGCAAACTAAAACCAAAGCTAAGAACCTAGAAAAAGAAGGATTCATCAAGTACTTTGAATTTCCATTACTCAAAAGTATTCCGCATTAAGAAGGATTCAACAACAATGAGTAGAATTCAACACATACAATGAATAACCACAACAATAAGGAGGATTCAACAACAACGATATGAATTCAGTACAATCAGTGGTGAAATTTGAAGCAATCTAAGTACATGGGTTTGGATCTAGAGACTTGAGAGACTTTTAGATCTGAGAAGGCTACGAGTATGCCTCAGCCTTTCGGCTTTGAGATACATCTCCAGTAACCTGTCTCTAATCTCTAGTAAGGGAATCTCCTTGATCTCTTGGTTTTCCTTTTCCTTTTTGCAAATTCAAATTCAAAATAAAAACAAGCAAGAACCTCTGCCATAGCTCAAGTTGATCAAAATAAGTGACATTTAAGGACAATTCCACATGCTATTAAGCTTCTTTCCCCTCTATTGCCATTTTCCATAACTCTCTTTATTTTTCTTAGATCTTTGAAAAACCCTGTAAAGATTCATTTTGGCATAATTTCACTTCTGGATAAGGGTGACTAATACCTTCCTTCTCCATCACCAGGGCTCTTGAACAATCTATAGTGCCTGGACCTTTTGGTGTCAGTTGGTAAGAATTTTGGGTTTCTAACTGGCCTTGAGTAGATGTTGCCAGACTTGGTGGCGACAACTCCATTTTCTAGCGTTTTTGCTGCTTTACTGAGATTGTTGGATCCATATCCACACACACAAGATATACAGTCATGAACTTCCAGTTAAATTAAAAGCAACCTACCCAAATTCTTACAAGGTAACTTCCCTGTATGCAAAATACCCTTTTAAGAAAACTAACACAAGGCCCTACACAATGGTTCTGTGGCAGACACGTATGCATCTTGTGTACATGCAATTTATACTAAGGGAGCAGCAACAACACTACGAATACAAACTAAGCTCTGTTGACATAATACTAATTGTACTTCTCCTCCAGTGATGTGGGAACACAATTGAAGGTTGGAAATGCCTTTGCCTAATTGTAGTGTCGAATCTGGTGATGTTTGAAGTGTTGGGAATCATGTATGGAGTTATCAATGACTTCAAACACATTGTTTTTGTAATTGTATATTATGCAATTTGAAGCAAATACTATTTGTTAGTGTCATGATCCAGAAAGCATCAAATAATTTCAAACAAACTACTAGGATGTGCATTGATTGCTAGCTATCTCACTACTGAAGTGACATCACCAAGTTCTGTGGGCCCCACCATAATATGTGTTGTATATGTACATGCCCATTCATTTGGCAAGATCATTTTTGGCCGTGAGTTCAAAAATGAACAGGTCAAAATTCTAAGTGGACCTCATTACATAAAAAAGAAGTGAGGATAGTGATGCCCATTGGATACTTGGAAAAGTAAGAAACAGCACCAACAAATGACTGAAAGCCAAACATTGGTTTTAACACAGAACTGAAGAGTAATAACATATTATGAGTGCATCCACATGCTTGAAAATTGCGTCCTTATGCCGATGCACATTTTCAGGAAGTTGCTTTCACAGTTGAAAGTAGCTTTCATAGTTGTGGACTCAATAAAGTACACAAAAGAAAATAATCCTCAGATACTAACAATCCAAAAAATGAACTACAGATAGTCATGAAGGAAAATGTAGAATCGTAAAATCATGCTTCCAATGGGGAATACTGAACTACATACTTATGGCGATGCACCTTTTCAGGAAGTTGCTTTCACAGTTGAAAGTAGCTTTCATAGTTGTGGACTCAATAAGTAAACAACAGAAAATAATCCTTAGATACCCGCAATCTAAAAAATGAACTACAGACAGTCATGAAAGAAAATGTAGAATCATAAAATCATGTTTCCAATGGGGAATATTGAACTACATACTTGAAGAATAATGTTACTATGCCGTTAACTTGAGGAGACAAGAATACCTGCTAATTACAATTCTGAATGAAATAAATAAACAAGCTACTTTGTACGATCTAATTTGGGAGCATTATTAGTAGTGATAACTGAATGTTCAACAATTAAATTCAATCAAGCATCCAACTGCATCCGAAAGCAGAATTTCTCTTAGAAGAAAAAAGAGGCAGGCGCATTATGGCCTGCTTGTATCTGCTCTAAGATAATTGGACTTTAACTAAAATTCATAAGGTAAGATACTAAAACAAAGTTTCTATGTATGAAAGAAGATTGCATTTTTCTGATCATCAAGATAATTATCTTGATGAGTTGAAACAAAAACATGGGAGAATGAATTATTGTCGTCTCAAAACCATGAGGAAAGCATGAGCATTATTAGAAAAAAATAGTATGTAGTTCATTTTATCAGTTACCCCACATCTAACAAATCTTCCTCTTTATATAAACCAAGAAACTGCTTCCAATGGAAAACTGAATGTGAAGAATGGGATATGCCATTAAAATTGCACGAAGACAGCTTTTGGCAGATGTAAGTAAATGAATTTATATACATCATGCCATAGCATAAGATTTTAAGGGTGAGAAGGTGCAAATAGGAACATAGCTATGCTTAACAAAGAAAACAGTGTGCCCACACATATAGTAAATGAAATTACATAGTCTATTAATAAATGAATCCATCTGCAAATGAAGATAGCATTAATCAAACAGTGGTTAACATACGTATCCATACCAGAAATTCATATCTCGATTCCAATGAAAACCAACCAGAGTAGATCCATCTGAGATCTACGATTGTAACACCTCTAATTTAGTAAAAAGAGATTTTCAGATGAACAATCTATGGTAAATAGTACATAAATCATTTGAGATTTACAAATCCGAAAAAACAACAAGAAGTCAAATTCCTCATATATATTCAGAGAACCCAAAACCCTATAGATCATGCAATTGCCAGGACATTTTATAATCTGAATCCCTAATGCCTAAACCTGATAATCGATATAGAAAAAACCCCACATGGCCATTCTACAACAACATCTCGTCCATCCGAGTTAACAGAATGTGAAGAGAATGAGACGATGCGGTAACACATTCTGTCACAGATTTTTGTAAGAAATATTGGAGCAATAGGAATAAAAACAGGGCAGATTGGATGGAAGGAGAAGAAATCTAACTGCACATGTATATCAGACTTGGATTAGAAGCCATCGCAGCTAGCCAGACAAGCCAACTCCATATCGGAGGGCCTATTTCGTCGGAATCCACAACTATACATTAGATGCATGAAAACCCTTCATGGCACTCTCAGATGCTACAGAAATCATCCATATCTGGAACATGGAAGGCATATGCATAGTACAGAACAACGTCTCATGCTCATTGTGCGAGGAAGAAGACCTACCTCAGGACGACCAGACCTTCAACTCGCGATGGCAGCCGATCGATGAAGACGACCATCACGACCTGATGGTGGTTGTTATAAACCCCATTTCACGTCAAAACGAAACCCTATCACCAACATCTCTCCCGCCAAATCAGAGGACTGTGAAATCTCATTCTGCAGTCCTTACACTGGATTGCAGACAAGCTAGGGATGAGATCGAGAAGAATAGCGAAGAGGCAAGATTTCAAGTCGGTTGGATTTCGCAATCCGGCAGATCCTCTCCTAAATTCAGATACCACTTCCATCCGTCATCAAACCCGCGCCGCCCAAACAGACCTGCAGCAGCAGGACAGAATGGGATTTCAAAACACTATCCCACTTACTCCACTCTACTCCCACCTAATCTGCCCTCCCAAACACGCCCTAAACTAGAACGGTTGGGATTTTGGTTCAGAAACGGCTCTAAGCCGTTTTTGATTTGAAACGCTAACGACCCGTACTCGAACCTACACCAAGATTGCAAATTTAAGACGGCCGGGGTTTTTTTTTTTTTTTGTTCCGGAACGGCTCGTGGCTTTTCAAATTTGAAAGACTTTAAAACATTAATTTCAAAACAAAAAACAAAAACCTAATATCTCTCCTTCTCACCCGCTCGCTCACTCCCGACTCTCCCTCTCGATCTCTCTCCCACTCCGTCACTCTCGATCTCTCTCCCTTTCTCTCGCTTCCTCACCCTCGATTCCCTCCCTCTCGATCTCTGTTCCTCTCTCTCTCTCCCGCTCCGTAAACAAAAGGAAACAGAAACCCTTTTCCTTTTTAACCCTAAAACTCCCATTCAAAAGCATCTTCAATGCCGATTCATTCCGGGATCGGAGGAATTTTTGTTGGAGAATCTCAACAAGATGACGAAAAGCTCGCTGAAACCCTTGAAATTCATTACCAATCAAAGACTTTTGGGTTTATTTCGGACCTTTTAAAGACCGGAATTGTCGATCCGCAATCCAACTATCGAGGATCTTCTGAAAATCCTTGGAAGGTGCCGAAATTTACTCTCTCAAACATATCCAAAAGAAAAAAGGTATTCTCATTATTATTATTATTATTATTTTTTTTGGGATTTTCCAGTATTTATGTTGGATATCTACTCGATTTTGTCCCCGATAATCACCGAAAATGTTGACAATTTCGCCATTTTATCGAAAAATCGAAAAAAAAAATTGGCAAAATCTTGCCATTATCCGATAGAGATTCGAAAATTTGGGGGTTTTTGGTTTCACTGAGCCAGCGATAGTGATATTACTGGAGATCTACCTTACCGACTGATGGTGCTCATGCCAAATGAATTCAACACCAGAATGCAGGAAAATGGCGGAGAGGATTGGCATAAGATTCAACATATACCCTCAATCAAAATAAAACAGTGAGCTATCAAAGGCCTGTGAATTTGGTTGCTTGTTTCTTCCACCAAGGGAAACGCATGGAAGGGCAAATTCAGCATCTCTACAAAAGCGGGTGAGTTTTTCTTTCTTCTTTCGTTTATTTCCCTCATCTTGATTAGCTCTAGGCAATACCGTCTCCTGCAAATCATGCATGTTAGTTGTTGGTGAAAATGGCCTGACCAAGAATGTCTGAGGCCATTGCTTCAACTACCTATGAATTGGCCTACATGAATATATGTGTGATTGGATAAGTGGCATCAGTCTGATTGCTCCCTGTTGATAGCGAACTTTTGACCATTTTGGCTTCCAGCTTGAGGGCCACCATTCAAATAGCAAGAATGAGCTTGCCGGTGCTATTTTCGGACTCTTTTCTATCTGGGAAAGGGTCCACTAGAGCAATGGTTATGATCATCTAAGCATGCAGCCACATGGGCCGCTCTTAACATGCACTATCTTTTCTTTGAATGCTTAAGGATGTATTGAGATTTGAATATCTCAAGCCTTCACAATCCAACCGCTTTACATGCCGTCACATGTGCCTAGATAGAAAACAAGTGCAAGATCTTAGCTGTCCATCTCTGTCAATGCGTGGCTCAGTAATCAGTCAGGTGTAGCAGTTGATCCATCAGGTGACCTATAGTGTGCAAAACAAATGAACAGATAAAACATGTCTATATGCACAGGTGGAATCAGAAAACAGTAGAATGCATCAGGAAACCAATTTTCTTTGGCTAAACATGGAGGGTTATATATATATATATATATATATATATATATATATATATATATATATATATATATATATATATATAAGGCTTTTCTTGCTTTGAGAATAGTATACAAACAATTTAAAGATTCATGTCATATGTGAGCTTCCCTTTGTTTCATGTGCTGCCTAGAGTAGAAGAGTGGAGGAATGTTATGATTATTGGCATAACAGATTGCTGGCTGTTGGATTTTAATGGATGTCAATGCACTAGCCTTTATATTTACTTCTGTTGCATCTGTGAAGAAATTTTATGGCTTGGACTTCAAGGAAATAAAGGTGCACCGGAATTGAGATTCTTTATTCTTGATTTGGTAGCGTCATTTTTACTCAGACCTGATATCATATTTAATTTGGTGAAGTGTGCCAAATAACTTTCTTTCAAAGGATGCATCTTATATTTTCTTTGTTTTTAGCTTGCTTTTATATGTTTCCCGGAAACTTTGAACGTATGCTATTGCTATGCATCTAAAAGGAATGCAGCCAACAAGTTGATTAATTTTTTCCCTTTAACTTTATTTTGTAAGGTTGTTGAGCATTCATACTTTTACTGGGGGTCATATTCAATCCATCAACAACAAGTTTCGGTTGGTTGTACCTTTGGTAGATCCTACTGTTTTTTTGAATATCTAGCAGCTTTGGCGGTGTGACATTTGTTTATTCTGGATGTTCCATTTTGTCTAGTATATTTTTTCACTCTCGCTTTTCAGCCTTACAACCTTGTTTCCCATTGTAATTGCTGCCTCTGATACCAAATATTTGTATGTGCTCAACCAATCTAGCACGAGACCGATACTTGTACTGGGTATTTTTTAGGACATTTGCTTGATATTTTTTAATTGAATCTTATTGTATTACTTTTTGTTTTGCTTTCTCGCTTTTTCTGTTTTGCAGTCGTGACATTTTTCATTACATTATTGTCCTTGTATATGTACGGATGTAGATGCTATATAATCAATGCATGTATAAATATTGCAAACATTAACAATTTGATTGATGCTAAGTTGTAACAGCATATATAGAAGACTAATAGTATTGAAAGTTTTGTCCATGGCTGCTCCTGTTACATATAGAAGAGATGTCATAAGAAGCTCCCAAAACAGTGGAACTACTAACATATGAAGACTATTAATATGAATATCGATAATGGGCTTTAATTAAAGTTTAGTGGCTGCATAACGTCAGCATGTAGAATGACTATAGATCTTTTTTCCCCCATCCCATCTCATAGTTCTATGAGTTCCATTAATGTAGTTTCTATATCTGTTACTTCTTTGTGCTACCTCTATACTAGAAAATTTTGGATTCTTTTATATACTACCAAATTTATTTTTTGGTTTAAGACATGAAGGTGAAGGATATTAACTTATTTTTTATTTCGTGTCTGGATTGTTGTTATTATTGTTGTTGGTCTCTTCTATACACCTGTTACAAGTCTGACATTTTATTAGTGTACATGCATGCTACTTCAGGAATTGTCGGTCAATTTAGTTTTGGAAATTGATCTTTGCATTAATGCAATAGAAATAGTATACTGATTTTAGTTGGCTTAAATACTAAAGTGTTGTTGGCACAATGGCAATTTGCCGAGGTTACCAGTTTCTTTGTTGGTTTCCCTCCATTTCCCTATTGCCTAAATTACAATTGTCATCTCTTGGGCGCTCCATGTTGGTTGATTTTTCCATTCCGTCAACGAGCATCGTGCCATGAGCCAACATTTCTGTCTGAGCTTATGCTTCTTAATGACATCAATTTGCTTGATTTGGCATCATTCTTTTCCCATGAATATATGACCCTCAATATTATATTAATGCATTAGAAATATTGTACTGATTTAAGTTGGACATACAAAATTTACATTAGACATTCGAAATTTGCATTAATATAATACAAATATTGTACTGATTTAAGTTGGCTTAAATGTTAAAATGCTATTAACACAATGGTAGCTTTGCTGAGGTGACCAGTTTCTTTGTTGGTTTTCCTCTTTTTCCTTGTTGCCTAAATTATAATTTTCATGGCTTTGGCGTTGCACGCTGAATGAATGATCTTGATTGTGATTTGGGTTTTGTTTACTTGTTTTGGATTGATGGCTTTATTCTATTGTTCCCAAAAATCAAGAAATTGTTTCTGATTTCCACTGTTTTACTACTAATGACCTTCATCCATTTCTTCTTGAACTTTTAGAAATTTAGTTAATTAAGTCTTATTCCTTTTTCGTATAGACTTCTTTGGTAAGCTGAATTTGTGGTTAGTATGGATGTGCAGGTCTAATGGACTTCAGTTGGTGACTGACACTTTTCCACTTCAAATTTTGAGCTATTGACAATTAATGCATTTTTTTTTTTTTTCTTTTTGAATAATTGTGGTTGTGGTTGGGATTGGATTTTTTATTTTTCTTATTTTTTTGAATAATTCCTTACCAAGTAGAATGTAAAATTTTGAAGTATGTTCATTCTTCCTTAGCTTACTTGTATGAGTATCCTTGAAAATTGATTTTATTTATCATCATTTAGTTAAGGTGGATGGGTAGATATGATGTAGACCAAGTGGAACTCACTTATCTGAAGGCCAAGTGGATACTAAGTTTTGTCATGTTATGGAGAAAAGAAGTTCTAAGCCGATTAAACTGTTTCTTCTAAGATTGATATGTATAGTCACTTGCAAAAATTACATCATTGTACCTTGAATCAAGCTTGCTCTTCTTTTTTACTCTTCTTCTATATTTACAAATTGCAGCTGGAAGATCCAAAGGATCAGAGCCTTCCAAGCAAATGTAAGGGAGCTGTTATGGCTTCAATCTTTCAGTATGAGTTCATGATTTGAGTGCAACTTACCTATTATATATGTATGTATGTATGCGTATGAAATGTAGGGATGTAAGTTGTCATGGTCATGCATAAAATCATTTTGACTCATTTCTTCTTGGAAATGAAGTGGAAATGACTAAATCCTCTCTCTACATGTGAAACTGTGGTCTTGTTCTCATCCAAACAATCTGGATATGCATTGCATTGGCAATATTTCTACCTGTAAAAGCCTGGTTTGGGTTGTACCAAAGGTCCAAAACATGTTGTTCCTGAGTTTCACAAACAATCCAATTACCCTTGATTTTGCAGCTAACCAAACTTCAAGGTGAAAAATTAGGCTGATTTCATAGAGCACAAACTGCTACAGTTTTGTTCTGTTATGGTAGGTGGTCAATACTCAACTGCTATTATATCCTTAGTTCTGTGATTTTGCCTATGCTCTTGAGTACCATAAGACACCAATGCCCTTGAATTTCAAAGATGACCACCATTCCTTCTCAGCTCTTGGTTTGAGCGAATGGGCTGCACATTTTGTAAAAGTTTGCATGCAACTCTAACATTCGATTCTTTATGCTACATGATATTCTGCTAGTTGAAATCCACAGCTTACTGATTGTAAATGGATCTAACTTGCAAAATGTGAAAAGGAGACGTTGCAAGATTGAGTTAACTGAAGAAGAGAAACTAATCTCATCTTTTATATTAAATTCAATAGGAATTAAAAATGCTAGAGTCATTTATCCATCGAAGTAAATCCACGCCCTACTTGGATACGAGGAATCTGTGGAAAAGAATTCTTTTTGCAGAAAACTACTGCTGTTTTTTGTTTACACTGTTTGGATTGTAAAAGAGTTTATGTGTAGGTGTGGTTGCGGATGTTCTCCATCGAGTAGCATAATTTTGATATTTACAACCAATGTGGATGTTTCCAACACAATGAAAATGGCCATTTGGTAATATTCTGCAGATCTAATGCAGTTTGGCTGTATTCCTCTTTCATCTTTGTATTTGACAGTATTTCCTTAGTTTCATTTGTTGAACCTCTTCTTTTACAGGAGAGGCTTATCTGAATTAGAAATACATTTTCTTGAGGAACTATTCAGCTTAATTTTTGGCTGCAAGTTCCTTTATACTTTTTTTTTTTTTTGGTAGCATCTTTTTAAGTTTAGAGTCATGAATTCATTATTAGAATATGGGATAACTGTTTCAGTTTTCCAGAATTCTGATGAAAACTTTCTGTATGTTAATTAATTGTGCCATATCTTCAGATTAACCTAGAGACAAAATTGTATAATTCTTTTATAGCAAAAATTAAATTTCTCAGATTCCTAACCTTGTCATCTTTTTGGCTGCCACATGACTGATAAATTGAGTAGAAGTTTTCTCGAGTATAATTCTTTTACAACAAAAATTAAATTTCTCAGATTCCTAAGCTAGTCATCTTTATTTATTGCCGCATGACTGAAAAATATGAGCAGAAGTTTTCCCGGGGCTCAATGTGAACATGGCATGTTCCCATTCAACCCCTCTTGATGATTGGTCCTGATCTATTAAGTTGTGTAACATGTTGGCACGTGTTCCATCGTTCACATCACCTGTCTCTCCTTGAGTTGTACATTGTACATTGGTGGTTGACATGCAGACAGGCAATCTCACACGTGCCTGTCTAGCTATGCAAAAGATGGGCCCACCCTTGGGATCTGGGAGGAGATGTAGATTGGCCGATTACTTAGTCCTTATAATTTATGACATGATGGGATTTGACTGGCTAAGTGAAAAGTATGTTTGAAGGTTGTTGATGATAGCATTCAATCAAACATGAGTTAAAAAAATAAAACAAATCTAAATCTTAAATTGACTATGATATAACATTTGAGTGCTTACTATCAAAATTTATTTTATTTTTTTTAAATGTTATAAGAGTTTTAGATCAAGCTAATATGTGTGTTTTTCTTTCTTTCATTCAAGAAGTTAGATGGTAAATAAATATTATAATAGGTCTTAGGGAGTTTTTAATAGTGGACATTCAATCAATACTATTTTCCTATAATGCGGTCCACCTATGATATAGATCTACATTATTATCAAGCCCTGCAATAAGATGACAAAATGGTTGGCCGGCATGGATAAAATACATACATCATAGTGGGCCCATGGAGCTTTGACACAAGCTAGCTGGCTGGTGTTAGGTCCCAAGCCAAACCGCGTCGTGACTGACTTTGAGACCAACTAGCTGCCATGTGGATAAAACAAGTACATCACGGTGGGCCCTACATAACCGTGGCTGATCTCTAGGCAATTAATGGTCGGCCGAGATTGAGTGGCCCAGTCAAATCCCACCAGGGTTCAACTCAAGACGTGCAAGGTGATGGTCATAATGCAGAGGGCATTTTGGTCATAATGTCCGCAATGTGTGGTAGGTGGAAGTTAGTCGCTTCACGTTGACAAAAGCAGACGACGAGGTCTGACCGTTGGTTGGTCTACTCGAGCCATTCTCGGAGGAGAGCTTCAGCATGTGAATCTCAATACACATGACAACGTGGCATATGCATTATATCTCATCCATGTAACAGATATACTACCATGTAAAAATACAATTCTGCAAATTCCCGTTTGATAAACTCATTGAGTGGTCCACACATCTATGCTGATTATAGACCGATCAATTTTCGTCAAAATCATACATTTTCCTATGAAATTTTTTCCAATATGATGAGTGGATTACAAAGGAAAACATTAAAATTATCATATACGCACACACACACACACACATTATCAGTGGCTCGGATCTCATACACGTCTGCCGAGATGACATGTGATACGATCACCTCTTCACTGTCTACTCGCACAAATACCCTTTAATGACCGCGAGTCACGTGGAAGATTCGTTCTGCATCTGTTGCGACGGTCTACATGGTCAGATGATTTGAACCATTCATTTTTCCTCACTGCTGAAGATAAGATAGTTTCTAACCATCACGCTTCATTCATGATCCCAACCTTTGATTTTTAGATCTGTATGAGAGACGTAAAAATCTTCTTTTCATTTCTCTAAATGCATATATTGATGGACAAGATCATCCATTCAGTTTAAGTTTTTTAATGTGTACTTTATATAGTAGGATTAACAAGATGGACGGTTAAGATCATCTAAATACACACCACGTGGGTCATAGAAGGCAGCTATAGAGTTGTATCCTGAGTCGCGACAGAGGCAAAAGGCGAACTGGCGAGAAGCAGCCTAGATGTTTCTCACGAAGTTTCGTTACGAACTCTAAAGCGGTCAATTCATTGTCCGACCCACGCGAGCAAAATTTTAAAGTGCATTAGCATATTATGTGAAAAAAATTAAAATATGTAGAAGATCTGACCCGTTTCTAAGTTTATATTCGCGGTTTATATTCTATTTACAAAATATATGGAAATTACAAGATCAGGTGGACCACAAATATATAATTTGAACAATTGTGTATTCTTTTATTTCATTTGTTTTGTATGGTTTACTCTCACCTAGTAATGATTTGGGATTTCTTTTTTAGATTTCACATTCTTATTCTTGAAGTCACCTGAGGAACGGATCCGATCTTTCAAAAGTGTATCTCGTCCACGTGCGAGGCGATTCAATTCCCAAGTGCAATCTAGCGACTGCAAACACCCTTCTCACATTCGTTCCACCAAAATGGCATTTCAAAACATCTTTTATTTCAATGGAAACTCATATATATATATATATAAAAGAATATAGCGCCTGTATCGTAGGTTACAATACCACCAAGTTTTTCCGCCAACATTTCACATGCATGGAAAATTCAATATGTGAAAAAAGGTGGACCACACCATTCCAAAATTTACAAAATATCAAAGTGTAACTATTCAACTAATCCATGTAACCCTATAATCCCGTCGAATTAGAACAAGGTATATGAAGACCCGCCTGATAGCTGAACATAGGAGAATTCTTCTTCCTCATCCATGTAGTTCATTTCAGTTGTGTAGACTCCGCCATTACCTGCATCTACAACAGAATCTAGTTCGTGTTTTAAAACACCATCCCAGGTGGGAATGAGTAGTTAATTCAGTGGAACTATAAAGCAAAGGTTAACATGTTATTAATTCAATCAAGCAGTAATGATAAAATAATACATCAATCCTAACTACTCTTATTAATGCAGAGATAATATGCGGAAATGATGCATACCCTTTCCTGCACTCCCTCAGCGATACCATCTCACGGTCGCGCATGGCAACTCGCACTATGCACTTCCTTGCCAAAGCACATCCTAAATAACCTTACTCAGTGCCCTACCAACTGGAGCGTTATTTTCGAAGGAAGTCCGGATCAGACGGCTCACCCCAGCCCACGCTGGGACCACAGCCAGGCTGCAACTGGGTGTTAGATGCAATGCGATTCATGGTCGTGTTAGCCAAGTAATTTATTAAGCTTATTCATATAGCAGATTCGGGAAGCTAAGGTACTTCCCTTTATATCACTTACTCAAAAAATGATCCATCTAGGGTCGTCAATCCTAGTTAATCACATACGATAGGCAAGTTGTAGGGCATCACCCCTAATGAAAGCAGTGGATAAGCAAGTTCAATTGATTATACTCGAGGTTACTTCACCAACGCCCTACCAACTGGAGTGTTATTTTCGAAGGGGGTCCGGATCAGACGATACACCCCAATCCACGCTAGGACCGCAGCTAAGCTGCGCTAGGGTAGGCCGACAGCTCGAATACAGTGTCTCATACTACCGTATTCGGCTCACAAGTTTTGAGTTATTCACTGGTCACTACGGGGAGGCTCGTCACCCCAACGTAGGTTGACAGCTCGACCACGGTGTCTCATACCACCATGCCCGGCTCATGAGTCTTAGTGGATCGTGGTACCATAGTTGAACGAGCTTTACATTGGTAAGTGGTACCTTAGATTCAAGCAATAGCATCTATACATAGTAAACACACAATAGGTCAATCGGTTTATTAGACAAGTTCGACTGGTACGAGTGTACGTTGAATTAATCGACATGGAGCGCATAAGCACTCCACGTGCCCTAACCACTATTGACAATCATCGTACGACTCGGATTCACTGAACGCATCAAATGTGACGAGACTGGTTCCAACACTCAATAGGAATTGTTACCGATTGCCTGGACTATATAATAGTCCCAATCATACTCAAATGCAGCATGTGGAGACATGTGATAATCATATAAGCATTTAACAAACAATCCAAGTACAACACTTATTTGAGTATTTTATCAATATATTGAACATGCTATCAAACATTTTAATTCATCCATAAATTGCATAGTTAAAATTAAGATTACATTAAGAAAATTTTACATGTAGATAAGGTAATTAGAATCCCATCTCAATACTCTTAATAAATGCAATTCATCAATAACTTCTCATTCAAACATTTTATCAAACACTTAAACTACACCTTACTAATTACATAGACTAATTTAGTTACGACATGCATTATAGCAATTCATTACACAACATCGGTTATAACACATATAACATACATAGATCTTAGATTAGAAATTATGACAAGCACAAATCAAGATTTCACACTCATTCAAACATTTTATCAAACACTTAGGTTACACATTACTACATACATAGACTAAATTAGTTACGGCATATATTGTGGCCAATCCTTTCACAAGGAGATTGTCATACATACAACAAACATGAATTCTAGGTTAATAGTCAGGGCAAGCACAAATCATGATTTCAAGTTCATTCAAACATTTCAACAAACACATAAAATGCATATTTGTCCAACATAGTTCATACATGTATAATATATGAAAAACATCGTAACTAAGATCATATGACAGCAATCAAGTCAGACATAAATTATTAGCTAACATTGAAAGCCTTGAAAACTATAACCTAAATGTTTATATTCCGAACCTTTCGCCGATACGCCAATTACAAACTCGATTCGTACACCACGTCTTTGTCTACGGCACAATGGCTACATAATCATTGAAATAGGTTAGCTATTTCACCGATTCCTCTATTTGGATTCCTAAAACAGATTAGGGTTAAGATTTCTTATCCAAAATGAATTTGGATTCGCGGTGTAGCAACACGGGAGAGATGATTCGGCAATGGAGTGGTGGGAATGAATCCCAGCAACTCTCTCTCTCTCTCTCTCTCTCTCTCTCTCTCTCTCTCTCTCTCTCTCTCTCTCTTCTCCTCACTCTTTCCTCCTCTTTTCTCTCTTCTCTCTCCTAAAGTTAGGAGAAATTCGTATGGGAGAGGAGAGGTGGGTTTAAGGTCCTTATATAGGCCCAGAAGTGATGTCAATGACCCCAGGGCCATGGTATACTTAGGTTATAGCCAAGGGGCATCTCTTTCGGGCTAATAGAGCTCATCTGGGGGTCCATTACCTACATATGGTCCAGAGAAAGTTCCCTGACAATGGATCTATGTCAGGTTAAGATTTCGATCTGATTGGATTTGTAGATCAACCGTGGAAGACCAGTTTCAGTTCAACGGCTATCGTCACTCGATCAAGGCTACAAGTACACTGACATGTGTAGGAAAAATTCTCTGATCCAAAGGTGTAGTTGGGTTAGAATCTGATGTTCTAAAACCTTAAATTTGGCCTGCAAGTGAATGGCCCAAATCACTTAAGTTTGAGTTCCTTTTCTAAAAATATTCGCGTTTCTCACACACTTCGCTCCATGTTCAAGTTGTGCGTTTCTAGATACTATTTGGACTCGATTCCCGCGATGGTTATCAAGCCCAGTAAGGCGGCCATAATTGTATAGTTTCGCACTAATCGGATTTTCGATGCACGGTGCAGGTCCGATACGGAGTTTCAATGTGCTCCCGAGAGCAACTGGGTTTTGAGACTGATCTTAGGTTTCTAGGTAATATTGGGTTAACGATTCTAATGGTTTTGGGTCTTGCAGTTCATATAAAAAGTAGTTCGAGCTAATTTCACTGATTATTTACTTTAGTACTTAATTAATTTTCGTCTACTTTCTAAAGGATTCGGTCCTTAGTGATTTCTGCCTGAGGTGGTACTCGAGTCTTTGTATGAATTTTTTCGAAGCATTACACTAAGTTACGCATCTAAAATGAGTTGGAAAAACTAGAGGTGGGCAAAATGGACTCGATCCAGCGGATCCGACCCGATTCGAACAGAACTGATGGCCTGGATCGGTCAGGTTAGGGTAGGATCGATCAGATCCGAATGACAATTGGATCAGATTCGGGTAAGTAGCGAATCTGACCGAACCGGACTGAAATCCGATCCATTTGGATCCGATCCGATTCGATCTGGACCGCACCGGGTGTAGTAACTAGTAAATTTCAAGTTTACCCCTCCCTGTATCTCATATTAGTAAGTGGATCCTACAAATTTTTTAATGGTGAAAATCATTATCTCTGCTTCTATTTATGGTGTGGTCCAGATGATCTTTGGATATGATTCATTTTTTGGGTAATGCTCTAAAATGATCTCTGAAAATAGATGAACGGTGTAGATATAATAAATACATCACTCTAAGGCTCATGTAACTTTGATCTCCTTTGAACCATTCGTACAACTCGGAGCTCGAGGAGCGTCAGTGCTCGTCTTCGAGCAACACGTACCTATAGCAGCTGTATAGCTGTTGTTAGCTATGTCTAGAGAGTGGGAAGCGGATTGCGTACTGAGTAACTCAGTATGCTAAGCATACTGAGTAAACTCTGTGGGATCCACCGTGATTTATCTATTTGATCTACACTGTCCATCCATTTTAAAAGTTAATTTCATTTCCATATGCCAAAAATAAAGTATATATAAAGATCAAATAGACTACACCACATGAAATAATGTGAAATGAGTGTCTACCATTGAAAATTTCTAGGGGCCACCAAAGTTTTGGATCAAGCTGATATTTTATCTTTCCCTTCATCCGAGTATTTTTGATCTTAGGAGCATGTTGGATGACAAATAAATATCACTGTGGGCACTAGAAATATTTCAACGATCGAAATCATTATTCCCACTGTTTCCAGTGGTATGGTTCACTTGAGCTTTGTATATCCTTCAATTTTAGCCTCAACGTATAAAATTAGCTAAAACAACGTATGGACGGATCGAATAAATCACATACATTCAAGGTGGGCCCAAATGAGTTTACTTAGTACGATAAAAGCGTACTAAGTAACTCAGTACGCAATCCTATTTCCAGAGAGTGCTCGTCTTAGAGCGACACGTACCTAGAGCAGCTATATAGGTGTTAGCTAGCTATGAAGCTTCTTCATGAAGTCATATAGTAGGTATAAGCTTTAACTCAGTACGCAATCCTATTTCCAGAGAGTGCTCGTCTTAGAGCGACACGTACCTAGAGCAGCTATATAGGTGTTAGCTAGCTATGAAGCTTCTTCATGAAGTCATATAGTAGGTATAAGCTTCTTCAAGAAGATACGTAGCTGACGTGAGATTTACGGTTTTATCCCACTGAGTAAACTATGTAGGGCCCGTCTTGAATTTTTTTGGTTTATCCACACCGTTCATCAGTTTTTCCATATCAATTTAGGGGTTAATACTAAATTTTAAGTATATTCAATAATCAAGTAGATCACACCATAGAAAATAATGAGAATAATAATTTCCACGCCGTTGAAAAAAATGAACGATCCGAACCTTATCCAATCCGATCTGACTCGATTTTCCTGATCGAGTCGGACTCGGATCGGTTCAAGCCAGCAAAAGATTGGATCGAATCGAGTAAGATGGCCCGGACTTATTACCTGATCGAATCGAGTTCGGGTTTGACCCTGCAAATTTCAAACCGAATCGGGTTGGGCCCAATCCGATCCGACTTGGTCCGATGCCCAGCTCTAGGAAAAACTGATGGACGGTATGAATATAAAACATATACATCATGTTGGGGCCCACAACCAGGGATTGTTACCCGCCTAATCCGCGCAAGTAAGTATCAGCGCCAGGCTTTTATTTTGAAAAATCGGAATGTAGGGTCGTCTCGTAAAGTTCGGTGGTGTAAGACCATTACGATCACCCTCGCGTGTCAGAACCGGACGCGGATTTCCTGCGAAAGGACGCGGATTTCCTGCGCAAGAATGCTGGGTGGGGCCCACCGAGATATTTTGGAGAAATAAACTCCGTTCATCCGTTTTAGGAGATCATTTTAGGACACGTGACCAAAAATTAGGTGGATCCAAAACTCAAGCGAGCCACAAGAGAGGAAACAATGGGGATTCGGTGAGCACCGTTGAAACGTTCTTATGGACATGAAAGTTTTGTATCAGGATATTTTTTCGGTTCTTTCACTTTATACTATTGAGATTGACCTTATAAACGGTTTGGATGGCCCATAGACATTAGAATGGAGCCCAGGAAGGTTTCAACAGTACAAATTTCTTTCCCCAAATTCCCACTTGTGTGACTCAATTGAGTTGTGGATCCAACTCATTTTTAATCAAACGTCCTAAAATGAGCTATAAAAACGTATGGACGGGGTGGATTGATCAAAAACATCTCGATGGGCCCCACCAAGCATTCTTGCGCAGGAAGTTCCTGCAAAAGGCTTTCGCAGGAAATCCGCGTCCGTCATAACCAATTGGAACGTGCCACGTGTTTGCGTCAGAGCGCGCCATCTTCCACGGTCGCTGATGGCAACGGTTAAGTCTGCCACGTCGAGGAATGTCTTTAAAGGCGACACGTGGGGCGATCTTATATGATGACACGTACGGATTTTATATTATTTGTTAATCCCGACCTTATATTATATTACATTATCCCCTTTCCAAGGCAAGTTTTATTCTATGCGCTGCCGGAGTATAACTATCCATAAGCGTGCACAAGTTATTTTTAAGTGGCGGACAGTTTCTTCTATCTAAACCGTCCAAATCATGGGACTGACACCTCCATCAATAACAATAATAAGGTATCCATGAATTAGAGTTAGGATTGGCCTACCTGATTTTGGACTGTAAAGTGTCTACAATCTGATAGTTTACACAATCTTGAACTAATGCATGTGACATAATATTTCTAAGTGCCTGTGTATTAAGCCTCATATTTCGCCATAGCATTTAACTCCTTTAAAAAGGTGTAAATCATACATGGTTGACTTGAGCTGACTAGTTTTCCCAAACAACAACTAAAATGGCCATTTAAACCAACACGGATTGCCTACAAAAAAGCCTTTAGCAAGAACTTGGGAAGGTCGGTGGGACAGACCGTGATGCTGGTGCTCGTGAGAAATTCACACCCTTCCGTGACATAGGATCCAAAACTCAAGTGTGCTATGGCAAGAATGAGTGTATCACTGTTGAAACATTTGTGGGGCTACAGAAATTTTGGATCAAGTGAATAATTTTGTGTTTTTCGATCCATCCTAGTAGAAATAACCTTATGAATGGTATAGATGACACATAAATATCACGGTGGACTCAGGGAGGTTTCAACGGTGGGTATTTTTTAGCCGGTCGTGTGGTCCACTTCTCGATCAACAGGTCCACCCAGCTCTAAAACAAAAAAAACCAGATGCTTCTGCTTTACTCGCAGTTCTTTGCTCCTGTTAATGAAATACAATCTGCAGAGGCCTGTCCTAACATTATTTAACAAAACAGATGGACTGTTGGATTTCTTGCAAACATCACAGTGGGCCCCATATGGCTTCCTCCATGGTATTATCTTTTCCACCATAAAGATCGAAACCAATCTGATCTGCTCACTAAGTGGGCCACACTTGAATGTAAAGTCGGGTTAACGGTTCCATTGATTCCAACATTGTGGCCCACATGATGAGCGAATGATACCTATAATTGGGACGGTGTTCCCAACCTTAAATCTGATGGGCCCACTGGAGATGGACATACATATATGGTCGGACTGAAGCAATTCCCTAATCTACTTAAACGTGAACCACTCCTCTCTCTTTCTGGGATGGCATGCATAGGAAGTTTCCATGCAATGGGCTCCAAGAAATGATAAAGCAATTCGTGGGAGGAGAGTTTCGTGTGGTGAATCTCAACATGCCAAGGTGGCATGTGGCAAACATGTGCGAGATCCGGGCCATCTATCGAGTGGGGCTCAACGTGAACATGGCATGCTCCCATTCGACCCCTCCTGATGATTGGTCCTGATCTATTAAGCGTGTGACATGTTGGCACGTGTTCCACCGTTCACATCACCAATCTCTCGAGTTGTGCATTGTACATTGGTGGTTCACATGCAAACATGCAATCTCACACGTGCCTGTCTAGCTATGCAAAAGATGGGCTCACCCTTCGGATCTTCAAGATTACTTAGTCCTTATAATTTCTGACATTATGCGATTTAGTTGGCTAAGCGAAGAGGCTGCGAGAAATTTTACTTTTACCTACGAAAACTTTCGTAGGTAAATGATATGATTTCGTAGCTAAAAAGCTTTACCCACGAAAACTTTTATCGGTAATTTCGTAGGCTAAAGATATTTACCAATGAAAAATGTCATCGTCGGCAATGGCAACACTTTTACCTACGAAATTAAAAACTTCGTTAAGACTTCTACCTACGATTTTTTTCGTAGGTAAACATTATGTTAATACTTTTACCTACGTAATTTGTTGCAGCTAAAAAGTTCGTTAAAACTACATAGTTTTTCGTAGGTACAAATGGTGTTAGGACTTTTCCCCACCTACATTTTCGTAGCTACAAACTTTATTAAAACTTTTCCCTGTGAAATTTTTCGCTGTGTTAAGACATTTACCTACGAACAGTTTCACAGCTAAAAACTGTGTTAAACGACTTTTACCTACGAAATTTGTCGTAGGTAAAAGTCTTTTTCACAAAACTCCTCTTATACACCTATTACAATATATTTCATTATATTCACATTCTCATTTTTCCAAACAAACACAAACTACATCCATCCTTGACCTGAGGCATTCTGGTTTTCTACAAAACTAATCTGATCTAACGCTGGTTGGGACAACACAATCGTTTTTTTTTCTTTTTCTTTTTCAAGAGCAGAGCTGAAGAAAACAGAGAGAAACAAAGGATTCTGGATATGTCGTTGGGACAACCTATCAATGCTTTTCTAGAGTAAAGCATGCATGTTCAATTTCAGCTCTTACGTATGTGTCGTTGAGTGCAAATATAAAATAAGCAATAATTTCTTTATATTCAAGTTGAACATGAAAAATTAGTGAACTATGAGAATCTAATCACATAAAAGCATCACGATGCTCCAATCATCAACAGAAGCATCAATTGAAATTATAAGCAAAACATAAACATCTTAGAAAACATAATAGGCAGCTGGATCTTATGACCTTACAACATACCATCTCAAAGTTGAAGCCGAGAACCAGGAGACTTCATAGGTGCTCCATGTTGCTGCAAATGAACTGTAACTCAAACTGAGAAGTAAAATGTTGCACATAGCAACAGTGACGAATTCTCCAAATAAAACATAAAAACATGAAACTGTTGTGTCATGTTTTCATGTTTAGATTTATATTTTCTGTTATATCAATTTTTAAGACTTAGTTGGACATTTGGAAAGCATTAAGACTCATAATTTTTTAATACTCAAATTATTTCTTAATATCACGAGGTCCAGCCAGCTCCAACCCCTCCCTCCATGCCAATAAAGCATAGGAGAACAACTCCAATATATTGTATATTCCACCAAATAGTAGTTTCTTCCCCCTTTTTTCTGTGGGTAGGTAAATTGGGATCACACCTGAGACCTAAGTTGCGTCAAAGAGCACCATCCATGGAGCAACATGATTGAACCAACTCATAGTTACTACTTACTACATTCTTCCAATTGTTAAGCGAATGAAACAATTTTTTGTTAAACAAGAAATACACAGAAGGCTTAAAGAGAAGACATGAAACAATACAAATGAAAATTTCCAGATCACAATGAAGAAATCATAAGTATGCATCTTTTGACCTGAGGCATTCCATGAGCTAAAACATGAGAGTATCAACAAGATTTCCGTTTGCATTTTCCATGTAAAAAGTCCTGGCAAACCTTCAAAAGCAAAAGAAAAACCCAAGTGTAAGAACAAAAATGAATCAAAACAAACTACGAACAAATATGGTTTGCAAAATTTTTACAAGAATGGCATCATTTATCCACCCACATACATGGGTGCAAAATAAAGACATCAATGCAAAGCTTGTTCAAAGATAAAGAGCATGCAAGGTTACAAGGCAACTAGACATCAATGTAAGCATGCAAGGTTACAAGGCAACTACTCAATTGAGCTACCTTGCCACCATATCTAATAATTTATCAACCTTATGAAAGACAATGGAACCTAGGACAAATCAACAAAGATAAGAAAAAAAGAAGAGACTCAAGCTCATCTATAGTTTCACATCTTAGAAGTAGACTAGTAGCTGAATGGACTCTAATTCCTGTATACAATCCAGTTAGCTCAATGAATCCCTCAATATCGCTAGCTGGAAAAAATCAAAGTTACCTCCAACATAATAACTAACAATAGAAATAATTGGCACCACAGTTCAACATCATATTTGTTGTAATGCTTGGTATGGGCATCATTTTCTGGCACACAATCATATCAAATGAAGGACAGAATGTGAAAATCAATTTGCATGTATAAAAATGGAGCGAATAAAGGAAACATTTACCATTTCAACTTTGACTTCCTGTATACCAGCTGCCAACCTGAGTGACCTAAAGCAAAATAAGGAAGACCATCATTATCATCATTTAAGCCTTATCCCAACTAATTGGGGTCAGCTACATGAATCCTTTTCCACCATCTCACTCTATCAAGGGAAAATCAGAAAGACCATTTAGGAAATTTTCCAAGCACAAATGCCCTAAATTTCATTTTCCTAGAAACTACACTACAATTCTTGCAAGTCACCCCATCTTTATCGGGAAAATGGTGGAGAATGATCAAGAAAGCATCACACGGCTGATATTGCAACATTGAAACAGTATATGGAGGAATAAATACTCTTGTATATAAGATGGAGGATGGTAGTAGCGACATGTTCTTCCTCGGAAACACTGATTCCGAAGTGAATCGGAGCATGCTATGACTTTGTTCCTACAAACATGGTTGAATGGTTCAAAAGGTCCATAAATTAGCAACCTTATTAAATACTACAGTAACATTAATCAAGCAAAGGGCACTCCAATATGAGAACATAACAGTGAGATCTTTGTAGAAATATAACACAAAACCTTCACTTAAATTGTCTCCAATCTTTGTGTTTTCAAAGCAGGAATCAAGTAAATCCAAGTTCCCTTAGGCTGCGTTCGGATGCCAAAGTGAATTAAACTGTGAACAAGCAGTTCTATCAAATGTAAACAACCAAAGTTAACAATCCTTCCTTGTATCCATATTAAGAAGCCCTCAACATCACAGAAACTTGCTTCCAGTCCAACATGAAAGTAATGTAATTGAATATGAATGGCAAGGAAAGAAATCACAATTTTTGGTCTTCTTTCCACTTTATTAGACTAACAATTGAAGTTCAATTTGACAATGCATCCAAACAGCACCCTTCATATTTTACTCACCCATTGAGTAATCTAGGAATGAACATATTGCATGACCTATTGCGTATAAACTTCAATCCTATAGTATTCAATACACGTTGTACTTAAGGCTGTATTCGGATGTGAAATTGAATCACAACAGTTATGTTGCAACAGTGAAATTCCCGAAGCCAAATCATTCCAAGAAATTGACATTATTTGAATTTAAGTGGACCTCAAACAAACAGAATTACAAATAACATAAAGAGATAAACAATTTTGTAACTGGAAACACATTGCAATGATTCATTTTCACAATGTTGAATCGTAATTATTGCAAAATCCATTTGATATCCAAACACAACCTTTAATAAAATAAAATAAAACTTTTAGCGACTGAAAAGTAAAATCATGCATTACATAATGTGTAAATGAGAATCACCCAAAAGCAACAAAAAATCTAAACATAAAAAAGATTACACACATTGCATACGATTTCAATGTGTGAATAGAAACTGTGTAATTAGCTGAAATATTCAATTCTAAAACAATACCAAAAGGCTCCCTAGATTTTTCAATATTAAACAATGGAATGAAGACAATGCAACTAGATCAAGGAAGAAACTAATTGCAATAAGATTCAACATGGCATGTGTCCAATTTTTGTGGAAGCACAAAGTAAATGATTGATACACATTGTGTTGCTGAATAAGAAAATTCTGTTGCTGATCCTTTTGGCAAGTTTTTGTGCAAATATTCAGCCCCATTTGACAGGGAATATAAACCTTGTCCCCTGAAATATGGAGATCCCTACCTCCCTTAATACACAAATTTGTTTTCTGAATTCCATTACATCTGTTTCAGGAAATAGGCGCTCACTATGGTCATCCCCAAATTACATAAAAGCAAGTTCATAAGGACCAACATAATCACATAACAGTGATTACACCAGTCAATGAAAAAATTAACAAAATTTGTCTACTTTGAAGTGGAAGATATGTCAGTCCCGCAAAAATTGTAAATTATATATTGCACTTGCTAAACTGTAGGCAACACTAAATGCACTTTTGGATAGTGTATAGTAGCTTGCCTCAGAGGTTGCTCTAAGTCCGCGGTCGCTTGAAATGTTTTCACTCACGATATCTTTAAGAGAACCCAAATCAGATGTCAACGAGCCAGTCAGTTCACCAACCTGAAGAAGAACAAAAAAAAAAAAAAAAAAAACCACCAATGAGGGTGATATATTACCACAGAAATAAAGTTGCATTGATTGCTAAAGAAGAAGAAAGGAAAAAGGAAATCCATGAATCAGTATCCATGTTTAAAATATTGAGATTGCAAATAAGACAAACATGTTACTTAGAACTTGGAGCTTGACATAAAAAAGAAACAACTGATGACTAGAATGAGCACCAATTCAAAATAGATTAATTATATACAAGTATACGACAGAACTAGGATGAAGTACCTGCCTGTGATTGTGCAGAAAGTAATATTTGGTTATGCTGCTAAGGAAGACATTTGTGACATGATAACTTCATCATGTTATCTTGCTTTGCTACAATACCTTGACAATTTCAGAAGCAGAGATGAAACATGACTTAGTCAATAGATGACCTTAACAAGAGTTTATGATGTACACAATGAAAAGAAGGCAATTTTACACAATCAGAAATATGTGGCACAATTTCAGCCTCAGACTTGCGAGTAGAGAATTGCCAATCAACACAACAACACAACAGGAATGTGACAGTAAATTTGAAGCTTCCATTCTGTCATGCCATCCCAGAGGATTCTCATGCGGCAGTTCGTAATTAGCTGGAAACATTGCTCGGGTGGCGGGAGATGTGAAAATTGCCCATTGCTAGTCAGGGCCTAGCATTTGAAGCCATCAAAGGAATATCCAAATCTGATGTTCTTAACTACTAGAAGGCAGTGGTTTTGGGATCATGGTTCAAAAATCTCCTGATGTGACTCAGTTTCATCCTAGTAGTGCTGGTTTCGGTCTGAAAAGGAAATGGGTCGCCAGAACAAAACAGGATTGGAACTAAGCAAAATGAACCTACGGAGAGAGCCATACAGATTTCGGTCCCTTGACAACATGCACTCCACAACCACTGTTTAAATCCATGTTTAGGACCCATTAGGATTGGTGTTGAAGTGAGAGAGGCTCTTTGACTCAAGTTGTATTTGTGATCTTTGATTACTTTTTTCCTTGTAGCTTTTACCCAACAAGTGTCTTTTAATAAAATTCCATTATAATTGTAAAGTAATTTAAAAAAAATCTATGCAATCTCTAATATAACACAAAAACGTAAAAAATAACATCAACTTTCAGGGGAACTCATGCACATAACTAATGGGTTGGGCCCATTAGTGTAAGCACAAAGCACATGGACCGTGTAAGACACTTGTGTTGTAGAGCATGCTTAAGCAGGTCAGTGTAAGCACAAAGCACAGCCCAACCCAATTATTAATTGGGCCATATGGTTTGACAGAGCCCAACCAAACCCAATTATTAATCCATAGCTCGAGCTCTCCCATACCTTATAAGAACACACACACACACACACACACAAGCGCTAATGTATTAACTATAAATATGTAATCATACAACTACAAAAATGTCACGAAAATAAGCTCTTTGAAGAAGAAACAAGCTAGGTCCATAGTTTTTTTTTTATTTTGTCTTGAGCATGATATAGAATTTTCCTACACTCAGTACTACATGCAGAAAATGTCCATGCTTTAGCATGTTTTGTGATGGGCAACAACCCATACACCAAAAAGCCCCACAACAATTAATAGGAAACTTCATATACATCTGTAAAAGAAACCAAAACTACACTCCAACATGGATGGTGGCCATTGAGCAGCACACACTCAAATGCCTCCAAAAATAAAAATATAAACATTTTGGTTAGCCACTAGAAAATCTGCAACAGGTCCTGGCTTTATAATCATTGTTGTAGATACATCTGCACATGGTAGTTGATGAAAAAGTGATGAAAATGATATTGTCGAACACGTGTTGCAATTAAGAAACACATGGATATCAATAACCCCACGTCCACAAACAGTTCAAGGAGATACCAATATTCAGAGACAAGCCTCATTGGGTGGTGCGGAAGCTAGAATGGAAACCTCGACAGCCAACAACACCACCTCCTATGTCAGTGAAGTTGCGAGGCTCATTGTTGAAATACGATTGCCGTACGAGTAGGCATCCTCTGGAATTACCAGCTATGTTAACAATTTTATGAAAGGAATAAAAAAAAAAAGAGTGATGCCAACAATAAAAAACTGAAACTACACACTGCTTTGCTGTGTGCTGCCTTGGTATGATGTCAAGCACTCTTAAAGCTTCTTGAGAGCTCTCTGAATCATGACCTCGTAGAGCATTCGCTATGGCTTTCATTGGGATTCGAGCAGCAAAACGAATCTCAACCTTAAATGTCTTCAATTGATATGGACGTCTCGGTCTCTTCTGATCTCCTTCCCCAGGGCTGTCATTGCCACTAGGGCTGCCATTCCCACTAGTCCTGGATAAGGAACACTCACAGAGTAAACATCATGGGAGCATGTACAAAAACAGAGTAAACATCAGCTCTCTCTCTCTCTCTCTCTCTCTCTCTCTCTCTCTCTCTCTCTCTCTCTCTCTCTCTCTCTCTCTCTCTCTCTCTCTCTCTCTCTCTCTCTCTCTCTCTCTCTCTCTCTCTCTCTCTCTCTCTCTCTCTCTCTCTCTCTCTCTCTCTCTCTCTCTCTCTCTCTCTCTCTCTCTCTCTCTCTCTCCCCTTACAAATTTGCAACTTCAATTATCATTCAGCTTCTTTCCATACTCAAATATACTGAAAAAACTCCAATGAAATCCTTAAATTTCAACATTATAGGATCCAAATACTAAACCAACAACAGCCCTTTCAAAAATAAATAAATATATATTACAAAATCATAATAAAATAAAAATCCTGGCAGGTTTATCATTTTCTAGTTACATTGGGTGTTCATTAAGGCACACCGAATTCTAGCAAGAAATCCTGTGAGCGGCTAAAATTGGCAGCATTTACTGATGGCGAGTGCGTAAAACTGAGCAGTATATGCCATGGGTAGAAGTTCTAAATGCATTCATATTAAGCACCATACTCTGTCCTTAAAACTTTTTTTTTTTTTTTTTAAGAGGCACCATAGTCTGTCAGATTTTCAAATCACTCTCCTTTTATGCTTCTCCACCTGTCACCCACATCTTGCAAACTTCTTCCACTATTCGCATGCATTTCCTGGGTCATTTGTATCAGTATATCTCTGATACATATAATGAAATAAACCAGGGAAAAGGTCTTCACACCATTAGTTTTATGGATCACTAAAATTATGCATTATTTAAGGACATGGGAAGGCTTTTAAACTAAATGTAAGGGCATTTATGTAATTTGGAGGTGCATCTGCGTTGTCCCCCAAATCTTTTTATTGGTATCATGCAAGAAACTTGCTAGAAATAACAACCTATCAACCAAAACAGTGTAGAATAATTGAAAATCTAAACAACAAAATCAATGGATATTCATCAAATAACTTGAAACACCGAAAACTCCATATCTCTCAGCACAAAAATCACTGAAAACAAGTATCCATCACACTAAACTCCCATAGATTTTCATCAAATAATCAAGAACATTTCAAAAACAAATAAAAGTAATCACATGAGATTTCCTTATATACAACAGAAAAGATGTACAAATACTTTAAGTATTCGAAATTCAAAAGAACATCAAAATCACTCAATGTGCAGCAAATAATTAAAAACAGAGAAGAAAAACCAATAAATTCCATTGGGTTTTTGTCCAAAAAACACTTGAAGACAAGTACACATCATCCTAATCTATCATTGATTCTCACTGCATAATCACACAAACTACAAAAACAGACAAAAGGAGAAGTATTCACATTAGATGTCCTTTTAATAACAGAAAACCCATATAGAACTCCCATGTCTTCAAGTAATCAAAATCTGAAAAACATTAAAATCAATCAACGTGCATCAGATAACTAGAAAAAGCCCCTAATTACCTTAGTTCCAATCAAAACACCTGAAAACAAGTACCCGGCATCCTGAATCCCATTGATTTTCATCAAATAAACACAAACTTCAAAAACTAATAAACAGAAAAGTATCTACATGACCACTCCATTTTTCAGATAATCCAAGTACGAAGAACATCTGGGTCAATACATATGCATCAAATTGCTTGAACATCCCAAATTCCCTTGATTTTGGTCCAAAAAAAAAACCCGGAAACAAGTACCCATCATCCTAAATTCCCATTAATTAATATAACATGATCACATAAACTTCAAAAACTGCCAAATGCAAAAGTACCCACATGATATTCCCTTACATGTAACATAAATGATGTGTACAACACTCCATTAATTATGCCAAGTCCAAATAACACTAAAATCAATCAACTAGCATCAAATAACTTGAAAGTGCCCCAAATTCCATTGGTTTCAGTCCAAGAACACCCAAAAGCAACTACTAATCATCAAAAACTCCCATTGATTCACATCAAGTAACCCCAAAATTTTTAAGAATTAATAAATGCAAAAGCACCCACATGAGATTCCATCGTCTAAACCACAAAAAATTATAATAAATCTGCATAACACTTCATTTTTCAACCAATATGCACCAAACTGCTTAAGAACATCCCAAATTTATTGGTTTTTCATCCCAAAACAATTGAAAACAGCCCACACATCATCCTAAAGTCACATTGATTCTCACCAAATCAAAGAAAGTTCAAAAGGAGAGATACTCATATGAGATTTCCTTCTTGACAATAGAAAAATTATTACGGTAGAATCCAAATGGATTCACATCAAATGATTACACAGACTTGAAGAACTGATAAATGCAAAAGCACTCAAATGAGATTCCGTTACATATAATACAAAAAAACCCACATCAAATGAGATATTTGCCATTAAAAACCCAACGTAGGGTCCATGGACACCATTAAAAACTTCCTAGGGTCCAATGTAAGGTTTATTTGCCATCCAACCCTAAATCCCTAAATCCCCAAATCCCTAAATCGGTATTGAGATTGAGAGAGATTGAGAGAGAGAGAGAGATACCTCACGGTTAACCGAGATTCAGAGAGAGAGAGAGAGAGCGTGCGTGGGTAGGGTGTTCGGCAACGGTCAGCGAGAGAGAGATCAGAGAGAGGAAGAGAGATACAGAGAGAGAGGAGGTAGAAGATGCGAGAGAGACAGAGAGCGGACAGGGTCAAGAGATCAGAGAGAGAGGAAGAGAGTCAGCGAGAGAGAGGAGGGAGAGGATGCGTGAGCGCTAAGAGAGAGAGAGAGAGAGAGAGAGAGAGTGGCGTTGGGAGTAGGGCGTCTCTTCGACGCCCTACTTTGACTGACGTCACCAAGTTCTGTGGGCCCCACTATGATATATTTGTTATATCCACATGTCCATTCATTTTGAGACATTATTTTAAGTCATGAGCCAGAGAATGAGGCAGATATAAATCTGCAGTGGACCCCCACCACAGAAAACAACGGAGAGAGTGATTCCCACCGTTGAACCTATCTTAAGGCCCATCATAATGATTATTTGAAATCCAACCTGTTCAAAAGTTAAAAAATACATGAAATAAGGGAAAACACAAATATCATCTTGATATAAAAATTTTGTGGCCTTTAGAAGTTTTTAATGGTGGGCGTCACAGTCCCACTATTTTATGTGCTGGGGTCCACTAGAGCTTTGGATTTAACTCATTCTTTGGATATTGCCCTAAAATGATCTCTCCAAGTGGATGGAAGGTGTGGATATAAAACATACATCATAGTGGAATTAGAGGTATATAAATCTCACGTGGACCACACCACATGAAAACAATTGTGATTGGTTATCCATCATTAAAATCGTCGGAAGGTCAACTGTACTGTTTATTTGACATCCAGTCTATTTATTAGGTCATACGGGCCTAGATGAAGGGGGAAAAACAAAAATCATCTTGATCCAAAACTTTTATGGCCCCCAAAATGTTTTAAATGGTTGACGCTCACTCAACATTGTTTCCTGTAATGTGGTCCATTTCATATTGGGATATGCCTCATTTTTTGTCTCATGTCGTACGATGATCTTTAAAAATAGATGGACGGCATGGATTAAACACATACATCATGGTGGGGCCTGCAGAGCACCCACCACTAGTCATTGGATGGTGTCAGGGGGAGTAGCCAATCTGTTCCCCTTATTTGTGGTGTGGTCCGTTTAATCTTTGGATATGATTCATTTTTTGGAAAATTCTCTAAAATGATCTCGAAAAATGGATGAATGGCGTAAGTTGATCCTGAATTTTCGGTAAATCCTAAAGTCGAGTGGACCATGCCACTTGAAACAGTGTGGAATAATGATTTCAACTGTTGATACCTTCCATGGTTCCACAGTAATTTTATTTGACATCCAACATGTTCATAATATCAAAAAGATATGAATGAAGAGAAAACACAAACACATCAGCTTGATCTAAAACTTTTATGGCCTCTAAGAATTTTTCAACGGTAGATGTTCAATCACACTATTTCCTGTGGTGTGGTTCACTTGGGCTTTTGATATGTTTTATATTGCTTCTTTAGACCTCAAATTATCTGTTAACATAGATTAATGGAGTGGATAAAA
Source organism: Magnolia sinica (assembly GCF_029962835.1). NCBI lineage: Eukaryota > Viridiplantae > Streptophyta > Magnoliopsida > Magnoliales > Magnoliaceae > Magnolia > Magnolia sinica. Next base: position 4,183,760 of record NC_080577.1, read on the forward strand.
TAAATAAAAAACGGTGGACTGCACAGAGTTTACTCTAGTAAGGGTAATGAGTAACTCACCTAAGGGCTTGTTTGATTTTCTCATTGCAAGTGTAAATACTGGGTGAATGGATAATTATGACCCTTTCACCAGTTTAGAAAATTTTGGAAATTCCTGTCTTAGGAGGCCCTGTTGTTCACCATTGTCTCCTAGGCATGGTTGGGTAACGGAACCCTTCCCAACTTTCACAAGCTTATAATGAAATGAACATACTCAAAGCTATTACAGATCTATTTTAATTTGAGTCACAATAAACCATTAAAAACTAAAAGTATTCTTTATTAATCAAACTAGAATTCATAAGAGTTCAATAATCATGAATCTAAGCAAAGCCACCTTCCTAATTACACTACAAGCTTCACCTCTTAGCCTGAGCTAAGAGGCTTAGCCCATCATAGACATGATGAGGCTAGGAAAAATATCAAATCTAAAACAAAATCAAAAGGAAAAGGAAAAGGAAAAGGAAAACGCTTGTTGTTGGCCCGGAAACCGTTCAAAACTGCTAGTTGAAAATTTTGGACCTCACTGTGACATATATGACATATTTATTCCATCCATCCGTTTTACCACAATATTTTGAGTCATGAGCTGAAAAATTATGTAGATCCAACACTCAAGTGGCCCACACCAAAAGAAACAATGGCCCTAAGAAGTTTTTAACGATAAGTATTTGATTCACTTTTTTTCTGTAGCGTGGTCCACTAGAGCTTTGGATATGCCTCATTTTTTGGCTCATGCCATAAATTCATCTGGCATAATGGATGAATGGTGTGGATAAGCGACATGCATCACGGTGGGGCCCACAACCATTTTGCAGCCTTTTTGATTTTTGTGTACAAAAAGTAAGCAGTCAAATCAAATACAAGGAAGAGTGGTGTAAATACACAAGGAAATGATCATTATGCAGTTACACTACATTTACCTCTGAATTGGAAAATCGAACAAGCCCTAAATGTAGTGGAGAGAGAGGTTTCCTTAAAACATTCATAATCATATATTGGGTTTGCCTAAATGTGATTCAGATATCCAACCTACTCATTATGTGTGTCCCACTTGGATGAGGGGTCAGACCAAGTTTCAGCCGCATCCAAAACTCAGGTGGGCCCCACCAATTTCTTTTATATTTTTTAGAATGTCTTCACATGGTTTTAGATGGCATAGCCCACTTGAGTTTCGTATACGGATGATTTTTTACATATCTCATAACCTGAAGGGAACACATTAAATTCACGGTGTTGATGTTCGACACACATTATGATGGGGCCCACAAAACTTACTAACATCAACACTTGGGCTCTCATGAGGTCAATAAAGTTGGGTCACAATTTTGACCAAAATATTTGCCCCATTTTACATGTTTGGTCCATTCACTCTATTTTTCTGATCAATACTCAATTTCACTAGTTACTCGTCCCGATCAGATTACATATGAAAAAGATATTGGACATACAAGATTGATCAATAATTTTAGTGAAATTTGATTTAAACATATGAAGTTATTTACTCTTCAATCTCGACTGATTAGATTGTCCAAAAATGAATAAAGGTACAATTAGTGGATGTGCCTAATAATTTAGTAAATTTTTTTTTTTAAACATAAATTTCAATTTCCATTTAAAAATAATGTTCTTTTTCAAAATCTATAATTTTGAAAACATTTTAACAAAATAACATTTTTATTATAAATTATTTCTTAAAAAAAAATTTAATACAAATTCCGAAATTTTATTTTCAAAATTTCAAACTATTTTCTCATCTTTTATATTTTTTACTCAATAATTTCAAAATGCCGATTTTTTTTCTCCAAAAGCATCCTCTTATTTTCAAAAATTTTCTCAAACAATGTTAAAAATTTAAAATTCTCAATATTCTTTTTCATGTGATATTACAAATCATTTAAATATTACTTTATAATTATAAAAAACAAAAAAAAATTCACCCATATCATATAAAAACTAAATATAACCATATATACACAGAAAAACAGAGGATTATTACCGACGGCTTTTGTTCGTCGGTAAAAACAATTAGCGACGGTAACCAGCGTCGGGAAAAAAATTTTAAATGTGATTTCGGTCAGGGGGGAAATTTTTGGTCCGTGGCGGGAACCTTTTTCCAGCTGTTTTAGTTCGTTGGGAAATCTGTCATGCTTTCAGATGGGGCGGGAATCTTAGGTCCTTAGCAGGAACCTTTTCCCGACGGTTTTAGTTCGTCGGTAAAAAAGCAATATTAACAAAACACTCGCCGACGATAGTTTTCATCGGTTTCAACAGTACCAGATTTTTGCCGACGGTTCATGTCCGTCGGAAAAAACACCTCTCCCAGCGAGCATTATGATCCTCGGAAAAAAACATTATATTTGTACCGACGTTTGACGTCTGTCGGAAAAAACATTATATTTGTACCGATGGTACATTGTACTAGATTTGTACCGACGTTTGACGTCTGTCGAAAAAAACACATTTACCGACGAACATATATTTCATTGGTAATAACATTATACTAGATTTGAGCTGACGTTTTATGTCTGTCGGGAAGAACACTTTTACCAAGGAATGGTTTTCGATGGTACGAACATTGTACAGGATTTATGCCGACGGTTTATGTCCGTCGAGAAAAACACTTTTACCAACGAAGATAAAATTCGTCGGTAATTACATCGTACCAGATTTTTGCCAACGATTTATGTCCGTCGGGAAAAACACTTTTACCTATGAAAATTTAATTTTGTCAGTAAAAGTAAATTTTTCGAATTTTTTTTTCCAAAAATTCCAAATAACCATTTAAAAGTACTTTTACCTACAAAAATACAATTTTCGTCGGTAAAAGTTTCGTCAGTAAAAATCCTATTTCATGTAGTAATTTGATTATAACATTCAATCAAACATGAGTCAAAAAAATAAAACAAATCTAGATCTTATATTGACTATAATATAACTTTTTAGTGCTCACTTTCAATTTTTTTTGTAGAAAAAAAAGGTTATAAGAGTTTTAGATCAAGCTAATATGTGTGTTTTTCTTTCATTCATTTACGTGTAACCTTCTCAAAAAGTTGGATAGTAAATAAATATTATAATGAGTCCTAGGGAGTTTTTAATAGTGGACATGCAATCAATACTATTTTCCTATAATGCAGTCCACTTATGATATAGATCTACATTATTTTTGGGCTCAAGCCCTGCAATAGGATGACAAAATGAATGGCCGGCATGGATAAAACACATACATCATAGTGGGCCCACAGAACTTTGACACAAGCTAGCTGGCTAGTGTTGGGTCCCAAGCCAAACCGCGTCGTGACTGACTTTGTGACCAACTAGCTGCCTTGTGGATAAAACAAGTACATCATGGTGGGCCCCACATAGCCATGGCTGATCTCTAGGCAATTCATGGTCGGCCGCGATTGAGTGGCCCAATCAAATCCCACCAGGGTTCAACTCAAGACGTGGAAGGTGATAGTCATAATGCAGAGGGCATTTTGGTCATAATGTTTCTTCCGCGATATGCGGTAGGTGGAAGTTAGTCGCTTCACATTGACAAAAGCGGACGACGGGGTTTGACCGTTGGTTGGTCTACTGGAGCCATTATCGGAGGAGAGTGAATCTCAATACACATGAAAACGTGGCATATGCATTTTATCTCATCCATGTAACAGATATACTACCATGTAAAAATACAATTATGCAAATTCCTGTTTGATAAACTCAATAAGTGGTCCACACATCTATGCTGATTATAAACCGATCAATTTTCATCAAAATCATACATTTTCCTATCAAATTTTTTCCGATATGACGAGTGGATTATAGGGGAAAACATTAAAATTATCATATACACACACACACACACACACATTATCAGTGACTCAGATCTCATACACGTCTGCCGAGATGGCATGTGATACGATCACCTCTTCACTCTCTACTCGCGCAAATCCCCTTTAATGTCCGAGTCACGCGGAAGATTTGTGTTTGCGACGGTCTACATCTGTTGTGCCGGTCTACATGATCCGATGATTTGAACCATTCATTTTTCCTTACTGCTGAAGATAAGATAGTTTCTAACCATCACGCTTCATTCAAGATCCCAACCTTTGATTTTTAGATCTGAATGAGAGACGTAAAAATCTTCTTTTCATTTCTCTAAATGCATATATTGAAAATATCATCCATTCAGTTTAAATTTTTTTAATGTGTACTTTATATAGTAGGATTAACAAGATGGACGGTTCAGATCATCTAAATACACACCACGTGGACCATAGGGCAGCAATGGAGTTGTATCCTGAGTCGCGGCAGGGGCAAAAGGCGAACTAAGATTCGTTACTAGTTCTAAAGCGGTCAATACATTCTCCGACATTTTATGGTAGCACCCACGCGACTAAAATTTTAAAGTGCATTCACATCTTATGTGAAAAAATTAAAATATGTGGAAGATCTGACCCGTTCCTAAGTTTATATTCACGGTTTATATTCTATTTACAAAATATATGGAAATTACGAGATAGGGTGGACTGCAAATATATAATTTGAACAATTGTGTATTCTTTTATTTCATTTGTTTTGTATGGTTTACTCTCACCTAGTAATGATTTGGGGTTTCTTTTTTAGATTTCACATTCCTATTCCTGAAGTCACCTGAGGAACGGATCCAATCTTTCAAAAGTGTATCTCGTCCATGTGAGAGGCGATTCAATTCCAAAGTACAATCTAGCGACTGCAAACACCCTTCTCACGTTCGTTCCACAGAAATGGCAATTCAAAACTTCATTTTTTTCAAAGGAAATTGATATGTATAAGAATACAGCGGCTGTACCGTAAGTTACAATACGACCAAGTTTTTCTGCCAACATGTCACATGGGTCCACGAAGAACTCTTTGTTTTTTTTCCTACCGATTCCTCGGTACGGATTTTCCGCAAAGGCCTTTCACAGGAACTTCCTGCGCAAGGATGCTGGGTGGGCCTATAGGCACCTTTTTTTTTTAGAAGTCTACTCAGTTCAGCTGTTTTCATATCTTATTTCAGGAAGGACAAAAGAACAATAACGAGGAGGATACAAAACTCAAGTGGGCGACACGGGAGGATAAATTGGAGAAAGACATACACACTGATGAAACCTTTCTAGGCTCTACCTGGATGTTTATATGTCATCCAAACCCTTTATAAGGTCATTAACACCGAAATGAAATGGAGCGGCCAAAAATTTAGCCTGAAACAAATCTTTTATTACCATAAGAATATTTCAACGGTTCTCACTGAATACTCACTATCTCTCGTATGGCCCACTTAGAGTTTTGAATCTACTTCATTTTTTTATATAATGTCGTAAAATGAGATCTCAAAACGAATGAAAGGAATAGAATTCTCATTAACATAGTGGTGGGCCCCACCCATCATCCTTGCACATAAACTCCATGCGAAAGGCTTTCGCTGGAAATTCGCGTTCCCTTTTCCCCGTTCAAGTAGGAAACGAATTGGCTACTTCCTCTGTCACCCGCCAATAGCTAGTGGTCAATATGTGTTTCATTTATACCGTTCATTTATTTTTCTAGATCATTTTATGGTATGAGACCCAAAATGAGGTATATACCAATCTCAAGTAGACCACATTATAGGAAATAGTGTTGAATGAATATTGACCATTGAAAACTTTCTAGGGGCCATAGAAGTTTTCGATCAAGCTGATCTTTATTTTTAGTTTCATCTTGGTCTTTATGACCTAATCAACATATTGGATGTCAAATAAACAGTATAGTAGGCCTTGGGAGGATTTTAATGGTAGATATCCAATCACTATTGTTTTCCTGTGGTGTGGTCCACCTGAGATTTATATCCCTCTCATTTTTGGAATCAAGCCTTAAAATGACCTTTAAAAATTGATGAACGGAATGGATGAAACACATACATCATGGTGGGTTCCACAAAGAGTAGCTCATTCATTTCTCGCAAGGAGGACCAGGATTGCCTAAATCTCCCAACCTCATGGGCCCACCATGTTGTCCAGGTAAAATCCACTCCATCCATCATTTGAGAAGCAATATATACACCGTACATGCAAAAGATCAACATGATGGGAAACTTGTGTGGGACATATCCATGGAATAATAAAATCTTTAAGTTCATGTGTTGTGGCCCGCTTGGATTCTCGATCAGCCTTTTTTTTTTCTTTAATATTGCTTCATCCCATAGTGTTACACCTGATTAAGTGGTTAGATGAATACACACCACGGTGGCCCCCATTCAAACCTATGGTTGGCATCCCACCCCACTGTGGTGTGTCCTTCCTGAATTGTCGATCTGGCTGATTTCTGATTACAGGTCGTAATATCTAGAATATAACATGATGGATGGAGTGGATATGTTTGCCGCATGGTAGGCCCCACATTGTGAAATCGGGCCCCACATTGTTGTTGTTTCACGAGAAAGGTGGAAAGCAGAAAGAAGGAGGAGACGTTTATGGACCCGAATGCAAATGCGGGATAACACGTCCCTTTGGTGATGTATCCTTCTGCCTTATGATATAACTGCTGTCCACGGGTTACATGTCTAGCCTATCCTGGGCTCTGGGCGGACGGGAGTAGTACTTAATCCAATTATGGGCTTCACCCACGGCCACGTCACTTGCAGCATCTGGAGAAGCAAGCGAGATTCCTTTACGCATGTATTGATGTCACAGGAATACATCGCAACGTATTGCATTAAAATACGTCATATTATACGAAAAAGAGGATGGACGGATCGGATTTCTCACATACATCACAGTGGACCCCATATTTACATCGAGTGTACACTGGGTGCAAGTGCACCGGCCGTGCATCAGTAACCAAGAACGGGTCAAAGTCGGCTAACCCGACTCCTTCCGCAACAGCAACAGCGGACGCACCAGCGTCCGCCGGTTTCCCTCAGTGGGGCCCACTTCTCATCCAAATAATCAATCTGTACCATCCATTGTGTACAGAGGTCGGGTATTAACCTTATCTAGTTGACATTTGACACCATGCGAGTGATTTCAAGATCCTAGCCGTTAAACGCAGCATGGACGGCGGAATAAAAGATCGTGTGGTCCACAGCTATTTCACTCCAAAACCACTCCTTCCCGGAAGGTTTTTCGTCCTGAATCCAATGAGCGGTGTAGATCTTCCACCTAATAGAAATCAATGGGCCATCACACTTCACAGAGGCGACGTGCGTCGACTCTGTTTCGCAACAGAGGTCGCGGTCCTTTCTTTTGGGCCACCATGGTCCATGATTCATATAATCGGGACCATCTATCAGGCTTAAAATGGCCCTAGAAACATGGCCTAGGTGGCGAAATTTCAAGATACGTCGGAGATCGGTTTTCGATCGTCAAATGGAAGACTGGCGGTGAATTAAAATAATTCGGTGGCCACCACGAAGCTGATCCAAAACCGATCAGGTCCGACTTTTTTTTTGAGGGGAAACCAATGGACAGCGTAGATTTCTTTGATAATTCAGATTATGGACCCCACCAGCAGCCAGTGCAAGAGCTTATGCGTTCACACGACAGCAGCGAAAGGAGCTGCGAAAGCTCCCCCGGCTCCAGTACAGTTTCTCACCGACCTCCTTGCTCTATAAAAGGAAAAGAAAAGGAGAGAGCAAGGCATTCAATTTCCAGGGCCGTCGTGCGCAGAGAGAGAGAGATTGAGAGAGTAATATTTATTTTAGTGGTTTATTTCTGCTGGTTATTTTCATGTTTATCCTGACCCTGTCTATTTTAGGCTAAACCTCTTAGCAGGGCTAAGCTTGTAGCGTGATGGGGAGACTTTTTGTTTGTGCCTTTTGTTTAGGCTGAAGTGATGTTGATTTTAGTTTAATTGAAAGAATGTTTTTAGTTTTCAATGGTCTGTTGTGATTAAAAGTACAATTGGTCTCCGATAGCTTTGAGCATGTTCGTTTCATTTTTATGTTTATGACCTCAGGTAGCCATGTTGTTCACCATCGTCTCCTGGGCACGGTCGGATGACGATACCCTTCCTAACCTTCATACATTATTGATTGGTTGGTAATTAGTTTAATTCTGTTGTTTACTTTGTCTCCTAGGCATAGTTTGATGATGGAATCCATTCTAATTCACATACCTTTCATCTCTTGAAAACTATATCAAAGGAAGTTCAGTCTTAATTTTCATGGTTACACTCTTCAACTTGATGAAGATGGAACTCAAAGTCCAGTTAAGTTCTTGAAGCAGTCATAAGATCTCCCTGATCTCTATAAGTGGATTCTTTGAATCCCTAATTCATTTTCTCTGAATTTTCTAAATTTTAGATAAATATTTCACCATTACTCCTTAAATTTGTTTGATTTAGATTTCTTCTTAATCTACTTCTAGTCCTACTTAGTTTCAGATTACGTATAAGTTTCAGTCCCTTGAGATTCGACCTCGATCTTACCGAGTTTATTATTACATCACAACACTATACTTGGGGAGTGAACATTCAACCCTATAAAATCTCTCTCGAGATCAAGATCAGGACCTTTTTTCAATTAAAATGCTGTATTTTTAGTCGTAGCCGTTCATACGCAGGGAGAAAAGAGATGTTCCAGTGCCCCTAGTTGAATTGGGACACTTACACAATCCCATTGATTTAGGTCGAACATACATTTAACGGGCTATCACTCTGTTCCGACGGTAAAGATCATTTGTAAAAAAAATAGGTCTAACCATCAATTATATCAGCCTATTTAATAGTTCCCACCATGGATTGCTTATTATTCTAAAGAATGACTTCTGGCAATCTTAACCATCCCATCCATGGATTGAAAAAAGGACAGCTCCAAAAAAAATGCCTAATCTAGAATGGATTTGATCCTTGACCAGTTCTATTTTTCCATGGTAGCCGTTGAAAATGTGTTTCTATACTTAATGGACAGTTTAGATCGTTCTATTGGACTGCACAAGTTGTCTTTTTGAAGGTTTGGGGCCTCTTGATCTATGAAAGGAAATGCACATCTTATTTCTTTGATGCGAATAGTGGAAGTCTCAATTGCTCATCGATAGAACTTTTGTGAAATTTCCATTCTTTATAGTGCTATTATAGTAAATTTTTTTTGTAATTTACATTCTAATTTACACTTCTTTTTTTTCTATTTGCTTTTTTTTTTTCCTTTTTCTTTTGTGATCCCTTTCAGACAGGAGCATAAGCTTTGCATAGGTTTGGATGATGGCCTCCGAGAGGGATGTATTTGGCTTGTCAGGTCCCGGGCATCTGACCCTTACTGATTGGTAAGGCTCTCTCTCTCTCTCTCCCTCTCTCTGAAATGTAAACAGACTGGATTTTTCTGAAAACTCATGAACTGGCTTGACTCTTGAAGGTGATTGAGATTTTCTGTATTCCACCATTCATAGGAAAATCTTCCATATTTTGACAAATTTGGCGTGCAGGAAGCTACTACTCTGTTCATTTCATGGGGCATTTGAACCACATGCTGAAAGAAGCAAATCAGAAGACTTGGACCTTTATCAAAGAAAAGAATAAAGACACTACACTGACTTGCAACTCGTTGAGATGCTCCTCCTTGATATGTCATGGTAGAGATTCAGGATGGAAACTAGGAACCACAACAAAGGTTTTTTTTGCAAAATTACACTTTCATTTACAAAGTTTCCGCTCACTCTTTGTGGGAGAGCACATCCTCCTTTGTCTAGAAGGGTGGTTCTCACATCTATCCTAACGTAACCAAACCACACAATATTCATTTGCTTTGCATTCTTGCTCTCTTTTGACTTCAGTTTTATGGCCCCTTTTCACTGAACATTGTGGAATTCTCTTGTCAAATAAAAGCATTTTGATGAAAACATCACTACACTTCATGAGGTCACTTTTTCGAGCATCCCTTGTGGTGCGTGTGCGGGGGTGGAGTGTGAGTGTGTGTAAAAAAAATAAAAAAACTTCATGAGCCAGAATCTGCAGCGGCCTCACTCTACAATGTTCCCTGAGTTTTGCCTACATATTTAGGACAATCAGCCCTTCCTTGTGGTCTATGGACTGATACTTGCAAACTTCCATTTGACTAAAACGGTGAAGATCTATTGTGTGGTTTAGTGTAGCGTAGTTGGCCAAACAAGTATTTAAACTCATTTCTCGAAGTTCATTTTTATTCCGATCCATTTGTCGGATTCCCCACTTAAGACTGGATCAAACACAGGTCCTTGCAACCCTTTCCTCTCATATTTCAGAGCAAATGTAGTTCTGATGTATCCAGAATTTGTAAATCGGACAAAAAAATATGTAGTTGTAAGGCAACTGATTTTGTATGCCTTCTTGTTGAATTGATAGAATCCAGTGCCCTGTTTCCACCATATGCGGAGTGATGAATTTAAAAAAGAGAATAAGAAAAATGTAATCCTTGGTTACTTTGTATGGCCCAGGAAAAACCCAGATCACCGGCGATCAGTTGCTGCCAGCTTGGTTCAGGGTGTGTATGTTATGGAACGTGATCGCCAACAAAATCGCCAGGGACCTGAAGCTCTGGCACCCACATGGTGGGAATTCTTCCACTATCACATCATACGTAAGCTCGTTGATGATGCCGATTTCTCCATCTTTGGTGCCATATATGAATTCAAGTTCCCAACTGCCAATCAAAGCCACTCAGCAGCGCCTGAAGCTCCAAAGTACATCATCGCATTCCGTGGCACCATCACCAAACCTGATTCCATCTTACAGGATCTCAAATCGGACCTCGATTTCATACGGAATTGCCTTCATCGGAACTCCCGTTTTGAATTAGCAATGCAAGCGGTCCAAGATATTGTTTCCGATGTTGGACCTTTGAATGTCTGGTTATGTGGCCATTCTCTTGGGTCCGCCATGGCAATGCTTGCTGGGAAGAACATGGCGAAAACAAATATTTTCCTTGAATCTTTTCTCTTCAACCCCCCATTTGTTTCGGCCCCAATTGAAAGAATCAAAGATAAGAAGCTGAAACAAGGAATCCGTCTTGCGGGCAGCGTGATCACAGCTTTGGGTGCCATCGCTGTGAAAAGTCATCAAGGCAGGTCAATATCTGAGGATTCCTTTGCCATGTGGTCTGCGTGGGTTCCATGCCTGTTTGTGAATCCAGAGGACCACTTCTGCTCAAAGTACATAAGAAATTTTGAGCACCGAGAAAAGATGGAGAAGATCGGAGCAGGGGGTATTGGGCGACTGGCGACACAGAACTCCAAGAGGGATCTGTTGCTGACTGCATTCGGGAAAGAATCCGATCCGTTGCACCTCCTCCCTTCCGCAAATCTGATCATTAATAAGAGCCCTTCGGCAGATTTTAGAACAGCTCACGGAATTCAGCAGTGGTGGCGGCCAGATTTGCAGCTAAAGTACAAAACGTACCTTTACGAGTGACAGATTTACCTCGGTCTCTTGATTGTTTGTGTGTGTAAGGAGGTGGTGGGCCTCTTATTTCCTAAGGTTAGTAATGCAGATGGTTTGAATAGAGATCATGTCTCGTGCGTCTTTTCTAATGAGTGTGATGATGTCAATCTGAAAACAAGATGCATTGTTGTAACTTCAGGTAGTAGGCCAATTTTGTTCAAGAAATGATCTAGTGGGCTAAGTGTATCCGGATGTTCCTTTGCACCTAGTTGTATTTGGACTTATCAGCACCCACATCAGGTATCTGGACCGGCCATTAGAGGCAGTGAACTCTTTCTCCGGTGCAAAATCAAAACAATCAGATGGTCCTAAATATCCGTGATTATACCCATCTTCTGTGAAGGATCTTGTCCATCCATTATTTGCATGGCACTGATTGGATGGCTTGGATCATATGAGTGGTATGGATTCTTCAAGACATCCGGTGAAGAGTTGACTGGACCTAATGGACGTTCCAGATAAGCGATGTGGATGCCAACGACGTGCAAATGCAACTAGCCTTCCAGACACTAAGCCAAGTAGATCATCTCTCATTATCTTTCTTCTTCTTCTTCTTCTTCTTCTTTTTTTGGTTTTCAGCATTTGAAGCCATTTGATTTTGGGCAGGGCAAATTACAAAACCAGTGCAATTCAGTTTTCATTACTTGCCATGTTTAAAGACCCGGCTGGCTATTCTGAGTCAGCTCAGACTTGCCAGATCTAGTCTAGTTTGATACAACGAGTCACCCTGACTCTGACAAATCTGGGCTAGTCAGTCCGAGTTGCTGGGTCTTTAAACCAGGTTACCTGGTCCAATGCCTTTCTTTCCAGCCAGTGTGGATAAGGCACATGGTCTAGACCATTGTGATGGTCCACTACCATTTCACCTCATCTCCACCATACAAGCCGCTAACCAAGTAGGGTGATCACCTGTGACCGATCAACATGACTCTACCGGCTTTCTTCTCTGCAGGAACAAACACCCTCTCCTTCGTGGGCCTCATTCTGGATGGATCGAGTAGCCTTAAATTGGCATTTATTGGACGATTTTATTCCGGTTGTTGAATTTGGACAATTGAGTGTTTTTTTGAAGGGACCTTTTGATTGCTTGCAGTGGCTTGTATAGAATCATTCAATCAGCATGAAGGACTTGGAGCTATGGTCCATCTAAAGCTAACCCTACAAGTTGGGTGGTTTGGATTGGTTACCTATCACCATATCCTTTGCAAATGCCAGTCGACCAGGTTTAGCTGATTGGACGCACCCATGCAGGTCCAGAAAAAAATGATGCGTCTCTGTCTTACACAATGCACACTTTGATATGATCCATCTGCTTAGTATGGATTGGACAATTTGGAGACGGTTTCAGCTCATTTTTCATAAAATTCATGGACGCATGCATACCTCATTTTCACATAAGCCGGTGCAAGAAGAACCCTTGATATTGGTCTGCACGGAGCCTCGAGGCCAATGACTTCAGCCTAGGTTTGAGTTTTAGGTCTAATAACAACTTGGGGGCGTGGGACCTGGGCTTGTATCCTGCCTATTCGAGTATTTAGCTGGATACCAGGGCACGGCCTAACCCAAAGTCTTTAACCTCACGGGCTGGTCTGGACCTGGTCAATGATGATATGATGGAGGCAGGCTAGAGCTGATCGTCTGCCTCGAGGCAAATGAATTGAGTCTGGGCCTGATATTTAAGCCTAATAACGTGGGGTGGACCTGTGCTTTTTCTGCCTAAGGGACTGATTGTTTGAACGGCCTGCTTATTTAACATAGCTTGGTGCTATTTGGATGGAGGCCCTGGTGCAGCCCAAGCCCAAGCCAGTAGCTTATGGCCTAGACTGGGCCTTGTCAAAGTTGTATTATGGGCCTGACCAGGATATGCTTCTGCTCAAGTTGGTGCAGTTGCCCCCTAGCACAACCATGTGTAAGCACTGGCCCCCAAACCATGCTGCTCAAGGATCCTGACCATCCGATTTATGAAGAAACTGACCTATTCAACATCCCACATCTCTTTGAGATTTTATTTTTATTTTTTATTTTATTTTTTTAATCTTTTTGGACCGTTCCTCTATTTATGTGCCCTACCATATGGATGGTACAGATTGTGCCATCATGGATCTGTGTTGGCACTCAGCAAACTCCTGTACTAAAGCTTTTTAAATGACACGTGGGACAGTCCAGTTATAGCTTTAGACCACCCGTTCATTCCATGCCACTGATGGCAAGCCATGATACAAAAATCATGCTGATTGGATGATTCTTTACCCTTGAATATTGGTCAGTTTTCCATGACCGTCCATTTTTATTAACGATAGATCGGATGGTTAGGGTATTGTATACAAGTGCTTCTTTAGAATCATGTAAGAAATCTCCAGTGTGGCCTACTGAATGGATGTTTTAAAATAGTGATTGGATCTTTTCATGCTAATGCTATTGATCGGACGGTTATGATCATCCGATGAGTGTGAATCTGTACGACAGCCTGCAGTGGTGGTATGTAATGAATATCCAATCCATGAAAAATTGGGCCACACCATGATATAAACTTTCGGCAGAATGCTAATGTGTCCAGCTATTTAAACTTGAGACGTTCTATCATGATTGGACCGAGAGATCGTGCAAGTGGGGCCCAATTGAGCAATCCAACCCGTTGATTTTTTATATCCCGACATTCAATGATCTAGACCGCTGATTTGTTGGGTCTCTGAATGGATGCGGGAATTCTTCGAAATCTTCCACATTGAAAGATTATAACCATTTGATATTTGGTCCTTTGTTAAAGGTGGCTCATTCCGTTTTTATTTTTTTGTTTTTTTCATGTCTGCCGTATATTTGTGGGTCACAACATCGAACGGTTCAGATCTCTAGATCCGGGAGGTATCTACAATCTGTGGCGAAGTCCATCATATAAACAATTTGGATCATCACACCATGGACCCCAGATGACGATAGCAGCAGCCTATAAATGCTAATAAGCTGTAAAAATTGTGGGGTAGACTCTTATGTTAGTTTTGTACAATTTAAAAATGATAGAGACTCTTTAAGTGTACACGTGGCATAATTGCACGGAAATCCGTAAGTTTCCAAGCCTCCCGGTCGAGCATAACTTGAAAAATGACAATGAGAAGATAATGTTTATTGAGATCAGTCACTATTTTTACCAATGAGAAGATAATGTTAATTTTTTCCTTTCCAATTGACAACAGTCACTATTTTTTAACCATCCATTTGATAACCATTAATTGGATGGTTAGGATTGTTTGATCAGTGTCATTTTAGAATATGGTCCACCCACAATTTGGATGGCCTGAAGAGCTGCATATCAATGCTACATCTGAGGAGGATGAGTCGCTGCCATGTTTTAGACTGCAAGAGCTGTAATCCAAGTGTTTCTTCTTCTTCTTCTTCTTCTTTTTCCCTGATCCTAGCTGTCAACCAACCGCTACGCCTGTCCATCAGGTTGATGCGATAACCGGGTCTACTCATAAGATGGACCACAGTGTAAGGAATATGATGGCCAGCCCATAGTTCTTAGATAAGGATATTTGCAGCTGTCTATTAGCTGCTCGGTTTGTTTTTAATGATGCAGGCGTGCTAAATTGATGCATTGGCTCAATCCTAACTGATCAATTTTGATTCTAAGCGCTAAAATAAGCGGATACATTCAATATGAACATATATGATTAGATTATATGAGAAAATCAATTGCTAACTCGGCCGCTTATCGAAGTTTATAACACTCAAGCAATAATTTGAGGGTGAGATTCTTCCTCCAAAGATGAGTTACTCTGTGACTTCCATAAAAAAAAGACTTTCAAAATACCAATGCAAATTAAACAAAAGGAAAAACTCATAATTGATTAGTAGGAGTGATTGTAAGAACGTGTGTCTTGAAATAATTGCTCGATGGAGAACAAATTTAACATATGAATGTAAACTTAGATTCCAACTAAAGATTATAACTAAAAATTATTGTTATTCCTAAGATAAGTTCAAATAAAATAAATATATAAGATAAATTTGTTTGATTATTGTGTTGGATTGGACTGATAATTTTTCTCTGTCATATTCCCCTACTATTTATAGATATCTGTTATAGTTTATTTCTCCATATCTTTCTTCCATTGATTACACCGGTTACACCAGTCGAAAGGCCTCTCTTTAGGTTTTTATGTTTCTCTCTTGCAATTGTTCTTCTTTTAAACACCTCTCGACCACTTACTTTATTTTTGTCAGCTAAGGTTTTGCTTTTACTACCCTCAGTCACCCTTTATACCTTAAACAACTCGACCATGCTTCTTCTACATCAACCATGACATTTTGTCAACTATTCCCTAATGTGTAAATGCAAACTTATGCCAGTTGTAAACTCACAAAAATTACTTCTAATCTTTGAAAATCTTTATTTTATCCACTTTCTATCTCTCTTATAACATCACATGTCATTTTCCTATTGACTTTCCTATAATTGCAAGAATTAAGTTACAACGTCATCATCATTGAATAGAAAAAGGTTCACAAATCAAATGGGTAGATTGTTCCATTTATCTATTTAATGGAAGGTAGCCTATCTACTGTGGGAGCCACCTTATGAGTGATCTGGAGCGTGAACAGGGTATGAAGCACTTACAATGGTCCACCTGATTAGTGTACCGGATTTGCAACAGGCATGGCATGAACATGGTAGGAGGGTGGCTGAAAGCATGGATTTAAATAAACTTTCTAGATTTTAATGTTTGTGACAAAACTTAATAAATGAAAGTGGCTAAGGGTGGTATAATTAACCGTGACCTAACTTGAAAAGTGGGGTTTTGGGTCAACTCATTTCCTATTTGGGTTGGATTTAGGTTTCATATTATCAACCTAAAATTAAATAGATTGGGTTTGAATTAGCTAGTGGTTCCCATCTTGCTAAATGCTAACGATCTATGTATGTTATAATATGATATATAAGTTTTTTTTTTAAAAGATCATTTACTTGATTATGATCACTGTAATTTGAATTATATTAAGGGGTTTGATTTTATACTAATTAAAAGCTTTATACATGTAGTTTATATTTTTATAATTTTAATATAAAATCATAATATTTTTAATTTTAATTTAATTTTTTTATTTTTTATTAATTAAATGAGTTATATTTTAATCGTTCCATTAGAAGTGAGTTAAACTGAAATTGAGATTTTTAACCTATTTAATAAAAGAGTTGAATTTTAACTAGAATCCTCTTTATTATATCATGAACCCAACCCAAAATGACCCAGTGTTATCTCTAATAGTGGCTCATCTTCCTCACATGTGGCATTGGCATATGGACGAGGATTGCCTGCTAAAGCTAAAG
Organism: Magnolia sinica; assembly: GCF_029962835.1. NCBI lineage: Eukaryota > Viridiplantae > Streptophyta > Magnoliopsida > Magnoliales > Magnoliaceae > Magnolia > Magnolia sinica. The sequence goes on from NC_080577.1 coordinate 4,200,518, forward strand.
CTACGTGGAATCCACTATAATGTTTGTCAGAAATCTACATTGCTCATTTGTTTTATTAACTCATATGAAAATATTAGTAAAAAAAAAAAAAAAAGCAGGTTTAAAACTCAAGAGAGACATGGGAGAGTAAATAATGGGAAAATAAATTCCCATCGTTATAACCTTTTTAAGTGTACTTTGATGTTTATTATATGCCATCAAAATTAAATATAAGGTCACTCCCATTGAGATTAACTGAAAACACAAAGCCTGGCCAGACAATTTCTTTGGCCATACAAATATTTCAATAGTAGTTGATCAATCTCCATTATTTACTCTTGTTTGGCTTACATGAGTTTTAGATACACCTCATTTTCCGTTTGATATCTTAAAATGAGATGGCAAAATAAATGAACAATGTGGATATCTCACAAATATCATGGAGGGTCCCACCTACCTTTTGAGCATGGGAACCTCAGGCAATCCACATCCCCAGTGAACAGTTATCCATACCATCTAAGTTGTGAATTATATTGTTGATGAATGATATTTCTAAAATCACACTGAGTGAACAACCCTAACTACGAAATTGATGGCTATTAATGGATGATTAAGATAAAATAGTGAGCGCCCAAATTAGAGGGGAAAAACAGATAATTGGATCAGTTGATTTTCTTTTTTTCTATTTTAATCCACCCACATTTCATGAGCACTTGTTCTTATGGTCTTAATGTTGAAACAAAGTCAGGCTACCACTTGAGCCATGGACCTAGACTAGGGTCAGTTATTTATGACGGTTGTTCAATGTACCATGTTTACTGTTACGGTTTAAGGTTTAGGGGCCTTCACCATTTTTTAAGTTATTCAAAATAAAATAGCATAGCCTGAATTTCAAAAAAGGTTTGATAGAATACATCACAATGTATCTAAATAGGAGGGAACCCGATTGGCTGGTGTACCTCGCACCAGCATTATAGCTACATCGATGTCACCAAGTTCTATGGGTCTGATCATAAGTATGTGTTATATCCAAACCATCCATCCATTTGGCGAGCTCGTCTTAAGGCTTGAGACGAAAAATCAGACAGATTTAACTATCAAGTGGACCACACTGAAAAAAGTAGTGTGGGATTGAACGTTTACCATTGAAACCTTTTTTGGGGTCAAGGAAGTTTTGGATCAATATGAAATTTGTTTTTCCTCTTCATTCAGGTCTTTATGACCTTATGGACAGATTGGATGGAAAATTGTTTGACGGTGAAAATCATTATCTCCCCAGCTATTTGTAGTGTCGTCCAGATGATCATCTAAGGATATGTTTCATATTTTCGATAATTCTCGAAAATGATCTCTAAAAATATATGAAATAGGTAGATATAAGAAATACATGACTGTGGTGCCCATATAACTTTAATCTCATCCAAACCGTTCGTACAACTCGGAGCTCGAGGAGTGTAAGTGCATGTCTTCGCACGACACGTACCTACAGCAGCTATATAGCTGGTGTGTGGTACACCAGCCAATCCGCTTCCCTGGACAGGGCATTTCAGAAGTTGAATAGGGTTTATATTCAATGATCAAACAGTTAATGTGATGGACCTCAACAATGATGGGGATGCTGTAAAAAAGCTACTGAAGTGGGTTTTTATGTTTTTCTCTTTTTGATCTATCTCCATCCAATGTGAGGTCCATCCAATAAACGGTTCGGATCTTACAAAGATGACACAAGATCCAAAGTTAATGCTCTAAGCATTATGTAGCAGTACGTCACTTCAATTCCAAAAAATAATATAAAAAAAAAATCCCCTTTTCACTGGCTTTTGCTGGGAGCGGGCCCCACCACGGTTAAGGAGAAATTATGACCGTGTGGGGACACATTCACCTCTACCGTAATTTCGTGAACTTATCTCTACCATTTTGAAATTTCACCGCTCTTTCTCCGACCAAAACCTCCCCCAATTGTCCACACGCAGAGCGTAAACGCCCAACCACCGTGTGGTCCATGATGTCGTATATTTAAATCCAATCCGTCCATCAGATAAGAAACTTTATTTAAACTATATACAAAAAATTTCAATACAACTTTAAATAGCCACAACAATATGAACAATGTAAAATTGCTATGGAAACCTCCAAGTTCACGTGCTTGACCGCCGTGAGTTTTGGATCAGGCTTCTTTTTGTATATTTGGTGATTTACACTTGTTTGGTGGGTTCGATTGAATATAAACGCCATATTAGTCCCACCCACAAACCTACGGTTGGTATCCCATCTCCATTTCTTCCTCCAGTGTTTCCTATCAGAGATATCAATCTAGCTGGTATTTTTTCTAGTACCTCATAACTGAGGATAGAACCTTATGAACGGAGTGGATTTTATGTATAAAACATGGTGGGTCGCAAAGATCTTAGTTGTTTTACGCGCTTGCGTGAAACAGGTATTCTACAGGATTCTGATCTCCTCTTTTCAGGGAAACAAGCACTCAAATGAGTCAGGGGACAGCCTTGCGTATCTCAGTCGCTTTCGGGTGGACCCATGCCACTGATATGGTACAGCTAGGTAGAACCGGAAATGGTAAAAATCTTTCCCAACGATGCAGCTAGTAGCACTAGAACATATAGATCGGGACCATCCATCTTGTTGGAACTGTCATGGATTTTCTAATTCCCACAATCCAGACCTATCGGATTATCTTACAATCTATTATCTTCACTTTCACGCAATGAAGATTGATAAACATATATTTTCTACCGTTACTTTTGGAGGCTATTGGTCGTTTGGGTAAGATTTTCTACTCTCTTTATTATTAAAAAAACTGATGACAATGACAAGAACAATCAATGGAGATGGTCTGAATGGCGGGAACGGATTGGCTACTACCCACCAGGACCTAGCTAGAGACGGACGGGGCTACGTCGGGCCCACCCTGATATGTGTTTTGTCCAAGCCGTCCATTATTTGTGAAAGACCAATTTAGAGGATGATCTAAAAAATTAGGTAGATCCAAGGCTTGAGAGTACCACACCACATGAAGCAGTGGTGACAATGATCCCCACCGTTGAAATCTTCATTTTCCATCCAACCTGTATGAAAGGAAAATATAAATATCCAAAACTTCCGTTGGCCTCAAGAGGTTTTGGGCATTAGACATTCAATTCCAATTGTTTCCTCACGACGAGTGTTAAACTCCGCGCGCGCGTGTACTCACGTGTCAACTCTCCCCACTACTTGCGGGGAGCTATTTAATACTCTGGATGTCTATGATGCTTGATACACATTCACTTAGGGATTGTACTCGTGAAATATGTTAAATCAAATTAAACTGACTAAACCGTCGAAAATACTGTCTCTGAGTAATATTCCAAAATTCAGATTGGATATATCCCAATTGGATATTCAGATTGAAAAATAAGTATAATTTTTGGTTCATGATACATCTAAAAGGAGACTTCATAATATGGACGGTTTAATTTTAATTATTATATGCCACTTATGCAGTCCAACTCCAACCAATACAGTCTACAGAAGCTTGTGGGCATCTCTCATGAATCACTTTGATTAGGTGATCCTAGCCATCCAATTAGTGCTTGGGAAGCAGACGGCTGTAACAAAAAGAGTGTCTGTTATATGGTCAGGATATTCGATCCCTGTGATAATGGTCAGGTGGCCCATGAAAAGCAAGAAAGACTATCGATGGTCTGGATTAATTCTTTGCAATCTACACGCATCTATCATTCGGTGGAAGCAGGTTGCATTTTTCACATTTACAGAGCCCCGAAAAAGGGGAGCGGATTGGCTACTCCCCCTGACACCAGCCCTGGGGCTAGTGGTCGGTTTGCTGTGGACCCCACTATGATGTATGTGTTTCATCCATTCTGTTAATTCAATTTTAAAGATCATTTTATTGCTTTGTCCCAAAAATTATAGGTATATACATCTCAGGTGGACCACACCACATGAAAACAATAGAGATTGGATATCCACCATTAAAATTCTCCTAAGGCCTACTGTACTGTTTATTTGACATCCAATCTGTTGATTAGGTTATACAGGCCCAGATGAAGGGGAAAAACAACAATCAGCTTGATCCAAAACTTCTATGGCCCCCAAAATGTTTTTAATGGTCAGCACTCATTCAACACTGTTTCCTGTCATGTGACCAATTGAGATTGGGATATAACTCATTTGTGGACTAATATCGTAAAATTATCTGTAAAAATAGATGGACGGAATGGATGAAACAAATACATCAAGGAGGGCCCCACAGAGCACCGACCACCAGCCATTGGCTGGTGTCAGGGGGAGTAGCCAATCCGTTTCCCCGAAAAAGAGCCTTTCAATTCTTCTTCTTTTAACAAGAGACGTTGATTCCTCGTTTCAGTGGGCCCCATGCACGACTCCAGATCTACAGGAAAAATTGTGACAAGCATTGTTGATATGGACCCAAAAGGGTGTCTCTGAAGGCAGGGGAGCTACCGTACGTGTCGGGTCATTGCTGCAGATGTGGCAACATGGAGTAGATCTAAACCATTCATTTGATAGGTAAAAGTTCCACACTGTTTTGACAGTCGTAACCTTTTATGGGTGGCATAGACATGCAGAATAAGAGACATTAAGTCAGCAATGGCTCACATTTAAATGAGAAAAGGCCCATATATTAGATGGTCAGGATAGTCCCATCAAAGCAATTTATGCTAAGTGGCCAATCAATGACAGAGCACGAAAAATGCGTGGTTCATATCACACCACACAAATGCACCATGTGCAAACACGGTTTTTTTTTTTCTTTTTTCTTTCATTCTGACAAATTCTTTAATCCAGACCATTGGTATGTGAAATGAATTCCGACCAAAGGTCCCACCGAAGGCATGTTAGTGAGAGCGACGGCTAATAAAAGAGTCATGCATGATCTAGAGCAAAACGCCCATACACAAATTAGATTCGGCTCAGCTGTAAGGGATCCCCACAGCTGTTAATCAGATTTCAGGCCTCTGGTCCCACACTTGACAGCCGTCCGTTTACTATTTGATGGATGTTAAACTCTTTTACGTGCCATCTCGCATCAACATGTATGTACGGCAGTTAAAAACACACATTACACACGCTAAGCATGAGGCCCATCACCAATCAGGATTTTGAGGGAAGATGGATGCTGAGTCACGAGAGCTTGGGAAAAAAGCAACTGCTGATTACTCCACGTAAGCAAGAGCCCCCACTTAAGCAAGGCTGCTGAGGGATTGGATTGCCTGCAGCCCAAAGCTCTGTTGGGCCCAACATGATATGAGTGATATATCTACCTCATTTTAGGCCATTAACCCAAACATGAGGAATATACAATTCCGTAGTGGACCACAACGCTGAAACAGTGGGGGGGGAAAATGACGCCCACTGTTGAGACCTTCTAAGGGCCCACCATTATGTTTATTTTCCATCCAATCCATTCATAAGGTTCATTTGGTACCACGGATTCAAGGGGATTCGAGGGATTTTAAATCCGCACCATAAAATAATCAGGGGTTTCAAATTCAAGGGTTTTAAATTCCCTCGAACAACAGGGGGTTAGAAATCCACAGTAAAAGCCTGGATTATTAAAATATTTTCAAGAGTGGCATATGTAACATGTGTGTCACTAGACTATTAATCTATTGGCCACATGACCCACTAATGATATCCCAAAATAATTATATTATTGCATCACTATAATAATTTTAATGTGATGATCAATGCCATCCAAACATTGTTCATGTAAATCAACAGCTAAAAATTTAAAGTCCTTACTCTTGCTAGACTATCAGGAGTTTCAGCACCTGGTACAGGGTTCAAGTACCCATAGGTGGTGAAATCTCACTACTGCATGAGTGTGTGGGCGTGTTTTAAAAATAATAATAATAATAAATAAACAAAAACAGTTAAAATTCTAAAACTTATGTTGCCCTCAAAAAGTTATTAATAAGCATGAATGGAGTGTGTATAACACATACATCTAGATGGGCCTCACAGAGTTTAGTAGGAAAGCCTTACCCATGCCCAGGTAGTAGACGAGCAGGAGTTTCAACGGGAGCTTACGAGTTGGAGTGCTCATCGCCGTGAAATTCCATTATTTCGTGAGTTGCGTGAGGCAGGAGTGTGTATGAAATAATAATAATAATAAAGGAGGGAGCTTTCACTTGTCAAAGGAATGCAACAGTGCAAGCTTGACGAGAGAAACGCAAGCGCTTTAGCTGCGCTAGCTTTCCTCACGCAAAGAGAGCCACGTGGGTAGAACTTTCATGAGATCCACACCATTCATCAGGTAAAATACTCAGTTTCACCTTTGGAGCAGAAAAGTCATAACTATAAAGAACTCAGGTAAGCTACACCCTTGGAAAAACTTAGAATGAAACGCCCTAACTTAGGACTCATTGTGGTACTTATATTCCATCATCCATTTATCTGATGTGCCACGTCAGGATGAAAGAATTGTCCAAAAATCAGTATCACAAAACTCACATGTGCCATACCACCTGAATTTAAAGGTTTTTAGGTAATAGTTTTATGGTCTAATCTAAGTGTTGAGTCAGCTTGCTTTTAGTGATCAAGGGTAATTAAAGGGTGATGCAGCTGATGAACGGGGTAGATTTCATGCATTTGAAGTCGATGTGAGAGAAAGTGACACCGAAGGGTACTACGCGATCCCCGCAAGCCTTTTCCATTCTTATTGTTTTCTCTCTCTCTCTCCGCGCGCGTGACCGCACTTGTCTTATGCACAGGTCAAAGATGCTGCCGCAAGGAGGACTAAATGGAGGTACGTACGTACACGAGTTTCATGGGACCATCGCAATGTCTTTTTTCCATCCAAACCGTCCATTAGATGCATCCCCCCATTTTATATCCAGAAAAAAAAATGCGAGTAATCCAAATCTCTTCTGGGATACACAACAGGGAGACAAATGGACTTCCGTAGAAAATTCCAGCTTTTGTGTTGGGCCCATTGTGCTCTTTCTATTCCATCCAATCCATTCATCATACATCAAATATCAATATTAAATGACACCCAAAACATTAGTCCATTACATAACTTAGGTGGGCCACAGCATGGGAAACACTGTAAAACCGAATGTTTGATCAGTGGCAATCCATGGAAGAAAAATAAAATAAAAAAATACACTTATATAAGGAATCATTATTTCAAGTCTATCTTGGAAAAAAATAATTACAAATCCCTTTTTTTTTAAAAAAAATTATAGATACCCGCTTATCAAGCAGCATTAAAAATCTATAAATTCACCATGGTGTGGCCCATCTAACCTTTCGATATACTGATATTCGGGACGCAAGGTGAAATTGACTCAGCCCGCCTGATTCACAATTTAGATTCTACACAAACAACTCGGTGGGCTCCACAGAAGCTCGAACGTGTGGGAACTCACGTACGTCTGTACGTATGTGATTAAGTTTTTGAAGCATCCAGATTCCAGAGCTTCGCTAGGGGAAGCGGATTGCGTACTGAGTAAACTCTGTCAGGTTTACCATGATTTATGTATTTTATCCGCTCTGTCCATCCATTTTATTGGATAATTGTAGGGCTTTAATCCAAAACTAAAGCATATCCAACGCTCAAATGAACCACACCATAGGAAAAAGTGTGAATTGAAATCTACCGTTGAAAATTTTTTGAGGGCCATAGGAGCTTTGGATCCAGCTTATTTTAATGTTTTCCCTTCATCCATGTCCGTATGATCTTATGAACAGGTTGGATGGCAAATAAACATCACTGTGAAGCCTAGAAAGGTTTCAACGGTGGAAATCATTATTCCCACTCTTTCCTGTGGTATGATCCGTTTTATCTTTGGATAACCCCTTAAATTATATGGAAAAACGGATGGACGGTGTGGATAGACTACATACATTCATGGTGGGCCCAACTGAGTTAACTCAGTACGATAACAGCGTACTGAGTTACTCAGTACGCAATCCGATTTCTTCGCTGGGTCACAGTAACTCATCAAATGAGTATATCCCAATTGGATATTCAGATTGAAAAATAAGTATAAATTTTGGTTCATGATAAATCTAAAAGGAGACTTCATAGTACGGACCGTTTAATTTTAATTATTATATGCCTCTTATGCAGTCCAGCTCCAACCGATACAATCTACAGTAGCTTGTGGGCATCTCTCATGAATCACTTTGATTAGGTGATCCTATGTGACAATCCTAAATTTTGGTACATTATAAAAAAAGCTAAATTAAATATTTAAAGATTTTATTTATAAATAAAAAATTAGAATAAGTTAATAATTGAGTTGGTAGACATATTCTTAGTTGAGAGAGAGGTTTAGGGATCAATTCTTAAAGTAGTAATAATAATTTTTTTATCAAATGTCTTTAAAAAAAAATTCAAATTCAGGATAAGGAAGGATGTGCTCATCTTGAGAATTTTCTTTAAAAAGAAATACGGTTTCTGAATATATAAAAAAATAAAAAAATAAAAATAAAAAAGAGAGATAGGAAGCTCTAAAGTAAAAGGAAGAGAAAATTCTAAGAAGGCTCGATCAGGTAAGTTTTAATCGTTAAATCTTTTTAATTTTATATTATGTTGTTAATTTCTTCTTGATCTATATAATGAATGGTGTGGATCATCTACACCATCATCGTATAGATGTGTAGAGTCAATTTTAATAAAGTAATGTTTTTATGATTTCAGATCTAGTTAGTAATATTTATGAATAAATTGAATGGATGGAATCTGATTGTGTTAAGATAGATCGGTACAGATCATATAATCCCTAAGGCTAAAATATACAAGGGCCCTAATTTTTAGATAGATTTGATCATCAGATGGGCTACCCTAGTCAAATCTATAAATGTTTAATAAGGAATTTTAGATTTTTGCGCAAATGTTGGTATCATCTAGCGTATAAAGTTGAGATGGGCCATTGGTGTATATGGTTAGATCCACATCATTCATCCAATGTGTAGAGGCAAAACATAACCAAACCTCAAGAATCTGAATGATCTGATCATTCGATGGGCCACTCGATCAAATAATTTGTAATCAATTTTATAATCTTAAAAAGGAAATAAAAGCTAGAAATATAAAATAAAATTTTTAATTATTTGATTATTTTAGATCTGGCCACCTATGATGTTAATCAAAGGTAAGCCCCACCATGTAAAATAACTAGATGAATAATAATGTTGTTGATATAATTAATAGGATATCTGAATTCAAACCAACTCATTTACCTTGTGGATTCTACACTACCAGATTCAGGTGAGTAATCCAATTTGTCTCATAATTCATTAAAATTAAAATAAATTGTTTGTGATTGTTTGATTGATTGATATACTGATTTGAGAATTTTTTTATGAAAATTGTATGCTAAATTCATATGTGAATATTTTGATCAAAACAACTATGCCAAATATGAAAAATATGCATTTACATATCATCCATCATTCATTGTATTACATAATGCATAGTCGATCGTAGGGCCCCTCCTTAGAAAAAATGTCGATCCTAGTAGAGTATTACCAAATGCAGGCTTGCCCGAGCTTACCGAAAGGTGGAAGCCTACCCAACGGGTGGATGCGCGTTGACGACCTCCAACCCAAGCAGATGGACGATCACCTCATCTGATGCATTCATAAACCATTTGCATCCATATCATTGTGCATACATTTTTATGTTATTTTAATTGCTATGATTATGAACCATGCTGGGTTATTTCACTAAACCTGGCCAGCTTACCTTTTTATTGATGAAAAAACCGTACAGAGAAGCCATTAGTAGATGATGTGGAACAAAAATCAGAAGGATCTACCGTACCTGAACACGACCCATGTGAAACGTGACCATACTTATCTGAAGATGAAGTGGTGACATTAGACAATTTCTGATTATGTGATTTATTTATTAGCATAGTTTGATTAACATATAATGCATATTGGTATTGGTTTTGAGATTTTAATGAATTATTTAAATTTATTTCTTTGAAACAATGTTAGTATGGAATAAACATAATTATAGTACGATGATATAATAAATGAATGATTTTTAAGGTTTATTTTATTTTAAGGGTTGTAAAGATTTATATATGCCTGTTTGATTGGTGGTAAGTATTATATATATGTAATTGAAATTATGGTGGAACTTACACTGAATATGATTATCATCTCTGATTAAACTGATCAAGGAATTAAATTAGTACACTTTGTATATGAGTTACGAACTGAAACTCGGGTCTGAGGGTGCATAATCTGTACCCGAATTTTGGGGCGTGACATCCTAGCCATCCAATTAGTGCTTAGGAATCAGACGGCTGTAACAAAAAGAGCGTCTGATATATAGTCAAGATATTCGATCATTGTGATTTTGGTCAGGTGGCCCATGAAAAGCAAGAAAGACTATGGATGGTCTGGATTAATTCTTTGCAATCTACACACATCTATCATTTGGTGCAAGCATGTTGCATTTTTCACATTTACAGAGCCCCGAAACAGAGCCTTTCAATTATTCTTTTAACAAGAGACGTTGATTCCTGCGTTTCAGTGGGCCCCATGCACGACTCCAGATCTACAGGAAAAACTGTAACAAGCATTGTTGATCGGGACCCAAAAGGGTGTCGCTAGAGGCATGAGAGCTACCGTATGTGTCAGGTAAATGCTGCACATGTGGTAACATGGGGTAGATCTAAATCGTTCATTTGATAGGTAAAAGTCCCACACTGTTTTGACAGTCGTAACCCTTTATGGGCGGCATAGACATGCAGAATAAAAGATATTAGGTCAGCAATGACTCACATTTAAATGAGAAAAGCCCATCTATTAGATGGTCAGGATAGTCCCATCAATGGCAGAGCACGCAAAATGCGTGGTTCAGATCACACCATGCAAATGCACCATTTGTATACACAGTTTTTTTTTTTTTTTTTTTAAATTTAATTTTTCATTTGACAAATTCTGACTAGATCATTGGAATGTGAAATGAATTCCGACCAATGGTCCCACCGAAGGTACGATCCCGTGCAAAACGCCTATACACATTAGATTCAGCTCAGCTGTAATGGGTCCCCACAACTGTTAATCAGATTTCAGGCCTCTGGTCCCACACTTGACAGCCATCCATTTGCTATTTGATGGATGTGAAACTCTTTTACGTGCCATCTCGCATCAACATGTATGTACGACAGTTAAAAACACACACTACAGACGCTAAGCAAGCCCCATCACCAATCAGGAATTTAAGGGAAGATGGATGCTAAGTCACGAGAGCTTGGGAAAAAAGCAACTGCTGATTACTCCACGTAAGCAAGAGCCCCCACTTAAGCAAGGCTGCTGAGGGACTGGATTGCCTGCAGCCCAAAGCTCTGTTGGGCCCAACATCATATGAGTGATATATCTACCTCATTTTAGGCCATTAACCCAAACATGAGGAATATACAATTCTGTAGTGGACCACAACGCTGAAACAGTGGGGGAAAATGACGCTCACTGTTGAGACCTTCTAAGGGCCCACCATTATGTTTATTTTCCATCCAACCCATTCATAAGGGTCGTTTGGTACCATGGATTGGAGGGGATTTGAGAGAACTTGGATTAAATTTAAAATATTTTCAAGAGTGGCATGTGTAACATGTGTGTCACAGACTATTAATTTATTGGACACATGACCCACTAATGATATCCCAAAATAATTATATTATCAATTGCATCACAATAATTACTTTAATGCGATCCCATCCAAACATTGTTCATGTAAATCAATAGTTGAAAATTTGAAGTCCTTATTCTTGCTTTGATGGTAGATTCTGGGAAGTTTCAACACTTGGTCAAGGGTTTGAGTGCCCTGTATGGTGGAATCCCACTAAGGTGTGAGTGTGTGGGGGTGTGTGCGTATGTGTTAAAATAAATAAACAAATAAATAAAAATAATTAAAAGTCTAAAACTTATGTTGCCTTCAAAAAGTTTTTAACGAGCACTATTCATTTTCCACTGTTTTAACTTGAGATTTCAATCTACTTTATATTAGGGATCATGCTCTAAAATAACATGATAAAAACGATGATGAACGGAATGTTGTGTTTTTAGATAAAAATAAATTTCAAAAATAAAAGTTATTTTTTTAAAGTAAATAAATATAATAATTATTTAGACTTTCCATAAATAATGTGTATAGCCAGTCGGTAAGAGAAGTGGTTTTTGCTTATGCAACCAAAGTTCAAATCTCCTCGAGGACGGTGCTTTGCACCGTCCGTGCACGCGTGGCGTGGGCTGTAGGGCTGTTTGAGCACTTTATTAGGCGTACTTAGCACTTCGCATCTTCACAAGGAGCAAAAAGATAGTCTTTTTAGCACATGGTTCAAACTTTTTTGGCCATGGTACAACTGGAATTGAACGAGGGTTTATCCTGATGATTTTATGACCTTTGTTGATTAAGAGTAATTGTGACATGATTGTACATGTGACACCTATGTCATGTGTCGCTTATGTGGATTCAGTTTTTCCTGTTGGATAACTACTCCTATCTGAATGGGTACAGAAATAACTGTCATATGACATAGAGTCATGTCTTTTCATAGAAAGGCAATTATTTGCTGTGAATGTGTATGAATTTCTTGAAGAGACTCTTTAACACCTCTTCAGGAAGAAATCCATAACCTTTCAGTTGATATAAATCCTGGATACTATAATCCAGAAATATAGACTCTTAATTCTTAACATTATATCATCTTCTGTGCAATTACTCTCGATCTAATCTTTTACTGAGTTTTTTCTGAACGTCTTAAGGCATATCGGTGTCAAAACTAGAGATTTGTTTAACACTTAAATGTGTAAAATTTCGTGTTGAAAATTGAATTGAAAGTTCATTGTATCCTGAAGACAATTTACAAATTTCCTTTGTTTGCACTTGCTGGAATTTTTAAGAAAAAGGGCAGCAAATTTGTCTTGAGAAATCGACTATTCATGTTTTTGTCATCAAAAAAGTTTAAACCATGTACCAAAAAGACTATCTTTTTGCTCCTTGCAACGATGCGAACGTGCAAAGTGCTAAGTGCGCCTAATAAAGCGCCAAAAAGCGCCCAAACAGCCCTAATATACAACGGAGGATAGAAGAAAACAAGCAGATCTATCGGGTTCAAGGCTCGACTTAAATAGTCGATTTCTCAAGACAAATTTGCTGCCCTTTTTCTTAGAAATTCCAGCAAGTGCAAACGAAGGAAATCTACAAATTGTCTTCAGGATAGAATGAACTCTCAATTCAATTTCATCCTTTGTGAGTCATTTAAGGTCCTTCGTTCTACTATATTTACCTCTTATGAAATGTAGAAACTAAACACTAGACTTTTAGGAATGAGACTCAAATTTTCTTTTTCTAGTATATATTTCAGTCACATACTTGACTTCTTTGTCCCTTTGAACCTAGCCTACATTACTCCATGTATTGGATTTCTAACATGATGTTTATGCAACACATACATCTCGATGGTCCCCGCAGAGTTTAGTAGAAAAGCCTTACACATGGCCAGGAGTACTCATTGCCGTGACATTCCACTATTACGTGGTGATGATGATAATAATAATAATAATAATAACAATAAAGGAGGGAGCTTTCACTTGTCAAGGCAATGCACCAGTGCAAGCTTGACAAGAGATATGCAAGCGCTTTAGCTGCGCTAGCTTTCCTCACGCAAAGAGAGCCACATGGGCAGAACTTTCATGAGATCCACACTATTCATCAGGTAAAATGACTCGGTTTCACCTTTGAAGCAGAAAAGTCATAACTATATAGAACTCAGGTACGCTACACCCTTGGAAAAACTTAGGATGAAACGCCCTAACTTAGGACTCATTGGGGTATTTATATTCCATCCAACCCATTTATCTGATGTGCCACGTCAGGATGAAAGAATTGTCCAAAAATCAGTATCACAAAACTCACGTGCGCCAATAACACCTGAATTTAGGTAATAGTTTTATGGCCTAATCTAAGTGTTGAGTCAGCTTGGTTTTAGTGATTAAGGGTAATTAAAGGGTGATGCAGCTGATGAACGGGGTAGATTTCATGCATTTGAAGTCCTTTTCCCGATGTGAGAGAAAGTGACACCGAAGGGTACTACGCGATCTACGCGAGCCTTTTCCTTCTTTTTTTTTGTTCCTCTCTCCACGCGCGTGACCGCACTTGTCTTATGCACAGGTCAAAGATGCTGCCGCAAGGAAGACTAAATGGAGTTACGTACGTACACGAGTTTCATGGGACCATCGCAATGTCTATTTTCCATCCAAACCGTCCATTAGATGCGTCCCCCCATTTTATATCTAGAAAAAAAATGCGAGTAATCCAAATCTCTTCTAGGACACACAACAGGGAGCAAAAGGGAATTCCGTAGAAAATTCCAGCTTTTATGTTGGGCCCATTGTGCTCTTTCTATTCCATCCAATCCATTCATCATACATCAAATATCAATATTAAATGACATGAAAAACCTTATGCCATTACATAACTCAGGTGGGCCACACAATGGGAAACACTGTAAAACCGAATGTTTGATCAGTGGGAATCCATGGAAAAAAAAAAACTCCCACTTATATAAGGAATCATTATTTCAAGTCTATCTTGGAAAACAATAATTACAAATCCCTTTTAAAAAAAAATAAAAATTAGATACCCGCTTATCAAACAACTCGGTGGGCTCCACAGAAGCTCGAACGTGTGGGAACTCACGTACGTCTGTATGTATGTGATTAAGTTTTTAAAGCATCCAGATTCCAGAGCTTCGCTAGGGGAAGCGGATTGCGTACTGAGTAAACTCTGTCAGGTTCACCATGATTTATGTATTTTATCCACTCCGTCCATCCATTTTATTGGATAATTTAGGGCTTTGGTTCAAAAATAAAGCATATCCAACGCTCAAATGCAGCACACCACAGGAAAAACTGTGAATTGAACATCTACCGTTGAAAATTTTTTGAGGGCCACAGAAGTTTTGGATCCAGCTTATTTTAATGTTTTCCCTTCATCCATGTCTGTATGATCTTATGAACAGTTTGGATGACAAATAAACATCACTGTGGGGCCTAGAAAGGTTTCAACGGTGGAAATCATTATTCCCACTGTTTCCTGTGGAATGATCCGCTTTATCTTTGGATATGCTTCAATTTTGGGCTCAACCCCTTAAATTATATGGAAAAACGGATGGACGGCGTGGATAGACTACATACATTCATGGTGGGCCCAACTGAGTTTACTCAGTACGACAACAGCATACTGAGTAACTCAGTACGAAATCCGATTTCTTCGCTGGGTCACGCGCCTCAACTATCACACACTTCTACACGCCGCCACGTGTGCCAATGTGGCACGTTTATTAAATGGACCCTACCGCATAGATGATCCGGATCAAAGTTAAAGCCACACCACTGATCCAGCGGATAGGAATTGTACACTCACTGTGGCTCTTGGATGTTATTCGCCAGCCGTTGTTTTTGTACGGCCGTCGCCAACCCGATGAGTATAGAAGCCTACACTTTAACCTTGGTCATCTGCTCAATGGGACCCAGATGGACGGCTGTGATCTACCAGATGCCCCCCGTGGCCGCGTGTGGAGGTGCCTGCAGAGAGCTACGTATGTGACCGCAAAAGCAGTTCCACTCACAAAAGACGCTTCCAACGAGAATTAAAAACACTGTTTCCGGTCTCTTTTTAACTTTTAAGCCTGCTCTATTCAATCCCCATGTCTTTGCATTTGATACTCGGGTTACTTGTAACACCTGATACGCAGGCCCCTAAAAATGGTACACGTGGCATATACTAACTAGAATTAAACAGATTAAATTGTTGAACCAACGATCCTAACTTCTGATTGGTGGACAGTAGTTTGTTGGAATAAGACCGGAGTGAATCTGTCACATACATTTCTTTGGGCCCCACACGGCCCAAGGCACAGCAATATCTCTATGCCCGGGGTCAAGGCAATCCGCTTGCTGAACGGTAGTGAATCCCTAGCATTAGGGCCTACATGATTTATATGACTTACATCCACACCGTCCATCCATTTTAAAAGCTCATTTTATGTCATTGACTAAAAAATGAAGCAGATCCAAATTTTAGGTGGACAGAAACGGTAGTGATTGAATCCACCGTTAAAAACTTCATGGGGGCCACAGGAATGCTTATTTACCATCCAAAATTTTGAAAAGGTCACAAAGACCTGGATGAAGAGACCATACAAATATAAAATTTATCCAAAACATTTGTGGCCCATTAGAAGTTTTTAATGGTCGATTGGCAATGTTTTCTCTCTTATGGTTCACCTGAGAGTTGGGTCTGCTTCAATTTTGGTATCATGACATAAAATGAGTTTTTAAAACGGATGGATGGCGTGGATATAAGAAAAATACATCAAAGTGGACCCCACAGTCAGGGATCCTACCCACCAAGATGGATCCGGGCATCCAACGACCCGTCTGCGTTATTACTGAATGGTGGTCCATCCCATCCACAGTACTGAAATGTGGTCCATCCACAGACCAATGATTTGTCTCAGTTAACCATGATCTGTTCCTCTTTCCCAAGTGAAAAAAAAGGAGTACACTGCGAGTTTAAAAAAAAACGAGTACACTTCAGAGCAGTGCTCTGAGAGCACTGCTAAGTTATAGTACCCCTAGTTGCATTGAAACGCCTGGACATTCCAATTCATTGATCTCACTGCTCATCAGGTCCAACATACATTTTATTGGCTACCATGCAAACATCACATTGATCTAACAGAAGTTAACCATTTGATCAGTGTCCTTAAACATGGATGGTTAAGATTATTTACATGAATGGATGGTCTAATCAACAATTTGATCCCTTCATTTCTTAGAGACCACCATGGGCTACAAAATTTTTATTCAGCAATATTAATCATCTCACCCATGGTCTCTAGAAAGCGTTTTCGTTGGAAATAATGCCAAATTAAGGATGGAGTGGGATTAGGTAGTAAGGAATTGCATTTGGTCCGTTCCAATTTCATCCACAGGTTGGAAACAATGGGAAGGATTGGATTAATCCAAATTTCATATTATCACCATTAGTAGATACTCATGAATTATGGTGGATTTCAAAATCCATTACATTTGTGGGGCCCACATCAATGCATGTGTATTATTCGCACTGTCCATCTATATACACCCTTTACATTGATATACGAGATGCATATGTATACATGTGACTAACACTGGCAGTGAATTTGATCCGTTGATTACAATTCCATGGTTCACTAAGTGCATGTTTCGTTTAATAGTGTTTTTCTCATGGGAAAATTTAGATCCCAACCATGTGATTAAATGGTCAAAATACCTTGATATTTTCATATATATATATATATATATATATATATATATATATATATATATATATATATATATATATATATATATATATATATATGGGAAAAGGTACTATGCGCTCAACCTCACAAGTTCGTCCCATGAGGTCGAGCTATGTGGACCCCACCGTGATGCGTTTCGAACATCTACCCCATCAGTCAGATGCACCATTCCATTGTGGGCCTAGGTCTCAAAAATCAAGTCAATCCCTGACTTGTGTGGACCACACCACATACAGAAGTGGAGAGGGGCCATGCACCATTAAAACATTCATAATCAGTTTTTTAGGCCCATTGAGATGTGGTTCGCAAATCCAGCCCATCCATTATGTGTGTCCCACTTTCATGAGAGTTCAGACCAAGTTTCAGCAGCATTAAAAACTTATGTGAGCCCCACCAAGTGCTTTTATATGTTTTAACGATGTCTTCACAAGATTTTAGATGGTATGGCCCACCTGAGTTCCGTATACGGCTGATTTTGGGGATATCCCATAATTTAGACGGGACCCATCAAATGCACAGTGTTGATGGTCGACACGCATCACGGTGGGGCCCACACAGCTCAACCTCAAAAGAGCTTATCGTGAGGTCATCTATATATATATATATATATATATATATATATATATATATATATAATATATATATATATATATATATATATATATATATATAAATCATTGTGCAATAACCATATTAATTTCATCTAATGCAATTACATTCCATTTAAGCAAGTGAACCAAATAAGCCTTATTCTGACATTAACAACAGTCCAGACTCGCAGTACAAATGAGCAAGGAAGAGTATACATGCTACGAGGAGCATTATAATTTAGAGTGCTTTGAGAGCACTAGAGAATATATCTTCTCTTATGATTTATAATGTGACCATTTGCCTCTATTTTTAGAATGATTGTGATGCTCTCTTTTCTTCTCTTTTTTCAAAAAAAAAATGATTACTATGATTTTAGAAATATACTTATCCACAATGTGACCTCATCACATCCATTGTATGTGAGCTCCCATGTTATGATGCCAAAATCCATCCATATCATGTGGTTTCACATGTTAGTCCTACCTTGTTAATTTTTTATTTTTTATTTGGCGTGGATGGGGGGTGGTTCCGGGGTTCTTTTATCTACTCCGTTCATTTTACAAGATAATTTTAGAGCTTAAGCCCAAAAATGAAGCATATACAAAGGTCAAGTGGACCACACCATAAGGAACAATGTGAATTGAACTTCTATTGTTGAAAAATTCTTAAGAGCCACAAAAAGTGTTGGATCAAGCTATTATTTGGGTTTTCCCTTCGTCTATGATTGTAAGATCTTATGAACAAGTTGGATGACAAATAAACATCATTATGAATCCTAACAAGGTTTCAACATTGAAAATCATCATTTCCACTATTTATGTGGTGTGATCCACTTGAGCTTCGTATATGCTTCAATTTTGAGCGCAGCCCTTCAAATGAGCTGATTAAAATAAATAAATAAAGGATAAACCACATACACAATCCCATTTCAATAATAGGAAGTAGATGCTTCAATTTTGGGCGCAACCCTTCAAATGATTTTACTGTTAACTAACACTGTACACAATCCGATTTCAATAATAGGAAGTAGATGCTCACCATAGAAACGTTGGATTGTTATGTGAGGTCCACAGTGTCATGTGTATGCCATACGGCCCATTAAGCAGGTGAGCCCTACTAAGATGGAGTTTGAATCCAGGTTAAAAGTTGTTTGGTTGACTAGGTGAGTGACACTGTTAATATCATCACGAGTCAAATCGAGTTAATTGAGTTTTAAGGTAGATTCCTAGGTCATCAAGCCGGGCGCATTGGATATTACCCCAACCAGGACCTTACTAGAGAAGGGCTAGAGAAGGAAAGACAGTCCGGTCAGGGGTTTTGTGGGGCTCACATCAATGCTCATGTTTTATAGTCAAACCGAGTAAATTGAGTTTTCAGGTAGATTCCTTATGTTGCCCAGCTGGGCACATGGGATACTACCCTCACGAGGACCTTGTTAGAGAAGGACAGTCCTGTGTTTTGTAAGGGATTACATCAATGCTTATGTTTTATCACACCTTTCATCTATTTTGATAAATAATTTTAGAGCATGAGCCAAAATTGAAGGTGGGTAGAAAACTATGTAGATTATACCACAAAAGGTAAGCGGGGAATAGAGTCTTATTATTTAGAACTTTCTAAGGCTCACTATGATTTTTAACCTACCTATAAGGTCACATAAAACTGCATGAAGGGAAAATAAAAATATCAGCTTGATCTAAAACTTCCACTAACCTCAAGAAATTTTCATTAATAAGCTTTCAAGCCCTACTGCTTCTCATGGTGGAGTTAACTTGAGCCTTCGATTTGCCTCCTTTTGATCTGTCAAAATAGATGGATGCCGTCTATAAAACATATACATTATGGTGGGCCCCATAGCTCCTGACAGGAAGGTCCCTCTATAGTTAGGCCCGGGTGGGAAAGCTGCAGATTGCGTCCTGCCCGCCTGTACAAAAATGTCCCTCTGTGGGGCCCACAGTGTTTTATGGGATTTATCCATGTTGTCCATCCATTTTTCCAGATCATTTCAGGATATGAACCCAGAAATGAGCCAGATCCAAGGCTCAGTGGACCACAACATAGGAAACAGTGGTGATAATGACACCACACCCACTGTTGATACCTTCTTAGGGCCCACCGTGATAGTTAATTCACATTCAACCTGTTAATAAGGTCACGTAGACCTGAATGAAGGAAAAACACAAATATCAACTTCATCCAAAACTTCTGTGACCCTCAAAAAGTTTTCAAAGGTAGGTGTTTAATCCCCAACTGCGTGGTCCACTTTAGTCTTGGATCTGCCTCACCTTTTGGTTCATACTCTAAAAATGATCTGAAAAAATGGATGTATTGTCCCCCCAGTCCCCTGCCCGGACGGATTATTGTCCGCCTACTCCGCTGGAAATCTGGACTAGTTGAGTTGATTCGGCTGAGTTTCGAGTTGACTCACCGAATCTAGTACCGGTACCAAAACTCAGGTGGGCCACACCAAATGAATGTAAACTCAGGTGGGCCACACCACGTGAATGTACAGGTTTTAAGTGTGATTATACACCGATCCATGTGGTAGTTCCTCTTTTGTAGATATCATGCAAGCATTTTCTTCGTACAGGAAGCAGGTGTGGCCCACAACCCTAACATAAAACCTGCCCGACAATTCTACCCACACGATTCTGGCCATTGAATCAGGACAGATGGTTCAATCTTTTTAAGACGTACATTTGTAGTACCCAAAAGTCCAACTGGATGGGCTTGGGCTGTGAACCATCCACAGCTGTATCTGCCCAATGAACGGACTGGATCTTGGGGCCACAGATTGCATCTGTCCGAGTATAAAAGGTATTTAACATTGGATTCCTTTCAGAAGTCACATGTCCGATTATTTTACCAGAAAACGTGCTACAAGCGACAACAACACTGCTACATCTTCCAACTCCCTCCTGTACCAACGCTCGCTAAAATGCGCATGTGGGTTCCAGCTCTTAAACAGCGCCCCCTTTTGCCGCCACCTTTTTGACGACCTGTAATCCTACCTCCGTGACTTAAGGCAGACGTGGCCCATTGCCGAATGACAGAAAGACTGAAATACCCTCGCAGTACGGTCTTAATGGAAGCTTTTACAGCAAGCGCGGGTTTGGTCCTTTTCACACTCAAGGCGTAATCTAGAGAGGGCCCCACAACAAACGAAAATTCAGTCACATATTTGATTTTTTTTAAAATTGCAAATTAAGGAAATTAAAATCCCGAAATTTTATTTTTGGCACCAGATAACACTTCTAAAAGACTAATCTACCCCTGGAATGCAGCTTAAACTGATGCATTTGCGACCAATGCTCAGGATATTTTCGTCCTTTCACATGTATGTGCCAGTTATGCAGCAAAACACTCAAGGCGCAACTTAGAGAAACACGGGAAGTAGAAAAGTAAAAACAGAAAAACAATTTTCACATTCAAGCAATTCAATTAAAGAAAAAACGCGATTTCAAAATTTCAAAAAAAAAAAAACCCTAGAAAACTAAAATTACAACACTTAAAATATTTTTTTACAATTTTCCGATCTTACCCCTCGCCACTCATCTAATTCCAAATCCCACATTTCCTCAGCAATGAAACCCTAACACAGAACCGTCGGTGGTGGAGACGGCGACTCGGCACCGGGCGCTTGCCTCCACGTGATGCGTGAAGAAATGCAAAATCCTAACCCTACCCTCCATCCTCAATTTCGACTGGATCTCCATGCTCGGCCCGAGGCGGAGCCCATCGACGCCGCCAGCAGCCACTGCCGCAGCCGCAGGCGTCACGGCGAACGGGAACGACTCGACGGAGAATGTGGCGGACATGTACTGGGTGTGACCGCCTTGGATCTTTCCGGCGGGGATGAACATGAAGCCGACCTGGTTTCCGGCGTAGATGAGCTGGAGGGAGCTGTCGTAGTGGGTGAAGACGGAGCGGTTAGGGTTTCGAACAGAGACGTACTGGGAGAAGGTGAAGTTGACGGTGCCGTTAGTAACGGAGAAGGACGGGAGTTGGACGGCGTTAACGGCGATCCGTGGTTCTTTGGGGTTGAAGAGGGTGAAGAAGATGATGAGGATGACGATGGCAACGAAGACCAGGAAGATAGTCGCTACGATGCACGACGCAAGGTTCGTCCGCCCCGTTTGGGGCTTGTTATTATTCGTCATAATCGGATTTTCGGAATTCGGAAATTGGAAATCGGAATGGGATTCTTTTTCCTCGTCTGGGAAAGGAATGTTGAAATTAGTAGTGGGTTTTGGGATTCTTCGGTAGTTTATAGAGATGTTGAGGAGCTTTCGGCGCGAGCGTCTGATGTTGGCGCGTGGGGCCCAACGTGGCTGCAGATTAGTGTGATTCGGACCGTGTGTCTGATGGACCGTGCCGCAGGTGGGCCATGATCTGAAAAGCAGAGCTACCATCAGTGGTCTTTGAGTAGACGGTAAGGGACCGGAATTGTCTGCTACTCTTCTTTTGCTCAGCTGCATAAAACACACCAGCCTGTGGGGCCCTTTATGTTATAAAATGTAAATCCACACCGTCCATCAGGTGGGGTCACTTAGTTGAATCATACATACAAAAGATAAGCCTTTCAAAAATTTTGGATGGTCTACATCAACCGAAACATTGAAAATTTGTCACCAAAACCTCTTCACCAACCGTGGCCCACCTGAGTTTTTTTTTAACAGGATGAGTTTTGTATTTTCACTTCATCATGGTGACCTCACACACAAATCTATGGTTGGCGTCCTATCCACGTTAAACCCCTTGATGTGGCCCACCTAAGTTACGGATCTAGCTAAGTTTTATCTGAACGTGGATAGAACCTGATGGACGGAGTGGATTTTACATGTGAATCTGGTGGGCCACAGACCCTGGGTAAGAATGGATGTGCTTACTATCCTCATGAGGTCTTTGGACCAGGGGACTTGAGTGGCAGGACCAGCCGGATGATTTATGAACCATCGAGATGAACGGCTCAGAATGAGGCTTTCACAAGGCACGTGGGTCGTGGAGTCACGTGCCTTATGGGGACAAATTGATTGTAGCCGTAGGTCAGCACTCGGCAATGATGATAGGTTCGTTCGCCTCTGTAGCGACCAGGATCATACGTGTGCAGCCACCAACTGGGGCCCACATGAGGAGATGATCTGATGATATGAACCGTCCATATCCTTGTTACTATCATAAACAAGCTATCTTTTCCATAATCACACTTCAGTGGTGATCCTTACCTCTGATTATCAGTGTTGATTGTGAACCATTGAAAATTTCCATTTCAACTACCTACATTTCATCCGTATGTAAATTTCATTTCAACTACCTACATTTCATCCGTATGTAACTAATATTTGTACCATCTGATAGTTTAATAGGAACCAAACACGTCCCAGGCAATATGATCGCCCGCATAACATAGAATCCGCAAATAGTTGGCCACTGTCCTTGGTGCATGGCCTGAGAACCACGCTGAACTGAACAATCCTGAGTGCCTGCGTATTAAGGGTCTACACTACCAGAGTATTATAGCTCCCTATGATTGATTGAACACTGATCGTTTCCAGTAGAAAAATGCACGCGTGCAGGAACCAGGTCACGTGTAAAAGCGTACTCACCTAAATTTTGGTACATTATAAAAAAACTAAATTAAATATTTAAAGATTTTATTTTAAAATAAAAAATAAAAATAAGTCAATAGTTGAGTTGGTAGTGAAATTCTTAATTGATAGAGAGGTTTAGGGATCGATTCATTAAAAAATTCAAATTCAAGATAAGGGAGGATGTGCTCATCCTATCTTATGAGAATTTTCTTTAAAAAGGGATACGGAAGGTTTCTCCATTAAATAACATAGAGAGAGAGATATTTTTAACTTTTTATTATGTTGTTAATTTCTTCTTGATCTATACAATGGATGGCGTGGATCATCCACACCATCATTGTATAGGTGTGTATAGGCAATTTTAATAAAGTGATGTTTTTATGATTTTGGTCTAATTAGTAATATTTTAGGAATAAGTTAAATGGATGGAATCTAATTGTATTAAGATAGATCTGTACGGATCATATGATCCTTAAGGCCAAAATATACAAGGGCCATAATTTTTAGATCAATCTAACAATCAGATAGGCCACATTAGTCAGATCTAAAAGTTTTAATAAAGGAATCTTAGATTTTTACACAAGTGTTGGTATCACTTGGCGTAGAAGGTCGAGATGGGCCATCGGTATATGTGTGGTTAGATCCACACCATCCATCTAATATGTAGAGGCAAAACATGATAATACCTCAAGAATCTGAATCCGATGGACTACCCTGTTCAAGTAATTATCATTCAATTTTATAATCTTAAAAAGGAGAAAAAATTAGAATAGAAATTTTATTTATTTGATTATTTTGGATCTGACCAGGAGAAATATAGAGGTGGGCCCCACCATGTAATAAAAATATATGAATAATAATGTTGTTGATATAACTGATAGGATTTCTGAATTCAAACCAACGTAATTACCCTGTGGATTCTACACTACCAGACTCAGGTGAGTAACCCAACTTGTCTCATAATTCATTAAAATTAAAATAAATCATTGTGATTGTTTGATTGATTTACTGGTTTAAATATTTTGATATGATAATTGTACGATAAATTTATATGTGAATATTTATGCCAAATATGAAAAATATGCATTTACATATCATCCCTCATTCATTACATTGCATAATGCATGGTCGATCCTAGGGGCCCTCCCTAGAAGAAATGTCGATCCTGGTAGAGCGTTACCAGATGCGGGCTATGCCCAAGCCTACCGGAAGGTGGAAGCCTACCCAACGGGTGGATGCGGGTTGACGACCTCCAACCCAAGCAGATGGACGATCATCCCATCTGATGCATTCATATATCATTTTACATTCATATTAGCAGATGATGTGGCGCAAGAACCGGAAGGATCTACTGTACCTGAACACGACCTGTTTGAAACATGGCCATACCTATCAAAGGATGAAGTGGCGGCATTAGAAAATTTTTAATTATATGTTTTATTTTGTTAACACAGTTTAATTAACGAATAATGCATACTGACATTTATTTTGGGACTTTGAGCAATTATTTAGATTTATTTCTTTGCAATAATGTTAGCATGGAATAAATATCATTATATTATAATGGTATAATAAATGAATGATTTTAAAGTTTATTTTATTTTAAGAGTCATCAAGATTTACATATGTTTAGTTGATTAGTGCTAAGTATTATGCATGTGTGATTGAGATTATGATGGACCTTATATTAAATATAATTAGCATCTCTGATTAAACTGATTAATGAATTAAATTAGTACACTATGCACGCGTGCAGGAACCAGGTCACATGTAAAAGCGTACTCACCTACGTGGAAAAAAGGAAGGCATGTGGAAGATTTGAGCCACTTATCAAGCAATTCCCACGACGTAGATAATCTCATCAGCCAGTAGGCCATACTTGGAAATTGGATTTGGACCATTGGTCAATTTATCTCTTTTATTCTCAGTTGTCCACGAGTGCGCGCATAATAGGCATCGTATCTACCTGATTTGTTATAGATAAAGGACATTAAACAATAGGAATTTCATGACGAACATTCCCATCTCACACGCGTGACGCTTTTCACGTGTGAATCTAGTAAACTTCTAAAGTGAACTTGACCAAGTAACAGATCATTCATATCTTTAAGAAAATAAAGACTTTAAAAAAAAAAAAAGGTATTAATTCGAGATAGTCATTCTCTTTGCATTTTCTTTCAATGCCACACGGTTTACAACCAACTCACGCACGTGCACAATTGTGCCAGCATGGCACGTAAGACATCCAATTCATCCGCTAGAAGTGCGCCACTATATTAGATTCCCTATCCCAAGAATCAGGTTGCCCCACTTTGCAGGTGGGGCACAGTTTACAGAGAAAATGCACGGCTGAGAATACTTTGCCAACGTTTCCTAACCCTTTCACCTGTTTCTAACATAGTAGCCTACCTGCTGCGTCGACCAATTTGATCAATGGGCCAGAACATCAGCATGGCCAGGCCCACCTGACGGACGGCTTGGATCATCCAGTGGTCTGCCATGGCACATGTGGTGTCACATAGTATGTGCCTACGGGCTTATGGAAGCTATTATTTAAATATCCGAATCAGTGGCTAAGAAGCAAGAAAAGCAAAGAATCCTTCCAACATAAGAAACGATCCAAAACTCTTTAAACTAGGGTGG
Organism: Magnolia sinica; assembly: GCF_029962835.1. Lineage (NCBI taxonomy): Eukaryota > Viridiplantae > Streptophyta > Magnoliopsida > Magnoliales > Magnoliaceae > Magnolia > Magnolia sinica. The sequence continues at coordinate 4,226,679 of NC_080577.1, forward strand.
GTGTGGCTCGTTTCAACACTTGAGGTCTTGGCATCGATCCCTAGCGGGGGTGGCTAACATGGAGTGTGTGTGTGTGTGTGTGTGTGTACCGACATGGGTGTGGACTAACAAGCTAACCCAAAAAAAAAAAACTAGGGTGGGTGGGACACGTGAAACACGCGTGGAGAGAGGTCGTACTCCGGCTGCTTATTACGCTGATGCGCAGGCATGCTACACGTGGAATATATATCTCAGATTAAACCGACTAAACTGCGGAACCCACTCTGAAATTCTGAAAAATCCTATTGTTTGGAAAATCCTAACCTTAGATTCATGAGCACTGATTTTCTGAAATGAGACCATTGGATTTCTTTCTTCTTCTTCTTTTGACCGTCAAATGAATGTCGAGCATTATGCTAATTAAATAACCAATAAACATAGGTTTTTACTCATGATACATTTAAAGCTGGTACCTATGGTTTGGACCGTTTATTTTGGATCAATCGCAGGTCACGTGTGCAATTTCAATAATTTCTAACCACCAGTGTATCGCACGAGGCTTTTTTGGGAAGCGGATTGCGTACTGGGTAACTCAGTACGCCAAGGATACTGAATAAAGTCTGTAGGCCCCACTGTGATATATTTATTTTATCCGCTCTGTCCATCCATTTTAGCAGATAATTTTAAGGCTTGAGTACAAAAATGAAGCATATTCAAAACTAAGGGGACCGCACCACAGGAAACAGTGTTAATTGAACCTCCGGCTACCGTTTAAAATTTCTTGACCGCTACAGAAGTTTTGGATCAACCTTATCTTATGAACAGGTTGGATGAAAAATAAACATCATTGTAGGCCCTACAAAGGTTTCAATGGTGGAAATCATTACTCCCATTGTTTCCTGCGTTGTGGTCCACTCGAGCTTTGGATATGCTTCACTTCTGGACTCAACCCCTGAAATGAGGTGAAAAAACGGATGAACAGCGTGGATACTGGGCCCAACAGAGTTGACTCGATACGATAAAAGCCTACAAACTCAGTATGCAATCCGATTTCGCTTGTTGGGGTAAGCGTATTGCATACCCAGTAACTCTGTGGGCCCACAGCGAAGTATGTGTCTTGTCCACACCGTCCATCCATTTTACCAACTCATCTTAGGGCATATGCCAAAAATTGAAGCATATGCAAAGTTCACGTAACAGGAAACAAACCGACAGCCAACCAATACAACCTTCCCCACTATTTGTGGGCCCCACCATGTTTGTTTGTTTTGTTTTGTTTTGTTTTGTTTTTATCTTCCATATATGCCGCTGGGATGAAAGGAAACACCAAAAAGCACGCATCTGAAAACCCGAGTGGAGCCTATTGTTATGGATCCAAATCCTCAGCCTATTTGCATACCACCGTCACACAATGGATGAGGCTTCAACTTTCTAACTAATCATGGACCCTTTTTAAAAAAAAAAAAAATTTATGAAGTTGAATAAGAAATGTTGCTCTATCTTGGTCATTTATTTCTAGATTTTGAAAATAAGGGTTGTCCTAGCAATCGGTGAGAAACAAACTAAAGGTGGGGACCACTGAAAAACTACCCCTGTCAAACTTAAAATATTTTGGGAAATGACGTTATTTGATGATACTCTGGCTGCACATGACACTTGATCCGCAGGCACTTAGAAATGTCACACATGTAACTCAAAATGAACCAACTGTATTGTGGAACCCCTGTTGCTAGATAACATTACAAAAATCAGATTGGTCAAACAATCCAACCCTCTTGATTCATGGAGATTTACCCATATCCGTCTCTTGGATATTCTTCACCTTTAACAGTCCGCCAATCATATTTGCTTCATGATAGATTTAAATTTAGAGGGTTTAGTTTTGAATATCTGACATGCCATAAATCCAAAAATTTTTTTAGTAATTCATGTACTAGATGATCTACAGGCACTTCAAAATTACTCTGGTGGAGTGATGGATGCTAAACAGGCGATACTGGCCCAGCAATGTGTCGGGCCCTGACCAAAGTTTTGAACTAGTCTGGCTCAGCCTTCATGCCGACCCTGTTCAAATTTTGTTTTGATAGCCCAGGCTCAGCCCATTGCTGGCCTTGGAAATTACATAGAAATTGCATGTGGGATATAAGTAATTAAATTAAACCATGCAAATTGTGGGTCTCAACTTAGATGCATCATAAACAAAAATTGCAATTAGTTGATTAGCTGACTCAGATTGTAGACTCTTACTGGACGATTAAAAACAATCCGAATAATATCCAATGGTCCTACTTCAACTAACAAGTGTCCGCGAATCAGAGATTAGGATCTGATTTGCATTGCTTGACCAATCTGGTTTTGGAACCATGACTTGGCGACAGTGGGTTCCACAATTTCGTTGGCTTAATTTGAGATAATTGCCGCACGTACAATTTCTGAGTGCCCACATATCAAGAATCATACGCTGCCTGAGTATCAAAATAACTCTTCATGGTCTCCAGCCCGGGAAAAAAAAAACAGCCCATCTCAGCCACTGGATTCAAAGATTATTAATGTGCATTGAGACTACTTAGATAACATATTCTGAATTGGTCGAATTGTTAACTCACCTGTGCTAACATTAGGATAGGATGTCCACGAACGTCCTTGGCAGCCCCTATTAAAATCAAGCCATGAGAGGGGTGACAACAAAATTCAACTAATATGATCATTTTCAAATAAAACTACAGGTGATAAGATCCATTTCCCAATATGGATAAGAGAATTCATATCCCGATGCTTGATTGCTGGAGAAACAAAAATCTTCTGGGTGGCTTTAAGATGGTAGTAGAAGAGGATGAAAACCTATTAAAGCATTTCATCTTACCCATTGAGAGGATCATCGCAGCCCTCAAAGTCCCTATGCATCTACCTCAATGCCAGACATCGGCGCCTCACCACCTATCTGACCATCCCCGTCATCATCATCGTTCTTGTCCTCATCACCATCTTCGTTGTCATCTTTATCGACTGCCTTTCTCACATAATCCACCTTGAAATCATAGTCAGCATCCATCATGGATGCTTTGCGAGCTTTCCTCCGTTTCTTCTCTGCTCTTCGAACCCGTGGATCAAGTATGCCCTCAGCCATGTAAAGCTTGTCGTTTTGTTTGCCAATGGTCTTGGATTTGATTCCTGTGGCATCCTTATCATCACAGGCCATGGGCTGTTCTTCTTCCTGGTTTGCTTCTTGGGGCTGCACATCATCCTGCATGGAACAAATTAGGTCACGAGGTACGAAAAACAGATATTTGATCCTTTTCAGAAGGATGAGAGAATTCAGGGAGTAAATGTCCAACTCAGTCTCAGTCTGTAACATAATGTTTTCTTATGGTGCTTTGGATGCACAGCCAAATTGAAATGTGAATTATTGGACTAATACTAGGTCAAATTAGGAAATATCGTCAACTGGTGAATCCTATATGCATTTGCTGCATCCCAATGACAGAAAGTCAAAGGAAACAAACCTCTACCATCTGCTCGTCCAAATGTAGCGGGGAACCTGGGAGAACCTCAACATGACGGAAATCTTCAACAGATGCAAGGCTGCCTATGAATGAAGACTCTTCCTTGTAAACCTCATCGACATTGAATTCCTTCCCAAGTTCTGACACAATCGCTGACTCCAAATTTTCTCCTTCATTTCTAACTGGAGGCAATGTATAGTACGGAATCTTACCTGACAAAACAACACTTGGAATTTACTTCATGGGTTTTGCAAACTCAAGTATCAGTAGCATCATCTTAATTAATAAATAAATAAATCAATACCCTCATTCCAATCACGCAGCACAATCCTTGCAGCAGCTTCTACATCCACAACACCGCCCTTTTTTAGCTTACCCCTAATGGTAGCCACCTTCTGCAGGAATTCATCAACTGAGCTGAAGCTCGGCAGCTTGTACAGTGACATCAGCTTTTCAGCGGGACACAGCTTGAGAATTTCTTTAACTACAATGTTCCAAATGCAAACCAAAAAAGATAGTAATGATGCTAATACCAGCTCAGAGGTCACAAATCATAATACTTTGCAGCTTGCATGACAATAAGGAGGATTTCCTAATAAATGCCAGAGATCACATTTGCCATTTATTTTTTATCATAAATAAATTATAGATTGATTTGAAATCAACCTAATAGTTCGAGGATTTTCATTAAAGATTCATACGAAATGTCTTTAGGGTATAAAAATTGGGGGGGGTTGGGGGTGGGGGTGCATTCCACATTTTCTGAGTTAGTGAGTTTTGTTAAGTACTTGTAAGAGAAGAAGTTTGATATCAATAAAGTTTTTCTCTTTCGACTCAAATAGTCTTGCGGGTATACTCTCATCCAATTCTTTTTTATTTGGTTATCAACAACTGGTTGATTTGATAACTCGATTGCACCATAGGCACACCAGACATATATCAAATGTGGATGGTTGGCAATCTGTTCCAATACATGTTTACCCATCTAGAGAGTTGACAAGCCCAATTTCAGGCCCAGGTCATCTACATGGCAGCGCCCAACTGATGCATGGCTCTAATGTTACATGCAAATGCCAGGTTGGCATGTATGGCTAGAATGTTCCACACATTCTGGGGAGCTTGAGGGGTTTCTTCACCTTTGTTCTAACTGTGACGATGCCTCGTCATCCTCCTTGTAATAGCTTTTACTCCATTTTCTAATAAAAATTTTGGTCACCACTAAAAAAAGAACAATTGTTCAATGGTATCAGTTCATTAATCTTGTGCTCCTCAAACAAACAAAAAAAAAGTCAACCCATTCAAGGGCCAATGCCTCCCTACAAATGACATCACGGTGCCATTTATAGGTCAAGTGTGTCAATTACACAATATCAAGTAATGTAATTTTTCTCACTTTCTTTTAGTGAATAATTTGATCCTTGTTTTAATAATCTTTCAATTCCATGCAAGCCCCATCCCAGTATCCCCAATTCTCCCTTCTTACTCGTAGCAATAATGCAGAACTTTGAATTCCAATAAGAAATTATTATTATCATTATTATTATTTTGAAAGATGATGATCTTATTAATCCCGATACGAAACATTATACATTAAGCACAACAGATGTATCTTTCTTTGAAGATTACAACAGATGTATCATTGCCAACAGCTCACAAGAGATATCTTTTTTTGAAGATTACAACAGATGTATCTTAAGAAATTATTATTATCATTATTATTATTTTGAAAGATGATGATCTTATTAATCCCGATACGAAACATTACACATTAAGCACAACAGATGAATCTTTCTTTGAAGATTAAAACAGATGTATCGTTGCCAACAGCTCACAAGAGATATCTTTTTTTGAAGATTACAACAGATGTATCATTGCCAACAGCTCATAACAGATATATCTTTTTTTGAAGATTACAACAGATGTATCATTGCCAACAGCTCACAATTGTGAGAGTAGGGTAACATGTTCCACTTTATTCAGATTCATTTTATCTTGAAGGATAACGACTTAATTCTAGGAAAAGATTACAACAGATGTATCATTGCCAACAGCTCACAATTGTGATTAGGGTAACATGTTCCACTTTAATTGGAATCGTTTTAGCTTCAAGGATAACAACTTAATTCTAGGAAAAGCTTTACCTTACCCTGAAAGCAAAAACCTATTTTGAAATTACTATCTTTAAGTCTTATTTTAACTTTTTGCATCTTCTAATGTTAGCTAATGGCGATTTGGATCACCCTAACCTTGAAATAAAGCAAGGAACTTAATCCTACTTTATCATGTTCTAATCAGTGTCCCCAGTAGCAGAAACATATTTCCACTACTTTATGTAAAAAAAAAAAATTAAAAAAATTAAAAAAATCATTTCAATGGTAATAGAAATGCCTTCTATCATGATTATGGCCTTTTTAAATCCAAACACAGCTTTATTGATAACGAATGGCTGAATGATTTCTTTTCTTTGCTTTGCTTTTATAAATAAGAGCACTTGATTAAATGAATGAGAGGAATTGAACAAATGAATTCATGACAAAAAAGATGGACACAGTTAAAATACCTGGACCAATGGGATCATCTAACTTCTCAATCCTTTTGCAATTGCGGAGAGCGATAGACACGTCACTTTCACTGGATCTAAGCATTACAACTCCAGGGCAGTCCAACAGTTTCACATTCTTATCCAGCTGAATTTCTTGCATAGTTCGTGTCAGTCCCGGAGTGGCACCGACATTGACGACATGAGATCGCTTCAAGCTATTGATCAGACTACTCTTACCAACATTAGGAAGGCCAACAACACCCACAGTAATCGACTTCTTAAGCTGCAAAACATGAGAAAAATCTATAGACTTAGGCTTGCAATAAAGGAAACACCCGATTTGTGTACACACCAGAACCTAAAAATACATTGTAGCCTACGGAAGTTGCCCGAAATTCAAATGCTTAGGTACCAAAAAGAACTTTAAAAATCCTATACTAAAGAAGTTTGAATTAATATATCATTTGCATAGCATTCTCTCGTTCAGTAATGCCATACGAACATCAGAACCCTGTGCCGGAGTCTCAAACAACACTTGAAATACCCGATTGTATCAGGAAGCAACTTGTATGATGTTAACAAGAGAACAGAGAAATACCTCATGGCTTCTAGAGTAGTTCTTTAGCAATTTTATAAGAGTTTCAGCTCCAAGGCAATCACTAGTTTGCAAAATGTTGCTTGGTTTTGCAGCCTTTTTGGCAGATTTCCACCCTAAATTTGACCTCTGTTCTTGGGTGCTGCACCTGAATGCAACTGCAGGCAATTCTTCTCTAAGATATTTGAGCCATTTCTCCACAGCCTCTCGGGGAACAAGATCTGATAAAAGGCCAGAACAGAGATTATCAAAGGGGACACTATCCGGGAAGAGTGGGAACACAACATAACTTCCAAAATTTTTGTCTATTTTTCTCCTCTCAATTATAACAGCAACATTTGGTGTTATTTCCATAAAAAAGATGAGTGCCGCAAAAGCGCAGTGACTACTTTTCACAAATGAATGTCTAAAGATCATATAGAACAAGAGACAATCCATTCTTCAGATTCATGAAGAGGGTGTTGTCCTCAAATGACAAGAGCTGTGGCACTATAGCCAAGACGGGGCTAAAATAAAATATGTGCTTACCACAACTTTCAAGGTAAAACCACTCATTTAACGTCAGAACCTTTTCTACCTTTCGCAATTAAAGAAAAAAGAAAAAAGAAAAACAAAGACAGCATTACCTATTTTATTGAGAACCAAAACTAGATGCTTGTCAGGACCTGACTTCAGCACCATCTTTTCCATATCAACACAACGGGTACCGAGGGGATCTCGTGCATCAATAACCTCTAAAATGACATCCGATGCTTCTATGACCTTTACCAACTCCTTGTAAAAAGTCCTTTCAGAATTATCTGTGGACAGAAGAATTTTGTTAAAAGAATATAGAAGAGAAGGGAAAGAAACCAAAAAAAGAAACAATTGATCTGCTACTACGAATGGTGACACGGCTAATGTGCAAATCAACTTACCGTGGCTTTTGCTAGTTCCTGAGGAACTTCCAACACTGCTTCTTTTTGCAAATTCATGTTCATTAATGGAAGGGGTATCAGCCAGTTTGGCTATATCATCATCCTCTAGCAACCCCAATTTTCTCTTTTGGGCCTGCAGCGACAGCAATTGTTGCTCATTTAGCAATCATAAGTAATAGGATCTTTGTTCTAACTAATAACGACAGTTTTTACGACTAATAATAACAAATGTTAACCATAAGGGCATAAAATGACGCGAATAATTCATATAATCCAAGAAAGTTAGGATTCCATCCACTTGAAACTTTGAAAATCGATTGTTTCGGACCAGTAGACCATGGGGAATATACGTGCTTCACAGAAAAATACTTGGACCTGAGTAAATTGGCAAGCATGTCCTTTGGCACCTTAATAAATGGGCATATTGTATTTCATGATTCATTCACCTGAAAAACTTGGACCATTCACCTTAAAAGATATGGAGAGAGTTGTTGTACTTGTATCTAACTTCCGGCGAAGGAAAAGCCATTTCCCTACAGAAGGCAATCTTAAGGCAAAATGCCAAAGAACAGCCTATGCATGGAGCTGACATGTCAAATTTGACAAGCCATCTAACTTGATATTTCTGAAACCATCAAATACTTGCTGCAGACAAAGGATTACAGCAGGACATACATAATACTCTTTACACACAAGTAAAAGAGAAAAATCAAAAGCCTGTCTCATTTCAACACACTAACAATACTCTAAGAAAAAAAGGGAAAAAATCAGTCATCAACTAAAATGAAAAAGGTAATAACTAGAAGAATAAGAAGAAGAAGCATACCCTTTCTTTCCTGGCAGACTTTTTCTGCTCCAGTTCCTCTATTGCACGGGCCCTCCGAGCTTCGAGAGACTTGAGCTCTTGTTCCTTGAAAGGCCAATCATTGGGAATACCCGGGTCCTTCTCAACTTTCTTCCTCTGCGTCCCAAGCTTCTTCGCCTCTTTTGCCTTCTTCTTATGGTGTTCTTTCACTTTCCTTATAATCTTATACTTCTTCTTCAAAGGGACTCTCTTACTCTTACTCTCTAAATTACAAAAGGAAAAATGAATAAATGAGCAGGATTTGAAATGTGTGTGTGTTGGCAACATAAAATAAATAATTAGAAGAGGGGCTTTTTCAAGGATTGCTTACTTTTACTCTTCTTCACCATTGTTGCTTCTTAGAGAACTACACCTAAGGACAAAAAAGATCCTGGTTAGTTTTCCTTTTTCCTTTTTTTTTTTTGGGTAATGGAATGAGTTGAGTGTTAGCAATAGGTGAAATGGTCAAATCAATGCTCGAATTCAAGATCTTACGATTGCAATAACACCTGTAATGGCGTTATGAATTCACTTTGCATCTGAAACTACTAAAAAAAGAAATAATCAGGGTGCTTCTGGTGATTCCATGGAATGGACGTTTCCCACCCAAATTTCCAGGACATGCACCACCGAAACAGCATTTTTCTCTAATCTGAATCTCAAAGAATTGCTGGATCCACCCAAATCAGGATTTGAGTGGATATCAACAAGTCCCCTTAAAAAATGCAAATCACTAAAACAGGTATTTCAAATTCAGTACTTACCAAAACAAAACAAAACAAAACAAAAAAAGAAAAAAAGAAAAAAAGAAAAAAGATAGCACGCATTTATAACATAAGAAAGCAAACCCCAATACCTGATTCAATTCCACTTATAGCTTTCTTTTGGTCGGGCATTTCTTACTAGTGGTACAACTTGGGCAGGTTAGGTCGACCCAATCTTGAAGGTCAATGCAAGCCCAACCAGACCTCAAGAGGACCCAGCCCACGACCTGCCTTAACCCAAATTCCAACCCGAGGTGCCCAACCCAAACCCATCCACATTCCTCTACACTCCACCAAACCAATTCAACCTAACCCAACCCAAATAAATTTGATTATTCTCAACCCAACCTAAATTTCCTCAACCCAAACCCAGCCCAATTTCAAATCAGGTAGGAGTTTTCCAACCCTAGCCAGACCTGAACTCGGGTTTGGTCAGTCAGGTTTGGGTTGACCCCAACCTAAATTGCAACCCCATTTACTCAATTTACATAGTTAGGGTTACGAATACAATTACAGCCTCATCTGCAACTATGAAAACATAATCCTGGAAATTTAAAGCCCCTGAATCATGAATTGAAATTTACACCAACCTTGATAGATACTGACACCCTTCGTTTATACTTTTAGTGATTAAACGGCACAATTATGTACTACCGGATCATCAAAAGGTAGAAAGAGAGGTTGTTCATGTCAATCATGGTGCACGTTAGCAGTTGCTCGCTTTATTTTATCTATGAATCGCATTGAACAGTTAGGGCCTGTTTGGATGCCTGTAACTTTTTTAAGTTGTAAGAAAGTTACATGTAACTTACTTACAGGTAATCCTGTTTGGACGTAAGTTGTAACTTACTTACAGGTAACTTTGTTATAGATAATAAGTTGGATATTCACACTAGATAGAGTTGAAATAGGGAATCGTTGAAAAATCAGATTGACACATTAAAAAAATGGGATAAAATTATTCCATTTTATTAAGCCCATGTAAATGAATAGTTTGGCCGATTCTTAGGCTAAACTAATCAATAGGTAAGGCATAAAAGTGGGCCCATGTTTTCAAAATGCTAGTAATGTGGGCAAAAAACTTGAGCTACATGTGTGTTTGACATCCTAGCTGACCATCAGATGGGTCCATTGTGTCCGATGACTAGCCCATAAAATTAGAATGGTCCACTTATCAGAAGGCCAACTTGTACACTGGACGTGGACCACTGAAACAATCCATCTGCCGAGCAAAATGGCCTATGTATGGGCCAATACATCTACACAAGGGCGCCCGCTTGATGCACGGCCTGGTTCTCCCATACATGACAGGTTGGCATGTATGGATGCATGTGTGGGATTAGCAAAGCTCAGAGTAACGATTTCATTAATGAAGGAGACTAGCCAAATACAACAAGTATAACCATAAACCAGCAGTGACTTGATTTGCAAATTTTCTAAATGATGCTATCACTATAAGTAAGCCATGAAGGCTATGTGACATGTTATGTGGGCCCACTATGATGTATTTGTTTCATCCACACCATCTATCCATTATTCCATATCATTTTAAGTCATCAGCCCAAAAATAAGGTAGATCAAAATTTCGGGTGGACCACATCACTGGAAACAATGTTGATTGAAAACCCACCATTAAAAACTTTTGGTGGGCCACCAATGTTTTCGATCAAACTGATATTTGTTTTGTTCCCTTCATCCAGGTCTTTATGACCTAATCAACAGCTTGGATGTGAAACAAACTTTACAGTAGGCCCTAGTAGTTTTTTAATGGTGGACTTTCAATCATTATTGTTTTCGGTGGTGTGGTCCACCTGAGATTTAGATATCCCTCGTTTTTGGAATCAAGCCCTAAAACGATCCAAAAGAATGGATGGACGGCATGGATAAAACAAATACAATATGGTGGGCCCCACAGATCATCAGCCATTATCCACGCCACCTCCCCAAGCTGTGTCCGTCAACGCAAAAGCAAAAAAAAAAAAGGAAAAGGAGAGAAAAGGGGTTCCCTACCTTGCGGAAGCTCGATGGGAGAGGGAGAAGTAGACTGAGAGAGGGGGAAGAGGACTTGAAAGAGGGAAGCTTCTTCAATGGATGTGCAATTCTTCCCAACAATTTTCATTTCAAAATTTTCAACCGTTACCTGTATCAAAGATACAAGTAACTTGAAAAATGACTCAAGCGCCTGTAAGATTTTCGCCTCTTTCTCCTGTAAGAAAGTCACAGGTTGAGAGAAAGTTACCTGTGACTTTCCTCCCCCAAACACCAACTGTAACAAAGTCACGTATAACTTTGTTACATTTTAGAAAACTTACAGGCATCCAAACAGGCCCTTAAAGAGGAGAGAGACGAACGAATCTCTCACAAAGATACTCAATTGCAGAAATACATGAGATTGTTCGAGAGAAATTACTAAAGGAAACGATAGATTTTTCTACCTTGTTTAGTTGCGGTAGAGATCGATACGTGAAGCAGCAGATGCGCAAGATAGTGATCGAGGAAAATCCCTAGATTTTGAAACTCAGCTGAGAGAGAGGGGGAGAGAGGCGGAGAGGGAGTGCGTTGGGGGGTTTAGGTTTTTGGAGGGAGCGGATTAGCTGTTATCCGGGAAACACCTGAGTGGGTGTTACCCTAGGACGCGGATTGGGCTCTGTGGGGCCACTGTGATGTAAGTCTTTTATCCACGCCGTTCATCGTTTTTTTCAGATCATTTTAAGTTATGAACAAAAACATGAGGTAGGTACAGTGCTTAAGTAGACCACAAAGTAGGGATTGAACTTTCACCATTAAAAACTTCTTAGGAGCTGGAGAAGTTTCGGATCAAGCTGATATTTGTGTTTTCACATCCAAGTCTACATGAACTTATGAACAGGTTGTATGGTAAAAAGAACGTAACGGAAGCCCTTAGAAAGGTTTCAACGGTGGGTGTCATTATCAATGCAGCTTCCTTAGGTGTGGCTCACTTGTTCCATGGAACTGCTTCTTTTTTAGCACAAGACCATGAAATGATATGAGAAAAGCGATGAACGTTGTGGATAAAACACTTACATCACGGCGGGCCCCACAGAGCCCTGCCTGGACCGATTTCCGTCCGGACGCGGTAGGACGCAATCCGCGTCCGTTACCCTAACTGTGTGGGGGCCACATTAATGTATTATTTGTATATCCACACTGTCCATCTGTTTTTAAATATCATTTTAAGAGTCAATATCATATATTAAGAATATTCAAATCTCAGATGTATCATACCACTAGAAACAGTGATAAATGACCATTAACAACTGTTTGTTGGCCAAAAATGTTTTGGGTCAATCCGATATTTTTATTTTCCCTTCATACGTATCTTTTTAACATTCTCAACAGGTTGGGTGGCAAATAAACATCACTAAAACCCTGCGATGGGCCCTTCGGAATTTTTAATGGTGAGGCATTCAAACACCACTGTTTCCTGTAATGTGGTCCAACTGACATCTGGATCTGCTTAAATTTCTCATATAAGTTAGTTAAATGGGCTGAGGAAACAGATGGGCGGAATGGATATATAGGTGGGCCCCACGGTAAGGGCGGGTAACACCTAATCAGCACCCTTTTTGGAAGGGTAGAGGCTTCATCTGGTCGGGGGAGCACCGAATTCGGTGAGGCCGTGACAGCGGGGTCCACTTTTATATATGTGTTGTATATATCCACGCCGTCCATCCGTTCTGCTAGGTCATTTTAATACATGGTCTCAAAAATGAAACAAATCCAAGTGTCAAGTAAATCACATTAGAGGAAAAGGTATGGAAAATAAACTTTACGGTGGCCCTAAGAAGTTTTTAACGGTGTGTGTTCAATAACCGTAGTTTCTTGTTGCGTAGTCCACCAGGGATTTGGAACTACTTCATGCCCGGGCTCAGCCCCAAATGAGGGGACAAAACATATTGATGGGGCCGATATACAACGCAACAAATGCATCGAGACTTTGAATTGCCTCTCCTGTTTAATGTCAAAAATATAATTTGCATATGAGATTCTTGTTTCTTTATCGTCTTGTTTCATTTTTTAAAGATAAAAATAAATAAATAGTTAGGAGTATGGTCTTGAAAATAATGGCCCTTTCATGAATACAGTGCAAGTAGGGTTATATATCGAGCCGAGCTGAGACAACTCGAGGTGGGCCAAGGTTGGTTTGACTCATCCATGCTCTCATCAGGTTCGAGTTTGAGCTTGGCTTCGAGCTTACCATTGGAGCTTAGGTTGTTTCTCAAACCTTTTGAGTCGAGCTAGTAGATTGAGTCGAGGCAAGTTTACCTTGAGTTGAGCTTGCTCCCAAATAGACCCAACAACCTGACTCAACCTAGCCACCCAACCCACACTAACCCAACTCCCATATCAAATCTTCAATTAATTAATTATATATATATATAATATTTATTTTTTATTTTTAAATATAATATATATTCGAGTCGAGCCAGCTTGAGCTAAAGCTTCGAGCTAAGCCGAGTTCAAGTCAAGTTGAGTAAAAATCCACTGATCCAAGTAAGCTTGTTTTCTAAACGAGTTGGGTCATTTGAAGCTTGGCTCGTCTCAAGGGGTCATTTGAGCCGAATGAAATTGAACTCAGCCGAGCAAACCTTTCAAGCCAGCTTGGCTGGTGTACAGCCTTAAGTGCAGGCATTGATTGATGATCTTAACCATTCGTCCTAGCCCATTGAATTTGGAGCTCTGGCCATTTTAGTTCCAATGGTTGCACTGAAATTTTGATGGTATGGGTTTGCATTGCATGTGTATGATGGATTTTTGTATAGCCCTCTCCATAAATTTATTACCTATTAAAAGAATCTCTTTCAAACCTTCTCTCAATTAACTAGGTTGGATGAATGAAATTGATTATTAAGATTATTTGGCAAAAGTTTCAGCGACTTGATGCCTACTCTCCAAAATAGAAAATAGCTGAAATATCTATATCTGACAAATATGAAATGAGATTGCGTTACTAGTGTCTACTTTATTGTTCTTCCTAAATTCCATTAGGCTCACCCGGATTCTATATGAGTTATTCATGCTGTCAAATTCATTTATTTATTTTCAACTCATTTTAGGAGTTGAGCTCAATATTAAAGCATATTCAAAACTCAAGTGGACCACACTATAAATAGTGGGGATAATGATGTCCACCACCAAAACCTTCCTAATGCCACGGTGATGTTTATTTGTCATCTAACGTATTCATAAGATCACATGGGTGTTAAAAGAAAAATACAAATATCCACTTGATCCAAAACATTTACGCCCGTTAAGATTTCCACTTAGCTCTGAATATGCTTCAATTTTGGGCTCATACCCCAAAAATAAGCTGGTAAAATGGATGGACAAGGTAGGTAAGACATATAACTCATAGTGGGCCCCACAGAGTTTACCCAGTATACTATGCAATCCGATTTCAAAATCAATCAGCCAAAAAACTTAGGTTGACCACTCATCAGGTGGGCCACAAGTTTTGGAAACCTTGTCTGCGGCTCAATTATCCCCAGTGTGGACCACCTGATGAATGGATCAGTCTGATTTTTTTTTGGACCAGATGATCTTGAAGGAGGGGTGGTGTCAATCTTTTCAATGATATCATGTGACAAATAAGACACATGTGCATGGTGGGTCATGGTTACATATGCATGCCCTTGTGTGCCGATGTCATGGCCTCGTGTACCCTTTCTAGGCCATCGCATGGCGTCGTGTGCCCTGTGTGCCCCTCCTATGGCCCCGTCTGGCCTCGCGTTCCCTGTATCAACTGAGACTTGGGGTGCCGGATGGCTCGGGGTTGCTCATCAGGTTTTAGATCCAGCCCAAACAATTCAAAATCCGGCCCAAAGCCCACTGTTGGCTGATCCCAATAGCGGATTGAGTACTTTATGTATTTTATAGACACTGTCTATCCATTTTAAGTTTTAACAGATGCCCAAAAATTAAGCGTATCCAAATCTAAAGTGGACCACACTACGTGAAACAGTGTGAATTAAATGTATACCATTGAAAACTTCTTGGGGGCCGTGGGCAGAAGTTTTGGATTAAGTTTATATTTGTTTTGGGTCCTTGCTCTTGCTCCAGTGGCCTGTTTGGCCGGGCGGATTGAAAGGGATTGGATGGTATTGGAAGGGATTGGAAGTTAAATCCCGGGATTGGCCAGGTGTGGCAAACAGACTGGGTGATCTGATCCCGGGATATAGCAATCCCACGGATCTCAAGACAATCCACTGACAACACCATCATTACCTTTAAATCTCATCCAATCCATCCTAATCCATTCAAATTTGCCTGGGACGTGTTTGGTTCGAGGGATTGAAAGGGATGGGAAGGTTTAATCCTGGGATTGGCCGGGCGTGCCAAACAGACTCGATACAGCAATCCCATGGATCTTAAGACAATCCACTGACAACACCATCATTACCTTGAAATCCATGCCATCCACCGTAATGCCATTCAATCCCTTCCAATCCACCCGGCCAAACGGGCCTTCAGGAGTTTCAACACATGGTCAAGGGTTCAAGTATGGGTGGTGAAATCCCACCAAGGCGTGAGTGTGTGGTGGTGTGTGTGCGTGTGTTAAAAAAAAAAAAAAAAGTTTATATTTGTTTTTCCCCTTCATCCATGTTTGTGTGATCTTATGAACAGGTAGGATTACATATAAACATTACTGTATGTCCTAAAAAGTTTTCAACGGTGGAAATCACTATTCCCACTGTTTCCTGTGGTGAGCCTTGGATATACTTCAATTTTTGGATCAACCCCTCAAATATGCTGGAAAAACGGGTGGTTGGCGTGGATAAACCATAGGTCGGCCAGCATATTTTACTCAGTACGTATCCGATTTCACCCCAATGACAGTTCTAGTCAGTTGGGTACACTGGACTTGAATCCCTGTTAAAGAGGTCGTGAGCCTAAGCTTTCCGAAATTTTCTTGCACGCCCCAACCAGTGCCCGAGAACAGCCCGGTTTATCATCCTGGCAGGCTTGGGCCTGAAACGGCCCACTTGCAAACGGTTTGGAAAAAGGACTGTATTTGTAACTGTAAACTTTCAATGTGGCATGAGTTGATCCACACCGTTCATCAGGTGAGTCCGAAAGCGAAATTGCCTTGGCCTAAAAACCAGCGAGTCTACTCTCCACGTATGCCACACGTGCCGGACTGGAGGAAGTTCTCGTTTCACTGTAGGGCCCAGCTGGTGGACAGCCCCGGTCTTGCACATTTGCGGACATTCAAGTCCACTAAGGGTGTGTTTGGCCCGTTCCATCCCATGGGAATTGAAGGGATGGGATTACAACTTAGCATTTATTGTGAACTGTGGGAGTGGTGTAAACGAGCAAATTCAGCTGTTGCGTTTGGAATGAACCGAAGTTCCACCTGACATCCTTCATAATACCAGATCGTCTGTTTGGATTGCACTGTAGATGAAAGTATCCCATGGGATTAAGGCAACTCACGTTTAGCATCTGTTGTACTGGATGGGATGTAGGTTTGTGGATAATTTGAATGTACGACAAAAACTAACATTACGGACCGGCTATCCACCTGCCACAAGCTCGGTGGTGGTGGTTAATGCTATGTGGGCCCCACCATGATGTACGTGTTTCATCCATGCCGTTCAGGCATTTTAACTGATCAAGTTAGGGTATGAGACCAAAGAATGAGAGGTAAATAAATATCAGGTGGACCACATTACAAGAAAAGAATATAGATTGGAGATCCACCATTAAAATCATCCAAAGGCCCACTGTCTTGTTGAGTTGACATCCACTCTGTTGATCAGGCCTATTGATCTAGATGAAAGTAAAAAAAACAAAGATTCTGCGGTATCAAAATGAATGTGGACCACACCATCAATGTATATGTGACTATCTTAAGTACATCCATAAAAATTTTCACTCTATGTATATAAAGAAATTGATAATAAACAGGTGGAGAGATTAAGAAATGATAAGGATGTGATGAACAACCATTGCTCTTTGGTCCGTATACATGCAAAGTACATGTGACTAATCAGCAAATCTGAAAGAGCCATCTACACGCAGTGAATAACATGAAAAACTGGTCATCAATCTGAATATGAAACCGTATGTAAGTCTTCTCAAACCAATTTCTTTTCCATACGAAACATACACTCCATATTTCATGAAAAAGAGGGGATCAACTTTGAGGAAATCGTAACTGTACATTAGACGCAAACAATTACAACGTTAGACATGTAAGCTGAGCCATCATTTTACTTGGGTGTTTTGTTTCAATGTCGAACGAGGAAAGTACAGAAAGCATACCTGAATATGCGATGTGAATTTTTGATATATTTACTCCACCTGGACGTACTCTAGATCTTAGCAGCCAAACTGTAATGTGACGGAGTGTAGGGTGACACTTCGCTGGATTCGTGGTCTCCTGCGCAAACCAACATCACACATTAAATAGATATATACTGTAAAATGCATAGGTTGTAGGACTATACCTACCTTCAGGGAAATGGTCATATGACTTCATCATGTGGTAGAATATGGAGCGGATCCTTTAGAGAATGAAATGCGACAAATGGATATACACATAATTTATCATCACTGGATTAAGAATGATCCAAAACTTACATGTCCACATAATGCGAAATATGACTACTACAAAATCATGTCTAAATAGTTATACATTTCATAAAATAATAATGTCCAGATCAGTTGATAAGCAATTAAAAGTTCCTAATATTCAGTCCGTTGACGAGCACCATATGCGAGTTCATTGAACCAAACATTAAACTCCAATAAGGAGTCAGTAGATGTAACTATATATGCAAGCTACAACTTAATGATAATATACAAAATGAAGAATATAACCATGATAGCAGTTATTAAAGCCGCAACTCTGTCCCAATTGATATAAGGGTATCATCCGTTTGTGTACTCCTGCATACCAAGGATTCGTGAATATGTTAGATCTAGTTAGTAGATGAATTCAATGTAACAACATCACCAAACCACTAGGGTATGTATCCAGGTACGATATCCCGTGACGTGGACTGTCCACTTGTGATACATGCTTGATCAGAATTCCACCATGCACTTGTATCTACCATTGATTTGAAGGTTCGATGTCTACCACCGCTAAATCTTTCTACATGTAACCATGCCTCGTCCCAAGGTAAGTATATGCCCAGACGACGGCCCACAAGAACGACGTAGTATTTGCTGGAACCCATTTGCATTCAAATAATAGACAGAAAATTGAAACATATGATTGTATACAAACCACATTTATGTATCGATTTATAATTGACCCTGGCTGAGAATGTCAGTAGAAGTAATTCTTATATTACGACTACTTGATGTATGTTTCTGTCTATATGAAGATGGGTAGAAGTATTCAACATGCATCATGCTCAGTCCGTGGTTTACAACCATGGTGCAAATTGCTCCCTTGCCAGTTGAAATACGGAAGAGGGACCGTAGGAGTTGGTTCATATACCTATTATGCAATCTAAATAGATCCACCAAAAGCATAATTAAACACATACTAATTTAGTTATTACAATTCCATTAAATTAATTGTAATAAATCTTCTCCCACCCTAAATATTATCCAAAGTGTAACGTAAATATCAAAGTTTCAAAACTCATTAATTCCACTTCCATCAACTAGAAGCACCACCAGGACAGTTTTTTTCAGCCAATCAATACGACGTTTCGATCGTAGATTAGCTAACAAAAAAGGATGCAAGCTTGTCATCCTTCTCAGGAGCTGACTAACCCCAATGAACTCAGAGTTGCTCAGCCCTTGAACCTCTTCAAGGATGTCTAAGACCCTACTTGTTCGGTTAACCTAATTTTCAAGTCCAAAGTTACGCTTGCCTCTGTTACAGTTATGAGAGACATGCCAACGACGTCATAGGGACGAGTACGTCGCGTCCATTTTGTTGTCGTAGTCCCACCATGAGTACTATCGGATTTAGTTCCATGGGTGGGAGTGTTTTGAACGGTCGATTTTCCCTTGATTGACTTTCAGTTAAATAGCCATAATTTTTGGTTGATTCCCCGAAATTTTCTTCAAAAAGGTCCATAATAGCATCGGCATCATCATCCAGTTCTGTCAATGCTTCGTTCAAATCTCTATGAACACAAGATGAAGACGCGGCCAGGTTCCTACTTCCTTGAGCACAGCGTCCCATTGCCTGGTCAGAACCTAGAATTACTGCTAAATCATCCATTCGTTCGATTCGCTTTCCACACAACCTTTCAGCTCTCGAATGTGACTACAAACAATGAAGGGAGTTTCGCAATTAGATTAGACACGTTGTTATTAAATGAAAGATCTCGAAGATGTATTATTTGACCTTCAATGTTCTTAAACCATAGTTTGAGGGATTCTTACCTTTAGATATTCCTCTTAAACCATGACGACCATGCGCTCATTGTCTCAACCAAAGTTGCTCGCAGCCAACATGTCTCTTACATTGTTGTACTCTCTCTTATGATACCTAAATCTGTTTTGGATATTTTACCAGTTGACAAGGATTTGAGTATGTTTATACACCTCATCGGCTGCCGCTTGATACGCTTCTCTTTTGAAGTCATTGTCAACCTTTCGCCCTAACGCAATTTAGTCAATCAAGGTAGCAAACAATACTTGATCCATAGTTCTAGTCCATTTGATTTTGGTGGCGCACAAGGAAGGCTCTGCAAGGGATTTGACAGACTTCGCACGTGGAGAACAACATGTTGGTAGGATCGGGGTTCTCACTAGTAATTGCGTTAGAGTTGGTGTAAAACTTCCCCATATGTCCGACATCTCACCTATGTATACATGGGAAGGCAGTTACAAAAGAAAACCAGGCGAGTTGTGTATCATTCAATCAGCAAATATGTCAATGAGAATGAAATAAAGGCTAACTAATGTTTCATCCTGAATATTATAAAATCCGAATATAAATACCAAATAATAATATCTAGAACTTATGCATAAATCGGAGTAGCCATAATGTCTATGTTAAGAGTCAAAGTACTTAAGAAATTGAGTAGACCTATCGTATCCTACTATTGTTTTGGACGTCTGCCCACATGCACTCCGCAGTCCAATCACGAGTTCTGTTCCAAGCATCTTTCTCTCGTTGAGTGACTTGAACTAGTCATTGCCTCTCATCAATTGTGGATACCTCATCTAAGGTAGGATTAGTCTCAACGTCACTCACATGTATACCAACATCACGTAAATCTTGGTCCAATGCATCTTCTTTTCGTATGAAATTATGTAGCATACAACAAGTAACATCAATTTTGACTTGTGTATCAAAAGGATATTGCATTACCGTCTTCAAAATTAGAAATCTGCCCTTTATTACACCGAAACATCACTCAATTGCGTTTCACAATTGTGTATGTCGATAGTTGAATAATTCCTTCATATTCATGGGCGCTTTCCCGGTATGATACTCTTGCAAATGGTATCAAACTCCATTGTAAGGGGCCATAAAGCCTGGTGAATGAGCGTAACTTGCGTCGACAACGGATTATTTTCCTACATAATTGTAGGAATTATTCTTTCAGTCTTTCAACAACACGATTTTACGCAGCAAATGATGAGCGAATGAAGACAAAGATTAATTACCAAGTGACACAATTAGAGGATCATCATTTCGCGTCAGGGTGTTATATAGGACCCTTGCATCTGAAGATGAACCTTCCCATCCGGCTAACACATATAATATTGACATATCAAACGAACAAGTAGTAAATACATTCTGAAACAAAATACCCTTTCGATTGCAGAAGTTTAGCTATTGTGATGCCTATATATATGCAGAAATATGTGTCTTATCAATTGCACCAACACAATCTTACATAAGGGGGAGTTTTCGAATCCATAAGATTAGTATGAATGATGCAAAATTTAACTTTTAGCTTCACGAAGGAACCCTTGGTCGATAATGGTACCTGGAAGTAAGTGACCCAATGTGGATTTAATTGAATCTCATCCGGGGTTTCTGCGCCAGCGTGCTTAACATATTCAAGATATAGGGAGACTACTGAATTTAGAACTCGGTGAAAGTGACGACTTATAGTTTCACCTGAACGACAAAACCTATGTCCTATCATGCGATTACGCATATTATGTCCGACTGTATGTAGGAACATGACTAGTTGTTCCTCCAAACTAACATTACGTATATCATGTAGGGTCATCCTCTCACACACTACTTGACATAGATGGAAAAATGCATCATGTTTCATCCCGAGTTGAGTAATACAGTCCCTGTCATCTGTGTGAATAATAGAATTGATAAATCTGACCCGCGCATTATCCCCTTGACGAGCCGGCTCTCTCAACATGTAGTGTTGACAGTATTCCCCAATAACTGCAACGCATACAACCATTGCAAGAACAATGATGGACTCGACTATCTCTCCCTCATCCTTGTCTTCCATCATTTATCTATCACTTATGTATACAAGTGGAAGTAGAAGACTTTAAAATTATCTCATATAACGGATGGTGCAATAGTGTTCACGTAGTGCGGGTGTATGAGTTGACCAGGGCTTGGCCTGCTGCTAACCCTAATTGCAAGGGTAACAAGATTGCACGGTGCATTTCACATGAACAAGAAAAGTACTTGGGAAGTTAGGATAGATGCTTAGGGGCAGAGCATTTTAGAGGATGATCTAAAAAGAGCTAGCTAGCTTAGTAAGAAAATATTCAAATGATGCTTCAATTATACAAAATATAAATACAAATAGTTGGTATAGTCTACTTCCATGCACCCAACTAGGCAGATAGCAACCCATCCTTAAACAAGACGAACACAAAAGGATAGAGAGGTACAAACAATTCAGAACAATTCATATATCCCTACACATATCCTAGTGTTGAATCCCAATCTTGCAGATTTAGACCAAATACAAATACGGGGCACTTATTTGGTACTTTGGCTGAACATGATACTTAATACACAGGTACTTAATGCTAGTAAATGTGGCATATGTTAATACAAATTAAACCCATTATCACCAAGTTGATGGCACTAGTTTATTCAACTAAGGGGTCGTTTGGATGCCTGCAAATGGTTTAAATTGTAAATGATTTACACAGCCTGTCCTGTTTGTCTTTAAGTTGTGAATCATTTACAGTTGTCTTGTTTGGCAATAAGATGATAGATTTGTAGGTGATGATTGTTTGTGTTTGACGACCATGGAGAGCTGATTTTTCCATTTTCATAGCCATTTAGGCTATAAATGGAGAGCTCGTAAAAGAATTCCAAACTTTGTACATGTAAATAAGATGAGGATAAATGCCGTAAATCACCTACAACCTGTAAATGATTTACAGGCAAAAAAGGAGATCGATTTACCTTCTAATATAGATGCAGTATAAGTTTTTTAATTTTTATTATTTATATACCGTCTTATATTTTTTTCATTTAAAATATTCATTATTTGAACTCAATATTAGTGACATGTAATGTGATTAATGCATATATGTTAGTTTCTGTGTCATTGAATTCTACAGGTTCTTGAAGCACTGATGGTGGATAAGTTCTTGATCTTCTTTTCAAATCTCAGTGATTTGGGAACCAACAAAAAAGATATATAGGGATGGCAAAAATAGATCGAGCTATTTGGACCGCTCGTTAGCATATTTGTAAATGTGCTTATGTGTTCTACAAGCTTTCCACTATATCAATCTGATTACCCATTCACAATCAGCAATTCAATTAGCAATATTGATGTTCTCACCCATAATCCAAAACCCCACAAAAACAATCAACAATGATAAACAAAAGAGGTCCTGATAGCTAAGTACCTTGCATTATGTGAAAAGCATGATAAGAAATGATAAACAAATCTTAAAGAATTGATCTCAACAAGGCCAAAGTAGAGAAAAGGGGGAGATCTACTCTTAGCCTAAGAAGAAAAGCTCCAAATGGACTCTTCTCTTTACATATGTTTTCTTAGCGTAAAGCCGTAGTGAAGGATAAAAGTACTGAAATAACTATCTTGTTAAATAACTAAAAAAGAGTTCTCTCTGGGGATAGGAAAGGAACTACATAAAATAAAAGAGAAAAATTTTAGAGGGTCATTTGTTGTACAGTAATCAAACCAAGAAGTCCTATATTCTGGACGTGATGACCAAAGCACTACTATTGACGTGTTCACTACAATCCAAGGGTTGAAAGAACATGATCTTTTCATTAATGTATAACTCTTCACATGCAGAAACAATCAACAATCTCAAAATCAGAGAATGGACTTGTTTTACATCAATTCATTTTTTGTGATAATTTGAATAATACAAATATTTTTTCGAATCTAGTAGCAAGTTGGCTAGATATGTATTTAATGATTTTTATTTACTTGAATTGATATATAATGTCTTAGAGGGTTGAAAGAGCTAGATATGCAGAAGCCTATTATTTACCTTAGAACAAAGCAACAGCTAGGACTAGGTCCAAGGGCTTATGATCTCAACATCTCCTTGTGGTAAGATGTTGCTACCCCATTACATGATGTTGTTCAAGTTGGTAAGAGTCAAACATTTCTAGCTATTGATTAAATACATAAAATTAGATTGGACCGTCACGAATGATGTAAGTGGTGGAGGGTGCTATATCATGTATTGCTTAGCTAGAAATGTATTCTTAAAACAATACAAAATGCACATTCATGGACATTCACAAATCCTAAATGTTTCATAGAGAAGATTTCTTCCAACAAGAAACTAGACATTCCTACTCCCACAGTACAACAATGCTTCACGTGGTTCCTCTAAGAAATTGACATATTTAGAACATAACTAGCAAATGAGTTGCAATTATATGAACGATCTGAATTCCAACGAAAATTGTCTAAGAAGAATTTGCACAATCATAAAAATAAAAATATTAAAAGGAAGGAATAGGAAATCAAGATCCGAAAGACTTGTTACCTGCATAACCTGTTTATTTGTAACAATATGTACTCATATTCCCTACTAACGTAGAAAAGGATAGTTAGAGTAGACCTCAGTTTTTCAGCTATTGGATATAACCGTATATGAATTAGATAGAGTAGAAAACAATAGTACCACACATCTATAAGGCCAACAGTTGGTCGATAATACAAAGAACCTTTAGAATACACACACACACACGCATGCACGCACACACACACACGCACACATTTCAGGTGGACCCATTTGTGGATGGAGCATGACACAGAAACTACACTCAGAAGAAAATATCAACCATCTGATTTGTTTCCACAGTTCAGGTGGACCATTAACTTTAAAACTTTTAACAACCCATTTGGTAGCCATCAATAGGGTGGTTAGGATTTCTTTACTGGCTCTGTTTTCCAAATAATTGTACATTAACAATATTCCCACAAATCTCATAATCTGAAGTGATGTAGGTGGGTGGCCCCTAAACATTGGTCAAATCACCACCAATTTGTAACATTGAGAAATTCAATTCCCGAGATAAATTCTCATTCACCATGAATAAACAAAATAGTAATAATAAAATACTTAAAAAAAAAAAAAAAAAAAACAGGGTCATTTATGAAACTGCTAAGATGGCCCGATCAAATGAATTACACTCCTCTGTTGGAAATGGCCCTACTGTGCATTAGTTATAATTCTAAGGATTATCATTTCGTCATTCGGTGCTAACCATCGAATCTATAGCTTCCTGAGGTGTGTTGGCTTCAAAAGCACCATCAGGAGAGATGACACTTTAGTCATCCGATGCTAACCATAGAATGTATAGCTTCCTGAAGTGTTCCCCGTCCGATTTCCAAACACAGTATGGAAGATCGACCTTCCTCCAAAGATATGGAAGTTTTTGGAGATCTCAACATGGCAAATCGGCTGCCAAGCTCTACATGTAGAGATGATCAATCTAACAGTTATCATCATCGATGAATCTTCTTAAACAGGGATATGAAGACAATAATTCCTGTTTCAATACCTCAAATAAGCTAACCTAACGCTCAAATACGCATGCTGGCAAAGTTCCATGAATCTCCAGGGACCGGGCACGGGGGTATCGTTCACCGTCATAGCCAGATCTACAACTTCACACAGATATGAGAAATTGGAAAAAAATCATTGGTTCAACAGAGGAAATTACATGCACATACTTTTCCTTGCCAATCTCTGAAGAATCTGCAACGACCTCCTTACCTACTTCAGTACAAATGCACAGCCGTAAGGAAGAGACGATGCTAGCTCTATATAGGCGATCGTCCACCATTTTTCAGTCCCCATGCTCTGATGACGGTCCTATAGAAGATAGGACCGGACATTAGTTGTCTTCATCAGGTACGGATGACGCCGACAGCGGGATGAGATTCGATGAGATTTGAAAATCGCTTCAAATCTCTCCTTGGATTGCAGCGATGGGCTCGAGGAATTAAAGGGACGCAGTTGTTATCCCAGTCTCTAAAGCCAAAACCCTCTTTAACCCATGGGATATGGCGGTTCATCATAAAATGACATCCCAAATGCGCGCGTGGGATATCTCAGTGGGATCGCGTGATCCCATTCATCTGAAAACCATACAATCGTCTATCCAAACAGGCCCTAAAGAGATGAATGGTCAATAATCTGGGGCTACAGGAGTCTCCTATGGTCCTGACATGGCCAGATGAAAAATCTCCAGGTGCGTGTTACAGTTAGGACTCGTAGTGAAAGCTCACACATGTATCAGATTTGGGACTTCTGTTTGACCCTTTATCATGGATATCCGGAAAACCATAGCCGTGGATCGGGAAGTAGTAAGGATCGTCTGATAGTTGTGATATCAACGTATGGTCCATTCACTATGGGGGAACAATAGACCAACAATGTGGATATTTTGCACAAGTGCTCGACACGGATCAGCTATCCACAGGTTGAGCAGTGAGACTGCATACTGAGTGACGTCACCAAGTTTTGTGGCCCCACCATGATGTATGTGTTCGATCCACAATGTCCATCCATTCGGAGAGATCAATTTTAGGCATTATCCAAAGAATAAGTCGGAGCTCCCACTACAACCTACCATTAAAAACTTCTAGGGCCACACAAGTTTTCAATTAGCTGGTATTTGTATTTTTCTTTTGTTCATGTTTGTGTTAACGTATGAACAGGTTGGAACTCAAATAAACATCACGGTGGACCTTAGGAAGGTTTCAATGGTAGCCGTTACTCTCCCCGTTGTTTTTTGTGATGCGTCCACTCAAGCTTTGAATCTGCCTCATTCTGTCTCATGCCTTAAAATGATCTCTCCAAATGGATGTACAGTGGCATACAATTCATACATATTATGGTTCCCGTAACTTCATTAGCAAGTCTAGCTAGTTCTGACCCGAGAAATGGCAAGTCACTGGGTGAGCACGAGTCATGTGTACGGTATCGTTACCATTCTAACCATCCAACCACCACACGTGTAACTTAAGTATTAGACGTGGCACCACGGGACGGGACACGGATTTCCTGCGAAAGGCTTTCGCAGGAAGTTCCTGCACTGGGAACCAGGTGGGTCCCACTGTGATGTTTGTGAGAAATACTCCCCTTCCATCCGCTTTTTGAGTTCATTTCAGACATGATGCCAAAAATGAACCGTATCCAAAGCTCACGTGGGCCGTATTAAAAGAAAATGAGGTTAGGGAAATTCCTACCGTTAAAATCTACCTGGGTTCAACAGTGATGTTTACAAGCCATTCATACCGTTAATAACTTCATTCCTACTAGGATGAACTGAAATCACAAATATTAGCATGATTCAAAACTTCTATGCCCACAAATATTTCATCCGTGGACATTCAATTATCACGTTTTCGGCCCACTTGAGCTCTAGAAATGGTTCGTTTTTGGCTTTTATGTCCTGAATTGAACTCAAAGAACGGTCACAGCATCACAGTGAGCCCCACCTGGGGTTCCAGCGCAGTAACTTTCTGCCAAAGTCATTCGCAGGAAATCCGCGTTACTTTCGCAGGAAATCCGCGTCCCACGGGACGCGGATTAGCCTTTGACAGGTTGAACGGTTCTAACCATCCAACCACCACACGTGTAACTCAAGTATTAGACGTGGCACCACGGGACGCGGATTAGCCTTTGACAGGTTGCACGGTACAGCAGCCGGGATAGAGTCGATAGCTCCCTACGGTTCACGTGGCATGTACGTCCAATACTGACCACCCAAATAGCGAGCGAGACTCGCTGTAGGATGGGAACGAACTCAAAACATAGGGGTTTCAAAATCTCGTTTGTGATCCCATCCGCAGTGGGTGGGTCCAGCTTCTTGGGTGATTAGGATTTGAGGTGGACCGATCTGTGAGCCGACTCACCTCACACTTGAAAACAAGGAACATGTGCACGAGATGCGAGCCACTCATAAGGTGATCGATGCCCACTTATAGATCCCTATTTCCAAAGCATCAGAAAGATGCGATCATCGGGTGGGCCACTCATGAATTGTTTTTGGTACACGTGTTGCACGTGTGCCACCTTTCCACGCGTGAGGCTGCCGCTCTGTGCAAAACACCCCAAGGTCTGTGGGCCCATCATCTTGTAGATGCAAATCCATTCTGTCCATCAGGTAAGAACCCTTATTTGATCCATTACATACATGAGATCAGCCCCATGAATTTTTTATTTTTTATTTACTCGGGTGGACTTGAGCCTAGTTTAAAATTGCTCCTAAAACCCCCACTGGTGTGGCCCAGCTGTGTTTGATATTTGTATCTTCACTCATCCTCACGAGGTACACCTGATTAATGCACAGCATGGTAGCCCAACACATGAACCTATCGTTGGCTTCCCATCTCCATTGTTCCCTTTCGGTGCGTGGCTCCCCTGCGTGTGGATCAGGCTAATTTTCTACTACAGTGCCTAGAATCAAGGATACAACGTGATGGACAGAGTGGGTTACATATTCAACAATGATGGGCTACATAGAGCATGGATGTTTTTAGGCTCTGGTTATTCCGGTCCAACTCAATCTTAGTAAGATGAAAAAAAAAACTGAAACTAATACTAGTCCAAACAAGAAAAGTCAAGCAATAAGAAGAAAATACAGAAGAAGAAATCATCACACTTTTTTCAGATATATACTATCAGACCTTAATACATGAATATAACAAACTGGATATAAATAGCAAGATCTTGCATTCTTGTCCGAATGAAAACTCTCTCAGAGACAATTGAAGAGTTCTTGGGAATCTGTTTCAAGTTTCTCTCAAAGAACATTCCATGAACAATTGAAAGAACAGAGAAAAAAAAAAAAAGATTTATAAAAAAGGAGTAAAGAAAGACTAAAGAACTTCTCACCCTACTGCAGCAGCCACCTCGGCGTTGCAGATTCATGTCATATGAACAAGAATAGGGAGAGAGTAGATATGCTTGAACCGCCATAGGCAAACATACATACATGCCTTGGTCCATCCGCCAATTACACCTTGTAAGCTGTCCAGTCCCATAAATAGTACTAAAAATACAATACATATCTATCCATATATCCCGAACCCGCTCGCTTATACAGTGAGTTCGTCGAGGTGACGATCCATGATCTGAGAAACGGTTTCGAGGAATGCAGCTTCGCTCATGCCTGGAAGCACGGCTCCCTCAGCTTCACAGACAATCTCCTCGATCACTGATTTCTTCTTGAGGGTTTCCCTGCACATGATGCTTCCAATGGCGAATGGACTGAGCCCTCTTTCTGCACCCTTCTTGAGAAGCATGGTGGAGATGCGAAGTGTGCGGGAGCACTCATGCGATAGCTCCCAGCCATGGAACTTCAGGAGGGCAATGTCTTGCTCAGCATCCAAGGATTTTATGTATTCGATTGTTTCGGGGCTGTAAGGTTGGCGAGCTTGTGGCCAGTAGAGCCAGTCAAACGTGCAATCTTCAAACTGCAGTTGGGAAAAGATGAGGTAAATCAGACAAGTAGGTGGAAATTCGGACTGATAATAGACTGTCGAAAGCAGAGGAAAAACTCAATACTAGGCGAAGCAATTTGATCAGCCAACAGACTCTATAGGGGAACCAACCTTTTCATAATCAGAACCATCCATATGGGAAGCCATATCATGGATGGGGTGGATGGGAGAATGAGACTGTTGAATGTGGAGCATCTCTGCTCATCCATCTTGGAGGCAGCCAGTTTCATGGCCAGGGTCATCGAATAAAGGAATTACCATAGAATAACCATTTTATAATGGGCCCATCAGATGAATGGTTTAGATAAACAGTTTCATGGCTAGAGTCATCTAATAGGGGAACTACCATAGAACAACCATTTTATAATGGGCCCATCAGATGAATGGTTTCGATAACCAAAAGGTGACCCAATCTACACCATTACTTCATTGAATTAAGTTGTTATTTCAACCAAGCATCATATAACAAATCATTTAAAAATTAGCGAAAAATCAACCAGATGAGTTGAAATTCAAATTCCCTGATGCCCAATATACTGCCTCATTTTCATATAACTACAAATCCACACAAAAGTGCAGAAACTAGGAAAACCACAAACGATCAGCATCAATTCGAAATTCCCAGTCGCAAAATCAATCAGAGAATATCGAATTGAATCCAACAAAAACACATTTTTCATCATATTAATTGGAGTTTTGTGAAGCAAGCACAAATAACTATTCAAGTGAATAAACAAGAAAAGAGAATACTTACATTCTCAGGCAAGCAGTACCCATGATCGATTGGCACAAGCACAATCTGACCCTTGTTCTCCTCCTTACAGACCAAAATATTTCCAGCATGCCGATCTGCATTTGCCAACCTTATATCCAACACAGAGATCTTATGAACCTCTTCCACTGGAAAAGCCCGAGGGCCCATGTCCTCACAACTCCCATGGTTCTTCACAAACATCTGCAACGATCCAATCTTGATATTCTCAGCCGCATACTCATACCCTTGTGGGTGATTAAAACCTTTGTGTAAGCACCTTATCATAGCCGTTGGAGGCACACCAGAGAAGCCAATCTCATCGCCTGAAAATGACCGACGCCCACTTCTCGGATGATCAAGAATGTAAGCTGCGACTTCCCTCAAAGCGCCTTCTCCTACCCTCGTCCCCTTCTTCAACCCTTCCCCATCCTCTGTCACAGGCAACCCCCGAGGATTATTCAAGGCCATGGGCTCTTCATCGATCGGCTTAAAAACAGCTACGTACTTTTGGCCTGAGAAATTTTGCATGAAATAAGCTCCGCCTGTGCCCTCTGAAGAGACGACAGGAGGATTCCCCTTCACTAAACCAGCAATTGTGGCCTTGATCAGATCATTAATCACGTCCGACAATTCGATTTTCGGATTAACAACTGGTTCCAACCAGAAATCACGATCTGGTGGCTTCCTCTCCCCGAGCTGAAGCTCCACCGATCCTGTCCCAGGCCTTTCCGCTTCCACCTTTTCGCCCTTTTTACAATTCAAATCTGACGCCACAATCGACAGCTCGAAATTCTTCTCAACAGGCCTGGCCCGGACTTTCGCCGATTTCTGAACCTCCAAGTGGATCACAGCATCATTATTCTTAATGATGTCATCGATCAGCTTCTGATCATCAAGCCTCTCTCCGTTGCAAACCAGCTCTTGATCCTTGAGGTCGACAAAATTCCTACCCTTCTTTGCAATCTGCTTTTTGACGTACCCCACATTTCTACTCCTCTCGACTTGAAATTCAAATTCCTTACCACACGTGGTCCTGACGGTGATGACCTGGAGATCAGAGAGCCGTAGGACCAAATGCAGGACGTTCCCATCTGTAACTCCATAATCCCTGACGAGAGAGTCATTCCGGGCCAGCTCTCGGCCTCCGAAAACTAGCTTCTGCTTCTTCACCACAAACCCTTTGCAGGTCTGGATCCGTAGTTTGACGGATGCTATTGAATCGGACTCCATGACCGGCACCCGTATCACAGATCCCCCAACCGTGAGATAGATCAGGATCGACTCGCTCGAATAACAACCCGGTGAAAGAACCGAGTCATCACGAATCGGGCTGACTGTAACCCCAGCGCTCGACATTTCTTCCTCCCTTTAAAATTCCGGACCCGAATTGGCTGAAAATTACAGGATTGACTTCGAACCTAAAGAAACCACCAACCCGACAATCGGCACCGGAAAATGCCCTAAACTCAGAAACCCATGTGAGGGTTCTGAACGATCTTGATCGATTCCCCGCGAGAATCGAGATCGACGGCAGATAATGCCCTGATTCTAAGAATCTATAAAGGAAAATATTTATAAAAAAAAAAAAAAACTAAAAATTCATTTCAGTCCCTTGCTTTAGAAATCAAGAACAAAACCCTAATCAAAAGATCAATTAAGGAAATGCCCCTGAGTATCTAAAGCACTTCTCACCAAAAAACCCAAGAAAGATTTCATGAACCAAAACCCTTGAATAGAGGGATCCGAAGATCTTTTGAGAAATTAAGGTTTGGGTTTCGGGGAAGAGAGAGGGATTCTTACAGATGGAAGAACCGAATAGTGGAGGTGATGGAAGTGAGCTTTTATCGATGGAGTATGACGACTGATTGGCGAGGAATTGGAGCAGTTTTTGATGGGGTTTTTCAGTTCCGAGGGAGGTTCGCTTTTTCCTCGTCCGCGATTTTCTGATCGGAAGAAACGACGATGGGCAATAGAGGCGGGCAAGAGCGGACCAGTCGCCATTATATACGGTTGGACTTGGACCCGACGAAAACTAGACATAACGGCGTTAAGACGTGTAAAACGACCGTTTCGTAACGGCATGGGAGGTGTCGGGAAGGAATGGACGTGGACGGTTAGCCGTACTCGCGCGCGTGAGATGGAAATGAGGAGAGCTTCACGAAAAAAAGGTGATAGAATGGAGGGAGAATAGGCCCACCCGTGATGTGTACGTGGAATCCAAGTGACTCCTCATGTTCACCGCAGGTGATAGGAAAGCAATGCACAATCACACTTAAAGCCTATATATTCACTTCTTGTGGCCCACCAAAAATTTTAATCGGTTGAGTTTAGGCGTCCATTTTTTCCTGGTAGGGTGAACATGATGATGATTGGGATGGATCATATATAAACAGCACTATGGACCCCGTGTGATATCTAAAATTTTATTTGGCGGGGATTTTCCTATTCAAATCTCTGCCATTGTTCCTTTGGTGTGGTGCATTTGAGTGATGGATAAGGCTGAATTTTTGGATATAGATCAAACATTGGAGAGTTCATTTAATGGACGGGTTAGATGGAACTTGCACATCATGATGGGCTCCACCACATGGCTTAAATGTATGGTAGTTGATATCTACTTGAATGCATGTGATTATTCTCAGGAAGAGCTGTTTGTGTACAACCTGTCCATTCAATAGGCAGTACGTATGTAAACATCCACCTAAGATTTAAATGTTTCATTTTTTCTAACTATGCCATAAAATGAGTCAGCAACATTGGTAGACATCATATATATATATATATATATATATATATATATATATATATATATATATATAATTCTGTGTGTGTGACAAATATATCAAAGTGGGCGTAATTGTAAGGACTCACACACTCTCAGCTGTTAATGCCTCACTTAATCCGTGACAAATGTGGATTTGTTACTCCACTAGGACCTTAGCTAGAGATGAAGGGTCCTGCAAGAGCTATGTGAGGCCCCCAAGGATATATATGTTTTTGGCATATAAGTTGTATATGTTATTTCTACCTATTTTTATAGGTCATTTTAGGACAGAAATTCAAGGAGAGTCACATCCAATGCATTGTAACATACGAAGAAGAAGCGGGGATTGAACTCTACTGCCGGAAGGAGCCAGCATGACGTTTATTTACCATCCAACCTGTCCATAAGGTCACGTGGCCCTGGACCAAGGGAAAAACATAAATACCAGCTTGGTCTAGAATTTATGTGGTTCAAAAAGTTTTGAACGGTAGACTTTCAATCTGCACTTCTTTCTATAGTGTGGTCCACTTAAGCTTTCCATCGACCTTTTGTCTGGTCTCGTGCCCTAAAATGATCCGTCAAAATGGATGGACGGCATTCATAAAACATATACACTGCGGTGGGCCCACAAGGCCCCGATAGGACATTCCTGGGAGAGATAGTGCACAATCCTCGTCCCCTCGTGACGATGACATATTCCATGACGAGAAATTTAAACTAACGGAAAAGGCCATCTCCGTCTATTTGGAAATCCAAGTCGAGAAGAGAAGTCCGAGAACCTTGTCGTGGCCTCCAAGACTAGATTTTTTTTTCTTTTACAAGCGGCACGCGTACGGTAAGACGGGCGGATGACCGGAAAATCTGAGCCGTACAGTAGGTGAGCCGCATGGTGAAGAAATCCACGCTCGACCTCCCTCGCAGGTGGGCCTTTCCTGAAAGGGGGCCACCTTATTCACAGCTCAGACGCTGCACTCACTCAACTTATTGGCACGTGTCTCCTTTATGCCCGTGAGAATGGACGATTGAAACCGTTATAGAGATATGTAAGGCTGAAAGTCGGGCGGGTCGGGTTAGTGCTCAACCCTAAGGGCCTGTTTGGCCGGCTGGACTAAATGGTCTTAGGTGGGATGGAATTGCATCTGGTCCCGTGACAATTCCACTCCATGTTTGGGAAGAGTGGAAAAGCTTGGAAGTTGGCTAGATGGAATCGTATCGGTTCCGTGCTAACATCACTCAATGTTAACACGTTGTGTAGGTCCCACCATGATGTGTGAGCTATATCCACACCGTCCACCCAATTTTTGAGATCATTTTAGAGAATGAGCCAAAAATCCAGGTAGATCTAAAGCTCAAGTAGACCCCACCATAGAAAGCAATGGGGATTGAATACTTGCCGTTGAAAACTTTGTTGGGGCCACATAAGTTTTGGATCTGCATCATTTTTAAACCCATGCTATAAAAAGAGGTTACAAAACAAATAAACAGTTTAGATATAACACATGTGTATTATTGCCAATAGTTTCAAATGATGGTGGGTATATCCTTTTAATGTACTACCATATTACAAACTGAAAAGGGAATTAAGCTTATCCCACGGTGACACGGAACAGCCCCTGCCATGGGTAATAATCATGTTTTTTGAATCCCATCCCACCTAATACCGTGGGATCGGTCCGGCCAAACACGCCCTAAAGGTTGAGCACTAATATTTTCAGGTTGGTCAGGTGTATACATGCTAATATTTTTGTCATTACATTAGTTTATTGTAGTTCAATATGTGACTTATTTTTTGTATTTATGATTTTATTAATTATATGTGTGATTATTCATCATAAAAAAATTTAATTTTTCATCTTTTTTTTTTAAATTTAAAAAGCTAAAATATAGGACAACTACTCCTTTAAAAGTCATGTAACATATAACACAATCTATTTGGTAGAGAGAAATCCAACATATCTTGTTAGCTCGAGTCCTTGGAAATGACATGTACAAATAAGACCTGACATCACTAGTGTGACTACGACACAAACGATTCATACTCTATTTTAATTTATAAGCAACTTATATATTGATCAGGTTTGGGTCGGGTTGGACAACCCGAACCCAACTCAAGTTTTATCGGGTTGGTGTTTGTATATCCTAAGCTTAAGATCGGACCTGATATATTCTGCGCGAGCTCAACCCAATGTTGAGTCGGTCGCTAATCTGTTAGGTTGAACCCACCCAACTTTCAGCCCTAGATATGTCCCAGATGAATAGGCCATAAATATGAGTTGTCACGAGTACTAAAAATTCGATCTATGGACAAATGAAGTCATAGACAGTTTACTTTTAACTCCACTTTTCAAACGGTTGTGATCGCTTTACAGCCAAAAGAGCTGTCCAAAGTCTAAGGTGGGCCACCCTTAAAAGGACCCGATTGCATTTGAGAAATTATGGTGTTTGTGAGAAATCAAACCTGTCCATCCATTTTGATGGATCATGTTATGACATACTAAGATAAAATAGAATTAAACAGATGCAAAACTTAAGTTGGCCCCACCAGAAGAAAAGTGAGGATTGAATGTCCATTGTTAAAACGTTTGTGAGGCCACAAAAGTTTTAAATGAGTTAATATTTTTGTGTATTCAATTCATTCCAATAAAGTAGTCTTTCGAATGGAAAGGATGGCATATAAACATTACATGGTAGGCATTTCCTACCTACATTTCCTTGTCTTGTGGTCCACTTCAATAATGAATGTTTATCATTTTAAGCTCAAATCCTGACATGATCAAGGCAAAACAGATAAATCTAATATAAAGGATTTCTCACAAATATGACAATGGACCCCACCTAACCTTTTATGGTAGGAAGTTCCTGTAGAATTAGGAGGCAATCCACCGTTGCTTTTAAAGCGTGTTGTAGACTGAACTACATGCCCCACCTTACGGGCCACAACTTGCTTAGAGGTCTAGCTTCCCTGTTACATGGCTGATGACTCGATTCTCCATTTAAATCCTTTTCTATCGTGGCAAAGATCTAAGGTAATATTTATCGGGCAATCCAAACTTACCGATTAATAAATATTATGTGTCGTATTACTAATCATAATTGAAAAAACTGATGAGAAAATGAAATGTATCATTGCCTTGGAAAGAAATAGCATAGGAAAGATTTTTAGAGATATTTAGAACGATTTCTACAAAAGTATAATTAGTATTGAGCTTAATGATGCATGTTATTTTATGACAAGGTGTGTCCGAGAAGTTTAAGGAGTGAAAAGCGGCAGTGTGAAAAAATATATATAGTGTTAAGAAGACATCAATAGGTATAAGGATTTGAAAGACTAATGTGACAACGATTCAATTGATATAATTGTTCAAATAAATGAGAGAAATATATGAAAGAAGTTGTAAATTTTTTTTATAAATAACAAAAAGTTCGGCAAAACAAGTCGTCTCATACTAATCTAACAAAATAATTTAATTATTTTTATATTTCCTTATCATATTCTAGCATTAATTATTTTTTATAATCTAAGTTTATGCTCATATGTTGAATTATATTAATTTTCAATAAACTTCGTATTTCAAAAAGGTTCTTTGTTATAGATTATAAGTACTTTATTTTTAAGTATTTTCTTTTTTATTCAACTGCACTATCATATTAAAGTCCTTTCACATAAAAGATAAGAAGTAACTCATTAGGCCCATCCTTTGAACATCAACTAATCATCTTACAATTTCATCAGGGGTGATCAAATAGGCAATTGATTTTCTCAAATCTCGGCCATATACAGTAATGTTTGATGTATCTGTCTATCTTGATGCTTGGGGTTAAATTATTCAGTTTGAATTGAGCTACACAATCAATTTTATCACGCCCACATACACCACACGTGATCACAACCAACCAAAGTACTAATGATACAACTGTGTAAAAGGACAAAATTAAAAGAAAAATAGATGTGAGACTTTAACATCAAACCGGAATTTCCCCCATATCATGTATGTTTAACTTTAACTTCACACTGCAATTTCTCCCTTATATTACATCCAAAATTTGAAAAATGAAAAGTGGTAACTCATTCTCCTCACACGTGGCACTGACATGCAGCCATCCAAACCATCCAATTTGTGGGTCAATTTACACTGATCAATCATTCCTAAATCCAGTTAACTCCTACCAGATGTATCGTCAAAAGTAAAATATCGTGTGGTCCACCGAAGAAACCAACCCCCCAAATGGTGAAAAACTAACATTGTTATACGGGAAAGTAGTGCACCTTTTCACGCGCTTTTAGTTTTTGCATTTCCACCGTCCATTTACTATTCTTAAAACAGCTGTCAGATCGGTTTCATGTCTAACCTCATGAAAGTACACACACCTATGTACATGCATGCATGTACCACTAACTTCCCCACTTTCATGGACATTAGCAATGTCTCCTAAGCTATTAAATGGTACATTGGGTGACCTATTCCCGATTTCAACCGTTCATTTAGAGCAACCGTGGTGGGTGATCCTATGCATCCAATCAATAGCATTTAAAATGGACAGTTAAGATTAAATAGAGAAACAAAATAGGTCCACCATCTTGATGAATGATCCCAATCAATCTTATTAAGTTGTCAGTTCAGCCACATTATAGAAAATAAGTTATAGCCATTGATAAACAGCAAAATGCAAATGTGGTCCACTTGATGAGTAGATGTGGTTGATCTTTGCCCATGGTAATCCTCGTAATGAGTCCAACCTAATGGACGCGATGGATGTTGCATCCACATGAGAGGTTGGAAGTCCCTCTCTCTCTCTCTCTCTCTCTCTCTCTCTCTCTCTCCATGGAGAGTTTATATGTCTAGCTAGTTAGCATTTGTCCCACCATAAAATTGGAATGCCCAAAAAATCAAGGTGATCCAACTATCAAGTGAGTCATTGAATCACAATTCAAAAAACTCAACGTTCCATTGAGATATCTTATTTTTATGATTTGATTAGGTTGATTTTTAGGGCATCCCAGACATTGACAAGTGAGATGTCTTACAAACACCATGTGGCCCCCACATGCCAGTTGGTTAGACATACAACTAATGGTGTGTGATGAATGCTCACATACAACTAGTTGTAAGTCCAAGTAATTGCTGTGAGGATTGGGACAGTACCCCAAAATTCAGTAGATCCAACTATTAGGTTGGGCACACCATACAAACAACCATCCAAAAAAATTCTATAATCACATGGATTGCATCTAATGGTTGGATTGACTTGATTTGGGGCACCCCATCTTGATGGAGGGACAACCTTGCCGGACGGCTGAGATTTCATATAAGCACAATGGTGGGCCCACACACTAATCACTTGAACCTACAACTAGTTGTGTGCGAATATTTCCATTTACACACACTAGTGCATATGTCGCAATGTGTGGGACCAGAACATTCCAAAAGTCAGGCCATTTCACTCCTCATGTAGGCCACAGCATACCAAAACAGATGAACGGCTGAAGAAACTTTTAAACATCAATGTACTTCATACATATGGTCCACTAAAAGAGTGAAATTGTCTGAATTTTAAGTAGAAGATCTAAGCATTATTTCCATCCCTATGGAAGCTCAAATCACAGACACGTGTCTCATACTTTTACACATGCCCATGTGGGGATGTGTCCAGCTCTACACATGTGTCAAATGGCAACACTCATGTACATGCATGCATGTCATCAAATAAATATCCATAGAATACTATCTAGGCTCATAAAACGTAACATTAGGGCAACATGGCATGTGGTTAGGTAGCCAGATGGCTCATTTAAAATGCAATGTCGCCGTGTCGAGATATGATTGAGCCGGACGGTCTGGTAGTTGGGTCCCACCAGCTGCACAATTCTAGTAATGGGTTTGATCTGACCTCAAAATTAATATTTTTTTAAAGTTTAAAAATTAATAATAATAATAATAATAAATGGGCCATTGCTTCATTATTACAGGCAGTGGTGCATGACATGGTACCCCACAGCAATTGATTAAGCCTGTCATGTGCTATTGCAGACATGAGCTTCCTCTAATGAGGTTTCACCAGATGTATTCCTATAGGATTCGTTGGGTTTATAGCCGTTGGATTTTGGGTCATGTTCAGTGATGATCCAAAGTAGTATATGCCAAGATGTGTGGATTATGGTTCGCTTCCTTCAAGATATTTGAGATTATCTTGAACCTTTGATCAATGGTCCACAAAAAAAAATAAAAATTATTTAAGATGACCGTCCATATTTAGGAAAAAAGAGTTAAATGATCTAAGTGTTAACATATACAAATATTAATTACCCTGATTCATTGTGGAGCCCATGATGTAAATGGTTTGGATCATTGAGAATGACCTTAGATTCAACAGCTATTTTCCTGATTTCTCCTACATGAGTAGGTAGGGATGCATTCCAGCAAGCTTCCATCCTATGTTGAACATGACCTTAGATTCAATACATATTTTCCCGATTTCTCCCATATTACTATGCAGGGATGCATTCCAGCAAACTTCCATTCTAGCATGAGATTGAGAAATTTTTTGATAAGCTACAAAATGTGATGGATGATACACATGCACTTGGCAATTGCACCTGATGCATACAAATAGTAAAATTATACTGTTCAAATTATGATACCAATGTAGCTATATCTCCTGAAGTCTCTTAATATTTTTGGATATACTATCATTTAATGGCTCAAGCTTTTAGAACAAGTGATTATTTAACATGCATCAGAGCGGTAAATATATTCCTAATATATTCTCCAACATCAAATGCTACCATTAGTGATGGTGGACCACACAACAGAAAATGGTGATTATTGAATGTAAGATTGGTTCATCCAAACTTTTGTAGCCCACAAAAAGTTTTTAATGGTTATTCACTACTCTTTCTAGAGGTGTACGTAGTCCATATGAGATTTGGATTTGCTTGAGTTTCGGGATTATGTATTAAAATAAGCTAGAAAAATGGATGGATGGTGTGGATATACAAAAATATTCATTAAATACTAAAATAATTTTTTTTTTTTTTTAAATAAAAGTAATTGAAGCATCCATCGATTGCCTTAGTTAAGATATTCCAAGTGGCACACGAAGTTGCGGACGCGGATTTCCTGCGAAAGCGCTGGAAACTTGGGTGGGGAACAACGTGATGTTTTGAGAAATCCACACCGTAAATCTGTTTTCTAAGCCCATTTTAGTACTTAAGACCAAAAGTGAGAAGGATCCAAGACTCAAGTGGGCCGCACCAGAGGAAAAGGTGGGTAGGAAAATTTCTACCGTTGAAAACTCTCTGAGGTAGAAAGTGATGTTTACATGCCATCCATACCGTTAATAACGTCATTCCTACTGGGATAAACTGAAAACAAAAATATTAGCCTAATTTAAAACTCCTGTGGTCCCACGAATATTTCAACTGTGTATGTTCAATACTCACATTTTAGGTTCACTTGAGTATTGGATACTGTTAATTTTTGGTCTATTATCCTAAAAATATCTCAGAAAACGGATAGACGGAGTGGATTTGTCACAAACATCACGGTGGGCCCCACCTATATTTCCAGCGCAGGAAGTTCCAGCGAAAAGCTTTCGCAGGAAATCCGCGTCCCGAAGTTGCACCACAACGTGTGCCACTTACTGGCTTTAGTCGTCTCCATACACTAACACCCTCGAACATGCACTTGTTAGCTGATCACACTGCAGCTGCCATCGCGCAATTCATTTCTTGACTTTGGCGACAAAATCCGGGTTGATTGGGATTACTTTCTTGATAGGAAAGGATTAAAAAGAAAACCTCGAAACAAATAAAATAATACTAACTATAGATTATGACAAACATGGTGTCCCCACTAGTTAGGTTTGCTTCATCCTATGTAGTGGGAAAATAAAAAAAGGGCCTTGAAAAGGTGTGAGAATACATACATTGAATGGGGAGAGTGGAAAGGATTTAGCACCATTTTGAAAATGGTGGTAATTCATGTTCGGTTGCATTTATGAAATTATATCCAGCTGTTATGGAGCATAGCTCTAAATGATTCTGCTCAAGCAATCCTAACCATCTAATTGATGAATCTCATGTGGATGATTAAAAGTAATTGGTGAGTGGTCCAATACGAAATTGGAAATAAGATGGTCACTATGGTGCTCCCACTGTCATTTTTAGTTAAGACTCTATACGCAGGTGGTTAGAAATTTGGATGGTCTGGATTGGCTTACAACTTTGCCATGTGTCTACATGGTGCAAAACCAACATGGGAGGTTTTTTGGGACATGCGGAGTTATTTGATACTCTGCAGGGTGTGAGATGGTTCATGCGCATGCAGTCTGAAATCTTACATATGTTATATATGTAGCAAAATCTGAGCCATTCAAATCATGGGACCCATTTTAGATAGGTTCGAACCCGAAAATATAATTGATTAAAGGATCCTAAGATCAGATTAATGGAGATTTGTTTGTTGAATTAAGATCCTTCACTCTAATTCATTTCAGGCCCATCAGACCACCAATCTGAGAATTGAGTCATCAGTAACGTTTAGTTTTTCGTCCGGAACCATCTAATGTCGGACCCATGATTTGGACGGTTCTCATATAGGCCACGTGTGCAAATTCGAGGTGCATGTGCATTTGAACCTTCGCATCCAGGCAGAGTATATATGTACATCACTCCTAACCGTCCAAATCATGGAGCCATACGATGTACGATTGGTGGCCATCAAACGAATGGTTAAAACGAAAGACATTCAATCCTCCAAAATTCAGTTCGTAAAACGTCTAGTAGTCAAAGGCTAGAATTGTTCAGTAAATCTGATTATTGATGGAAGTGTCAGTCCCATGATTTGGACGGTTTAGATCGAAGAAACTGTCCGCCACTTAAAAATAACTTGTGCACGCTTATGGATAGTTATACTCCGGCAGCGCATAGAATAAAACCTGCCCTGGAAAGGGGATAATGTAATATAATATAAGGTCGGGATCAACAAATAATATAAAATCCGTACGTGTCATCATATAAGATCGCCCCACGTGTCGCCTTTAAAGACATTCCTCGACGTGGCAGACTTCATGTAACCGTTGCCATCAGCGACCGTTGAAGATGGCGCGCTCTGAAATAAACACGTGGCACGTTTCAATTGGTTACGACACGTGAGGGTGTTCGGAAAAAGTCTTACACCACCGCACTTTTCGAGACGACCCAACGTTCCGATTTTTCAAAATAAAAGCCTGGCGCTGATATTTACGGGCGCGGATTAGGCGATTTCGGGGTAACAATCCGGAAACGGATGGGCTACTCCCCCTGACACCATCCAATGGCTGGTGGTCGGTGCTCTGTGGGCCCCACCATGATGTATGTGTTTCATCCATTCCGTCCATATATTTTTATCCCAATCTCGAATGGACTACATTATACGAAACGGTGTTGAATGAGTGTCCACCATTAAAAACATTTTGGAGGCCATAGAAATTTTGGATCAAGCTGTTTTTTTGTTTTTTACCTTCATCTGGTCCTGTATGACCTAAACGATTGGATGTCAAATAAACAGTAAACTGGGCCTTAGGAGGATTTTAATGGTGGATATCCAATCACTATTGTTTTCATGTGGTGTGGTCCACCTGAGCCTTATATCCCTCTCATTTTTGGGATCAAGCCCTAAAATGCTATGTAGAAATAGATGAAACATATACATCATGGTGGGGCTCACAGAGCACGGGCCACCAACCACGAGGCTGGTAGCAACGGAAGTAGCCAATCCGTTTCCAACAATCCCTGATCGTGGGCCCCAACATGATGTATATGTTTCATATTCACGCCGTCCATCCGTTTTTCCAACTCATTTTAGATGCATTGCTTAGATCCAAATCTCAGGTTGGCCTCACTGTAGGAAACAGTTGTTATTAACCATTGAAAACTTTTCACGGGACACAAAAGTTTTGGATCAAAATGAGAAGCACTATCCACCTGTCATTGTTGTCACGACCCCTCTCTAATACTACCATCTACTTTATGGGCGTATATATATATATATATATATATATATATATATATATATATATATATATATATATATATATATATATATATATATATGACAAAACTTATATACAACACATATATCATGGTGGGCCATGGATTAAAAGAAATATGACAAAACAGATGGACAGCCTAGATATACAACACATATATCAAGGTGGGCCCTGGATTTGGGTTCCAGTTGGGTACCAATACCATATCCATTCACATACCTTGTCTGACTTAAAAATTAAAATTGCTAGTTATACCATCTTTACGCCATCTGGTGTCACTTATCCACTGAGTAAATTATTTGGTATTTAAATAAGGGAAAAGGTTCTATGCAGTTGACCTCATGGGGACTTCCCATGAGGTCGAGCTGTGTTGGCCCCACCGTGAAACATCAATACCGTGCATTTGATGGGTTCCCTTTAAAATATGGGATATCCCAAAAATCAGCTATATATTGAACTCAGGTGGGCCATACCATCTAAAATCACGTGAAGACATGCCTAAAACATATAAAAGCACTTGGTAGGGGCCACCTAAAATTTGGATGCATCTGAAACTTGGTCTGACCCCTCATCCAAGTGGGGCACACATAATGGATGGGCTGGATTTGTGAACCACAGCTCGGTGAGCCCAAAAAATGATTATGAATATTTTAATGGGAGGGTAACCCCTCTCAACTTTTGTACGTGGAGTGGCCCACAAAAGTCATGGATTGACTTGATTTTTAAGCCCGAGGCCCACCATGGAATGGTGCATTTGCTGATGGGGTAGATGTTTGACACACATCAGGATGGGGCCACACAGCTCAACCTCACAGGAAGTTCATGAGCTCGGCAGCATAGAACCTTTTCTCTTTAAATAAATATATTAGATACTTATCCTTATACCTCTGTTTCTCATGGTATGGTCCACTTGATAGTTGGATTTGCTTTATTTTTAAGATAATGACTTTAAAATTATTTGGAAAAACAAATAAACAACATGGATACATCATACATAAATCAATGTAGGCCCCATGGTAAGGGCCACAGTGTCTTGGGTGAGGCCACTGGTTCAATCATCCGTGTGAAACACTTTATCAAATTATCAAGGCTTTTTTATTTTTTATTTTAATTTCTTTTTGAGGCACTTGGTGTGTGAGGCCTGCGGCTAGCCCTTACATGAAGTAAGCTTGTCATGATAATAGGATGCCCTAAAAATCAACACTAGCTAACCATCATATGGGAGCCCACCAAAAAAAACCTATCAAACTGCTTTAAAGCTCATATAATATAGCCAGATTGGTTCAAAATATAGGTGTCCCAATTCCATGGTGGGACACCCTTAATGGGTAACATGCAGTTCTCCCACACACAATAGCATTGGAGAATAAACCTAACCTTGCTGAAAAACCCTTTTTTTTTTTTTTGTTCTTTCTTTTTTAATATAATTTT
Organism: Magnolia sinica; assembly: GCF_029962835.1. Taxonomy (NCBI): domain Eukaryota; kingdom Viridiplantae; phylum Streptophyta; class Magnoliopsida; order Magnoliales; family Magnoliaceae; genus Magnolia; species Magnolia sinica. The sequence goes on from NC_080577.1 coordinate 4,270,693, forward strand.
GGTAAACCAGAGAAAGTGATATTCATGATTCTTAGTTAATGATAGTTTATTATAAATTAATTGAAGTATTAGGAATATATATATTTTTTAATTGTGCCGGTCGGGTTTGAACACTAGCGGGTGTAAACCCATATCTAGCCCAACTATTAATCAAGCTTAAATTAATATAGGCCATCCATCCATTTTTCCAGGTCATGTAGCATATCCAAAGCTCAAGTGAAATACACCCTCGGAAACAGTGGAAATTGAAAACCTATCTTGAAAACTTCTTAAAGTCCACATAAGTGATATTTGTGATTTTACTTCATACATGTTTGTTTGACCTTGTATACATGATCCCTGGGAAGGTTTCAACGGTGGATATCACTGTCCCCGCTGTTTTGTCTGGTGTGGCCCACTTGGGCTTTAAATATGTTTCGATTTCAAGCTCATGCCCTGAAATAAGCTGGTAATATGGATGAACGGCCTGGATAATGATAAATACATCACCCTGAGCCCCACAGAGTTACTCATTAGGCAATCCCCGTCCTGTTTCGTAAGCACTCTCATGAAAATTAATGAGCAACTCAGTGCGCCATAGCATACCCAGTAACTGCGTGGGCCCCACTGTTCTGTATGCTGTCCATCTATTTTATGAGCTCATTATTAAAATAAGCTCAAAATTGAAGCATATATATATATATATATATATATATATATATATATATATATATATATATATATATATATATATAGATCTTCGGTGGATGAAACATTGTGAATTGAATGTCTACCATTGAAAACTTCTCGAGGCCACTGAAGTTTTGAACCAATCTGGTATGTATGCTTTCCCTTCGTCCATGTCTGTATGACCTTATAAACAGGCTAGATTACAAATAATTATCACTGTGGGTAGGGCTGGACACGAACCGAGTTAGCTCGCTCGACTCGACTCTGTTCGAAACTAAGTTTGAAATTACCGAGTTCAAGCTTGCCCGAGTTCAACTCGACTCAAATCGAATCCAACTCGAATCGAACTAGGATTGAACCAGTTCAGTGACTCAATTACTTCGATATTGATGTTACTTACTAAGTGTTTGATGAAATGACGCAATGAAGTGTGGCTGCCTGGCTGGTGGCAAGAAAGGTATGTATATGAAACAAATACCATTTTTTTTCTTGATTTTTATGTTTCTTAGAAGCTATGTGATGAAATACCTGTGAAACTATTGTTGTTGTTTTATATACAGTGAGATTTTGAAGGTGCAATCCCTGTGTTTGTAAAAATGATGCATAGACGAACTTGGATTGATCTTGGCTCAAACTCTACTTGAATTGACCCGAGCCGCTAATCGAACCGAGCCGAGTTAGCCAGTCAAGCTCGAGGACCAAGCCGAGCCAAGTTCGAGCTGGGATCAACAAGTGGTTGAGCCAAGTCGAACTGCACAGCTCGACTCGTGTACACCTCTAACTATGGGCCCTAGATAAGTTTCAATGGTGGACGTCATTATCTCCACTATTTCCTATGGTGTGGTCCACTTGAGAGTTGCATATGCTTTAATATTGAAAAAATACCATTAAATGAGTTGATAAAACAGATAGACAATATGGATTAGACACATAATCATGTTGGGTCCACAGTCTACTTAGTATGGTATAAAGTACACAATTCACTTTTGATCAATGACATCTTCAACCCCATTTTTGGTATAAAGTACACAATTCACTTTTGATCACTTTTGATCACTTACACCCTTACTTTTGCGTTGTTGATACCATAAATGGCATCGAAAGGTAGGGGTGTACATCGAGTCGAACCGAGTCAAACTGGCCTCAGCTCAACTTGGCTCGGCAACTAGCTGACCTCAGCTCGAACTCGGCTCCGTCCTTGAGCCTGACTGGCCAGCTCGGCTTGGTTCGGCCAGTAGCTCAGGCTAGTTCGAGCCAAGATCGAGCCGAGTTCGCCATTGCAACATTTCCACAAACACCTGTACTACACCTTCAAAATTTCATTGTTTGTAAAATAAAAGTAATGGTTTTACAGGTATTTTTAATTTTATCAAACACCTACATAAAAATCAAGAAAAAATGGTATTTGTTTCATGTACATACCTTCCTTGCCACCGGCCACACTTCGCTAAGTCATTTCATCAAACACTTGGTGAGCAACATCAATAGCAAAGTAACTGAGTCACTGAACTGGTTTGATTCGAGTTTGATTCGAGCTGGATTCAATCCAAGTCGAGTTGAGCTGGGGCCAACTCGAACTCATTTTAGAGCTCAAAAATCAGTTCAACTCGGTTCAAACTCAGCTTTGAACTGAGTTAAATGGAGCTTTTTCCAGTCGAGTCGAGGGAGCTAACCGAGCTAGCTCGGTTCGGGTACACCCCTAGCTACGAAAGGGTCTAAATGAGCTGTATCACAGGTAACGATACAGCTAAGTCTCCCGCCAACATTTCATACTTATTAAATATCCAATCCGTACAAATAGTAGTTCACACAAGGATGACGATTTATTTGAAAACCGGACGGCTGGTATCATGGATCAATACACAACATCAGAATCAATGGACAGCCAATAGTATGACTCAGTGACTGCTGGGGTTCATCCAATGAGTGGATCGGCTGGATTTTCATTTCATATGATAATATGGTGTGGCCCACCTTTTTTCACGTATTGGATTTTCCACGCATGTGAAATGTTGGCGGAAAATCTTGGTGGTATTGTAACTTACGATACAGCCGCTGTATTTCTTATACATATCAGTTTCCATTGAAAAAAATGAAGTTTTGAAATGCCATTTTGGTGGAACGAATTTGAGAAGGCTGTTTGCAGTCGCTAGATTGCACTTTGGAATTGAATCGCCTCGCACGTGGACGAGATACACGTTTGAAAGATCGGATCTGTTCCTCAGGTGACTTCAAGAATAGGAATGTGAAATCTAAAAAAGAAATCCCAAATCATTACTAGGTGAGAGTAAACCATACAAAACAAATGAAATAAAAGAATACACAACTGTTCCAATTATATATTTGTGGCCCACCTATCCTCGTGATTTCCATATATTTTGTAAATAGAATATAAACTTAGGAACGGGTCAGATCTTCACATATTTTAATTTTTTTCACATAAGATGCGAATGCACTTTAAAATTTTACTCGCGTGAGTGCTCGCATAAATTCTGAGAGAATGAATTGACCGCTTTAGATCTAGTAACGAAGCTTCGTGAGAAGCATCTAGGCTGCTTCTCGCTAGTTCGCCTGTTGCCTCTGTCGTGACTCAGGATACAACTCTATCGCTGCCCTCTATGGCCCACGTGGTATGTGTTTATATGATCTGAACCGTCCATCTTGTTAATCCTTACTATATAAAGTACAAAATAAAAAATTAAAACTGAATGGATGATATATGCATTTAGAGAAATGAAAAGAAGATTTACGTCTCTCATTCAGATCTAAAAATCAAAGGTTGGGATCTTGAATGAAGCGTGATGTTTAGAAACTATCTTATCTTCAACAGTAAGAAAAAAATGAATAGTTCAAATCATCGGACCATGTAGACTGTCGCAACAGATGCAGAACGAATCTTCCGCGTGACTCGCGGACATTAAAGGGGATTTGCGCGAGTAGAGAGTGAAGAGGTGATCATATCACATGCCATCTCGGCAGACGTGTATAAGATCGGAGCCACTGATAATGTATATATGATAATTTTAATGTTTTCCCCTATAATTCACTCATCATATTGGAAAAAAAATTCTTACAAAAATGTATGATTTTGACGAAAATCGATCGGTCTATAATCAGCATATATGTGTGGACCACTTAATGAAATCAGGAATTTGCAGAATTGTATTTTTACATGGTAGTATTTCTGTTACATGGATAAGATATAATGCATATGTCATGTGTATTGAGATTCACCTGTTGAAGCTCTCCTCCGAGAATGGCTCCAGTAGACCAACCAACGGTCGAGAGTCCCCGTCGTCTGCTTTTGTCCACGTGAAGCGCCTAACCTCCACCAACCGCATATTGCGGAAGAAACATTATGACCAAAATGCCCTCTGCATTATCACCGTCACCTTGAGTTGAACCCTGGTGGGATTTGATTGGCCCACATTCGTCTCTCAAAGATGGCCCACTCAATCTCGGCCGACCATGAATTGCCTAGAGATCAGCCACGGCTCTGTGGGGCCCACCGTAATGTACTTGTTTTATCCACGGGGCAGCTAGTCAGTCACGACGCGGTTTGGCTTGGGATGGGACCCAACACCAGCCAGCTAGCTTGTGTCAAAGCTCTGTGGGTCCACCATGATGTATGTGTTTTATCCATGCGGGTCATCCATTTTGTCATCTTATTGCAGGGCTTGAGCCCAAAAATAATGGGGATTTAAATCATAGGTGGACCGCATCATAGGAAAATAGTATTGATTGAATGTCCACTATTAAAAACTCCCTAAGACCCATTATAATATTTATTTACTATCCAACTTTTTGATAAGGTTACACATAAATGAATGAAAGAAAAACACACATATTAGCTTGATCTAAAACTCTTATAACCTGTTTTTTCAAAAAAAAATAATTGAAAGTAAGCACTAAAAAGTTATATTATAGTCAATATAAGATTTAGATTTGTTTTATTTTTTTTTGACTCATGTTTGATTGAATGCAATAATGGAACAACTTTCAAACATGCTTTTCACTTAGCCAATTAAATGCCATGATGTCAGGAATTATAAGGACTTAAGTAATCTGGGCAATCTACCTCTCCTTGAAGATCTGAAGGGTGAGCCCATCTTTTGCATAGCTAGACAGGCACGTGCGAGATTGCATGTTTGTATGTGAACCACCGATGTACAATTAATGCACAATCGAGAGATTGGTGATGTGAACGGTGGAACACGTGCCAACATGTTACACGCTTAATAGATCAGGACCAATCATCAAGAGGGGTCGAATGGGAACATGCCATGTTCACGTTGAGCCCCACTCGATAGATGGCCCGGATCTCGCACATGTTTGCCACATGCCACGTTGGCATGTTGAGATTCACGACAGGAAACTCTCTTCCCATGAATTGCTTTATCATTTCTTGGAGCCCATTGCATGGAAACTTCCTATGCATGTCATCCCAGAAAGAGAGAGGGGGTATGCATGTTTTAGAGGAGTGGTATTCACGTTTAAGTAGATTAGGGAATTGCTTCAGTCCAACCATATGTCCATCTCTAGTGGGCCCATCAGATTTAAGGTTGGGACCACCGTCCCAAGTATAGGTATCATTCGCTCGTCATGTGGGCCACAATGTTGGAATCAATGGAACCGTCAGCCTCACTTAATTTACATTCAAGTGTGGCCCACGTAGTGAGCAGATGAGATTGGTTGGATATTTATGGTGGAAAAAATAATACTATGGAGACATAAAGTAACAGTTTTGGTAGTTTTTATTGTAGTTTGTCAACCTAAGTTTAAATGGAACGCGGATTACCTGTTAAAGTCTTTCCCAAAAACTTCATGCTAGAGGAAGCTCTATGGGGGCCAATGTGATGTTTGTAAGAAATCCACCAGTCCATCTCTTTTGTTAAATTATTTTAGGACGGGCCTCTGCAGATTGTATTTCATTAACAGGAGCAAAGGACTGCAAGTAAAGCAGAAGCATCTGGATTTATTATTATTATTTATTTATTTTTTTTTTTTAATTTAAGAGGGGGTGTGGACCTGTTGATTGAGAAGTGGGTCGCACAACAGGCTAAAAAATACCTACCGTTGAAATCTCCCTCGGTCCACCCTGATATTTATGTGTCATCCATACCATTCATAAGGTTATTTCTACTAGGATGAATTGAAAATACAAATTTATTAACCTGATCCAAAATTTCCGTAGCCTCACAAATGTTTCAACAGTGATATACTCATTCTTGTCATATGGTACACTTGAGTTTTAGATCTGCTTCATTTTTGGGCCTATGTCATGGAAGGTTTTGAATTTCTCTCGAGCACTAGTATCAAGGTCTGTCCCACCGAGCTTTCCAAGTTCTTTCTAAAGGCTTTTGCAGGCAATCCGTGTCGGTTTAATTAAATGGCCATTTTAATTGTTGTTTGGGAAAACTAGTCAGCTCAAGTCAAGTATATATTATTTACACCTTTTTAAAGGAGTTAAATGCTATGGCGAAATATGAGGCTTGATACACAGGCACTTAGAAATATTATGTCACATGCATTAGTTCAAGATTGTGTAAACCATCAGATAGTAGACACTTTACAGTCCAAAATCAGGTAGGCCAATCCTAACTCTAATTCATGGATACCTTATTATTATTATTATTATTGAAATAGGACCATTGGATATTTTCATTTTAACTGCTCAGTGTCCACAAATCCAATGGTCATATCATCAACGCAATTTTTTTGATTAGGGTGTATTTCATTGGACCAAATTTCATGAAACACGGAGAGAAATGTAAAGGTTTCTATGCTCCACCTTGATGTTTATATGCCATCCAAAACGTTTATAAGGTCATTCCCACTGGGATGGAAAAAAAACCACCCCAGAATGGCCATACAAGTGTTTCAACGGTGGTAATTCAATCCCTACTGCTTCCTCTTGTGTGGCCCACTTGAGTTTTGAATCCGCCTCATTTTTTATTGTATGTTCTAAAATGAACTCACAAAACAGATGGACAGGGTGGATTATCACAAACATCACAGTGGGCCTCACTTAGATCCGCATCAAACTTTTGCACCTAGTGCAACCTACCGGGATCCATAATTTAAGTAGTTTGGTTTGAATTGCTTGCTTGCATGTCATGCATGCAATTTCCAAGTAATTTCTAAGTACATGCCTATCATCCATCACACACTGCCAGAAATTTCCAAGTACATGTCTATCATCCATCACACACTGCCTGAAATTTCTAAGAACATGCTTATCATCCATCACACATTGCCAGAGTATCAAAGTTTCTCTTCCCCACCAAGAATACTCACAAAATTCTACCTTGCCCTTTATTCTGCGACACGAGGAATCCAAGTTAAAAAGCTTTGGATAGCATATCTTCTTTAAAGAATGACAATGGGACACTTTGCAATGGGATGGAGAAGTGGGTCTCACTGCATGTGTGGCACACGTGTATGAGGGATTTTGGCCATTCATCACGTGCGGAAGACTGTTGGTATGCCCTGTCTCAGATATCACGCTGGTCTGCTTACCAGGTGGGCCACAGATGCAAGTTGAATTTGGTCTAGATGTCATCTTATTACCATTTATTTTCTCAAACAAGTGTGATCCACTTCAAAGTCCTCCCCCCCAGATGAGTGGCCTAGATTTTGCAAATACGTGCAGCATTATCACTCGTATAGCAAGGCCCCCTTCACCATCCTATTAAAAAATGCAAGGAATCCTATTAAAAAAAATTCAAGATAGTTATGAAATAATTTTGAAAATCCTATAGAGAAAAAAAAGGTGGGGGATTCTGGAAGAAAATTACCTAAGCACACTGTTCGTTCTCCGCCTCTTTTTGTTTCTTTATTGAGTAAAAGGGATTTTTTTTTTTTCTTTTTGGAAATGGGCCATGACTTATACAAGATGAGAAAAACAAAAACAAAAACAAAAACAAAAATATAAACAAAATAAAAATAAAAAGACAAGAAATGAAAACCTCTCAACCGTCTGTCCTAATGACCCACCTCCTTGGGACTTTTATCAGGCGCCAGCTTACAACATGAGATATGAACAAAACCATGAAAGTGGTATCATAACTGCACCTCTATAAGTTCCGCTCTATAAATTCCCAGATCCTCTCTTCCATATAAATACGGTCCCTGAGCCGACGTGGCATGTGGCGCTCATCTGGAAAAACCAAAAGCTCATAGGGCTTGCCAGCCGTGACGAATGCATTCACAAGCCTTGCCGTGTGCCTGAAATGCACATTCTCATCGATCATCCCATGCACAAGCAGCAACTTCCCTTTGATCTTCTGCACATGGTGCATGACAGAACTGTATTCATAACCCGCTGGGTTTTCCGAGGGCAAGCCCATGTACTTTTCCGTGTAGAATGTGTCGTACCCGTCCCATGCTGTCACGGGAGCGCCAGACACCGCGCACCGGAACATGTCGGGGAACCTTGCTAGAGCCATGGCTGAGAGGTACCCACCATAGCTCCATCCGTACAGGCCAATCCGACCTGCTTTTGCAAGGCCCTGTTTTATGAGCCATTCGGCTCCTGTGAGTTGATCTTCGGCGTCGATACGGCCAACATTGTATTTAAGGGAGCCCTCGAACTTCAGCCCACGCCGTGCCGTCCCTCTATTGTCTAGCTGCAAATATGAAGGAACGTGAACAAGTCATACAGCGATGTCAAAAGATCAGAAACCTTTCAAATTGTTGCAGTAATGAGCAAACATGGAATGCATACAAATGACATGAACAAAGATAATAAACATGGAATGCATACAAATGACATGAACAAAGATAATAAACATGGAATGCATACAAATGACTTGAACAACGATAATAAGCCCATCAAGAAGGGAGATGAATGCTCAGTTATTGGACTGATGGAAATCCACAGATTTTGCAGGTGATACCAAAATTCCTAATTTGTCAAATCATTACTGAACGAACCTACATGGATATGAATACAGCTGTATCTTGCCATCCACATTTCATAGTTTTCAGTTAAAACTTTTTTTCGCAGTGCATTTTTTTTCAGGGTTCTAAGGTAGGGTACTTGAAATTTTCAATCAAGACTGCAGTTCTCTTTATCTTTAATTATTTTCCACTTGACGTGCATGAAATATGTTTTCCGGAGTTCCAATGAGCAAAAGACTTTTTTTTTCCCTACCTTGTTTCTTTTTTCTTGTGTTTTTTTCCATATTGCAATTGGTTTGAATATCTTGCATGGATGGCTTTCATTTTGCCGTGCATTTGGGATGGGTGAAAAGTCAGAGAAATGCACCTCACCAAACATAGCTTGCAATTGCCATGCCACCTCAAATGCACTGTGGAACTAAATCATCTGTTGTGCCGAAGTAATCAAACCACTTGGCAACCCTAGTTTCAAACTTCTATAAATGATCCACGTAGTACAAAGTGCAAAATATTCAGATTGTTCCTATTAACTGACCATCTACATGAATCTTAAACCCTGTTTGGTAGACGCCTAAAAAATGAGTAGATCTCATTTTAGCTAACAGTAATTATGTACTAGAGATATTGATCTCTAATACATAATGAGTTCACACTGATAGTAATTATGTAACGGAGATCAAGATCTCCAATAAATAATTGCTGTTAACTAAAATGGGATAAATTCATTTTCAGGTGTCAACCAAGTAGCTTCATTCAATATAATAAGGGTAGAGTCTGCCCCCAAACCAAAAGAAAGATAACTTGAGTGCTCAGACCTTGTCTTTATATTTTGCTCCACCTAAATGTCTTCATATTCAGCAAGATTAGCATTTCATGGAAAAGAAATCTTACACATCAGGTAGAAGTCCTATTTAGCATTCAAGTCACAGAAAATGCATGTGCTCCGAACTTTCAGTCATTTATTCAGTTGGGGGGCATTTGGATCGTAAGTTACTTAAGATAAGCTACTTATGCCTTAAGTAGCTTATCTTGATTTCTACTTATTAAACTGAAGTGATTAAGTAATTTTGAATAAAAATGCTACTTATAATTGATCATAAACCTAACTTGCTCATCTCAAATAAGTTACTTATCAACTGCCGTAAGTAGAAAAAGTAACTTATTTGGTAGTATCCAAACGGGCCCTTGGCATGTCAAGGTTGCGGTCAATACATAACAAAACAAAAGCATTTTATAGATAAAGGAAAGTTATCAAAAGAAGTTCAATTAAAAGAATTCAGACTGAGTTGTACAGTTAATTGGTGGAACAATTACCAGGAGAAGCATATTTTCGTGGGAAACTGACGATGCAGTTATATTTGCGAGGATGCATTTCATACTGAAACAGTCTATAAGAGCCTGTTTGAATTGGTGGAACCCAAAAAAGTTAAACGTGGAAAAGAAAACGTTTTCTGCTGATTGCGTTAATAAATTAACATACGAAAACTGTTTTCATCCGAACAGTTTCCTCAATAGAAGGCATTTTCCTTTTCCATTTTGAAATTTGTTAATCTCATTGCCACACTTTTTGAGAAACAGATTTCACTTTTTGATCATTGACCATTGTATTTTTCCCTGAAAATCACTAAAGTTCAAACAAACATCCTTTTTAGGATTCTTTTCCACCAATGATGCTATCCATGATTTTCCTCAAATGTGATATTTTCCTTTTTAGACCTACTTTTCAGGTTCACCAATCCAAACAAGCCCTAAGAGATAACCCATGGCAGAATGCACGTACACAGTAATAGGCAGATACTGACCTTCCATACTAAGATGCCTTTGCTCCTTAAATACTGAGCTCTCATGTCAACTGTATTCATCCATGAATCGGAAACAAGCTGGACACTTGGACCACCATAGACACTGATTAAGGTCTTGTAAGGAGGAGGTCCAAACCTTTTCGCGTCAGGCCTGTATAAAGCCCCATATAAAACTGTGCCATCATTTGCTTGTATATGAACAATCTCCGGGGGCAGAAGTTGAAGCCTTTTGAATCTAGGGACTGTAGATGGTTGCTCGTATAGAGGCATTATTAAGCTTCCATCGTGCAATGAACAAAGCAACACCCGAGGTGGTGTGTTCAAAGAGTCATGAACATCAACAAACCTCTGCATCTGATGATCAAGGACAACAGCATGTCTTCCCTTGCCATCAGTCAACCTCTGTGGAGGCTGCAACGGAAGGCTCCAATCAGGGAATAGATTGGTGCAGTATAAGTGACCCTGCAAAGGCCCATCCTTGGTTCCAGTGAAATATACAAGACCTGCATTCTCATTGACACCAGAGATTTGCTCAACCATCCAATCGCCTTCTGTGATGGGCCCCAAGCAAACCCCATTCCTATCATGAAGATAGAGATGTCGAAAGCCTGTCTTATCACTAGCCCAAATAAATCCTCCAGAAAATTTATCGACTCCCTTGTCCAGAGGTGTAAAACATTCATGTAAATTGACCCATGTGTCCTGTTCTTCTACCAGTAGAACTTCCCTTTTGCCCGTACTGATATCAAACCTAAGAATCTTTAGTTTGGAGTGGGTCCGGTTCAGAACTTGAGTTATCAGACTGTTTCCAGGCATCCAACTGACCCTGGCCAAATATTCTTCATCCTTGTTGGCTTCATCCTGGCTTCCGCAGAGAAGGTCCATCCAAGTAACTTCCCCACCACAAGCAGAAACAACCCCAATCCGGACTTTGACATTTGACGTTCCAGCAAAGGGATAGGCGTGGTCTTCCTGTGCATCTGAACCAATGGAGTTTTTTCCTTGATGCATGATTCTGAAAAGAGGTATCTCTGATGCATCAACTTGTGTGAATGCAATGTACTTGCTATCCAGTGACCACCAGAATCCAGCCTTTCGGTCCATCTCCTCCTGCAGGTATGAAAAATGAGCAGATGAGACAGAATTTGGGTGACAGCTGTAGAAAAAAAATCTTGATTGGGGGAGAGAGAGAGAGAGAGAGAGAGCCAGGAATCACACCTGTGCAATATATTCAGCAAGACCATGCGTCTGAAAACACAAAAGAAACCAGAACTGTCAGATTTAAAGGATCTTAACTAGTTTTCAGCAAGCTTAGTAATTTCAACTTACATCGTTTCCCTCAAATAACATCTAGCTCGAATTGATACTGTAAGGGCATGCAGCCATACAATGCCGGAATTAATTTCTCAAAAACCAACAAACACTATAACACAAAATGTTCTGTGCAGGATACTTTGATTATTAAGTGTTGAAAGTGGTGCAGAAATGATGCGAATGAAGTTTGCAGTGGAAAAGAAATTTACACGAGAAGGAACAAGGAAAAAGCAACTCTACAGGGATCACAATTCACAACCCCAAAAGTCTCCTCAGAGAACTAATTTCACTAAGAGGAAAACATCATGAACTCCCTTCATCTTCCTTTCATTGTCATAACAAAAGAAAACCTAGGTGGCCATTTGGTAGCAAGAAAAGTTGGAGCCCGCCCCTGGCTTGTCCAGGCTTAAACTTTTGGAATTGCAGTCCAGCATTTGTTAAGAAATATCCTACCCACAAATCCAAGAAAGTCAGGCATGGATTGTCTCTGTTTTTACCATTAGCAAGGTCTCCCTTGTCTCTGCAAATAGTCAACTTTTGGTAGACCAGAGCACATATCCTCTCGAGTTTCATACGTCTCCAAAGCAGGAGTCCTCTGTGCATTGAACTTTCATCCATCCATGGTGGCCCCGCAGACAAACATGTGGTAGGCATCCCATTGCTCCCTGTAGAGCAGCCCACCTAAGTTTTGGATCTAGCTAATTTTTTGCCCTGCACACAAATGATTGTTGCTGATGAACATGTTTTGGGCATCCTATCTTCATGTATTATTCTATTTCTAAAATTATGCTTCAAACTATATCTACTTGGAGGATAATATAAATCTTCAGGAATTATTCTATTTCTAAAGTTATGCTTCAAACTATATCTACTTGGAGGATAATATAACATACGTGATCTATCTACTTGGAGGATAAGTATAACAAATGTGATCTATGCAGACACGCCCACCAATACCTCCAAGTTACAAGACGTATTCAGCAGATTGGGATGCCCTTCCTGCGATTTTTTTCCTACCAGAATTGATGAAAAGGTTTTACTGTCTTAAATAATGTAAGGTGTGGGATGTTTTTTTTTTTTTTTTCTTTTTTTTATATACCAGAATTGATGAAAAGGTTTTATGGTCTTAAATAATGTGAGGTGTGGGATGTATTAATCTATGTGGGTACTTCATTTGGGATCTTTCTTTTTTTTTTTTTTAAAGTTTAAGGCAAAGTGGGTGGTGGATGAATGTAGTCGAATTATTTGTATAATAGTTATTTATCTGCATTAACTCCTAAATAGTCTTAATATAGGGTAGTTAACAAACAGCAGATGGGCCTATCCTCCACAGAGACCCAGACAGGTCTGATCAGGACTAGATAGACTTCAACAAACAACAGACAAGCTATGTCAAGTGAGATGTATTAGTCGGGTGGGATTCATAATGAATTGATGGCTTCAACAAACAGCAGACAGGCTTGTTCTTGGCAGACTACAGACTTCAACAAACAACAGAGATGCCTAACCAGGACAACATTGGCCTAGCTAAACAAGACCAGGACAGGCTATCCAGGCTTGAACTTCTCCTACAACCAAACGGACCCTAAGGACATACTAATATATCTTCTAGTCTTAATCACTAATCTCACCCAACCTGCTAACTTTTAATTCATCCCATCTTGTTGACCCACAGAAAATAATTTTTGTGCACCCTATTTAGGATCCAAATAGACCGTATAGGTTCCAATAAACCCTGGAGTCAAGGTATTAAAAAATGGTTACATAAAGGTTGCCGTTTTGTGTTATGGGGCCACAACAGCCCATATTGTAAAGGTAATGGCCATGGCTGTTACGATCACTGTTACCATTATGAAATACCTTGCCTGGAGCTGTGTCCTTCACAAAACCCATTTTTCTTTGCATCAAGATAAATAACTTGTCACTTCCTAACTGAGGTAATTACTAAGGAGCGGGTGAGAAAATCATGATATACAGCTAATAATGGTGTGTGCATAATCAAGGGAAAATAAATAGCAATTGGACGAACACATGGTCAAAGTGCATGAGCATCTAGAAGAACTAACTTAATGCAGGGCATCTGTCAAAGCATTTTATTAGTAACTACTATATTCTATTGCACACTTGTCCTTGCCAGTTTCCGTCAATTGAAACTTTCGACATCCACAAGATCCTTTGCCCACCCATCAATAAACCAATCAAGACATGCTTAGATCAATGCAACACCTTTTCTTCAGATTCATGTATGATTGACCGTTTTCTTGCTTATTTTGTACAACAATTTAACATATAAAAATGTGGCTAAACCAATAGACTTATAATTCCCAAACAAACAAATATTTAAGTATCTTAGACCTAAATAACCATATCTAATTAAACAAAATGTGTTAAATAAGTAGTTTAAAATCTTGTGTGTTTATGTGTTTGTCATGGTGTGCTATAGCTGCCGTTACGGGGCCATAAAGGCCGTTATGTAAAGGTAACAGTGGCAACTGTTACACATTACGGGGTTATAACGGCTGAATCAGTCATTACGGAAAAAATGACCCATAACAGCCATTACAACCCCTGTAACACCCCATTGCACCCCTTGTAAAGGCCATAATGGCCCTGTAACAGTCCATTGCGGGGCTGATACAGGTCTTTTGGTTTTTTTTCTAAAAAAGAAAAAAGAAAAAAAGAGAGAGAGATCGTAACGCCGTTACAACTTGTATTGTAATGGCCACTGTTGCCATTACAGAATACCTTCTTGCTTTAGAGCTCATCATATGGTTTGAAAATTTGCTAATACAAAATAATTCCACCCCCTCTCCATCTACCATTGACCTTTTCCTGGGGGGTTGGGGTGGGGTGATCATGTTCTTGCTTTAGAGCTTATCACATTGTTTGAAAATTTGCTAATACAAAATAATTCCACTCCCCTTTAAGCTCTTCATCTACCATTGACCTTTTCCTTTCCACAAAATCTGGACTGGTGGTCACATGTAATTATCTCACCCATATCCTCATCATCAAAGCCTCATCCCAACTAATTGGGAATATGTGATTACCTCAGGACGATAAAACATAGAGGTGAATGCTTATACTACCAGGGGAAAATGTAAGCTAGCTTCCAGTGAAGTTGAGCATTTTGGATTCATATTTCATAACCATAGATGTCACTCCTTGCTACTTTAACCATAGGCATTCTTTTACAGGTAATAAACGGTAGCCTTATATCTTTTAGAAAGCAGGCCCAACATTTGAAACAAACATAATCTGGTCTCAAAAGAAAATATTAGAGAACATATGAAAGGAAGAACCAAACCTCACCTTTGCATTTCCTCTGGCACCAGATGTTAACTGTTTAGGCTCGCCATATGACAAATTCAAAACATGCAGCTCATCATCTCTTACGTAAGCAAGCATACTTCCATCTGGAGAGAGATGAGGATCAATAATTGGCGAACATGCTGAGCTTTGCAGCTTAAGTTCTGGTTTAGAACAGGAGACATCCTTAAAATAGATCTGTTGATTGAGTGCAAAAGCATGTCATTATTAAGTTTAAGCCATGTGTAAAAGGAACAAGTAACTGTCATACTTTCAGAGGATCAAATCATCAAAACCAAAATCATATATAGACTAAAGGCAACAACCAAAAAACGAATGAATTGTTTGAAGTAGGACAACAGCAATAGGATTCACAACATTGATGACTAGCATGAATTGATGTCTTGAGTCTGCGAATTGAAATTGAAAAGCAAATATGAAGAGTGGAAACTTGCATCTCAAGAACTGACACCTAAAATTTTAGGACTTTATTTTTTTGTCCAAAGAGAATTCCCACACGACGAGAATAGCCAAATCAAAACCAAAACCAACGGAGTCTTTACACGAGAAAAGAATCGATAGTCAGAGATTATTCCCCTACAGCAACACGTCTTTCAAGTCAACAATCTGGGAGAAAAACCACATTAAAGCAACTTCTTAATAAGCAAATATTCAAAAGTAGAAAAAAAAAATTAGAAAAAAAAATACAAAAACACAGGTGTCTCAAGGGTTTTACTACATAAAACAAAAGGTATACCTACGTTCAAATTGTAAAAGAACTGCAGCCCATATTGTATACCTACATTCAAATTGCAAAAGAACTACAGCCCATATTCCTTTGAATTAGCAAATTCTAGTTCACTAACACAGTGTTTGGAGAACCCAATTATAGTTTTAAAACCATGAATTTCAAACCTGTCTGAAATCTGAATCATAAATACAGGTCTCAAGGCGTGTTCGGTAGCATTTGATTATGCAGCAAAATCATCTAAAGTCCGCAAATGTTCATGTTGGAAAACGTTTCTAGTCAGGCTGGAAACAACTTCCATCATGGTAGCTGTGAGATTCTCATCCAAATGAGACCTAATGCATGAGAAGTCCTCATAACGATTCTATTATTACAAAAACTACCATCTTCAAATTAAAAACTGGATATGTCAGAAGACATTCAAACAAACACCCGATAGCAATAGCATACTCATTGCCTGCCTGTCTGGGCGAAATTGAGAACAACAACCCAAACAGATACTTTCTGTCCAAATGTGCCTTATTTTCTCCAAAATTCCGATTCGGGCGGGCACCCAAACGGCGAATTCTCAATTAAAGCAAACCAAGATCAGAGACAAGAGGGAAACGAACCCCGGCGGGCAAAGGCACCATGATACTGCGCTTCTTCGACCCAGCTGACTTCACCCACTCGTAGCGCGTAACACCCAGCCCACGCTCCCTCATCCGCTCCCTCCTCAGCTTCTCCTCGGCCGACAGATTGCTCTCATCCAACCCTCCATCCGGCGGGCTGAAGATAAGCTCCTGCTTACGTGTCGTGATATCAAAGGCGTAGACCCGCCGGCTAAGTGTCCCGTCGGCGCTGAACAGATACGATATCGAGCAATCATCAGGGCTGAAGGCGACCGACGACGGAGCGACGTAGCCCGGCAACGGATACTGCACGATCTCCTCCACCGGGAAGAGGAAGCAATCGTCCGGCACCGAAGCGGCGGAGGTGTCAGTCAGAGGCATGGCGATGCTGTTGGAAGGCTCCGATTCTGCCACGTGTACTCGCTTCTTCTTCTTCTTGCTGCAAGCTTGCATTACAAGAGAAATGAGAGAGGTGAGGAAAAATCCCTAGCGGTGCCGGCCGATCGGTTTTGTAGGAGAAAGGGAGAGATGGGAAATGGGATTCGGGATTTTAGTTTGACTTGGGATCGGGATTCGTGGGTGATCAGATGATCTTGACCGTTGGATCGAGATCGGAGGAGTAGGGACGACTCGGGTCGGCAGTTCGGAGTCCTTTATTTTCTTTCTTTCTTTTTATTTTTTTTAATGCTAAAAAGGAAGCGGATTGCGTACTGAGTAAACTCTGTGGGGTCCACTGTGATTTATTTATTTTATCCACTCCGTCCATCCATTTTAGAATATAATTTTAATTAATAATACAAAAAAGAAGTATGTAAAAAACTCAAATGGACCACACCATAGGAAAAAAATGTTAATTGAAATTCTACCGTTGAAAATTTCTTGGGGTCCACATAAGTTTTTGATCAAGCTAATATTTGTCTTTTCCCTTAATCATGTCTCTATGGTCTTATTTACAGGTTGGATGACAAATAACCATCTCTATGGGCCTTAGAAAAGTTTCAACGGTGGAAATCATTATTCCCACTTTTTCCTATTGTGTGTTCCACTTTAGCTTTGGTTATACTTCAATTTTGGACTCAACTACTAAAATGAACTGGAAAAACGGATGGACGGCGTGGATAAACTACATACATTCAGAGGTGGACCCAAAAGAATTTACTCAGTACGATAAAAGAGTACTGAGTACGCAATCCGATTTCAGCTGAAATACGGAATTTTTTTTCAGAAAACTGCCTTCTACGGCTCCTTGTCGGTGATTTTCTAGCCTTTCATGAAATTTTCTAGCCCCACGCGCGCATTTTCCACACACACATCGCTAGGTTTGGTAGAATACATCCCTACGTATTGCTGTAGGATACATATTGGGACTTCAGCATTGGATCTGGGATGATCTTTCCAGTGATCCAGACCGTCTATATGATGGGACTCACGTTATTTAGTGGAGAGAGAAAAGAACCTCCTAGAATGAAACCTGTGCCGTTTTGAATAATTTCCTTTAAATGAAAACGTCACCGCCTTTGAATAATCAAACGGTTGAAATATTTCAATTTGATTTATTTTTCATAGACCCAAGTACGGTGGGTCTCTTGGTATAAACGGTTTGGACCGTTAAAAACTGCCTTGATCTAATGGCTAAAGCCCCGTTTTTTTAATATTGCAATATGTAGTATGTATTACATTTTTAATGTAGGGTCACTGTGATGTATGTGACTTATGTACACACTGTCCATTTATTATATGAAAATCGCATATCGGCCGTTTTGGGTTGATGTGAATGTGTGAATACGTCATTTTTAAATTACGGATTCTCCTCTCAAAAAGATATCAACAGTAGAAAACCCTTTTCACAATACGGTGTAGATAGCATTTTTATCACTCCATCTCTTCTTACATGTATGGACGATCTGATGATTTGAATAGCCCAATTAATCAGAATCATGAGCAATTCACTGTATTAAATACATTTTGAACGTCCTGGATTGCTCACATATGGGCAAAGATGTCACGTGTTGTGCACTTGTGTGTAGCGTGTAAGAACAATAACCTTTATTCCTCCTTAAATGGTCGATTTTGTTATCTCTACAGGCTGGAAGTAATTAAAATAAATAAATAAATAAAATTCCATTTTTGTAAAAACGATATTAGATTCTGTACCTCTGGACCTGCAGCATTTTCTGTGCGTCTCTGTAATTCTGGATACGTAGGACACGAGGATCAGATCGAAACTGTCCGTTTCGTACTTCTCCAAAATTAACATTGCTTAGACGGTTCTAACATTTCACTTGATGGAATACAAATGGACATAAAATACAGAAATCAGCAACGGTTCCTTTCAAGTAAACATAGGCCCACTTATTATTGAGTTAAGATATCCTAATCAAACAAAATTTTGGTTTAAATCAATCTACTGCTTATTCCGCAGGATGTATGGTTCAGATCATAATAAAAATGTGCCACGTGTGTGGTACACAAGGAAGAGTGTTATTCTATCAAGGAAGGAGCATCAGCTGTCCTGCATCGGCCAAGCATAGTAAGGAGGCCGTTCAGCTAAAAGTGAGAAAAGAAATGGCTACCGTCTGCCTTAATCCTCATCTGTCATCCAAACTGTTTACCCAGGTTTGTATAAATTCATTGTCTAAAAAATTTACATCTCAGATGCAAAATGGGATTTACCGTGGACATCTAAATCCTATACCAATTCCTAATGCTCTCTATTTATTACTTTAATGGTAATGTAATTACACTTTAATTCATGCACCAAACACTCGCTAAAAGATTTTGAAAGAACTTAGCATATTTTATTTCAAATCTAATATTTAGAAATACGCAAGAATTAAAAGAAATTCTAGCTATTTGTTATATATATTAAAATTACATTAATAAAATAATTAGAATTATTCAATCATTAGTTACCTGATTAAAAAATATCGATGAGTTGCACATTTGTAACGGTAGGTGGTTCGTATGCCTGACGTCAGATTAATTGTAGTCTTGCATTTGTTCGAAGAACATGGACCATTGGATACTTAGCCTCAACCATCCTTTTTTTTTTTTTGTCCCCCATCAATTAGTCATGATGGAACTTTAGTATTATTACAGGTTATTCCGATCCATGCTTGCTCCATTCTTTTAATATTTTTTACAGGGTATGGGTACGTATGGATGGTTGTACTCCACCAGAGTATAAAAGCTGTCCTCATTTTTAGATAGCCTGACAATCGTTGAATCGGATTGCGTACTGAGTTACTCAGTACGCTCTTATCGTACTGAGTAAACTCTGTTGGGCCCACCGTGAAACTAAGTGGTTTATCCACACTGTCCATACGTTCTTTCAGCTCATTTAAGGCGTTGAGCCCAAAGTTGAAGTATATCCAA
Organism: Magnolia sinica; assembly: GCF_029962835.1. Lineage (NCBI taxonomy): Eukaryota > Viridiplantae > Streptophyta > Magnoliopsida > Magnoliales > Magnoliaceae > Magnolia > Magnolia sinica. The sequence goes on from NC_080577.1 coordinate 4,290,423, forward strand.
CTCTCAAGTGGATCATACCACAGGAAACAGTGGGAATAATGATTTCTACCGTTGAAACCTTCCTAGGACCTACAGTGATGTCTATTTGTCATCCAAGCTGTTAATAATATCACAAAGACATGGATGAAGGAAAAAAAGCAAATATAAGATTAATATAAAAATTCTGTGACACTCAAGAATTATGCAACGGTATAAGTTCATTTCACACTGTTTCATGTGGTGTGGTTCATTTGACATTTGGATATCCTTAAATTTTGGATCTATGTGATAAAATTATCTAATAAAATAGATGGACGGAGTGGATAAAGTACATAGATCATAGTGAATTCCACAAAGTTTACTCAGTACGCAATCCGCTTCCGACAATCGGGCCCGGGATCCGTACCGCAGAAACCTCTGCATTCACGAGAGTAGGTTTACTATGCATCTCAGACGTAATTCATGGGGTACGTCGAGACTTCAGCCGTTCTATTTGGGGTCATATTTGGGTGATCCAAACCGTTTAATTGACGAGAATTATTGTGGATGAGAGATCTCCATAAATAAACAAACTCTCAGTTTGAAATATTTCATTTTCTAATTATTCTATCTACGGTTTCGTTTTGTGATGCTCCAATCCACTGAAGGCCCACCATATAAACGGTTTGGATAATTGAAACATGACCCCGATCCAACAGCAAAATTCTCAATGTATCTTATAACCACATGATCGGCTGCATTGAAGCGAGATGATCATACCCATCTAATTGATGAACATCGTTGACCTTTTGTATTCACGTATAACCTTTCTATCACGAGCAATCCCCAATTAGGCCTCCATGAACGGTCCAGATTATGTACCGTTGTGCTACATTTCCAATTTTCTTGTAGCACACCATGTGAAATATCCAACCATTGATCAGGTGGACCTCACCGTGTAGATGTTGGTGGTTAACTCAGTACGTGTACCATGATATTAGCAATAAGTAGTCAGAACTTTTTCACAACCGTACATTTGTTCAGTTAACTGTGGCCCACCTGAATAGTGGACTGAGCTGATTCTTTATATAGGAAATCTACAGAGTGGTACCCTTCGATTCTGTGTATTATTATAGAATTGTAAAACTGATGGACGGAGTGGATTTGCCACAGACATCTGTGTGGGCCCCACACAACTTCCGACTACAGGAACTTTCTGTTCTGACATCTGAGCTTTGCAAAGCCCAGGTGCATGTACAAGTAAGGAAATGCACATGCTACGAACGTGCCACTTGTAGTGAGTCGTCCGGGTCACGACTCGACTCAAAACTGAAAACTTAGTCAGAGTCGCTGAGTCAAAATTCCACGTGCGACAAAGAGCACCTTCCATCGAGTAATGGTCCCAGAGCAGCAGCAGCAGCAGACACATGCCACGAACGTGCCACGTGGGTCCCACGTTGTTGGCGTTATTCTTTGGGCAGATAAAATCCATCTATCTGATTACTGACATTATTTCAAATAATATATACATAGATGTTTGTTTAAAGATAGGGACTTGAAATGACCCAAACCAAAGATCAGGTTACACCTGTCCTGTCCTGCCCACAAGATCACGCATCTGACATGTGTCAGCATCTCAAGCAATGGTCCACTCCCAGGATTGTAAGCCCTTGAGAGAAAGGGACGTTTGCCTTTCCTTTCCGTTTCATGTGATCCATTGTCTTCTTGTATCTGCCATCGTTAGAGCATTCATCCAATAATAGGTGCGTTTTTTTCTTCTTCTTTTTTTGAGAATATATATATATATATATATATATATATATATATATATATATATATATATATAGCGGAACACTCACCTGCTTACATACGAACTTTTTTGAGAACTCATCATATTTGATGAGTCTTGAAAATTTGAACAATCTAAATAAAGTAGAACCTCATGAAACCTCCTGATACGAATTTTTACTTTGAACCAAAACTTCGGTATACCATGAAAAATGTAAACAATTTCTTCCCTTAATTTGAATTTCTCTTTGCTATGGCCCACCGGAATCTTAAATCAGGATAAAAATTTACCCCATAAAATTTTATAGGATTCCGCATCTTATGGATCATTCAGATTTGACATCCATGACACGTGTGCAAAGGTGCGCACATGCTATGCGGTTCACAGCATATATATATATATATATATATATATATATATATATATATATATATATATATATATATATATATATATATATATATATATATAGTATGCTTGAGAATACCGCCCACTGTAAATGGACGGACGGTATCCATTTTATTTGATACGGTGCCCATAAAATTTCTAAAGACCAATTTCCAATGTGATCCAAAATTTTAGCAAACCATAACAATTACAGATATAAATTAAAGGAGAAAATTATTTTCTTTTGATATGACCCACTAAGGTTTTGAATCAAAGTACAAGTTAGGCACTACAATTTCATCAAGTGCTGCATTGCGTGGACCATTCAAATTTTAAGCTCACTTTACAATGATAATATTCTCAACAAATTTTCACAGGAACTGGAGAGAACTAATGCACAAATGATGCCACTTGTGGAGCGTATCACATCATAGGCGTAAATTTAATATCTTATATATGCGCATGTTTCCCCAAGGGCATTTACCCACGTAGCAAGTAAGCTACCACGTGAACTTTATCTACCCTTATTTCCTGTGGTGAGGAGATAGGTGAGGGCTACTATAAATATTTGCTAAAAATCCACCTCCTTTTATTTTGCTAGTCATGTAATTAAGAAAGATTTCTAAGGAATGTAAGAAATAAAGTAAATCTAAAACTCAAATAAGCTATATATAATAGAAAGTAATTGAATTGAATGCTCAACCTTAGTAAGGTGTATTTTGTCCACCTATAGTTCTCTTCAATTATTCATTTATTTAGATTTTGATTGTGCCACTTGTCCTAAAACACATCAATCCATTATAGGCTATTTTATTGTACTTGATTGTAGTTCTCTTTATTCTATTGTACACATCAATACATTTTTATTGTAGCTATTAAATTGCTTTTCACATTCCAACAATTTAATTTTCATGAATGTACTAAATATATAGAACTTGATTGCCATCTTTTATAATAAAATTATTCCTTAGCATTTTCACTACTTACATCTCAGCTTAAAACCAACCAGCTAACATTTTTACAAAAACATTTGGTTGATATCAATTTCATCTTAAAAAGTTGGGCATTCAAAAGTTTTGTATCAAGTTGAAATTTGTGTTTTCCTCCGTCCAAATTCCAAATTGGATGACAAATAAACATTGTTGTTGGCAATAGGAAGATTTCATGAAGGCCAACTTCATTCTCCCTACTTTCCTGTGGTGTCGTCTGCTTAAGCTTTTGATCTGCTTTACTTTTGAGTTCATGCTCTTAAATGAGCTGAAAAATTGATGGATGGCTGGAGTGAAATATGTACATCTTGGTGGGCCCCACCAAGCTTTGACGCCAGCTAGCTGGATCGTGTTGGGGTCGCCAGCCAGGCCGCGTCCGATGCTGCAAGCCAGAATTTGGTAGGACCATCTCACCACGGTACAAATGGCGGGGAGGTGTATAAGACTGGTCCATCCATACACGGGGACATGACATTGATGGCTAATATTTTAAAAGTTCTACCCATTGAACAATTTTATCCATCAATTTTCTTCAATTTACCGTACTAAATCTATCACCATTAGCTATTTTGTTCTATACCTTTGTTGTGAGGGCCACTTATCACATGGATAAGATTTCTTAATGAATATGATTTTTGAAATTTAAGACATTCATGCTAGATCACAATAAATGGATGGATCCGATTCATCATCTGTAGAGAGATGGCTCACCCATAATCGGTTTCTCCCTGCTCTGCCGTACCACCTCCCTGTGAACTGGCCCTAGCAAAAAAAATAAATTCCTTTGATACTCCGCAGGTAAATGTATGATAGAAAGGCACTTAAATGTTACTAATAAAATGGACGCATGTTGGATACTACACGAGCACGTCTTGAGCTCTGGAGAGGCTGGGCTTTGATGGACCACCATAATGTATGTGTTTATCCATACTGTTGATGACTAAATCTGGACGACTCTCCATTCCAATCCATGAACTCTGAGCCGCTTCAGCGCCTTGAACTTGCACACTCACAATGAGCAAAGGAGACCTTGGTCTAGTCAGGGGACCCTCCGTTGCCTAAGTCAGGTCAAGGGAATCGGAGTCTAGGTTCGGGTGTAGTGAAAGAGAGTTAGATGTTGCGTACCTGTAGCAATAAAACTCCATTATATTTATACCTGCTTATCAGACGGTCTAGGTCTGTTAATCTCGGCATGATTCACTCAATTAGTGGGATACTATGGTCGTGAAGATATCGTCCGTAATTTAGGGATCGTGTAGCGTATCGTGCGTATCTGCGGGCAAAATAATCGGCCGTGTTCACTTAAGGTAGTTTCTTAGTTTGGCACACGAGACTACTCGCATCCGGCTTCAATCTCGGCTTAGGATTTCTAACTAAAGCGGTCCTGACTCCAAACCTCGGACCTGAACTAGCACGCAGGGGATAGGGTCCAGAGGTCGGGACGAGCCTCGGTCCGGGCTCGTGGCGGTCTCGGAATCACTTGTCTGTCCGGTACTCTCGAGGTCTCCCCTCCGAGCTCCAAGGTAGGTGGCGAACTTAACCCGTTGAGTTGGATTTCTTCATAACGGGTCACGCATAAATGTGAGTAATTGAATATTCCGTCACGAGCTGAGCAGTGGTAGGGCGACCTGAGATCTCACGAGTAGGTTTCGATCTGAGCTTCGCATCGACTGCCCCGGCCTTAGAATACTCCAAACTGAATGCCTCGGAGCAGGAGCATGATTGGGGTCGGGTCGAGAATCAATCTTCCTTATCTTAGGTTGTTTTCACCATTTCCAATTAACCCTAATATATCCGATCGGATTAAGAGGGCGTCAGACCTCGGAATTTAAGGGGCTCGGATCTTCCCATAATACACACCGTTCATTTATTTTACCATATCATTTTACGACATGATAAAAAAATTAAGCAAATCAATGGCTCAAGTAGACTATATAGCGGGGATTAAATGCCTACCATTGAAAACTTCTTAAAATTTTGGATGAAGTTTATATTTGTATTTTACCTTCATCTCTGTACATAAGACTTTATGAAGAGGTTGGATGATGTTGTACTCTATTTGTTTTACTATTCTTATAAATCTAATTAGAATGGACAATGTGTTATAGTAAAGGAAATACATGAGAATACTAGAGTACTTTTTATGGGATCGTTATTGATACGATGATAATATAATAGTTGAGTAGTATTCAAAAGCAAACCTAGTGGAGAGGCATCTAGGAGTTGTGGTTGAGAGGTATCCAAAATCAAACTGAGCAATTGAGAGGTGTTCAACAAGAGACTGAGTTGCTGAGAGAAGCCAGGAAACAAAATGTGTTTGAAAAGTTTGGTCGAGCAGTTGAAACAAAAAAATACGTAGAGCAGTTGAGTGGAGCGTAAGCAATTGACAAAAGAAATATAGTTAATGTATGGTCAAAAGGTGAATGACGATAGAGAGAAATAGACCTTGGCCAAGCAAAAAAGGAACAATCACGAAAAGGAGAAAGTAACAAAAGAATGATCTAGAGAGACGTTTTTCAACTACTATAATTGTTACAGTAATGGAAGAACAAGCTCCAATAAAACTCTATAAATAGTAAAAGAATTCAACAAAAAAAAAACAACTAATCCAACACAAGAACCAATCAAATCAAATCAATTAATTTATCTTTTATCTCAGCTTATCCTAACAGCAGCGTTAATCTAATAACGATAATTCTTAACTATAATCCTTAGTTGTAATTCAAATTTACACTCATAAGTTAAATTTAATCTGTATCCTATACTACACGGTTCTTTCAAAAGACACATTATTTAAGTTGTTCTTGGTGAATGTAAGCTTTTATTTTTGTTTAATTACATTGGTATTTTAAAAGTTCTCTATAGGGAAAGACACAAATTAACTCATTTTTCTAATAAGAAGCTCACCTTCAATATCACCTAATCATTATCGAATTCTGCAAGTGGCTCAATAAGTGATAGATCTTAATAAAATCTAATCATATACATTTATATTAGGTGTATATGTTTATTTCGATGCTTGGGGTCAAAGTCGATAAGTTTTGAATCGAACTGTAATCTTGTCAATACTTGCACAAACTACACATGACTAAAAGCAATAAACATAGGATAAAACCCATACATCAATGGCGGCCCCTCAAGCCCAGGATGTGTAGGGGTAGTACTCAGCGGACGTACTTATAAAATTGCAGACGTTGCATATAAGCAAATCAAATTAAACCGTTCAAATTGTGGTTCGATTCAAATTAAACCGTCCAACCATCAGAATTTAGGATTCTTCAAGAAATCTGATTTGGGGCTTTAAATTAATGAGCATTGATTTCCATAATTTAGTCCCTTTAAATTGAGTTAAATATAACCACTTGGACAGTTTATGGGTGCCTGCGTATCAAGCAGCCGCCTTCTCCGCCAGAGCATCGTATAACTGCCCCTCCGCTCTCACTCTCTCTCGAATCCGTGAAGGCATTTTAGGCATTTCCGAGGGCCCTTTCGTCAATTCCTTCAAAACCCCGCCAGAGGTTGATCTCACTTCCAGTTTGAAAAAGCAAACGGCGCGAGAGCTCTCTGCTCTCTTGAATTTCCCAAAATGCTCCTCTATTCCCCTTCTTCCCTCCTCCTTCCCATTCTCTTCTCCGTCCTTCTGCTCCCTAGAGCTCTCCCATCTCCCCAAAAACCCGAAACCAGATCCGATGGCTTCCAATCCGACACCGTTTCGGAAGGTGAAAGAACAGCCGTCGGATCTTCTCCGCATCTCAATCCCTTGAAATCTCCTCTCGCTCCGGGGCTCTTCGTCTTCGGAGACTCCACCGTGGACTGCGGCACGAACAATTTCCTTGGGACGCTCGCCCGTGCCGATCTTTTGCCTTACGGGAGGGATTTCGACACGCACGAGCCGACGGGAAGGTTCTGTAATGGACGGATCCCCGTAGATTATATCGGTACGCTAAGATTTATTTTTATTTTTTTTTGAGAATTTTGGTAATCATGTTTTGATTTTCTTGAACGGACAATTCATGATGAGACGGATTCGGGTTGTTGAAGTGAATTTCAGAGATCTTTGATATTTTCTTGTTTCTTTAATCTTTCTTTGGGCAGATTTCCAGATATCAGTGGTTAGTAATTTATTGTAGGACGTATGATATAATGATCAATCTGTACAGGTGGGGCCCACGTTTTGGTGATTCGGACCATTCATCTGGTGGGCCATGATTGAAGCTGTTGCACATGAGTTGTGGCTATATTTTTATTTTCAAATATTCAATTTACAGACCTAAAAAGGATGCTGTGGGGGTTATTTTGCACTATCCCTCCGTAGCAGGGCCCACTAGACGATCGGTCTGGATCACTGAAAGGTGTGCCGCACCTGTATAATCAGAGCATTGTATAATTTCCCTCTTTGATTTAGAGGCTATCTCATCATGCATTGCTTCAATAATCAGAGAGGTGGTACCTGGTCTGTGATCTGGACTTGTTATCTAGCTGAATTTATTGTTGATCAGCCATTTTCTGAAAATCACATGAATCGGACGATCCTGAATGTCCATACCATATCAGTGGAAGTGGCCACTGGCTGAGCGGTTCCGATCCCATATACATGGCAGCCATGAGTATGATTCTACATCCAGGATGCAAAATCCTAGTTCCCTTTTTGATGATCTAGGAACCCCATTGTCTTTGTTTATTAGCGCTTTGATCTTGTTTAACTAATATCAGCAGCAGCATAATGGATGGATAAAAGCCCTTTGATCAGACAGGATTACCTAGTTGACTTGATTTTTGGGCTTCAATCTATCCATACAGTGGCCCTCTAGATGAACAGATATTGATGACCGCATGTATGATTCAAGTTGGGGTAAAACCCCTCTGATCAGTGGTTTGATATTGTGGAAGTAAATTGTACTTGCAGCATTACATCTGGGGCTCCCGTTCGTGCCTGCATTCCTCGGACAGAGCGGTAGTGTGAAAGACATGAGTCAAGGAGTGAATTACGCTTCTGCAGGTGCCGGAGTTCTCTTCTCGAGCGGATCAGATCTGGTGGGTTTGTTTCTTGAATTTTCCTTGTTAGGGTATTATGATGATTAAAATGGTCTAGACACCTATGTCTACATGTGAAAAGAGGCCGAATCGAAAACAATGCTCTCTACCCCAAGCTTAACCTACAAAATGCATCCATGTTCATCTAAGTGCATCTGCATTTTAAGTGCATTGCACTTAGATGCACACCTAGATTCAATTTGTATGTCAAGCTTAATGTACAAAGCTTTGTATTCGATCGAGGCTGATATGAAAGATTTGAGGAAACGCCAATTCATCTTTGATAGCTGTTGACATACAAGTATAACTCCATACATAACTTCCACAAGCCGTAGTTAGAACAGTGGTGTTTCAGAGAAAGAGGAAGCTACCTTTGCATCCCATCTCCTCTTCGATTGAAACGTTCATAGACAATCTCAGGGAATCAAACAGTTTGGGAGAACTCCATCAATTGACTATTTCATTACCATATCAGTTATAAGATGCTGTGGACAACATCATTGCATATGTAAAGATTCTTGGCCATGATTTCTTCAGGGACAGCACATCTCCCTAACACAGCAGATTCAGCAAGCAATGGATACCTTCCAGCAGTTTGTGTTGAGCATGGGAGAAGAGGCAGCAAACGATATGATCTCAAAGTCGGTCTTCTATTTTTCTATTGGAAGCAACGATTATATACACTACTATCTGCCTAACGTTTCAAGAGTGCAGTCTCTTTTCCTGCCATGGGAATTCAACCAGCTTTTAGCAGCCACAATAAAGCAGGAATTGAAGGTACTGTCTTAAATTTCTACGCCGTTCTAGCTATTTTGGTTAATATGGGTGTTTGTTTTTACCATCCGTATTGGCTGTTTTGGTTAATAGAGGTTTTTGTTTTTAATCGTATCTGCCGATGTGGTAGTTTGTTGAACTCCACTTATGAGCAGAAAATCCAATGAAAGTCCGGCGTCTCTCAACAGTCTGCATACAGTGTGTATCCCAATATTTTAATGTTTGAAAACAGCAGATTTTTTTTTATTTTAGTTAAAAATTTAAAAAATAAAAAATAAAAAATAAAAATAAAATAAAATTCAATACATTAATTATAGATCTTTTGCTCATCTTAAGGCCTGTTTGGTAGACTGGTAAAGTTGAGTTCATCTCATTTTAGTTAACAGTAATTATATATTAGAGATTTTGTTGTTAATTAAATTGAGATGAACTCATTTTTAGGTGTCTACCAAATAAGGCCTTAGAGTTTGATAGGGTTTCTTTTGGGTTCCATGACTATAGAGCCTTAGCAAAGTTGAAAAGTTGGTAGGATGTGTAGCAGACTGACTGTTTTGCCCCTACAATTATTCAACAACATGCAATGGCAACCATTCCTGCTGAAAAAATAAGAGGGAAATCAGTTTATGTTCCTGGAGGTGCATGTGGGGCTCCCATTACCTGCTTCATTAAAGCTCTGGAAGACTGCAACTTATTTTTCATATGGAACCATGAATGATTGACTACGTAACATAGGGCTTACGTCAGTGTTGTACATGGACATAAGGCTTCAAACCTACAAGGGACCCTGGAAAACCCCATATGCCAACACAGCCGTATGTGTGTGCAAAAATTATACATGTAAAACCCCATACGTCAAACACTTGTGTCTGAAGTTATATATGAAGTTCAGTTCATAGCACAGAAGAACGTTTCCACACAGCTTAAGATGCATCAAAACTACTCTAATGTTTATATGTACTGCTACAATACAAGAATAAATGAGTTGGCATGTGGCATTTTTTTAGGGCTTGTTTGGGAGCTCAGAAAGTATTTGGGTGGAAAATACTTTCCAAGAAAATGACATTTTCCCGTGACTGGGAGGTTACTTTTGGAGGAAAACAATTTCCAAGATTGTGTTTTCATAGAAAAAGTCCTATATGATTTCCCCAGCCCCCTAGCTTCTTTTTTTTATCCCCTCTTCAAATACTTTCTAGGAAAAGAACTTTCAAAAGAAATGCCACTCTCTCCCCTTTTATTTTCCAAGCTCCCAAAAATGGATTGTGCTTGTTACATAGACTACTACCTCTCACCCTGCTTGATGCTTGTCACCTCGCCTGCCGAAAGTTGTACATGAGAATTTCATATCCTTACATGACCGTGATGGTTTGTGCAGAACTTGTACAATGCTAATGTCCGGAGAGTGGTGGTCATGGGGATGGCTCCTCTCGGTTGCACTCCTCACTACTTATGGAAATATAATAGCCAGGATGGGCACTGTGTAGAAGAGATAAATGACATGGTGATAGAGTTCAACTTTGCCATGCGGTATGTGATTGATGAGCTCCGTTGGGAGCTCCCTGATGCCAAGGTCACCTTCTGCGATGTGTTTGAAGGTTCCATGGATATACTCAGAAATTACCGGCATTACGGTGAGATAAGTATGTTTCTGTCCTTATAAGTATCTGCCGCTCACGAACTAAGCATTACAATCCCATGCAGGTTTTGAGACTGTCACCGATGCTTGCTGCGGGTTAGGTCGATATGGAGGTTTGATCATGTGCATATCACCAGAAATGGCTTGCGTTAATGCCTCGAACCACGTCTGGTGGGACCAGTTTCATCCAACTGATGCGGTTAATGCTATCATTGCAGACAATGCGTGGTCTGGCCTGCATGTAGACGTTTGTTATCCCTTGAACTTACGGGACATGGTACCATAGACGGTATGAGCCAGTCATGGATGTCAGAAACAATCATTGCCTGAAAACCCAGGGAAGCGAACTTGGGTCAGGCAATGGTACACACGCAGTTGCGGGTGTGTGACAAGCCACATTTTCTCCACAAGAAGTTTTTTACAAAACCATTTCTTGAAGTTTCATGGTAGTATTGTATATTTGCAGCAGCAGTTTTGGCTTATGTTGCTTTGCCGCTTGTTATGGTTGATGGTGTTTGTCCACAAAGTCATATACATCAATATGTAGTGTTGTTCTGTTTCTCCAATCTGTTTTTTCATTTTTCCCCTTTTGCAATTTATACAAGTTATCATAGAACTATGATAATCTAGCAGCTGGAGCTCAACTTTGGGGTGGTTCTGCAAGAAACAGAACTGCACATTGTAAGTGATTTTCTGTATCTTTAAGCCTTTTATTTCTTGTTATCATAGAGATCAGGTTGATCATAGGCGTAGACAGAATCAGGCTCGTTTGAGCTCGGATTGCTGTTCGAGTTTGTATGCTAGTCATCGATATCCGTATCTTCAGCTTCTGATCTCAACTCAAAGCTTGGAAATGCAGTAGTAATGTCCCTGCAAAATGAATAAGAAGATGGTTACCAAGGTGCAGTATTCACACCGTACATATGCTTTTGGATACAGGTAAAATGTTGATTCAACGCTAATTCATATAAAGCACGCCACTGCGTCATTTTTCATGTACCACCATGGTCCTAAACATCATTTTTTTTGGGCGATCTTTTGGCTACATCCTACCTATCCATGTCACAAGATCAATGTTCTGATTGGCCTTGTGTACGGTTGGGATGTGGGAGATGAGCAAGCCTCAATCTCCCTAGCTTTCCTCAACGTGAAATTGCAGGAAGAACAGAGAAATAAAAACACCCGTAGTCATTCTGCAACTAAGATGAAATACAAAAATTGACCCAGGGTAGAAATGTTTTCTGCTATTGTATCAAACATTTAAATTTTCTTTGTACATCTGGAAAATAAATGCCTGACGTTGCATGATTTATGTATAAAAACCATTATTAAAAGACTCAGGGACACAGATTCACATTGGGCCCGGAGTCAAGTTGCGACTTTCCCAAGTTTAGGCCGACTCTACTCGCTGTGTTAGGGTAACTCGTGGTGTCACCCAGATTGGGTCCCACTGATTCCGAGCTGACTCGTCAGATTCGCAGCCAACTCAGACAAGTCTTAAAACCATGATAAAAACTAGTTCCATATAATAGTACAAAGTTGCATTATCTGTATGTACCATGTAGAGAAAACTCATGAACAGAGAAGCAGTAAATGCTTACTTTAGATATGGAATCGTCATATTCCTCATTAAAGATGGATTCTGAGCCACAAATTCCTTCCATTCGTCCTCATCAATCTTCCCATCACCTTTTGTGTCTGCTTCAGCAAATGCCTGGGACAGATGCAAAGTAAAAGGCGCACTCAAGTTAAACAAATCAGGTTAAAATTAAGGTAAGTAGCAGAGCTACATCAATCAATTAAGCATTAGATTCTGAAGTCCCTTAACACGACTATCTGTGTCAGTCTCGGTCATCCTCATCAATACCTTATTGACGATAGCTTCAACAATGTCATCTGAAAGGCTAATGTCCGATTCGTTTAGAAGTGCCTTTAGCATCTCCCTGACCTTTCGCAGAAGAATTTCACAAAGAACAAACAGTTTCAGTCAGCTTTGTTTTTTAAGAAAATTAACTCAGAAATCCTTTTGTAATTCATGGTAATACAGCTAGCAGTGGAAAAACAGAATCAAATTCTAAAAGAACTCATTGGGTTTACTCAACTCGGGTCGCTATCACTGTGAACTTTTTGATTGACGTTTTGTGGTGAAAGAAACTGTTCCAAAAGAAACAGTATCTCTTGACCACTTTGTAATGATATGTGGAATTGCAGTCAGCTGCTAAAAGCTAAGTGGCGTATGCAACTCCCGAATTACTTCGCAATTACTTTCAAGATCAGTCAGAAAACATGCAAAGGGAACCGTTCCCAGTTTTACCTCTTCCCATTCGATGTAACCAGTCTGCCTTATATCATACAATCGGAATGCGACTGCAACAGCATTGCATTGTGTTAGGAGACGAAACCATGCACACCTGTGCTTGGATGCATGCATAAATAAACACACGTAGATAAATATACAAGAACACATACATGCTGATAAGAAAATACGTGTGTGTGTGCATGTGTGGATATATAATTGGAGATGGGGAAGTGTTTGTTACAAGCAACTTTGTCCGCTTCAGCAGAATTTGGATGGAAAATGCTCAATGATCGGACAAACTCTCCAAATTCAATCACCCCGTCGTGTTTATCGTCGAACAAATCAAATATCTATTGAAACAAAAGCAGCTCAAATCAACATTATCCCCAAAAAAGAAAAGTAGAAATTTCCAATGCTGGGCCTCTGTTCACTTGTAATTATAGCCACATTTTTTTTCCAAAAGTTCAGAATTCATATCCTAATCCTAACCCTGTCAGCAAAGAGGTTTTGCTTCTTCCTGTTCCTGAAAAGTCCAAGCTGAAATTCTTCCTGCAAACCAAAACCCAATTCATAACAAACATCAAACAGCTATCTACATGCATCCCTCCATACACACATACCAAGTTTGCCACCTTGTTTAGAAGTTGTGGCATCTCATCTAGTGCACGTATGGCGTATATTCAAATCAATCTAGACCATCCAACTGCAGAGCCCACTAGAATTTACTGTGGTCCAAAAATCGCACCGATTGAACGATCCTAACCATCCCATTGGTGGCCATTGAATGAGTGATTAAAATACAATGACCAGCAGCCTAAATTCAGGAACCGAACTCAGATGGTTAAAATTGTTTGATCTGTGTGGATTCCAGGATGGGCTCCATCCAGAGTTTAGCCGATGATGTGGATAATCCAGATCGCTTTATATGTATGGCAAGGGTACCATGGATGAGACATGACAACTTCAAAGATGGTTTCAACCATCACAGTAATCTAGCCCAAATTTCATGTATTTATCTGTTGATAACACTGTAGGAGTATTTGGAGAAAAGGAAGAGAAACTTACTTTGCTAATAAGCCCATCATCAGTAAGTGAACTACTTAATTTCCTGAACAGCTCATACAAACCTTCCACTTCCTTCACACTGACTGAAAATGAAAATACCAACAGCAACAGCAACGATGAAGGAAGAAAACGTTACTGCGAAAGAGGTAATTCTACAGAAATTTTATTAGAACACATGTACATATATCCACACACGCATATTGGTACACATGTTCACATATGCCTCAATGGAGGGACCGACCTTTCCAACGGCTATGATGTTGCAGTACTGGATGTGAGGACCAGACGGATTTTTGCTCGGGGTGATCTTCATGGCGGGTGGCACGCCATGACAGGTTGGCACATGTGAGCAATGTGGATGGTAGCTTTGTCATTGATTCATTGCTCGTGTATGAATAACAAATCATCATCATCAGATCATTTCTTCCGGCAATTAAGTTGGATGTGAGTGAATGTATGTATATATCTATGCGTCTATGGATGGATGCATATGAGAGAGAGAGAGAGAGAGAGAGAGAGAGAGAGAGAGAGAGAGAGAGAGAGAGCTTACAACATGTCTGAGCTGCAAGAAGAGCAGAGTCTTCGTTTTGGGATGGTTTCCTTGACCAATTGCAGCCCATCAAATAGAGAAAAATGTCTTCTTTTTTTCTTTTAAGGTTTTATGATCTGATCTTTGGAAAACGAAGTGATTTAAATGTGCAGAAGAAACAGAGGTTTTACGAAAGAAGAGGTGCAGCAGTTTCCCACTCTTTTTATGTTTTCTGTCCCTCTTTTTAAGGAGGCTGGGTTTTCTTTATCACTATCTTTACCGTATATAACGCGAGCAGCGTTTGGACACTTTTCCCTGGCAGTTAAATCTCCGCAGGCAAAGACATTCGGATGTTAAATAAATAAATAAATAAATACGAGTATTCAAGGTAAGGATGTTTTTGAAACCCACATTTAAAATAAGGTTACGGATGTTCTGGCAACCATAAAATGTAAGCATTCCAACAGTTTTGGATTTCACCTTTTTAAAAAAATTGGATTAATGCGTCTCAGGCAGGGGCTATATGGGGCCCACCGTGATGTGCGGGTTTTATCTATGCTGTCCATCCATCTTTTCATATCATTTTAGGGAATAAGTCTAAAAATTTAGGGATAGGTCCCAAGCTCAATTGGACCGCACCATAGGAAGTAGTGGTGATAATGAAACTTGTTATGCGTAAATTTGAACCGAGCCGCATCAGGTTAACTTCGGCATTGATGAATAAAGCTTCGGGTGGGTAATGTTTGAGCTGAGAAAAATGTCTGACCTGAGGGCTCTGGTAGAACTATGACTCCGACCCGATCTTCTCATAATCTTGTAAGGATCACCTCAGAGCAGTAGCAATTTGTCCGAGCCGATCCGTCTATCTCCTCTATTTGACTCAATCCCCTCAACTTAAACATGTCATCAATCTACTTACTCATGGGCTCGGCTCGAGTCGCCAAGCCGGATCTAAGCCAGGAGGTCGAGTCAGATGGGAGCTTGATGAATGACATTAATGTATAAGTCCAGTAATGCACAACTAGAGTTGTGTCTGGCGCACAATCTTCGGGTAATTGCCAACTACCGCCCCCTCGTAATCCTCACGTGATAGCTATGATCGAGCCGAGATTGTCGGACACATTTACCCCGACCCTCGGATATAAATACAGATCATTTTTACAAGATTAGGTATGCAATATCTCGCACCCTCACTCTACTTTACGCTACTTAGACCCAGATTCCTTAGCCTGACTTTGGCATCGGAGGGTCCCCTGCTTGAGTAAGGGTATCATTTGTTCACTATTTTGTGCAGGACTAGGGTCTGCTCCAAGCACACGGCTCGATGGAAGGTGATCCAAATTTTTGCACCAACAAAACTCACCCTTGAAACCCTCTTAAGGGCCACCGTGATGTTTATTTGTCATCCACCTTGTTCATAAGATGATATAGAACTGGATGAATGAAGGGAAAACGCAATTATCATATTGATCCAAAACTTCTTCTGCTCGCATAAGTTTTTAATGGTGGGAATTCAATCGCCATTGTGTGGTCCACTTGAGCTCGGGATCTACCTCATTTTTGTGTTCATATCTTAAAATTATCTGAAAAAATAGTTAGATTGCGTAGAATATATCACGGTGTCCACATAGGGCCCTGTCTAGATGAATTATCTTCCACCATGTTAGTGGCAAAGAGCCATTGGCTTAATGTGAGTAGCCAGATCCTCTATTGGCACAAATTGAAATTTTCTATTTTCTTACATACTGATTGGTCTATGTTATCATGGGCGTTGTCAAAACTACTACATTAAATGCAGTATCTGGCCCAATCACGGACTCCTTTTCTCTGTAGCATGTAATTGCACTCTTCACTTTCATCTCCATTTCTTATCTTCTCTATAGTGCTTTCCCTCCACATATGTCACACGGGCCCCACACACACCCTAGTATACATGTGCAAGTTACATTGACCATTGACACTCTTAATGCGCCAGGATGCACATGGTAAGTAATGGACAGTCAAATCATCAATTTGGACTATTCATAGGGTTGCCCCACTTTTCATACCCCACCATGAAAAGCTCAAACGTTATCCTCTCCTTTTGTAGCCCTTGGTTCTCCGAGAGCTGCTGATGGTCATAGTCATGTAATGAAAAAGGACTGTCCAATTCTATTCATATTAATAACCTGACCTTTTATTCCTAATCATCCAATTTTTTATAGCGTCCATTTGATTCCTATTTATCAATTCTATTCAAATTGACAGCTATAAAAGGAATAGGGAATGTCCCTAAAAGTTCATGAAAGCAATAAGAAATAATTTAACTGAGGACACAACCCGTGATAGAATGGAATGGTTAGACCGGATTTGTCCCATCCCAAGTAATTAAGATAAGGTGTAGGCTTGGATGGAATAATTACTTCAATGGGTGTAGACTTTTCCCAGCATATATCCATGACTTGGAAAAGTTCTAACCCTAGAATATGTGGCCAATTAATGGATGGTCACCAAAGAAAACATAGCAACGGTTCACATTCATTATACTGAGAGAGAGAGAATTTCAGTACAACGAGCAAAGGACTAGGTGCTTCTAAGCATAGGATCAGGTTCTTATATGGTGATGAAAGGATGGGGTGGAATGGGACCCATGGCCCATTTGTGGAGGGCAATACCCAACTCCATTTCAGGAAAAACACGTTCCTTCACGCGTGTACAATGCAGCTAATGCACACGCCACCACATATGCCAGTGCAGGCCGACTTCTGCAATATCCAAGCCATCCATCAAAGAGTACCACTACAAAATTCTCTATCTAAGGAGTTAGGTCAGTCTATTATCGAGGTGGGCCACAAATAACTGAATAACTGTACAGGTCCGTCGATTTGTATCAAATGTCATGGGACGCATACTGAATGGACCACATTTACCTTTGGGCAGTGAAATCTAAACGAGGATGTCCACATGATGGATGGCTTGGATATTCCACCTATCTGCCACGTTGGCATATGTTGTGGCGCGTGCATTAGCTGTCTGACTTATAGATGCATGCAAATGTACTCAGAAAAGCTAACCCTTCAAATATTCGCCGAGATATCCATGCCATTTCGCATAATTCCATGTGTCACTTCTACGGAAATATTGTTAGTGCAACTCAGTAACCGAGTCGTGAGTGACTCGGCAATCAAGGGCTGACCACAACCGGTTGAAGATTCGATATTTGAGGCCCCACGTAAAATACTTGTTTGCAATGTGATTGCGCCACATCAAATAGACTACATTTAATGTGGTAGTGTTGACAAATTCATTAATGACGTGGGTAATGTAATCCAATTATAATGTTGGAAAATAAGAAAATTCTGCCAGTGGCGGGCACAAGATTCAGATTCATCGTCCGTGGATAGAGAGAGCCATGCACACCTGCAGCTTTTATGCATGCACCCGTGCATACTTTTGTACACATGTCATGGGTGTAAAATCCCAAATAGTCTATGTGATGCAGCACACTATGAAACCCCCAATTGCCAACTTTCAGCTTGATTGAAAACTCTCCCGGGCTATAAAATATGCCTGTCAACCTAATAATTAAAATTAAAATAAAATTAAGTTATGGTTTACTATACATCTAAGCTGGTAGTGACGGAAGTTTAATTTGTATGAGGATAATATTTGTTCCTACAGTTTATTCGAGTGATAATAACCCGAGGACGGAAGGTTTCAATACTGGACGTTTCTATTCCCACTGTTTCATTTGGTATAGTCTACCTCTTCTTTTTTTTTTCTTTTTTTCTTTTTTTTAAAACACGCACACACACCCCCGGACACTCACGCTAGGGAATTTCACCACCTATGGATACTTGAACCCTGGACCCAGTGTTGAAACTCCTGGGAGTCTACCACCGGAGCAAGAGTGAGGATCCTGGTATAGCCTACCTGATATTTGAATCTGCCTGATTTTTATACTACTATCCAATTGTGGTCTTTCAAAACAGATGGACTTAGTGTATTTGTCACGTACATCTCTGTGGACCCCACACAGCTGTGCCCGGGTTCACGGGCAACCGATACTTGAGCCGTTTTACAGGAACGCCATATATTTTAAAGTTACTATAATACCCTCTGCGTATTTAACTAAAATCTCATTTATGTCCTTTGAATTTTTAATGTTCACCGCTCTCTAAGAACAAATTGTGAGGGTAAAAATGTCCGGATGCTACTCCCGTCATTTATAGCAAATGTTTGGTATATTTGTGGATATAACTGGAATAAATCTTAGTTCTAACGTATCTCTGGTGTGAATAAGATCATACAGACATGGATGAATAGAAAACATAAATATAAGCTTTTCAATGGTACAAGTTCAATTCAACTGTTTCCTGTGGTGTGGTCCATTTAAACATTGGATATGCTTCATTTTTGGGCTAAAGCTATAAAATTATCTGATAAAATGGATGGACGGAGCGGATAAAATACATAGATCATGGTGGACCTTATAGGGTTTACTAAGTACGCTAATCCGCGTCCCTCTGGTGGGAAACCGATTCGGTGAGGCTGGGAAAACACGAGTTCGCTGAGGCCCTGATATGGAGGGCACCCCACGGTCCAGCTACCTGTGTGACGTCCAAGATCGAACCAATTTCCAAGGACGCAGGAACTTACTGCCAAGGGAAGCTAGGTGGGCCCACCAAGATGTTTGTGAGAAATGAGATCATATACTGGACATGGACAAAAAAATGAAGCAGATTCCAAACTCAAGCGAGCCGCGCTACCAGAAAACGTGGGTAGGAAAATACCCACAGTTGAAACCTCCCTAAGTCCAGAGGAATGTTTATATGCCGTCCTAAGGTCATTCCTTTTAGGATGAACTGAAAACACAAATATTAGCTTATCCAAAACTTCCGGGACTCCACGAATATTTCTAGGTGGACATTCAATCCTCATTGTCAAGCGGCCTAATTTTTTAGGCCCATATCCTAACATGGTCTAGGAAAACAAATGGGTAGGATTTCTCACAAACATTACAGTGGCCCCAACTAGCATCCTTTTTCACAGGCAATGGGCCTCTGCTTTCGAACATGCTTTGCATGACTTATATTTGATAGTAGCATGTAGCCCAAACAAATCTTGTCACGTCAGGGCCTCATTCAATTTGGATTATCTCTGGTGCTTACATTAACATAGGGTGGGGTATATAAGATAAATTGCGAGCTTGTGAGGCAGGCTGAAAAAAAGAAAAAGAAAAAAAGGAAGAGGTCGTGGGGTGAAATATAAACCATGTGATCAATGATTTTTAATACGGACACAAAAATGCATCCAACTAACTATTTCATCCATTTATTTGTTAGGGCCAATCATGGTTGGCTTATGATTCTAGCCAATTACTCCGTTTACTCAATTGTAACCCTCCCATGGAAAAATAGATGGCTGAGAAAGTAAGGGCAGATCAAAGATGGATTGGATCAGCCATTTAAAATGGACTTAATGGACAGTTCAGATCAATAAAATGAAATGTCTAAGAGAACTGACGCAACTAAGAGCACCATAACTTATAATTCATTAAAAGCACTGGATCATTTCTCTTGAAACTTTTTAAGTATTATAGATTGTTGATGGACGACTTTTTTAAAATTGGAAGTGTCCAAATTGATTATCGATGACAGCCCTTACTTTATTTTATTCTTAAATTCTTCTCATGTTTTTTTTAATCTAAGATGCTTAAGACCGTATGCTTGTGGAGCATTAATTGTACAAAGACCCATTTATACGTTTTAGACCTGACCCACATCCAATCTGTTATGCAAATGGTTAGGTTCGGATCCTTTATTCTTGACCTGACCTATTCAATAAACAAATCAGCTTACCTTGACTTAGATCCAACTCAGATTTAATGAGCTGGGTGTGGCCGAAAACACAAACCCAAGTATTGGGCCGGGTCTATATCTCCTGGTTCATGCAACACATGCGAAAATTCTATCAGGCTAGCATGTTGTTTGTGTGACATCCACTCCGTCCATCAGGTATGCTCCTTGAAGCTAGGCCCTGTGGCAAAACATCAGCCTCATACACACAGGTGGACCCACCATGATTTATATATTTCATCAAAACCGTTCATTAAGTACGCGTCATTAGAATGAAGTGGACATGCAAAAATCAGCCTGATTCAAAACTTAGGCAGGCCCCACCAAGTAAACTTAGAGGTCTTCAGTACAATTTTATAATAATTTCATTGGCATGGTCCTCAATGAGTTTTTTTTTTTTTTTTTAAATTTAAATCAAGCTGATCTTTTGTTGATATGGTGAATACATTGGTTCTCACCTGATGGAAGGGGTGAATTTTCCATATACACCATGATGGGCCCCATACAAGTAAGGTGTTTTGTGCACTGCATAAAACAAGTGTTGTAGATGACGTTCGTACCCATAATATAAGCTCACTTGCAATAATTAAATAATTGAATGGTAGAATGGCTTAAAATGGACTGAGTGGGTCATGAGATGGCAGCATGCATTCTTCAATGTTCTTGGACAGCAAAATCACTGAGTCAACTCAGTAGAACTTAGCATGGGTCAAGCATTCGAGTCATTGAACTTTGATGAGAATAAAGTTCAATTTAGTTATTCCTTATTACATGGCCATCATTGCCTTGTGAACACTCACCAGACAACATCCTATAAAAAATCATCATTTCAATCAAGGACGGATTCTTTTTCTGATTCAGGGTTTTATTTATTTATTTATTCAATTATTTCTAATTTTGCGTGATTTTCTTAACATCAGCCCCATTTAATGGGCACCTAAAAAATGAATTCATCTAATTTTAATTAGGAGTAATTTTTTATTAAAAATCTTGATCTCTAAGAATCTCTAATGCATAACAACTTCATGTTAAAGTAATTATTTATTAGAGATCAAGACTTTTAGTACATGATTATTGGTAACCCTACTGTGGCCTGACATGAACTTAGTGTCCATGATGAGGGCCATCAATCAATGGCTTGGATATCCCTAACATGGCCCACACAAATGGGGGCCATTCAATTTCTCATGCAACACTTTTTTTTTTCCCAGCCAACATATCACTTGCATAGAACACCGTCTTTCACATATAACATTTCCTCTCCAGCCAACATGTTACTTGGAAACAGCCCAGATAGGTGACCTCATAGGATCTGATGCTTTCTACATGATTTTTGTACTTCACAAAACTAAGGATGGCCACTCTGTCCAAAAATCCACCTAAATACTGTGAGAGTGGAGATGAACAAATAAACCTTTTGATCCTGCGATTAGGATGACCATTGTACACAATCAACAGTTTAGATCGTCTTAATCGAATATTCTCTCTCGTAATTCATAAATATAAAGCTAAAAAGAGTCATGGAGGGGGCATCCAAACCACTAATGAGGCAATCCCTACCATGTCGCTGCCCTGGCCCACAAATCAGGCCTATTCACCGATCAGGTTTCATGGATGTATAAAGCTTCTTAACAAAAGCTAACCAAATAAAATAAATTCAGTAACAGGTACAAGGTATGTCACATCCAATCCACTCATCAGGCAGGATCCACCATGTAGATGATCCGATCCAAAAATCAGGCTAGTCTTCTCATCAAGTGGTCCTGCCCCTTTATTAGATATGACACGTCGACCCCCTAGTGAGTGGACCAGTCTGATTCATGGACCATGCCAGTAACAAGGTGAGAGCCTGGATTGCCTTCTTTTTTCCTTCTTTTTTTTTTAAAAAAGTTTGAGAGCCTGGATACCTACCAGGGTAATCCACTTAAATACTTGAAGCTGCAAAAACATTATCATTTAACAATATCTGAATTTGATAGTGAAAATCTACAACCCATTATACACATTTAAATCATCTGCTCAATGAAAACAACACGAAAATTTTAACATGGAAATTATGTTTTGCATAGGCATGAAAACAGAAATGTTGTCCCACATATACAGTTAAAAGTCTTATATACATTTAGCTTTATCTTCTCTGCATTGAAAAAAAAAAAAAAAAACATCACGAAACTGAAGATAGTAAATACACGTCATCTGCGAGAAACCAAGATGGTTTTCAAGCTCAGATTTGGAGGTATTTCTAACAACTTCGCGTTTGCATTTTATATTTCTAACAACTTCGCACTTGCATTTTATATATATAAGAAACGGTGCGATTATCTTCATACCTTTCGCACTGCCATAGAAAACGCAAGAATGGAAAAGTAACCATAGAGGACATTGATCGAGGCCCTTTTATTTTCAGGATGAGAACAGCAGCACGATCCATGTATTTAGGATGTCATATCTGCATCTTCGACTTCGGAGTTCAACACAAAGCTGGGAAATGCGATTGTTATGTCCCTGAAAAGTGTAATTCCACGTCGCATTTGTAATTGAATTGCCGTGGACCATTAAATGCAAAGAGGGGCTAAAGTACGCACTACATTCATCACTATTTCTCAAAATGTCCATGACTAATGGCATGTGCATATGGCAATTCAAACAATCAAACCTGTTGAGGATGGATCATAGCCCAAAAATCAGACTGAATGGGCAATCTCAACCATCTGATTTCCCATTGCTTTTCAACTGGTGAGCAATTTATTTAGCAGTCCCCACCAATTGGACAGTCAGGAGGATTCAATCACAGTGCAATTTTCAGGTTATGCTCCATCAAAAATGGACTATGCAGCTTGGATAGTCTTGATTGACATACATGCATGCCGCATGTAAAATGGACTCGAGCCATAGACTTAAAAAGATATGCACTCTGCTTTTTAGGTTGTAAGCACAACTATCAATGTGGATCTTTCTAATTGTCAACTATAAATTAATAATTTAGATCAGGTTACTTTCATGTAATTGAACTTCGAAATTTCTCCCATGGATAATTCTCTCACTTCAAAAATCCTTGACGAGCTATTAGAGCCCGGATATCCATGTAGAATATAATGCAAGGGCATTTTCACGCTAGGCTCGAGTGGGGTTCCCTGTAAGATGTAGAGGCACACTCAGGGTGGGCGGCCCATGTGAGGCGGCCCCCACCGGTGTAAGGCGGGTGGCTCGTGTGAGATGGTACCCATGTGATGTGGGGCCCACGAGAAGGGTTCGACCGAGGTCCTTAACCGTGCGATATGAGGCATGGGCTATGAGATAAAAGGATTGATTTGCCATACTCTAACAATTTGAGCTTTTAGAGCAAGTGGTTAATTGTCTTGCATCAAAGTGGTATAGAGAGGGATACTTAATGAGGGCCATTTTCACATTGGGCTTGAGTGGGGTTCCCTTTGGGATGTAGGGGGCCAAGGGCACACTCGGGGTGGGCGGCTTGTGTGAGGCAGGTGGCCCATATGATGTGGGTCCCACGAAGCAAGTGCTTAATTGTCCTGTATCAGAACAACTCACTTTAAATATGGAAGAGTCATATTCTTTATCAAAGATGGATTTCGTGCCACGAATTCCTTCCACTCATCTGGATCTATTTTCCCATCGCCTTTTGAATCTGCCTCAGTGAACGTCTGTAAAAATAAAGAAATATGAATCACTAAGCCAAAAGAAATTTTAATAGTACAATTTTCATTGAAGCAAAAGGTTGTCAAATGAGAGGGCTAGTTTCAAACCTTGCCAACAATCGTTTCAACAACATCATCGGAAAGGCTAAGATCAGATTCATTCAGAAGGGCCAACACCATCTCTTTCAACTATGTATAAACACAATTTCAAATAATAGATTCTAGATAATCAGTCTCAGATCATGAAATGTTAAAAGATATGTTCATATTCAATGCACCTGACAAACAATAAATCTCTCAAAAAGCTGCAAAGGGTGAATTTGGTGTTGTAACTTGATTGAATGGATTATTATGTCTAGAATGGTAGTTAGAAAATTCCTTGTAGATGTAAGACATTTTAGTGTTTATATATATATATATATATATATATATATATATATATATATATATATATATATATATATATATATATATATATATATATATATGTATAAATTCTAGATAATCAGTCTCAGATTGTGAAATGTTAAAAGAGAAGTTCATATTCAATGCACCTGACAAACAATGAATATCTTAAAAAGCCACAAAAGGTGAATTTGGGTGTTGTAACTTGATTGAACGGATTATTATGTCTAGAATGGTAGTTTGAAAATTCCTTGTAGATGTAAGACATTTTAGTATTTTTCCCCCATCTATAATTACCCAAAATGGCCAAGAAGGAAGTTAACTTTTCTCTCCTTCTAATGCTTTGAACTTGATTGGCATGCGAATGATCAACTCATCATGGATTAATTGTTAAGCTAGCTGGAACCTACCATCTTTGTTAAATTTCACTTTTTTCATACTTCCAGAGAAATGTGAGTGCACATTTGAAGGTTTGTACTTGAGAATCATAGTGCAGATTTTTCAACTCCAAAGGAATAGGTATGTATGATTGGTTCTCACAAACCCAGGTTAGTTTCAAGGGCTCTACAAATCAACATGTCAATATCACATACGAGTGCTCTGTGCCCCTCTATGAATCTTCTATTCTCATTATTACCAGAAAATAATAGGCATTTCTGAAATTACAAAGTCTATAATACAACAAAAGACTTCTACAACCATATCCTTTCATTATACCTCGACAGGGCAAAAAAAAACTGCTTCAGAGTACTAATAAACAATAAGACAACAGGTAAAAGACTAAAGCAGCCATCTGGTATTCGCAGCACCTCATTCTGAAAAATGAGTGTTATTTTCTCAAGTTTTGATGTACAGTTATTCACCTCATTCTCTCTCCAAGTCCAAAATATAGAGATATGTGGTACTCAAGCAATGTAAGAAAACAAGATCAAACATTGATGACAATGAGCTAAAATCCACCATGATATGTAGTTTCAATTGGAATTATCGTTGTTGCGTGTTGCAAAAAAACTTGAAAGCAGATGTTCAACAGATGGAATGAAAAGGAGAAGAAAATTTTGTGAAATTCACCTCCTCACGTTCAATGTAGCCAGTGCGCCTCAAATCATACAATCTAAATGCAACTGCCAAAAACACATTCCCCATATCATGCAATGGAAATAAAAATAAAAGAAAAGGAATAGAAAAACAAAACATAAAAAACGGCAACGTTCAGATTATGTGGAAATATAATTTTCTTACATGCAATTTTCTCTGATTCCGGAGCATTTGGGTGAAAGATGCTCAGTGATCGAACAAATTCCCCAAACTCAATAACCCCATTGCGTTTGAGATCAAACAGATCAAAGACCTGCAAATGGTCACCAAGACAAACTGGAATTATAGAAAGTGCCAAATGCTAACCATGAAGGCATGGCCCAGAGTATCAATATCTGCAAACATGACTACAGATTCATTTTTCGGCAAGAGAATAATGTAGTCATTGCAAGAGGTTCAAATGATACATTTGGAGTAGTGGACCTTAGGGATATGTCACAATGTACGTTTGTCTATTGCCTTCTTATAGACGGATGGGATGTGCTATGTCCAAATCAGCATTTACATAATGTCAGAAATGCAGCTCTTTGGATGAAGTTTCTATTGTTCACCAGATCAATTTTTATCCATTACCAAGGATATTCAATCCAATGGTGATTTGTGGTACATCCAAATGGGCCATGAAGGAATATACATATGCATGACTCCAAACAGAACATCCAGGACTGCTTGTGCACAATTGCCTCTATTAACTAAGGGCCTGTTTGTTTCACCAATTACCACAGTTATGTAAGAAAATATGCAATGATTACAAATTACTTTACCTGTCTCTTAACAATATCTGCATTTGACCGCAGATTTCTGTCTTTGGTTTACCAGCAGTAAATTCATAATGATGGCATTTTGATATTGCTTTGATGATAGCATTTAATTCATTTTAAAAAATAATAATAATCAATTTCATGTCAAATCATCACCAAAATACGCTAATGTGATGTCGTTGTTTGGATTCAAGATTTTCATAAAAATGCTATGAAAAATTGCAATGACTACAAATTCATTTACTTGTCCCCTGAATGTATCTGCATTTGACCCTGTGTTTGGTTTGAAGGTGGTAAAACCGTAGTGATGACAATTTTACTTTACATTACTGGGGTAATTGGTGAAACAAACAAGACCTAAGAGATAATGAAATATTGGTAAAAGGTACAGACCCTGTCCGCAAAAAGATTCTTCTTATTGCTGTTCTTAAATAGTGCAAGTTGGAACTCTTCCTGTAAGAACAGAAACAGGAAGTGAGAACCAACAAGGAACCTAAACTGCAATGCATAAGTCATTAGTAACAGAAAACAGAACCAAGTGGAAACACCTTGTGAATAAGCCCATCGTCGATAATGGAACTGCTTAGCTTCTTAAATAGCTCATACAAGGCTTCCACTTCACTCACAGTAACTGCCAGGAAATTCAAAGTATTTTAGATTTTAGTAAGATTTCTTCATGATTACAGATGCAGAGAAACTCCACACACAAGTTGAGAATTAGTTGATGCAAAAAAAATTTTAAAAAAAATTCTAATGAGATGTTCCTTCTAGATTTGCATTTTAAACAATTGCTAGCTGTAAATTTATTATTTTTTCTTTCTTTTGAAGAGGGCATATCTAGAAACTTCTAGTACATAGAAACAATTCCATACATATGCTTTTTCCATAGAATGCAAATCCTTTAATGTGCTAAAAACACGAGCCTACGATTTTAGAGATGATGCCTGAATGAAATAAGTGCGTAAATTACCAACTCAAATTAAAATTGAAGCAGAAACCTTCAGTTGAAATTTCCCAGTGGCATCCCTTTACAGTTATGTAAGAGGAAAAGTGGGAGAATAAAGATAAGCATGCAATGTTCAGACCAGCAATATTTCTGTTCAAGACAAACTGGTGAATCTTCACTTTCAGTGATCCAGACCGTCCGTTTGGTAGGTCCCAGAGTGGAAGGGAGATGCTGCAATAAACTCTGTGCTTCGGAATCTTAGCCAACAAATTGTTGGCATGCAAACAAATGGTTGATAACAAAATATAGCCAATGGACCATATGCAACGAAAGAAAACACAATGCATGAAACAGCTGGGACTGTTTGATGAGGAAGAAGTTGGTCTCCTGCTCATCCCCAGTAGAGACCACCAGACAAATAATCTGGATCACAGGAAGTGGGCCCCACCTGCAGTATTTGACAGAATGCTTGCCTAAATATAATAAGAAACCCACTGTATCGGGCCAAGTACTGCAAAATGCCTCGATATCAATACTTACAAGTTGTTTCGGATGCAAGGACAGAAGGCTCCTCATATCCTTGAGGCTGTTTGATTTGTTTGGAGTAAATGCAGCCCATGAAAGCAAGAAGCACTATTCAAATATGAAACAATAAGGGGATTTTCATGAATTTGGGACCTGCCAATATCCACAAGAAATATGAATTCACCAAAAGATTGCCTAATTGGAAATACAAGCTAGAAGCATAAATTCCAATTATTTCAGTGCCAATCTTAACTAAGTCAATTTCCATCGGACATGTACATATTGAGATCTAGCAAAATTTTCACTACTATGGCTCTGTTGCCTGATGAAAATGAAATTCTCCTAAATTTCCAAAATTCAGAAATATCGATAGTAGTATTTTGCTAGAAACGATGTTCTGAAGTGATCACAATTGTTGATTTCTTAGGCCATTATATACATACATACATACATACATACACACACACACACACATATATATATATGAAAGATGTTCTTAGGCCATTATACGGTTGAGCTGTAGCACAAAAGTTTACAATCAGACAATGGTATTCATCAGATCACTACCTAAAAATAGACGATTAACTCAAAGTTGAGCTAAAAAGGATCAACCACATTTGACCAGCACAACTCACAACTATTGGATTGTCGAGATCATCCAATCACAGCAGTCATCGGCACGTTCCCATCCATGTTGTGGCCCACAACCTAAACGGTACTCATTCCGGAGATCACACTTCATAATGGCATCCTCCACTCAGAAACACTAAGTATAGAAGTATTACAGAGAGGCAACATTGTAAGACCTTCAACCACATGGACTAAACAAGACAACATAGACATATAGTTGCCTTCTTGTTTTCATATCTACCCCTGATTTTTGCATAAATAACCAAACTGCTGAGCTTCTCCATTAGTCAAATAATAACAACTCTGATTAAGCTTAATCAAAAGAAATTTTATTTTTTATTTTTTTAAAGTGACGAAAATCTATTAAAAAAAGATCAAAATACAAGAGAAAGAGGAAAAACTCCCGCTGAGATAGCGGAAGAATCATCACCAAAAAGCTTAATCAAAAGATTAAAGCAAAATTAAAAACAAGATCGAATTCTGCGTCCAAATGAGACTTGATCAACAGAAATCGCAGCATTCACATCACTTGAAATTTGTGCTTTATTTCACTGGAGTGAACAGTATAAAAGGGATTCCAACATATAAACCCTATCTTTTGGCCCATTTCATTTATATATATATAAACCTCCTTTACTACTTTCCCAAATAAACCCTTATAATTTACAAATACAGCAAAAACACCCCTATTTTGAATTCAGACCAATGAAATAGGTATGTAAATGATTGTTTTGCCCTTAGGAAATGACCAATAAGGCATGGAAATTATGCGGCCCACCACGACGTCTCTAAGATATCCAATTCGTCCATCTGTTGTGCTAGCACATGTTAGGACGTGAGCCCAAAAAGCAGGCAAATTCAAAACTCAAATGGGCCACACAACAAGAAATAGTGGGGATTGGACACCCACCATTGAACCTTCATGGGGCCCGTAGAAATTCTGGATCAGGTTGGTCTCTGTGTTTTCCCTTCATCACTTATGAATAGGTTGGATTGCAAACAAACGTAATGGCAATTTGGTCATACGCAAAATCACCATTGAACCTAATTGGCATTTTGGTTACTAGGGGAAAATAGAGAGGCGATGGGAAAGGGGGGCATACACATAGGCACATGCAACACACAATGAGAGAAAAGAGAGAAGGGAAGGATGGGCAAACCATCATCACTATCTCCCTTGTTGTGGTCCACTTAAGTCCCCAATCTATTAAACTTTTGGGCTGACGTCTAAACATGAGTCGATACAATAGATGTATAAAGCGGATATCACATAGTAATTAAGGTCTGCCCTATAGAATCTTTGTCACACAATCTTCCTATTTAAACATTTTGTGTAAGCTAAACACAAAGAACAAAAGGGGTCGGTGCGGGCTACACATTTTTTAAAAGTAAAAGGCAACAGGATTGATTTAGGCTGTTCATGCTGCCTTGTCTAGTAAAATCTAAACTATCCTTGCCAAGCAGCTACATTTTTAGTGATGAATTTACTCCATAATAACCAAAGTTTCTAACACTAGTTGCAGGGCAAAAATGTCCAAAGCTACTAGCATGATATATAGAGCTTTCCTGAGCACGCACACATTTGAAATAAAGCTCATGTAAATGCCACACATATGCCAGCATGGCACACAGGTGCAAGATCCGATCCATCTATGGTCAGACCGTGTACATGTTTTTACAAAATTAAAATATAGTCCAATCAAGATGTGGGCCCCAATATTGGAAACCAATGGATTGGGTACAACCCTGCCTATCGTGAGCTCAAAACAGGCAGAGGCTCTGGGGGGCCCATTGTGATGTATGAGTTTATCCACACCATCCATCCATTTTTCCATATTATTTTAGGCTATAAGACCAAAATTGAGGCAAGCCCAGGGCTCAAGTGGACCACACATATGGGATTAAACACCCACCATTAAAAACTTCTTGGGAGCCGCAGAAGTTTTGGATTGGATCAAGCTGATATTTGTGTGTGAACGCCGCTTGCATACTTCTCAATCGTCCCATCCTGTGATGAGGATAGAAGGAACAAAAGTTTGCACGGCCCATCACCCTTTAGGGGCAATATGCCCCATAAAGGTGATTTGTTTGGCTTGGTTTTGTTTCCTTGATTATGTGATGCCATTCCGACATAAATAGAATGGTACTTTTGGAATGTTTGAAGGTTTTGGAGTCGACACTAGCCGAATTATAGCTTCAAAATCTACGGTTAGCCGGAACCCATAGAATTGCCGAATGGACGACAAATCCATGAAACTGTCGATTAGAATTACTCATGTATTGGTCCGTACCATAGATGTTGGGTAAGGGCCTTGGTTACAG
The DNA here is from genome assembly GCF_029962835.1 of Magnolia sinica. Lineage (NCBI taxonomy): Eukaryota > Viridiplantae > Streptophyta > Magnoliopsida > Magnoliales > Magnoliaceae > Magnolia > Magnolia sinica. Next base: position 4,321,060 of record NC_080577.1, read on the forward strand.
AAAATGAAGGGGTTAGGCACCATTTTCCGCCCAAACACTCATACGGTCTCTACTTGGCAAGGTTTTATTGATTTCTTTAAAAAAGAAAAGAAAAGAAAAGAAAGATGTGAGTAAGAAACGAAAAAAGAGAAGGTTGTCTCCATCTTGGAATGTGCAGAACCAAAATTGATTAGTGTTGAAGAGGCGGGGAAAAGTGTGAAATCAGATACTCTTCTTATGCAAAAGAGATAATCGGATGTCCCGATTGTACCCATACTATTCACCTGAGCTGCTTCGATAATTGGTCATGATGGAGGTTTACTAATGATCTTACACCGCTGAACCCAAGCAATGGACTTGATGTTCGCACCAATCTCTCCAACTCAAGACCAACACTTCTTGACTTAAGTTTGAATGTTCACTCTTTGGCCAAGAGTTCTCACTGACCTATCCATGCGCCGCAATTGACTTCGTCACTCTGTCTCATTTGCTCTTCCAACCAAGTGCATTTATAGTGTGAAACCAACAATTTGGTGCTAATTGTTGGTCTCCATAGGTTAGCATAGGGTCATAGGGCGTCAGTAAGATGGGGGTGTAAATCAGTAAGAACTCTCGGTCATAAATTTGCCATCTGAATTTAACTCTAAGGTGTTAGTCTTGAGTCAAGGGCGATCAAAGAGAACGCCAAAGCCACTAGGATCCAATGGCGCCAGATCGTCAAAAATACCTATAATGGCCAATTATCAAAGCAACTCAAGTGAAGAGTAGTGGTACGATCAAGGATGTCCGATTATCTCTTTAACATAAAATGAGTATCTAATTTTTCCATTTTTCCATTTTTCCTGCCTCTACAAGATGAATCAATTCTAGTTCCACACATTCCCAGATCGAGACAATCTTTTTTCTTTTTGTTTCTTGCCTTGCTTCTTTTCTTATTTTTAGGATTCAATCAATATGTGACTAAGCTAATGCTTGACTAAATCCCCAAAGAAATCAATAAGACCCCGTTAAGTACAGACCCTGCAAGTATATGGGCGAAAAAGGGTGCCTAACTCCTTCATTTTCCATGACCGGGGCCCTTACCTCAGCATCTACGGTACATACCAGAGAAAGAGTCAATCGAGCCAAAAAGTCCTCGTATTTCTGGTCCTTTTTGGTGATTCTACAAATCCTAGCTAGCCGTAAATTCTAAAATCATGATTTGACTAGTGGCGACTCCAAAAAATTATAAGCGTCCCAAATGTGCTACTCTATCTACCTTAGATAGGTATTGCACAACCAAGTCAAACAATTCACTTACATGAGGCATACTACTCCTAAAAGATAATGGGGTGCGCAAACTTCCGTTTCTCCTCTCTGATAGTATGTGCGGAAGAGTGAGCCCTCAAGATCTAACGGTCTACACGATATGGAACCTTCACAAAACCAAAGATGAACGGTCCAGATCTAGCAGTCCACCTAACCACAACTGGAGCAGATGGGTCTAATCACCCCTCTAATTCTACGGTATAGATGGCCCCGGATTACAATCTATGGCTTAGATCGTCCCAAGGCAAGCTAAACGGATAAATTTCTATATACCATTATTCCTCTTTTTACTCTAGTTATTTCTGATATCTTTTCACAAGAGAGCCTTATCTTATTTATAGGAAATTATGAGAGTTTAGATGAGACCAGAAATTATCCGGTCTTATCCCTATCTCCCCATTTAAATCCAAATTCAAATTTGAATTTGAAATCTATTTGCTAACGTAAGAGGCCTCAACTCATGGGACCCACCCACTAGTGATTGCCCACCAGTGGGCCCCACTGGCCTATTTCCAACACTCTCTTCATAAAAGGAATGCGACAATCGTGGAGATTGTGAGCAGCTTTCACATTGTGTTTTGTCTTCATCAAGATCTATGTGACCTTATGAACAGGTTAGATGGCAAATAAACATCACCGTGGGCCCTAGGAAGGCTTCAGTTGTGGGCATCATTATCACCACTGCTTCCGGTGGTGTGGTCCACTTGAGCCTTGGATCTACCTCATTTTTTGGATTATACCCTAAAATGACATGGAAAAATGGATGGCCGATGTGGATAACACCATATATCACTGTGGGTCCCTCAGATTCCCAGAGAGTTAGTACCCAATCCGGGTCCGCAGGTGGGAGGGAAAACTTCAGCCAAGTTTTTCAATAGCCGTAAAATTTGTTTTGCAAACTGTGGCCCACCTGATCAGTGGATCAACCTGAGTTTTGGGCTAGGGCATCAATACAATGGTGCCATTCTGATGGATGGATTGGATCCTGGACCTATCATGCCACGCTTCACATGTGTGGCGCGTACACGAGCTTCATTGCATACGCGTGTGAGCTTAGCAAAGCTTTGACAAACTGGTAGGAATTTTTTACTTCTTTTTTTAGGAAGCGTATTGCGTACTGAGTAACTCAGTACGGTAAGCGTACTGAGCAAACTCTGTGGGCCCCAGTGTTATTCATGCATTGTATCCACTCCGTCCATCTCTTTTAACACATAATTTTAGGGCTCTATCCCAAAAATGGAGTATATCCAAACCTTGAATGGACCACACCACCGGAAACAGTGTGAATTGAACATCTACCATTGAAAAATTCTTGGGGACAATAGAAGTTTTAGATCACGCTGATATTTGTTTTTTTCCTTCATCCATGTCTTTCTGATCTTATGAACATGTTGGATGACAAATAAACATCACTGGGGGCCTTAGAAAGTTTTCAACGGTTGAAATCAATACTTCCACTTTTTCCAGTGGTATGGTCCACTTGAGATTTGTATATGCATGAATTTTGGTTTGAACCCATAAAATGATCTGGAAAAACGAATGGACGGAATGGATAAACTACATGCATTCGAGGTGGGCCCAACTGAGTTTACTCAGTACGATAAGAGCGTACTGAGTAACTCAGTACGCAATCCGATTTCCTTTTTTTATTTCTTTTCACGACTGGCGTACAAGATTAGGGTTTATTTGGGAATAATACTAATAAGGGAGGGGCTTTATAGCAATGGACGAAAAGATAGGGGTTTATCTGTCAAAATCAGAAAGCAAGAACCAAACCTTTTGATGTTGCCGAAATGCAAAACGGCTTCAAGAAATCCGCACTGGAACAGGAATTGAAAATCCAAACAGAAAACTGCGTGCAATGAAGTAAGATATCGATCGAAAACAGGAGGATATGAATCCAACTAACAGAAAATGGCTAGAATCTAATTACGGCATGAGTTGAAGTTCGGATCTGGAACTTACCTGAATTCTCCAACCCTCTCTCTCTCTCTCTCTCTCTCTCTCTCTCTACATTCAACACTCTCCCTCGAGCCTCTTGTCTTCTATATACGGCTGGCATTGACTTTGCCTCTCTTCCAAAATCCAGCTTGAATCGGTTCGCATTTCCGTGACGAGGTCATCCCACCTCAGTCGCGACTTAGGCTCGACCGTCAGTCGCACATTACTGACCGTCGATTAAAGAAATAATGTTAGATCAACCGGCTTTAACAGTTACTAGAATCAGTTAAAAGCGTTAAAAACGATAAAAATAAATAAATCAAAATTGATTTTTTACAAAGACAAAAAATCAGACAAATGCATGGTGGATGTAGAGTGGGGTCACAAAGACAAAAAATCAGACAAATGCATGGTGGATGTCGAGTGGGGTCGCGACTCATTCGTGTCCAAGATAAATCAGAGAAGTCATCAAGACCGTAAGAACCTTAAAACTTTAAAACAGGCATATATGGCAAACGGAAATGAGTTACTCGATAAGACGAGCCACCTGAGTTTTAGCTTAGGCTAAAACTTTTGTCTGGTGAACTATGAAATTATAAACTAGAGTTCACAGCTGAAAGCTAACTATGAAATTATAAACTAGAGTTCACAGCTGAAAACTGATCACCTGTATGCATATACCACTTAAAGGTGTATATAGTGGGATTTCACAATGGATATCGAACCCAAGACCTCTTGTTGAAACTCCCCAAAGTCTACAACCAAGGTAAGGACCCGAACCCATTTTATTGTAAGTTATAATGCTTTTATTTGAATTGAGATACTCAAACGACCCAGTCACTTGATTTGAACTGTCCATTAAGACCAGCATGCATTTCATTTCATGTGCTACCATGTAAATATCACAATGTTACCATGGTCTTAACTATTTGATTAATCGCCTTAAATATGGACGGACAAGATCATTTGTATATTAACAAAAAAAGTCTAACCAAATATTTGATCCATCTGTTTAATAGCTCCCATCACGGAATACTTATGATTCTAAATATTGGATTCCATCAGGTAATTCTAACCATCCCATCCATGGATTGAAAAAAAGTATGGCCATAAAAAAAGTCCAAACCTAGGATGGATTTGATAATTAGATCTGTCTCACTTTTGCAGCGAATTTCTTTCTAGACTTAATGGACGGTTTAGATCAATTTATTGGGCTGTCAAATTTACCAGATGCAATTAGGAGCACAATAACTCATATGCTTTGAGAGCACTGTAGCATTTTCTCCGTATTATTTATTTATTTTATTAGTTTTCTATTTTTCTTTCCTAATTAATCTCAAATTGCCTGTTTACTCCGGACCGCAGTTGGTTTCCCATCTGCCGCGACTCAGCGTTCAGCTTGCGTCGCCTCCCAATGGGACCCACACGCAGAGATGATCCTGTGATTTGAACCGTACAGATCTTATTTGATATCGCATCGGTTATTGCCCCGTATTCCTGCTTTAGTAATGTTCCTAACCTTAGATTTGTGAAGTTAAATGAGAGCCATTGAACATTTTCTTCTGATGGTTCTAAATTCATCTCGAGTTAACAACGTTCACAACATCCGTTCAGTGTAAGACTCTCAGGGCTGTTTGGCCGGGCAGATTAAGAGGGATAGAGCTGTACACGAGCACAGTTAGCTCAGTAACTCGCTCGACTCAACTCGAAAATACTTAACTCAACTCGGCTCGAAATGAGTTCGAGCCGAGCACGAGCTGATTTTTGGTGCTCGAATTAAGTTCGAGCCACCTGCTCGACTCGACTCGACTCAAATAGTACTCAAAATCGACTCGTACTCGACATGATACTCGACCAGGGGTATATATACTCCAAAAGAAAAAACCCTAAGCTACCCTCTCAACGCCCATTCAAAAAACCCTAAGCCCTTCCTTCCTAGTGCTCGTTTAAAAAAAAACCCCAGCCCTTCAAAAAAAAAAAAAAAAACCTAAGCCCCTACCCTCTCTCAGCCATCTCATTGGTCATTCAGCCCATCCCAGCGCTCATTCGGCGTCCAATGCTCGTTCCCCTCTCTCCCATTAGCTGTCCCAGCCGCTCGATCACCTTGTCCAACTGTCCCTCTTCTTCCCTCACCCATCCGGCGACCTTTCTGGTGCCACTGCGACCGTCCGGTGCTCTCTCTCTCTCTCTCTCTCTCTCTCTCTCTCTCACACACACACACACACACACACACACACACACACACACACATTGCCCTGTCCGGTGTCGGTCATCTCTGTCGCTCATCCCTGCCCTGCCCAATGCCCCAGTCCGATGTCACAGCTCGTCCCTGCCGCGCGAACTCGAACTTGACTCGAATACTCTGCTTGAACTTGGCTCAAACTCGGACGAGCCAAACACAAGTTGGGCATCTGAGCTTGAAGGCCGAGTACGAGCTGGGCAATACTCGACTCTTGTACAGCTCTAAAAAGGGATTAGGAGGGATGGGATGGTAAAACCCCGATATATACCAAACGAGCCAAATAGACCTGATGAACTTGTCCCAATATATAGCAAACCCATAGATATTAAACCAATCCACTAACATCACCATCATTACCTAAAAATTGATCCCATCCCTCCTAATCTTATTCAATCGTGCATGGGGCATGTTTGGTTGGACGGATTGGAAGGTAAAATCCCGGGATGTGCCAGGGATGCCAAACAGACTCGGTGAACTTGTCCCGGGGTATAGCAATCCCATGAATCTTAAACCAATCAACTGGCACCACCATCATTACCTTAAAATCCATCCCATCCCTCCTAATTCCATGGGATCCTCCGGCCAAACAGGTCCTTAAGATCTATAGAATCACAAAATGGACGGTTCCGATTATGATCCCACTCGTCCTGTGGGCCCTGTGGACGGTGACACCGCTGGATCCCGACTACCAAGTGGGGAGGAGTGAGAGTAGAAAAGCGCTTCTAAAGCAAGTTACTCGATAGAATGTGATGGTTGATACTCGGGAACGTTGAAATGAACACGCGGCATAAATTAATTGAATTCAATAAAAAAAACTGTCCAAGTCGCGGAACAACTTTTAAATTGAGAGCTTTTGTTTTCACCGTCCATTAATATTATACTTTTAAATTGAAGGTTTATCCTACTATATTGGGTCCACCTCTCTCCATGAATTATGGTGAATTATCCACTGTACACGTGCATACACGTAAATCAGCCCAAACCGTCTAAATCATGGGGCCCATCATGGATAGATCTTTAAAATGATAGCTTTGGACGTATCTCAATCTTCTCAGGCATTCGATGTGGGCCGGATATGATAGTTGGATGGCCACTAATTGGATAGTTGGACCGTTCATTAAAGACGTGATTTTTTCAGGATGCTACGTCAGAAACATGCCTTTTAACCATTGTATGACCCACCACCAGAGAACGTACACATTATACTCGTGTTCTCATTTTCGATGCACAGGAGCCGTGGCATAGCGATACAGGGAGGTGGGATTTTGGGCCCACAGTCGATGGACCATGCCCCTTAAATGCTCCCAGATTAGATCCTCGCCGTCTATCCATGATCCTGCATATGGCCCACCAAATGGGGCCCGTATTTAAGATGCTACGGTGATTTTAACCGTTCATATTCTCTACCACGATCGATGAGCTATTTTCAAATAACTAGGCTTCATTGGTGATCCTATACTTTTATTTTTAGAGTTAATTAGATCCGCTAAAAGTTTTAGTTCCATTGTTCTAAATTCTTCTCCAGATGGAATTTTCAAAATTGTTTATGTTTGTGTAACTCAATCAAACACAGGTTACATGTGTGTAACAAGAGTTTGTATCCAGTTAATGTATACAATTATAATAATGCCTGGCTAACATAGTTGTATTTGACCCAAGTTTAATTATACGTTCCTACTTCCTATATTGAAATAAATCAATTAAGACTGAACTTATGAGACCAATCGTCCTCTCAACTACTAATTGTTATAATAATATGGTAAATTAAGAAATAATAATAGTTAATATGCTTTCCAATGAATTCCTTTGGTATTGCTTTTATAACTTTTTTGTTTACTTAATAGTTGTAAGTATTTTTATTCTATTTTTTAAATGTAATTAAGATCGACAAATCTAAAATTAAAGAGGCTAAAATTGCCAATTTTATTGATGTATGTCTATAATCATGCTCACTTAAGCACCTTTACACATATGTCATTGGTGTCGATTTGAATTGTCCATGTGATGCAGAATCTCATGAAACCTTTGGAGATAGATTTTCACCTTGATCTAAAATTCTTATGGGCCATAGCAAAGAGAAATGTAAATTAATAGAAGAAACTATTTTAATTTTTCATGGCCCATCAAAATTTTATATCAAAGTAAAATTTGGACCCAGGTGGTTTCATAAGGTGCTGCTTCACATAGACTATTTAGATTTTGGAGTCATATTGCATATGATGAGTTTTAAAAAAAGTTCACATGAGTTTTATGTGAACTGGTGCACTATTAAACATTCGGTGTATATCTAATATTCAGTACAATTGATAGATAAACAAAATAAAGAAATAAAATAGAGATGTATATATGCAATCACCTATTGGACAAAAATCAAAGTGAATTAGTCACTAGAATGTAATTGTGGTGTGATCTTCCAAATAAAGACTTAATTGATCGAGCTTCAATAACAATAGGTCATGAATATTTATATTACTCCCAAACATACTACAACAATGACGTTGAACACTAATGGTATAGGCCAACTTAAATATTAAATGTTCAACAACATGACTTAGGTCGAAATAGATAAATTAAAAACTAAGATAAAAGCAATATTGTGTTGTATAAAGATCACATTTAACATAAGTATAGAGCTATTTGTTATATCTTCCTTTTATGGTTGTGGGAGATGATAAAAATTTCTCCGAGGTTTCCTTATATTATAGGATTCTTGACAATTGGGATGCATAATTGTTCTCTTGTAATCGCAGCTTGTATTAATAGATATTTGGAATAAAAATTTGTTTTCAAATCTCGTGACAGTGTAATTGCATGAATATTATAGAATCACTATCATCCTACTATTTTCTTATTTTGGGTAAGCTTGTTAGTACACCCCCACTATCAGTTCAGACTTCACTGTTAACCACCCCACCTAGGAATATTATTGTACCTAAGTTAATCATGATCCACTGGTTCCCATCGACTTTTATTGAATGCTAGTAACTGTCACGTGAGCACCCATCACCTTTAGCAAAATCTTCCACTCAAGAATGATGTGATAGAAATTTTCACTCGTCTGGATACTCTCTCATTACCTTTATTATAACAGGACGCGCATATGATTATGTACCACTCTAAAAATCTTTCAGTCAAGAAGGATGTGATAGACATTTTGCCTTGTATGGGTACTCTCTTATTACCTTTATTATAACACGGACGTGCATATAATTCTCTACCACTCTACTGTTTGCCGCATCATTTTTCTATATGAACTAAGCCAAAAGATATCTGACATAAGTGGCCGGTGTGTGTATGCACCAAAAAGAGTATAAACAGTCCCTTTAGCGTGATTTTATGCTGTTGGACCTTCTGGAATAAGATACACAACTTGGACAGTTCAGATCTGGAAACGATAAGCATGTGGGCCTATCTGGGCAGCGACATACGCTGCATTCTTAGTTGCGACGGAGGATAAACGGAGTCCTTTTCCCGTGCTAGATCGAGAAAAGAACCCGTCGCGTACAAAAAGCAAGCCAGAAGACGTGGCCTTAGGTCGGTCGACTTTATACAGATCTTATCCTGCACGTGGATTTCCTGCGAAAGCCAGGTGGGGCCACCGTGATGGTTGTGAGAAATCCAAACCTAGTAAGGAACCAAAATTGAGTAGTATCCCGGACTCAAGAGGGCCATATTAAAGATATGGTTATGGAAATTCCTACCGCTGAAACTTCCTACTAGCATCATTCAAAACGTCCGTGCACCTATCTGATTTGGACTAATCGACGGTGACATTGGCTATCTGGACCGTCTATTAAGTCTATCTCACCCACTCTCGGTCTACTGTCCAAAAATCACAGCAATCGAATGGTCTAGAACACCCATTACCAAACCTACCTTGTAAGAACGATCCCAATCTTTTATACCATTCCAATTAGTTTTACTTTCTCCAAAGGACCCTTTGAACAGTGTGTCATCCAAATGGACGTTTGAGATTTGATTATATGGATTGTCGGCATATCAAAACGAAAAGGTGCAGTAGCATGTTTCTATACACCTCGCTAGTATAATCTTTCAGCTTCCTTTGATATTTTGCGAGCAGGTGATGCTCCATGCACGTGCAAATAGGGATTACACGCACATGAACGTGCAGCGTGCGGTTCAAAATCTGTTGATCATACGGTCCTGGCTTCATAGACTTTCAGCCGTTGAGGAATTTTGGTTAAAACGGCAAGGTGAGAGTCAACCAATTCAATTACTATCTTCGTTTGAGGCACATATACAGTGGGGACACGTGATTTTGACGGTTCTCGATGACGGTGTATGCCACGCGTTCATTTATTTCTGCATGCACAGGGAACATCATGCTCTCACAGAGCATCAGTGTATTTTTTTCTCGAGTCAGCGACTTGGCGATAAAGAAAATTAAAAAAAGGACAGAACAGCGAAACGTTGCAGTCTATCGGCTGCATGGCCGCATGGGTGTCGGAAGTACGGCGTAGATCGCCAAAATGGACTGCGATTCAGTGGACGGTCCCGCATGCGAACTGACAGAATACTTGTTAGTGATCCGCTAGTACGGAAAACGTATGTATGGAACGGGAGCGGATTGGATACTGAACGCTTCAGTAGCCTTTTGGCTACTGAAGTGACGTGGCAAAATGGCAGTGGTGGATATCAATAGGCGGTTTCCTTCCAATAAATGTTCTTCAAAAGGAGATCCGTTAACGGAAGTTTTTCCGTTTAGGCTGTTAACGCACTCGGCCACGCACAGTAATGTTTATCTGGAAACGGATTGGCTACTCCTCTGGCACCGACCAATGGCTGGTGCTCAGTATTATATGGGCTCCACCTTGATATATATTTTTCATCCATTCTGTCCATATGTTTTTACAGATCATTTTACAGTATGAGACCAAAAATGAGGTATATCCCAATCCCGATTGGAACACATTACAGGAAACAGTTTTGAATGAGCGTCGACCATTAAAAACATTTTGGGGGCGATAAAAGTTTTGGATCAAGCTGATTTTTGTTTTTTTCCCTTCATCTGGGACTTTATGACCTAATCAACAGATTAGATGTCAAATAAACAGTACAGTGGGCCTTAGGATGATGTTAATCGTGGATATCCAATCACTATTGTTTTCATGTGGTGTAGTCAACCTGAGATTTATGTACTCTAGTTTTTTGGATCAAGCCTAAAATGATCTTTAAAGTTGTATGAACGGAATGGATGAAACACATACATCATGGTGGGGCCCACAAAGCACTGACCACAGAAGAAATGTACGTGGAGTTTACCAATACGTGGCAAGGGAAGCCGATTGCGTACTTAGTAAACTATGTGGGGTCCACCGTAATTTATGTATTTTATCCAGTCTATCCATCCATTTTATAAGATAATTTCAGGGCCTTAGATCAAAACCTAAGCATATAGAAGGCTAAAATCGACCACACCAACGGAAACAGTTTGAATTGAATTTATACCGTTGAAAAATTCTTGAGGGCCACAGAAGTTTTGGATCAAGATTATATTTTTTTATTGTACCTTCATCCATGTTTTTTGATCCTTTGAACAGTTTGGATGAAAAATAAACGTCACTGTGGGGCTTGGAAAGGTTTCAATGGTGGAAATCATTATTTCCACTGTTTCCTGTGGTATGGTCCACTTGAGATTTTTATAAGCTTCAATTTTGAGTTCAACGCCTAAAAGTAGATGAAAAAACAGATGGAAGGTGTGGATAGATCACATAAATTCACAGTGGGCCCAACTGAATTTTCTGAGTATGACCGTCCGATGTCATGGCCGAGTGGGTGCACGGCGGAAACGGAGAAAGATCCGTTAAGGGAACTAACGGAGTAGCATTTATAACCAGGGAACATGCCATTGGTATCTAACCAATGGGGTTTTGCCGCATCACTTCAGTAGCGTTTTTGGCTACTGAAGCGTTCAGTATCCAATCGGCTCCCGTATGGAACCGGTATATAGCTGCTATATTGGTGTCAGCAAGTTCGGTGGGTCTGATCATAAGATCTGTGTTATATCCGAACCATCTATCCATTTGGAGAGCTCGTTTTAAGGCTTGAGATGAAAAATAAGACAGATCTAAAAGTAGATCAGACTGCGAAAACCAGTGGGAGATTGAACGGCTACCATTGAAACCCTTTTTGGGGTCATAGAAGTTTTGGATCTCATGAACTAGATGTAAAATAATATGATGTTCACAGAAGCTTTTGGATCTTATGAACTGGATGTGTTTTGGATCTCATGAACTAGATGTAAAATAAACATTATGATATTCACAAAAGTTTTTGGATCTTATGAACTAGATGTGAAATAAACGTCACGGTGGGTCCTACAAATTGTAGGGTGAAAATCATTATCTCCCTTCGTATGATTTTCACCGTTCGTATGTAACCAAGACCTTCGCTAGCTATTGTCACCAAGACCTCAGTGTCGAAACGAAGTATCTTTCACAAAGTCTGCCACTAGAGCTATGGATGAGGGTGTACTAAGCAACTAGCAAAAAAAAACAAAAAAAAACTTCATTAGTGCACACCTAAGAATAGGAATTTCAAGAGAGCTACTTAGATACTTCAAGAGAGCTATTTTGAAGCTTTATAATTTAATTTCGTACTAAAAATTATGTAAATAGTTGAAGTAGATAGTATCTCATTAAATATAAATTAAATATAAATATGTACAGGGGACTTTAAAGCCTATATATACATATAGGGATCTTTATTGTAATAAAACAAGTGGAGAATAACCTCTTGTTCCTCTTCTAATTTGTTTAGAAATTTAAAAGTGTTAAAGGCCTTTCTAGCGCTGCCTCATTTTTGTTGATTGGCATTACGATGAATGGCCAGGATGAATGACATGTGTGCCCTACACACGGATTCACCTCACATGAGGGGCCACAATCACCGCCTGCGAAATAGGACACACACCGTCTATGTGCTAGTCAAGCTAGAGTAGAGTAGTGATTGCAGGGACGCAGATTGAGTACAACCGCCGTCCGTCCCTAACTTCTAACGGTCAGGGCTCTATAGGGCTATCATGATGTATGGGTTCTATCCAATCCATCCATCCAAATTTACCTATTATTTTAGGCTAGAACCCAAAATTGGCGCAGATCGAAGGCTCAAGTTGTTGGGCTTAAACATTTACCGTTGAAAAAAATTTGGAGGCTACAGAAGTTTTGGATCAATCTGGTATTTGTTTTTTTCCTTCATCCAAATTCATGGACCTTACTCTTGCTCCGGTGGTAGACTCCTGGGGGTGTTTGGAGCATGGGATTAAATGGGTTTACGAATGTTTTAACCTTGATGATTATTATCCTCACTGCCATATGTGGTGTAGGCCACTTGAACTTTGTATATGAGTCATTTTTGAGTTCATGTTCCGAAATGATCGTGCCAAATGTATAAACGTTGTGAATATAATAAATATATTATGGTAGGGCCCATGAAACTTTGATAACCTCTTAGGAAGCGGATTTGTTGGTGTGCCTCACACCAACTATATATAGCTGCTGTATTGATATCAGCAAGTTCTGTGAGTGTAATCATGATGTATATATCATATCCAAACAGTTTATTCATTTAGCGAGCTTGTCCTAAAGCTTGATAAGAAAAATAAGACAGATGTAGCTATCAAGTGGACCACACTGCAAAAAGCAGTGGGGGATTAGGAACCATGGGCTCAATCGGTCAGATATCAAAACCCATTGCAAAAATGTGAGGCCACCCATTATAAGATTATTATTTAAGTACATGCCAACACGCTTGGATATTGCAAGAAGGAAGGCATGAAAGTCAATATAAACATACAAATATTTAATTTTTAAAGTTATTTTAAAGAAATGATGATACATGCGCGGAGACATTTGAAAGTGATGGAAAAGGAAGACAGATGGTATCTTTCTTGGAATGCGGATTGGAAAATGTGTCATTTATACCAGACATGCCATGTTTGTCTTTGCAAAACCTACACAAATTTTAATTTCGAAGAAGTTAGGCCCATGGTTTAAGTAATCCAAACCACCGTTGCACTGATATTTTCAGTCATCCGTAGGCCATGGCCCTAGTGAGTACTGTTACCGGCAAAATCTGACTGAACTAGACAAGTAGTTCAGGAACAAAGATCTAGTAAAGATCTGACACCCAGATCCATAGCTCAACTAGCGGACTGAGTGGAGAGATACCTTGTTTCAACACTCGAGGTCTTAGTATGGATCTCTAGCGGAGGTGGCTAACATTGAGTGTGTGTACTAGCATAGGTGCGTACTAACAAGCTAACCCAAAAATTAAAAAAAAAAGAGTAAAGATTTGGATATAGAAAGCCAAGCAAGACATCTACACATCTACCATGATTAAGAACTACAAGCCAGGACTTTGGCTCGGGGCTTACACCTTGTTACCACAACAAACAAATGATTATGAGTACCGACTCAGCTTTGAGGATGGACAACGACTATAACCAATAGTTCGGTTCAATATGTAAGACCTCGGCCAAATTGACTTAGATGTCAACATCAATTGTCGACCACAAACTCTTTGGAGTTGACCGCGAGAGATCTCATTCGTGTACGAAAATGATTAATTTCATGATATCTTCGTCAAGAATCGCTCCAAGGATAATACCGTGTATCCTGAGGATGATTCTCTCTACAATATGCACTTATCAATAAGGAAACTTACCCAAAACACAACTGGTGCCATGCAACTATAAATAAGAACCATCCACATACTAGAATGTGAGGTATGCACAAACTCCCTAACTCAACTAGACCTAAATTTTCTATTGTAACTTAGGCATTAGAGAATCTCCTATGCAAGTATCTGAGAGTCTAAGAGGGGCGATCAGAAAACTACATCAATAAGTGTGAATTGTTAATGCATTCTAGAATAATCCCAACCATTCAATCTTGAATGGAAAATGAATGGTGCATATTGATTATAGTAAAGGTCCTCTCATTGATTTGGAATATATATGATACGGCCTACCTTTGATTGCTATTTTTAAGGTGAAGAAGAGAGAGAGAGAGAGAGAGAGAGAGAGAGAGAGAGAGGTGTTGGAATTAGGGAGAGCTATTGGTACGACAACTTAAGATTATAACTATAAATAGGATCTCCCAATTTAAGAAAATAATGCATTAAGTAAATATAACATGTTAAAACTATAATCAAAACAAGTGTTCCAAAATCCAAGCTCCTTTCATTAGCCTAATGAATTATGCTATAATACATTATTTTATAAATAGGTTTGTAATAAGTTTTTAATTGTGGAAGTTAAATTAGCTTGATCCTAAACTTCTCCAGCTCCCAAAAAGTTTTTAATTGTGGAAGTTAAATTCCTACTTTGTGGTCCACTTAAGCCTTATTCCTACTTCATTTTTTGTATTATACATTTAAATGATATGCAAAAAATTATGAACGCCGTGGATAAAATATTTACATCACTTTGAGCCCCATATAGCCGAGCCTGCGCAAAAACCATTACCCCGGCGCTGATTCCAAGAAAGGGCTTCACAACCCATTCCGCATGTGACTCCCAAAACATGATATTATCTTAAAAACCACTCCCATCTAATCTCATTTAAACTCAGGCGCCAAACGCCCACCTGGTCAAGGGTTCGAGTAGCCATAGGTGGTGAAATTCCATAAGGTCCATGGGCCCTATGAACAGTTTGATGTGAATTAACCTTCACGGTGGGACCAATTTGTGGCACCAAAATAAAGGTTAAACTGAAAACGTCAACGGTGCAGATTAACTAAGCAGATTCCTCCTAATTTTAGGTTTGGTTTGCCCACCCAATAAAATTAAACATAAAAACCTCTAAATTCATGTCTTATGGTCCACCTGAGATTTCGAACACTTATTGGGGGGGTGGCCTACCTGAATTCTGGGTGGTCGCGATTGTATGGTGAACATGATGCAACGTACGAGACGGACGGGTGAAATGCTCTTGCTGCAGCGTAGGCGATGGACGGTGTGAATTTCTCGTGGATCCGTTTGGTTGATCTAAAAAGAAGAGAAAATAAAAATAATAACAATAAAGCAGCCATCATTACTTTTCTTCTCCTTTCATACTCCAAATCAGAAGCGGATTGGCTGGTGTATCATACACACCTACCCGGCTGATTTGCTGACGTCACCAAGTTATTTAGGTCCCATTACGAGGCATGTGTTATATCTAAACCGTCCATCTGGCTATCTCTTCGCAAGGCTTGAGCCAAAAAATAATATAGATTTAATGATCAATTGGACAGCACAGCAAAAAAAAGAAAAAAAGAAAAAAGAGGAATTGATCATCTACCATTGAAACCCTTTCGGGAGTCAATGTAAACATAAAAATATTTAACTTTTTAAGTTATTTTAAAGAAATGATGATACATGCACGGAGACATCTGAAAGTGATGGCAAAGGAAGAGCGGATTGAAAAATGTGTCATATATAGTAGACATGCCATGTTTGTCTTTTCAAAGCCTACACAAGTTTTAATTTGGAAGAATTTAGGCCCATGGTTTAAGTAATCCAAACCACCGTTGCACTGATATTTTCAGTCATCCGTAGGCCATGGCCCTCTTACTGGCAAAATCTGACTGAACTAGACAAGTAGCGCAGGAACAAAGATCCAGTAAAGATTGACACCCAGATCCATAGCTCAACTGGCATACTGAGTGATCCCTAGCAGGGGTGGCTAACATGGAGTGTGTGTACTGACATGGGTGTGTACTAACAAGCTAACCCAATACAAAAAGAGAATAAAGATCCGGATCTAGAAAGCCAAGCAAGACATCTAGACATCTACCATGATTAAGAACTACAAGCCGGGACTTTGGCTCGGGCTTACACCTTGTTATCACAACCAACAAACGATTATGAGTACCGACTCGGCTTTGAGGATGGACCACGACTATAACCAATAGTTCGGTTCAATATGTTGGATCTCGGCCAAACTGACTTAGATGTCAACATCAATTGTCGACCACGAATTCTTTGGAGCTGACCATGAGAGATCTCATTTGCGTACCAAGAGGATTAATTCTATGATATCTTCGTCGAGAATCGCTCCAAGGATAACGCTGTGTATCCCGAGGACGATTCTCTCTACAATACGCACTTATCAATAAGGAAACTTACCCTAAACACAACTGGTGCCATGCAACTATAAATAAGAACTCTCCACATATTAGAATGTAAGGTATGCACAAACTCCCTAGCTCGACTAGACCTAAATTCTCTGTTCTAACTTAGGCATTAGAGAATCTCTCATGGTCTCCATTGTCATTGTTCTTTCCATAGCCATGGTCTCCATTGTCATTGTTCTCTTGCAAGTATCTGGGAGTCTAAGAGGGGCGATTAGAAAACTGCATCAATGAGTGTGAATTGTTGATGCATTTCTAGAATAATCCCAACCATTCAATCTTGAACGGAAAATGAATGGTGCATATTGATTATAGTAAAGGTCCTCTCATTGATTTGGAATATATATGACACGGGCCTACCTTTGATTGCTATTTTTAAGGTGAAGAAGAGAGAGAGAGAGAGAGAGAGAGAGAGAGAGAGAGAGAGGTTGGAATTAGGGAGAGCTATTGGTATGACAACTTAAGATTATAACTATAAATAGGATGTCCCAATTTAAGAAAATAATGCATTAAGTAAATATAACATGTTAAAACTACAATCAAAACAAGTGTTCCAAAATGCAAGCTCCATTCATTAGCTTAATGAATTATGCTATAATACATTATTTTATAAATAGGTTTGTAATAAGCTATCTCCAATATGGACAAGCACCCTAATGAAAGAACACAAGTATTTGCGGAGACCATGATGTTTATGTGAAATCTACTCCATCCATCAGTTACTTTCAGGCTATGGCCATGTATTAGATAATCAATGGACCGTTTAATCAATTACTTTCAGGCCATAGTCCATCCAAATGGACCACATAATTTCAATGAACATTTTATATCTAGCTCGTCTCAGCCGGGAAAACCAATTAAAAATTTCGAATAGGCCTATCATGAAAAATTCAAAATTGTGCGTGGGCCGTTTACACCAACGATGGAGGATGGCCACTGTATTATTGGGAGTAACTCAACAGGTTCAATGAATGTGCCGAGATGGTCCCCCTGGATTGCAACAATTTGGGGCCCAGTTCTCTGTGACTATCGCCATCCATGTCTATCACTATCCTTTTCCCCAGCTGACTTTGCTGCGAGTGGCCCACCTAGCTGATTTTGACTGATGGGGATCTGCTTTAAATTGATTCGGATCCCGGCCTGAAGACATGTCTTTTTAAAAAGGGCGAATTATTTATAGGTGGGCCCCACAAAGCTTGGAAAGTTATCAAAGATCTATCTTCATTTGTCATGTTACAGTGGTCTGAATTTGGACCGTTGAAGGATGGATATTCAAACAGAGAAGCTTGTATCTAATACGTGGATCGCTTGAGTTATAAGGACGAATGTGTACCCGTCCATCTCGGTGGACAACAACGTTACCATGCATACACGAACATTAAGGGAGGATTTGATTCAGACCATCGCTTGGCCAGTAAATTCAACAATGTAGACTGCCTATTTACTAAATGGTCCCAATGTTCGCACCATGTGAATTTTAAGTTGTGGCCTACATTTTGAACGGCTGTGATGTTATCCTCAAAAGAGGCATGAACTACTTTAGGGCCAACGGTACGAGCTTGATTTCAGGCATGGGCGAAGCGTCTGTAGCTCCTCCCGACATGTCACATGTATACGGCACAGTTCAAGAACCCGACAACTCGACCCGAGCCCATGTTCGGCCGGGTCGGGTCGACCCAAAGACCAGACTCTTAATTAATAATTTCATTACGAAGGTTTTTTTTTTAAAAATAAAAATTAAAATTAAAATTAATAATAGAACTTTGCTAAGCTCACACGCAGGTGCAATAAAAGTGGTGTACATGCCACATGTACTGGCATGGCATGATAGGTCCGAGATCCAATCCATCCATTAGAATGATACTACCGTTGATGCCCTATCCCAAGAATCAGATTGATCCACTCATCAGGTGGGCCACAGTTTGCGAAACAAATGTAGGGATCTGAAAAACTTTGCTGAAGTTTCCTAACCCATCACCAGTTTCCAATATTAGGGTCAACTTGATGCTTGGACCAGATTTAATTACTGAGAAAACATGAAGAAAATCCTACCAACTTGATGGATGGATTAGATCTTTATACCCTGATGCATAGCTCAAGTGGTAGACTGAGTGAAAGATACCTCCTTTTAACACACTGAGGTATTGGTATCGATTCCCTAATGGGGGTGGCTAATAGTGAAGTGTGAACTGACAGTGGGTGCACTAACAAGTAACCAAAAAAAAAAAAGATCAATGGATTAGATCTCGCTCGTATGTGCCATGTTGGCACTTGTGGCGTATATAGGGATCATCGGATCAATGGTTTGTGTTGATGCAAAAATATGGTTCACCCTTGCCGAGCTCCGAACACTTGCTCCAAGCCTTGTAAGTTTGCACAAGAGAAGGACAAAGGGGACCCTGGCTAGTGCTGAGGCTCCCTCCGATGCCAAAGTCAGGCTAGGAATCTGAGTCAAAGTAGTGTAATTGGAGCTTAGGGTGTGAAATATTGCATACCTTCTACTGTATATAAAACTCTTATTTATAGTGAAGATAGGACAGTGTGGACCATAATTCTAGGCATAATTTTAGCCATTACATGAGATGTCAGGGAGTGATGGATGCCGGCAGTTATGCAAGAATCATGTCGTGGGCGGTTGCTCCTGTCATGTGTTACTGGAAGAGAATTTTGTACCTAATTGATCTAGTTGAGCAAATACGTCCAGAGCTGAGCTTATCTCAGCCGAGCTCTATCAAACAATCGAGGACTACTTAGACTGGGTTTACCATAACTGAGTTCTATTACTCGGTCATGGATTGACCCAAGCACAACTAAATCGCTCTGAGCTATGGCATATTGAGGCCGAGCTGACCTACTGAGGCCGAGCTAACCTGCCGAGGGCGGGTAGACCTGTTGAAGCCGAGCTGAGTTGCCGAGGCTGACATCTCTATCTTGGCCATTGAGGAGCTCATTGGTCATGACCGGTGCTGGCTAACCTCATGTCTCGCTGAGATGTCCGAGCCGACCCCTTCTCTTTAGTCAGTCCATTTTTACCCATAACAGTTTGTATAGACCAACCATGAGCCCCGCATCTAAAATCCAAGTGCCCGAACAAATACGGAACTCGGCCTCTTGTAATATCATGTTTGACTATTTTTTATTTTTTTTATAAAAAAAAAAGAAGAAGAAAAAAGAACCATTTACCTCGTCGAAAAACAACAAATGGCAAACTGGTATTGACCCAAGTATCTGACTCATGAGTTAAAATTAGGATGCAGATTAGGCACTGGCCTCACCTGTTCCTAGCTCCCTCGACCCCTGATGTGGTGGGGTTTGTTTGGAACTGGCTGTTACAAAAGCATGTTTAAAAAGTTATTGGTTGAGTATATATTTAACCAAGCTCATCTTTAACAATAGTCTGCCATCCAATTAAATCCAACCACATCAGAGATAGAGGGCACATGGTCCAGATGGGAGCGGTATCCAATCAACATCCATCAATTGTGACCAATTCAGATTGCATGGTGACTCCAACACCACATAGCTACATGTAACTATGAGGTGTTGGGACATGGTGGCATTTGATCAGGCCATGTCCGCTATCAAAGACAAGGCCGGTTAAGTATATATTCGACCTAACAACTTACAAACATGTTTTGCATGAGCTTCACTTCTAACAGCAGCATGTAGCCCAATCAAATATTGCACGGCCCAACACCACCACCACCAAGCCATTTGGTGTTGAGTCACCATGCAATCGCTGTCCAGGTTAGAATAAGAACCGAGCCTTGCTTGACAGCCAGTATTTATGGGATATGGCAGCCTCTGAGATGGGAGGCTGCACTTCCAACTTAAACGGAACACATCCATTCATTTCAAGGGGGACCACAACAATAGAAAACCATGGATAGAATGAATGAAATGGTTGGATGATGGATTTAATCAAATGTAATGTGTGGCCGTCATGATGAAAGTATCCAGTTTTTGCACTCAAGTTCTCAAGGTGGGACCTACATTTTAAGCAACTTGGATGTTGTATACATGTGACACATTGGCCGTACCTGTTCAATGGAAATGCTCCTCAAAAAGGAATTATACCATAGGATTGGGGCTGGGGCGCATCTTGGGTTTCATCAAAAACCACATTTGCAAATCAGATTTGGTATTTGGGTCTAGTTTGGTGGTGTTATAGGCTTAAAGTCGTCAACCTAACCTCAAGTTAGATTAAGGCCTTGAGCTGCTCAAACCTAATATGCATGAGTTATGACTAACATACATGATATAAATATAAAATTTCATCAAATCGCCAAACAGTAGTATCGATTTCATCCGCATTGGACAAATTTCATCAATCACCTGCCAAAAGGCTATGGTCGATTTGATCATGCATCATGCTTAGTAAGTTTAACTCTTATCTTCGTAGGCCCTGGATATTGTTCCAGTTATGTCAAATTCCCCACAACCGTGCATGTTTCACGGATGACTTGCTGGTACAAATGGTGGTGTGGTCACAGTGCCAATGCCTAGTTGTTTAAGCTTCCTACTATGGGCACAGTTGGCCTGCAAATCAGGTTGGTCTCATGTACATTGGATGTGGATGAACTGAGTGGGCTGACTTGAATATTTAAGGGGGGGCAAATGGTAGGACCCAATCTGATGGATGGTGGTTGATGATGGTGGGTGTTCAATGGGTAGTCAGGCCTTATTTGGGGGTAAGTTGAGCTTGGTAGTTTACTGTTGGATTCATTGGTTAAGGCATCTGAGAATCTCATCGTTGGCACATGGGTGGTGGTTGAAGTTTCTAGACCATCGTGATTGCTGTTAGATTCAAGATTTAAAGAGTATTGTAAGAAACCAGTACATATCACCTGATACGTACTGGCATGGCATATCAGCCCCCTATTGGGCTCAAATTGGTAGTGAATGATATGATACCCAAATCAATGATTTAAACCTAGGTTGAATTGCAAAAGTATATTCTACCGTTCTTTGATTCACTGAACAAATGGATAATAAAGTGAGGGAAATGTAGACTGATGGTTTGGATACTAGGAGGTTGCATTAGTTAGTCAGGGGGTCAAGCTGAAGGCTCTAAAAGGGCAAGGCCTAAAAAGACAATGGGGATAATAAGAAAAGACTGTAGAACCCATGGTATAATTGACCATATGGTCCATGATAGAGTGGAGTTGCGGAACAGGATTCATGTAGCTGGCCCAATTAGCTAGGATAAGGCTAAGATGATGATTCTGCATCAGTTTCACTACCGGAGCTCTAATATGCATTGGTATACATTACCAAAACAACTTTCTAGTTACAATATCACATGATTGGGATTTGAATCAGCTTCAAAAGGAAAAGACTTTTGAGGAAGAAATAAAGCAATGAAGCATGGGTGGTAGATATCTTACAGAAGACCTAAGAGCCATGAGCCCTGGAAATACAATGTGCCATGTCCTATTTCATATGGGAAAATCATGAAAGAAAAGGGAAGAGATTATAAAAAAAACTTGTAAGCCACAGAAGAGAGAAGCTACCACTATATGAAACTATTGACAATCTCATCAAGAGATTATAAAAACATGTGTTTTTTTTTTTTTTTTTTTTTTTGAACTTATGAGAGAATAATTGAATATGCATTAAGATGAGAAAGAGGGAAGAAAATTCCCAAATTACAACCATTTCATGGACCCAAGTTCCGCTAATGCCACGGCAGGATCGTTAGAGTCACAATCCCCCAGGATAAACAACATGTTTAACCCTTGGAAGGAGTATAATTTCCTTGACAACATTTACAAGAATCCCCAGGACAATGCCCTCCCCTTCAGCACAACGCAGGACAGCCAGACTGAGCCTTGAACATCAACATCGATCTGGGGGACACATGAGGAGAGAGTTCTTATGGTCTCCCTCCTCAACGCCATCAATGAAGCAAAAGTGGAGCAGATTGCTAGTGTGGACCCTGAAAAAACGCTGCATTAATTGAGCTCAGCTGACCTGTTAAGATCCCCCCTGCATCAATGGAATACACACAAATATAGATTTCTGTATTTCAGACATAAAAATGAAGGATAGTAGACAGATCCCACACCCATGTTGTCTCATATGGCTGACAAGGGTACATGAAGGATTTCAGGGATACAGATATCAAAGTTCAAAATGATGTCTGTCTGAAAACCACAAAATCTAGAGGCCACTGGCTCACAAGTTCTACATTTCAGTTGTCTTTGCACTATAACAAAGGGGAATCATGTCTGCACCATAGAACAGAACAGTGGCAATAAACAAAGGAGAATGATATTTTTAACTTGTGCATGCACCAAATAGTGGAATTGTAAATTGAAGCTTCCTATACAGATGAAGTGGGGTCAAGCAAATGGGTCAATTACTGTTTTTAAACATGGGTATGTTGAAACTGGTGTATGACAAGAAGAGGAATTATCTTTTAAGTACCTGAAGAAGCCATTTAGGCTGCAACTAAGCAACCTTGACAGCAGAAGCAGGCAACCAAGATGCCAAGAAGGGCCCCAGCAATGACCTGAGATGGAGTGTGGCCAAGGAGTTCCTTAAGCTTCCTTTGGCTGATAGGATGCCATTGAAACAAATCTTCAATGATCAAATTAAGGACCTACATAAATCAACATTTCCTAAAAGCATGGTGAGCAGGAATAGTTAATTACAACTAAAGGAGCAAAATCCATCAGAAATCGAGAAACCTTAAACTAGTTCTAAACAGGCACAACATGTGGAGGGAAAATACAACTCCCATTTCTTCTACTCCCCAGCTATCCCAAACGCTCATTTTGCTGGGGTTAATTAAGATTATAAATAGCTAAGGTTGGCCAAGTAATAACCAGAAATCAACCAAAAACATTAGATTTTTATTTGAAAAATAATAAAAGCTTATTTGTAGAAACAAACAATCAAATTTACATCGAAATCACAGGCATCGATGTCAAAGTATGTAAAGAAACTAAAAGGGAGCCTAAAACATTCATAATGACAAACAATTTGATGACTACGGTGAGATGTGCCAATACAATACACATGCATTTTTTGCCATGCCTGCTTATGTTCTATCATTCTTTATTATTACTTTTGTATATGCACGACCATGAAAGTGTGGTTGTCCAGTCCTTGCCTTGGTTTGATGTATGTTGCTCAAGAATCAAGGAATGGATTAAAATTGCAGATTCCAAGAGGTTCTTTTAAAACACACTAGTGCAGCTAATATCAACATAGGGTTCGAGATTTTGATGAGAGGGTTTGTAAAACAGAAATCCCTACAATCTTTACTGTGCACTCCCCAATGATGTCCTCTGAATGATTGAATGATCATGCATCACATGACGCCTGACCTCTCCATATCTATGACCTTCTTCTCATTTTGATCATTCTCCTCTGTAATTGCAACAACTTTTCTTTTTAAACTTCTTTGCGGATCCTTGACGGTTTATTTTTCAGTTTTTATCTTCATATGGTACGTGATAGAGCAGGAATGACATAACGGAATTTGTGAAGCTGACCCCAATTATTTGGGATAAGGCTTTGATGATGATGGTGATGATTTTTTGAGTGGTGGTGATGATTTTTTGAGTGGTAATTATAAATTTATTAAAAGGCCAAGTCAAAATTACCATAAGGGGCCAAGGGTTGTTTGGATTCGTTGAAATATAAAGTGCCCCCACACGGTAGTCACATGTGCCATCGTCCATCATCTACATACCCCATGTGTGCAACTGTCCATCTTTAGGTGCCCTACACGTGCCAATGTGCCATGTGTACAAGCATGTGCCACCATCTAGCTGAAAACACTGCACATGTAACATTGCGCCATATTTGCAACATGTGCCATCACTCATCTTTTAGTGACCCAAGTTCATATCCTAATGTGTCATGTGCAACATGTGCCACCCTCATCTTCAAACTCCCTGCATGTGCCACAGATTATTGAGCTATATGAGCCACCGTCCATCCTAAAGCACCATACACATGCCAAGCTTAGTACATGTGCCATCGATCACCTTCAAGTGCACCACGTGCAAACGTCCATTCAAGTGCCCCATCTGTGCCAATGTGCCACATGTACCATCTTAAAGCACTATATATGTGCCAATGTGCCACATGTATAACCACCATCTTCAAGTGCATCAACATGCGCACACCCCAACATGCCACATGTGTGATGTGGGATAATTAACCACTTGCTCTAAAAGCTCGAACTGTTAGAGTATGGCGAATTAATCCCTTTATCTCATAGCCCAAGCCCCATATCTCATAGGTTAGGACCTCGGCTGAACCCCCTTTGTGGGCCCCAAATCACATGGGTACCGCCTCACACGGGCCGCCCACCCCAAGTGTGTCCCCGCATCCCACAGGCTACCCCACTTGAATATGAGACCTCCCTCGTGGGCCCCGCTCACCCCGAGTGTTCCCACAAGCGACTCCATTTGAGCCCGGTGTGAAAATGCCCCTGCATTAATGTGCAATATGTGTCACCCTCATCTTTAAGCAACCCACATGTGTTATTGTGCCACATATGCCACCATCCATCTTTAAGAGCTGCACATGCGCCACATGTGTTAACATGCAACATATGTCACCATCCATCTTCAAGCATTCCACACGTGCCAATGTCCAACATGTGCCACCATCCATCTTCAAGCATCCCGTGCAATGTCCAACATGTGCCAATGTGTCATGTGTCCCAACATGGCACATGTGCCACAGTCCATCTTCAAGTAATTTTTTATTATTTTTTTTAATTTTAAATCTTTTGTTTTTCCAAACAACAGAATGGAAATGAAGAAATTATATTTGAAGAAAAACATCTTGAAAAACAATCATGGGAAACAACTTTTCGTTTATCACTATTTCCTAGAAATGGCATTTCCCAAGAAACACCATTTTCCTCAAATTTGTTGGCATTAATCCAAACAGGCCCTCAAAGGGAAATATTGTTGCCACTAAAAAAGAATTATCATCAAGGGAAGGAAGCCCATACATGGGAAAGAGAACCAAACACCTTTAGCAAGAACGTCAACCTCAAAATAAGTTTCATTGCCAATGACAGTATTTTATTTTATTTTTTCATATTTATTTATTTGAGAAGATGATGAATTCATTAGAAAAGGCAAAAATAAAAGAAATATACAAGCCTCAGTGCCTCACAAAAGGTCAGCCAACCGACACTCAATGACACGATAGCCGGAGTAAAACAAGCGGATAAAAGAAGCAGACCCCATTCCTACCCAAAAGAAGGCAACACACATACAACCAACTTGATCAACCAGAAATAGCATCCTCCCACCTGTTGCGAAGAATATCGTTACTCTAAAATTCTAAATTCTGGAAGAAAGCCTCGAAAGAGCTCAATGTCCCCTTAAAATTATAGCATTCCTCTCTAGCAAAGGCCCCACAGAATAGCAAATGGCAATAGATTCCTCGTTAAACTTCCCCTAGTCAGAAGGCCCATCAATCCACTCTCATAGCGTTCTCTGACCTTAACATCAAGGTTTCGCAATGGAAAATAAAGAAGGAAAAGATCTAGCCAAAGGAGCCTCCCCAAGCCAAGCATCCTACCAAAACCAAACCCTATTGTCTTGGCCCACAACAACAAAGCACCACGCAAGATTATGCTGCCCACCATGTCACAGATAGCTTTCCTATTCTAATGGGGCCTTCCATGGATGAGATTTATAGCCTTCCAAACTTTAGAGCCCATATTCCGATAAGGGACCCCAAGGAACCAATCCCCACAACTGGAAACTCCATACTTCCGAAGACTATCCTCCCTCCAGAAAGCCTCTAGCATTTCTCCAAATCTCCACCATCACTTACTTTGTAGAGCCCCATTTTTCTTCATCATCCTCCCACACTTAGACCTCCTTCCCCTTTCTTTTGGCCTTTACACAATATCCCACTTGATAAGATGAAACTTATGCCCCTCCTTCCTCACACAAGAAATCTCTCTGAATCTTCTAAACTCTCCTTGCTGCAAGCCTGCAACAACCATCATACAAGGATACGTAGTCCACTTATGAGAATATCCTAACACCTAGGGATGGGTAGGATTTATTAAACCCAGCCAGCCTCCTATCAATTCTTTCAATGATTGGGTCCTAAAAGGAGGCAATGTTCACATTACCCCTGATAAAAAGGCCAACACATTTCATTGGAAGACTCAAAGTCTTACACCCCAAGAGCATCTCTTTGTTTATGACAACAACCACTAATAAGATCTTCCACAGGTTAACCCGAACAACCATTTGAAGCGTTGAAATACACCTTTGACTAGCGTCAAGTGATTCCTCAAAGCCTCACATAAGATAGGGATGTAATCAGCAAACTAAAGGTGAGAGACGATCACCCCTACCAATGCTAAATCCTCTGTAGGAAAATCCCTAATCTCATCCAACACAAAGGCAACCCTCCAAGACCAACAGTATCATTATTAACCCACAGAGCAGTGTTTTTGGAAATTCCTTGCACAAAAGAGCCAGGAACAAGTTCCTCATGAAGGAAAAGTTGAGCATGCCCTTAAAGGACTTTGAGAAGAATACAAATTTTTACACGATTTTTTATTACCCACATAATTCTTCCAACCTTCATAAAACTGAGGTAAAGCCATGTTCCAAAAGGTGCAATTGACTTGGACCAAGAAAACAATATCTGCCAAGGTGTTAACCTCTCAAACTCAGACTAGAATGGCTGCTGTTGTGGTTGAACGTCTTGAGGAAGTACGCATGATAGAATCTCAAATGAGGTTATAATTAGAAGATTCAGAATGGCTAAGGATTAAAAATCGATGAGACCAGTCGCATAGGAACACTCCAGAATTGTCGTGGTTAACAGAATGGTTGTATGAGAGTGGGGGCATCATTACCGCTTCTGGCAGTCAAATCACCAGAGGTGCTAGTCCAATAGCAAACAGAAATTTATATTAGCAAAACTTTCTAGTAGATACAATGGAAAGTCAGAAACAGATCATTTTTCTTACAATTCAAGTAAATTTCTTACCATTATTCCTCGTATAGATGAGGAAATGTGGTAGCAATTTCTAATATATGATTGGTGCTTATTGTGATCATCATCATCATCATCTACGCCTTATCCCAACTAAATGGTCAGCTAGTTGAATACTGTTCCACCATTCCACTCTATCAAGGGCCATTCAAGTAGACCATAGGTCATCAAATCTACTCTTACTACCTCCACCCAGATGCTTTTGGGCCTTCCCCTTGCCATTTTAGAGCCTTCTAATTGTACCAATTCGCTCCTTCTAACCAGCACAGTTCTTGGTCTATATTGCACATGACCCATCATCTAAGTCTACTTTCCTTCATCTTAAACTTATTGGTGCTACTCTTAAGTTCCCTTGAATGCATGCATTTCTAATTCTATCCTTGTCTTGCCACTCATCCATCTCAACATCCTCATTTCAGCTATGCTCATCCTATGAGCATGTTCCTTTGTTAGTACATGAAAAATGTCTTTTTCTAAGATTGCTGAAAAGTGGACAGTGAACGTGGCCTGAGTTTGAGACAGTGAATGGTAGGGCAAACGGTGTCTGATCAGAGTTATTCAAGCTTATTGAAAGAGCTTTCAACCAAAATTTGTTTCACCTCAACCCGACTTGTATCGAAGGAGATCCGCCCCAATTACCGAGCATGTGTGCTACTGATCAGCGGTCTACAGTTGAGGATGCCTCAGCCATCTTGCAGGCCCTGTTTGATGGGCCAAACAGTGTTTGATCAACCTGATTCCAGGCCTGGCTTGTAGATCGTCGAATTATCTTTCCAATGAGTACAAGTTTCGCCCGATTCAACCATTAACGAGAAATTTATGGTCGATCTCTTGAGATTGGTCCGTGCAGAAAATAGAAGACAGTGATTAAGTAAAGCATATGACTTGAACCAATGGCGCTGTGCCACATGGTACTTTTTTTTAGTGGACGATAGCTATCCACTGAGTTCTTGTGGGCCAGTTAGGACATGACACGGGTAGGACCCCACCCCCCCTCGGATCTTCATTTCATCATTTGCTGAATCCTCTTCTCATCAGCTGGATCTGTTCATTATCAACTGCTGCACCTGTTCATCAGATTGCTGGATCTATCTCAGCTCCATTGAAGATCTGCTCCAACTGATCGCAGGACCTTCGTTAGATCAGATCGCAAAGCATCCAGAGATCAATATCTTCTTCTTCTTCATTTCAATTTCCACGTCTTCTTTTACATATCTTCTTCTTCTTCTCCATTTTTATCTTTTTCTTCTGTTTTTTCTCTTAGTCAGATATAATCAGATTTAAACAGTGAAATCTGATTGAACCAGTTACATTACAGTAATATCGCGTCTGATCGAATCAATTCAACTGCAATTAGATGATCTGATTGCTAGATCATATCACCACTGATCTCTAGATCAGATCACAGTCTATCACAGCCTCAGTTCATTCTCAGATTTCTGCTATATTTCTGTTCTGATTGTGGGTTAGTTTATTCCCTGTTTTAATCCCTCATTATAGCTTAATTTCCCCTTTGACTCTCTGTCCGGATCACCCAGAAGTTGCTCAAGATCAACAGCCAACGGAGCCATCCATCAGATGGGCCATGTTCGAAAACCCATCGTCACTGCAGTGTTCTCATGGCAGTCACCATCGCAGCAGCATCACCTCCTTATATTTCTCCATCAATTATCTAAGTAGGAAATTGGTACTTTCTCTTTTTTTTTTTGGGAAAGATATCAGTATTGTATTAAGACACAAAAAAGATTACAGAAATTGGAGAGAGAGTCCGCTGAAAAAGCAAACTCAACTAGGCTCCAATAAAAAGAAGATCAAAACCCTTCAAAAATTCTACATGAATAGCTCATTCTATTATTAACCGCTTTGCCTTTGAAGTAACAACCTCTATGGAATTTGAAACATCCATAAAACATCTCTCATTTCTTTCTTCCCAAACCGACCACCAAACAGCGAGAATGGTAATCCTCCATAACCTAGTCCTTTTCTTACCTATATTGACCCCATGCCAAGCATGAAGGAAATGATCCACTGCTCCAGGAACGCACCAACTGATGTTGAACCAGGAACAAAAATCAGACCAAATTCTAGTGATGAAAGGGCAATGCACTAGGAGATGACCGACTGTTTCTTCATCCCGCATACAGCATAGACAGATGTTAGCAAGAACCATCCCCCTTTTCCTCAAGTTATCTACTGTAAGGATTTTCTTCTTGCCAACTAGCCAACCGAAGACCACAAGAAGGAAATTGGTACTTATTGCAATATGCATGGGAAAGGTTCAATGCTCAATGAGAAATAGTGTGCTTTCTTTGACCAAGTGTGGCCCATGCTTCCATGATCTAAGCTGCTCATCCAGCAAGCCCCATTATCTCCACAATCAAACAATCCTAGCATCTGACTAATAGCTTGCAAATGACACTTATAGCCAACGGTCCATATTTAACAAGGAACTTATCTGATAGTTAGGATCATCCAGCCGGTGAGAATCCTAATGCATCTCCAATCCGCCAAGCCACCCACCCATATGAACAGATTGAATCACCAAAAAGCAGCCCCAGTTGTACAAGTCATCGGACCAAACAAACAGCTCAATACATCACCATGCATTCCTCAACAACACTTCTTGGTCCCAAAATCACGACTTCTCACACACTGCTAATTCCAAACGTGGCTAAAACAGTTAAGGGAACAACAAGAAGAAGACATCGAGGACGACCAAAGAGAGTCCACCACCATCAAGCCTTAGTCCGGACTAAAAAGAACAAATGCTTCGATCGGACCCGCTGGATGTGTATGGTCATGAATGTAAACCACCGACAGCAATCAGATCACTCTTGGCCAGATCTAACAGTTCAAGGTTTGCAAATCTCAAGGTTTTCTTCTCACTTTTTGCATATTTACCTGGTTCACAGAACCAGATTAGATAAACAATGATGGGTTCCTTGCAATGGCCGAGAGATCCACATTCGAACCATTCCTAGTATCAGATCCAGCCAAGGAATTAATGCACTATCCGTTTTGAGCGTTGAGATTCAATCTTAGCCCTCCATTCGGCCCACTATAGTTGAGAGTCTTGCAAACAGAAGTCACCATTAATGGCTTTTTAATACCGTCATCCTAACAGGGAACATCTAATTCAAGGCTGCACCTTTCTGCAACTACCTCTTACATCATAGGCCGCAACAGGACAATTCAAAACAGAACTTGATAATAACAGGCTCGAAACAATCAATGCCAATAGCAACCAAAGTCAAAAGTCCAAAACAATAAAAGCTACGCATTCCAATCCAAGCAAGGCCCAAAAAAAAAAAGAAAAAAGAAGAAGATAAAAAGCAGATCAGAACAATTCGTCTTACTGGAAAAGAATCCCATAAAGGAAGAACAAGCAACCATACCTCCGCTTGCATCCCGGCATGCCGGCGGACCCCGGTGGCGTCATACATCACTATGAGGCTGAACCCCAGGCAGACAGGGAAGAGCGAATCCCCCACCCCGTGGCAGAGCGCGACGGACGTCGTCAACGCCATGCACAGCGCCGAGTGCGACGATGGCATTCCTCCAGAGCTAAACAGGATCCTCAAGTCCCACTTCCTATCCACGAAGAAGTTCAAGAGCACTTTCATCGTCTGTGCGAGGGCCCACGCCAGCAGCCCCGAGACGAACGTCGGGTTCGCCGCTAACGTGGCGAGGAATGGACTGATGTGGACCCTCGCAGCTGCTGTCGTTGTGCTCAGGAGCGTCATGCCGATGCCGCCGCTCTGCAGGAACTCTCCGTCCTTCGGAAACTCCGATTTGACGGAATCCCTCACACGCGAAACCCATTTCCGTGACAGAACGAAATCTCTGATGGTGTGGAGCAGACTCTCTGTGGGTGGATTGTAATCACATCGGGTTTTGAGGGTATTTGGGTTTGGAGTGTTCCTTGGTTTCTTGGAATTGAATTTGAAAAGGGAAGAGGGAAACTGAATTCTAGGGTTTGGAAGGTTGGAAATGGAAGAGATGGAAAGGGGTCTGACGCTAAGGGTTTCCATCAGAGACTCTGACGGTAAGGAGCTAAAGCTACATTTCAGTGAGAGAGATTTTGTAGATAACCGCTGAAAATGCTTGAAGAATCCCAGCAGCGTCTCATACAAAGGATACGATCCGATAACAAAGGCTCTGGTTTGTGGGGAAAATAACGGAAATGCCACTTGAATTTTGCAGGAAAGGGATTCCACGATCGAGAATATCGCACTTCCACTGGAATATGCTAGAGACTGGAGAGAGCTGAGAGGGACCGTATGGAGGAGGAGAACTCGTGAGTCGAATTTCGTACATCATCTGTCGTAGAGAGCCAGTGCAAACAAAAATCTATGTGGGGCCAGCGTGATGTATGTGTGAAATCTGCTCCGTCCATCGTTTTCGTTGGCTCATGTTCAGGTGTTAGCCCATAAATCAGGCCAATCCAAAACTCAAGTGGGCCGGGACACTGTGGATGAAGACGGCCACCATTGAAATCTTCCTGGGTTCCCCGTTATGTTTATACTCCATCCAACCGTTCAATAGGTGATTACCATCAAGATGAAAGTAACAACCAAATATCCGTCTGATCTGAAACTTCGGTGGGCCCGGAGGAGGTTTCAGTGGTAAGCATCCGCATCCCCACTTGTCGCTGTGGCATGGCCCACTTGAGTTTTTTACTGGCCTTATTTTTCTTGTCATTATCCCGACATAAGCTGACACAAATGATGGACGTATCGGATGTTACGTACACATGACGGTGGGCGGCACGCATCTTTTTGTTTCATGGCCTACAGTAGGAAATTTGCGTCCGACGGTGCGAGAGTTCGATTTACAGGGCTGGCTAACAATGGGCCGACGCCGAGCCCAGCAAAATAGATAAAAGCTTTGATGCTCTGGCGGTGTTATGTATGATACGCAGGCACTTATATCATCGAAATTTTTATTATTTTTATTTTATTATATGACTATGGCCCGTAGTCATATAATATTGGACGGTTAAAAATGATAATATCCAACGGTTATGATTGTTCAGCCACCTTGGGATTTGGGATTGGCAACAGTGGGATGCACAATCCAGACCGTTTCATTTGAGTTAATATGTTGCCACGTGTACAACTTCCAAGTACCTGCGTATCAAGTGGCATACCAGTCAATCATAAAACCGCTTATTTTGAACGCCACTTTCCTGAAGGCCCGGCCGGGGCCGTTGCCAGGGCTAGTTCGAAAGGGAGGAGTGTTTCCGTAGGCTGCAACCGCACATCAGCAACGCAAAAACACAACTTGAATGTCGAGATCCGAGACGTTGATCATGTGGGCCCATATCATGTGACCGATTTCAAATGTAGGTAGATCCACTTGATCGGTTTCACGACTGCGCAGAAAGTAGAAGGTCAGAAACTGATAACCATTGGCTCAATCCCACGCATATAGAACTAGTGATCCGTGCGCCAGCGTAATTTCTGGGCTAGTGGCTTAAGACAGTTCACCGTCAACTCCATCTGATGAACGGCCCGGATCTAGTACAGCTATTTCGCTTTTGGTGGACTTAGTACGCTTTCAACTCGAGCCAGTAGGCTTTTTCTTTGGGAGTGGATCCGCTCCTCTTTTCTTGCACTTTCCCGTCAGCACCGTGCTCATGGGTCCCATTGGTGGATGTTTGTTTTGTTTAAAAGGATACGATTGGCCTTCGGACTAATATTGGGCTGTTTGGACGGTAGCGGATTGCGTCCAACCCATTGTCGTACAATAAGCCGTCTGACCAGGGCTCACGTGGGGCCTACTGCGATGCATCTTTTTATCTATACCGTTTGTCAATTTTCTCAGATCATTTTAAGGTATGAGCCCACAAATAAGCCAGATCTAACATTCAAATGAACCATACTAAGTGACTTGATTGTATCAAATGTACAAATGACTAAATGCAATTTGCATGAAATGCAAATGTTCCGATGAATAGGTAACCGTCTTATTGTGATGTGTTTTATTAATATTCAGAATCTTTTATACAACAATGTAGCATCTGCCGATCACATGTGGTAAGAATGACAACCGCTTTTTAAGATTATGGCTGTATGTATGTTTTTGAGTGTCTAACTTTTTTTTTGGGCAGGATACATGCTTCCTTTGAATAGGTATTCGTAATTCTCACAGTTTTTTTTTTCCTTTCTCGAGAGTAGCTTTTGTATAAATGTGCTGACACACGGTGGCATCTTTTCTGTTTGTTCTAGCCATATAAAGTTGGGGGTGATGTCATCTGTTTGTTCTAGCCACATAAAGTTGAGGGTAAGCACTTGTATATCTGTGATTTTTTTAACACCATCCATATTTAAGAAGCTCTATCATATGAATAGTCTTGATTGATCTCTCACCTTACCAAATATTATTGATAGGGATGAATGTACACCTTTCTCAGCCTAGAAGCTTCTACTTTAAGGCATGTTTAGTTTTCCGCACATCATAAATAAGATTTACTACTCATGAACCAGGAGTTAAATATACTCATAAAGAAAATTATAATCATTATATTTATACATTATAAACTATCATATTTTTATAGTGAAATGATAGAAAACTCATCAATGTAATCAAACCTAAGTGATATGGTGAAGAAGTAATCATTATTCATTTTCAGTTACTTTATGTTTGGGAAAAAAACAAACACCTTGACATGAAATTCCTCGAGAATTCTAATTTAACAATCAATGCCTTGCCTTTTTTTAAGGATCTAAAATCAGCTTCTTAAAGAGTTAAAAGATCAAAATACCCTTATTTATTTTCTTCTAAAGTCTAAGTCGGGCATTGTTGGTGTCATGACAATGGGCTTGTTGGGATTTGGTCTGTGGAATTACACAGATATAAATCTAGGATAACAATCTAAGAGTATCAAGCAATCATAAGAGAACATAAAAATTTAACATGAAAAACTCTTGCAGGAAAAAACCACGGCAAAAAGCGACAAATCTTCACTATGAAAATAAAAATTATAAAGTGAGAGGACTTACCCGATTCAAACAACCTCGAATCTTACCCTTGTTACACTCTTTGATAACCCTAAAACCCTTTTAAAAACCCTTGAAATGCCTTTAAGAAGCCTTATAATACCTTAAAATGACCCTAGAAATTCCTATTTATAAATAGGGAACTCCTACTTATGCACATCCCTAGAAACCGTTTCAAATTTACACAGTCCACGCAGAATTTACGCAACATCTGCATAACCCTTGACTAGTCAAAAGAAAGTTTCAACCAGTGGAAGGAACCTTCGACTAGTTGAGCCAGTCCTTCGATTAGTCGAGCGCTTCGGAACTCAAAAATACATCACTGCTGGACGAACGGACTTCGACCAGTCGAAGGGAGCTTCGTTAGTCGAGTAGGCCTCTTGACTGGTCGAGCAGCGTGGGCAGACAGAAGATTTAAGACATCTTCTGACAACTATCTTCACCATGTCTTTAATCTTCAATCGTGTAGCTATTTGACCTCTTCTCTTATCCCTGCATCGCATCATAACTTTAATTAACGCTTCTCGTGTACACTCCGTCTTCTTTTTATGTCATCGCCAAGCCTAGAGAAGTTACACAGAACTTGAATTTTCTTGTAAGAATGACCTTGGTGAGCATGTCTGCCAGATCTAAATTCAATTGCCTAACCACCTTTGCTCCTATCTTCCTAAAAGTAAAGACGTAGTCGTCTTATCATCTCACCGCCATCTAATGTAGCTTGCCGAGGTATTTACTCATAATATCAATTGCCTGTAAAATAACCAGTCTAATACAGACCATGTCATGCACTGCCAACCGCATTTGAATAAGACTCATGAGATATATCTTGTTTTTCCTCATATTTTTTGGGACATGTCTTGAGAAAAACTTGAGGAGGTAACACTCTCTAACTTTGTCTAATCCATCACATTCTTGATCAATACCTACAAAAGGTATCTTACCTGTGATTACCAAAACCTGTTCCGCTTTCAGTCTCAATGTCGATAACCATCTTTGCAGTCCCCCGATCATTCATCCTGAATGTCCTACTTAACCGAGTCTTTAGTACATTGATTTCATACACGTCATAATTGGCGATCTACATGTCATCAACATACTATTCCTGACTCACCGTGAAGGAATCAAACCATTGTCTAGGCGATAAGTCGTACCACGACCTCCTACAAACACTTTTTCTCACCCCCTTTAACTTCGAACCACTCTGGTTGTTTCATGTAGATCTGCTCTTCCAATTTTCCATGCAGAAGTGCAGACTCCATATCCATCTTTTCCAACTCAAGATCGCATTGGCAACCAACGCCAATCATGGATCTAATAGACACCTGATATACCGGCGGGACGAATATCTCTGAGAAGCCGATCCCTTTTCTCTAAGTATAACTTTTTACTACCAACCCCGCTTTGTATGTATATTGTATCCTCCTAAAGATCCACCTGCATCCAACCACTTTTTCGGCCCACTGGAAGCTCCACTAGCTCCCATGCGTAGGTTTATTATAACAAGTCCATCACATCGCCCATAATCACCTTCCACTTCTCAACACCAAGCTCACCTAGAGCCATTTGAATAAAAGACGGATCCCATGCGATATTGGAGTTGTCCATGTACCTTGCCGATATCCTGTAATTATGTTGTGTGATTCTTCTCACAGGTGGCTGTTCTACCTGTTCCGTATTTCTGTTCGCGCGTCTTAGCCTTCATGCTCTACTCGCTCATGTGGTCATGCCCAACATGTCACACATGTGCAGAGGTGAAATCCGCTACGGTTACTGCAACTCCACCTGTTGAAGTGCTCCCGATCAACTTGTAAACATTATCGAGTCATTGTACTTTCATGATTACACGTGCCCCCTTATATACTTTAAGGACACCATCAATACTTGTGAACCTACACCCTATAGCCTCAAGTGCACCGAGAGAAATTAGGTTCCTCTTCATGTTAGAAACGTGCCTCACCCCAGTCAGGGTATGTTCTGTTCCATCAAACATCTTAACACACACCATACCAACAGTCACAACATTATAGGCATTGTCATTGCCCATAAATATTTGTCTACCATCGCACTCTCTGTAACTGGTGAACCAACTCCAATGAGGAGTCATGTGAAAGGATGTCCCTGTATTTAGATTCCACTCGCCCTTACAATCATCGTTTGGCCGTTTAATCGTAGACACAGACAAAACATCACCATCACATCCACTCGTCCATTTGATGTGGCAGCATTGGCCTCCTTGTATGAAGCCTCAGATTCTTCTATCTTAGATTTAGGATTTGTACAATCCTTCTTCACATGTCCTTCCATCCCACAGTTCCAGCACTTTATATTTCTTTTGCCCTTGCCCTTGGATTTGAATCTAGAACCTGAAGAACCTATACCTTGTTTAGAATTCCTACCCCTTATAAGCAGTGTATCAGAAGATATCCCCATGTCGACGTTAAGCCTTCTCATAACCTTCCCTTGAAAGGCTAAGATAATGGTATCAACACTCAGGATTTTATTCATGGTGCACAATGTGTCCTTTAATAACTCACGATGCCGGAAGAGAATTCGGCAACATACATGCTTGTTCCTCGTCTTTCATCACTTTCTTCATGTTCAATAATTTGCAAACAAATTTATTGAAGTTGCTGATGTGAGCCTCCAAATCTCCCCCCTCTGACATCTTAAAGTTATACCACTGTCGTTTTAAGTGTAGGCAATTTTTAAAGGATTTTTTCGCATAGACATCCTCTAACTTTGCCCATAACTTAGCCGCGGTTTTCTCCTTCATGACATTGTAGAGAACCTCATCCGTGAGACATAGACGGATCGATGATAAGGCCTTCTTATCAAGAGTATTCCAATCATTATCAGTCATAGTAGACTTTTGCTCCTCGAGAGCATCATCTTCGCATTTTTTGATTAAAGAATTGATCATTTTGATCTTCCATAACTCAAATTTATTTTTTCCCGAGTATTTCTCAATATCATATCTAGTGCTTACAATTATTAGTTATCCCTCAGATTCAGATCTATGCCCCCACGATTGTTTTGATACCACTTGTTGGGATTTGGTCTGCGGAATCACACATATATGGATCTAGGATAGCAATCCAAGAGCACCAAAGTAATCACAAGAAAGGACTTACCCGATTCGAACAACCTCGAATCTTACCCTTGCTACATTATTTGATAACCCTAAAACCCTTTTAGAAACCCTTTAAATACTTGTAAGCCCTGTTTGGGCACGTGAAATATAGTGGCTTAATTGGTATTAGGAGGGATGGGATTCGCTAATCCTTGATGTGATGGCTCCGGAGCTGTTTGGATGACGGATGTCTCTCCACGTCTTAAGAGGGACTGGCGCGTGCAGTGGAGTCGGTGGGATTGTGAAATCCCACCGAGATACGCCCTGTCGCGAGGTAGAATCCCTCGAGTAAGAAGAAGACGAAGGCCGGCGTTAGCCACAACCTCACCTCTTTTGACAAGGCGCCCCATAGTAGGAAGAGTGGGCCCGATGACACATCGACCACCGAACTGACAGCTAACGGGTTGGCCACGTGTCCAGTCAAATCACTTTCCAGATACAACAAATACACCTCCAAAGCAGGCCCCACATCCGCCTCGCACGAAGATGTGGCTAGATATTTGCAGATCGATGCTCTCTTCTCTCATCTGAACCTGTCGCGCTCGTGAAAGATGCCCAACCTTTGAGCGCTAGGATTCTCTCTCTCTCTCTCCTTAGGTGGGAAAACAAAAGGTAACAACACCATTTGAACTTCTTTTCTTATAAGAGCTCTTCCCATTTTAGGAAAAATGATTCTCGATTTGTAAAGGTAGGGTTTTTTTTCTTTTTCCAAACTCCTTTCCTCCAAGGGCATTTTCATAAAAAAAAAAAAAACGTACAAGGGATGGAGGCGAGTTCCAGAGGCTTAACTGCTCCTTTCAACTTCAGAATTCGGAGATTCTATACTTTCCTTCTCCCTCGCCATAGACTAAACTTCCGGATATGTGGCCGAGATCGACCAGGAAGGTTGAACGGCTTCCGTTGATGTTGTTCTGAGATGGAGTTTCGGAAGCTTGCGCCAGCTAAGATAGGGAAGAATACCGAGAAGAAAGTTAAGGAATGGCCATTCGAGCTGTGTGCAATGATCATCAAGTGGGCCACAGTTATACACGGAATCACAATTTCTGTGAATAGACCATTCATCCTAATGCGGATACCATGTAATCAACGGCTTGGATCTCCACATTGGGTGAAGATGGAGGATGTGATGGCACTATGTGAAATCCACTTTAATCCAATGGGTAATCCAAACAAACCCATATGGGATAACCTAAGGGATGATTGTAGTCCCATGAAACTCAAACAGATCATGTGCTGCGCATGGGATAAATATGTACACGCAATGCAGCTGACCATCCACTGTAACTCATAAATGCTTAGGTGGCCGTAATTCCATCCCTTCTATTCCACCGCATTGCACGTGCCCAAATAGGGCCTTAGGAAGCCTTAGAATACCTTAAAATGGCCCTAGGGACTCTTATTTATAGATGAGGAACTCCCACTTACGCACCTTCTTAGAAACCGTCTCAAATTTACGCAGTCCGTGTATAATCCGCGCAGCATCTGCGTAACCTTCGACTAGTCGAACAAATTCCTTGACTGGTCGAGCACCTCGAAACTCCAAATACATCGCTACTGGACTTCGAGTCGAACGGACTTCGACCGGTTGAAAGGAGCTTCGACTAGTCAAGCGGGCCTCTTGATTAGTCGAGCAACGCGGGTGGACAAAAGATTTAAGACATCTTCTGACAATAGAGCCGAGCTTGGCATTAACCCTATCCCGGGCTTTTGTGGCCTTGGCCATAGCACGGGCGCAAATCAGGCTAGAATGTTCAAGTCTATGTTAGAAAAAGAGGGAAATGATCAAATGTTTGAAATAATTAAAATTTAACAAATGTTTGGGGGCATCACCTCCACTACAACAAGCCCATTCATGATAATGGTTTTGATCATTGAGATATAAGATTACAGCTTGGGTTCAGGTCAACCTAAACCTAACTAACCCAACTTGAGTTAAGGTCAGAGTTCAGCTCAAGTTACAAGAATGCCAAGAAAATCTGAATTTCGATCAAATTGGGTTGGTTTAGGAATAATCACATGTAGGGTCACATCAGGTTGGGTCCGGTCAGGTCTGGTGGGTTGAGTCTAGAGGACTTTGGTTTGGGCGTTTTGGGTTGGAATTTGGGGCGGCTCAGCCTGTGGGCTGAGTCGTCTGGAGGTTAAACTGGGCTCTAAAAGACCCTCAAAACCCAACCCAACCTGCCCGAGTTGCACCCCATTGAAACATTACAGTGGGCTTAAAGAGTGCTCTATGTTGTGTGAAAACAGCTCCTAAGTATTTTAAAGGCCCTTTTTTTTTAATTGATGGCCCATGATGATTAGAATAGACTATTAGTCATTAGGCTTATGTGGGGCCATGTGTGTGACATCCAATCCACATGCTCACCTATCAGAATGATCCGACGAACCAAATAGCAAGCCGATCGAATCAACAGATGGGTCACATGTGAATTTGGTTTTTGTGTGGTGTGCATTAATTCCAATGTCGTGGCCCACCCTCGATGATTGGGTATGCCTGATTTTGTTGATCTGACCACCATGCTGGGGTACATATGTTGGCAGGTTTGATACCATGATATGGGCCCCCATTAATGTCGGCTCCTTAGAAGGTAGGACATTTTGGTCATTTCACGCCAGGGTTTCGCAAAAATCCGCACAAATCCCGACTTGTTCTCCATGTCTACCCTCTACCATCCGGATGCAGATTAGGTGCGGCCTCGCCTAACACAAGATGGTGCCGCCTTTACCGTGGGGCCCATACTGATGTCTTTATCCTATATCCACGCCGTCCATCCGTTTTTCCAGATCATTTTAGGACATAATCACAAACATAAACCGGATCCAAATCTCAGGTGGACCATACGATGAGAAACTGTGGTGATTGAACCCTCCACCATTAAAAACTTACTAGGGCCCATCATAACGTTTACTTAATGTATATTTGCCATCCAACCTGTTGGTAGGGTTACACAAATCTGGACGAGGGAAAAAAAAGGATATAAGTTGATAAAAAAAATTGGCTCACAGGATGTTTTTCATGGTAAAAAGTTTTGTGGCTGGTAAGAAGTTTTTAATGGCCAATAACCTTAAATCCGTATATATTTATCCAATCCGTCCATCCATCCTGGAAGATCATTTTAGAGCATGATCCCAAAAATGAAATAGATTTAAGGCTCAAGTGGACAACACTACGTGAAGCAGTGGAGATTGAATTCCTACCGTTGAAAAGTTAAACTCCGGTGCCCCCAAGAAATTTTTAATGGTAAACTTTTAGTCACTACTGTTTTATGTGGGCTGGTCCACTTTAACCTTAAATCTGGCTTCTTTTTGGGCTCACGATATAAAATAATGATATGTCAAGATAGATGGACGGCGTGGATAAAACATATACATCAAGGTGGCCCAGAGAGTCCGTCTCTAGCTAGGTCCTGGAGGAGTTAGTACCCAATCCGCTCCCCAGACGCTCCCTTCAACCGGAACCAAAACCCTTGCAAAACCCCCCAACTCGCCTCCTGCTCTCTCTCTCTCTCTGTCTCTCTCTCTCCCCAAATGTCTCTTTCAAAGCCCTTCTTCTTCCATCTGAAATCCCATCTAAAACCCTACTACAACTCTCCCGTCTTCCTCTCCCTCCGCCACCTCTCCTTCGCCTCTCCCGAAGAAGCGGCTGCCGAGCGCCGCCGTCGCAAGCGTCGCCTCCGCATCGAACCGCCCCTGAACTCCCTCCGCCACCACAATCCCCCCAAACCCCACCAAAATGCCCCTCCCCCAAACCCCAATTCCCCCAAACTCCCTGACTCCGTCTCTGCCCTCTCCGGTAACCGCCTCAACCTCCACAACCGCATCCTCACCCTCATCCGTCAGAACGACCTCGAAGAGGCCTCGCTCCTCGTCCGCCACTCCATCTACTCCAATTGCCGGCCCACCGTCTTCACCTGCAACGCCGTCCTCGCCGCCCAGCTCCGTCAGTCCCGCTACGCCGATCTCCTCTCTCTCCACCGCTTCATCACCCAGGCCGGCGTCGCCCCCAATGTCGTCACCCACAACCTCCTCCTCAATGCCTACTGCGACTGCCGCCGCACTGACACTGCCCTCGAGCACTACCGCCAGGTCCTCAATGACTCGCCCTTCAGCCCCTCCCCCACCACTTACCGCATCCTCACCCGTGGCCTCGTCTCGTTTGCTGACCCTGCCAAGGTCGACCGCGCCCTCGCCCTCAAGGACGAGATGCTCTCCCGCGGCCTTGCCCCTGACCCCACTGTCTACAGCCACCTGATGCTGGGCCTTGTCAAGATCGATGAGCCCGACAGGGCGCTGGGCCTCTTTGCTGAGTTGAAGGAGAAGATGGGGGGTTTTGTCGATGACGGTGTTGTTTATGGGCCCCTGATGAAAGGGTATTTCAAGAAAGGGATGGAGAAGGAGGCGATGGATGTTTACAATGATATTGTATTGGGCGGCGGAGGCGGTTCTAGGATTAGAATGGGGGCCATTGCTTACAATTCGGTACTTGATGCATTGAGCAAGAACGGGAAGCTTGATGATGCAGTCAAACTGTTCGATCGAATGATGGGGGAGCACGACCCACCGCGGCAGCTCACAATGAACTTGGGGAGCTTCAATGTTATGGTGGACCT
This sequence comes from Magnolia sinica, assembly GCF_029962835.1. Classification (NCBI taxonomy): domain Eukaryota; kingdom Viridiplantae; phylum Streptophyta; class Magnoliopsida; order Magnoliales; family Magnoliaceae; genus Magnolia; species Magnolia sinica. Next base: position 4,363,408 of record NC_080577.1, read on the forward strand.
GTTTTGCAGCGAGAAGAAGTTCACTGAAGCGACTGAGGTCTTCCAGAAGATGGGCGAGAAACGATGTGTTCCTGACACGCCTTCTTGTAACAACTTGATCGAACAGCTGTGTGGCAATGGTATGGTTGCTGAGGCGGAGGAGATTTATCGTGAGATTTCCGAGCTGGGGGTGAGCATGGATGAGTGTACCTCTGTTCTGCTTGTGGATGCTTGTTTTGCGGAGGGCCGGGTGGATGATGCGGCACAGTATTTCAGGAAGATGGTGGAATCAGGACTGACACCAAATGTGGCGGCGTATAATAAGGTGATTGGTGGGTTGCTGAAGGAGGGGAAGGTTGACGAGGCGAAGGTGTTTTTCGATCAGATGGTGGAGAAGCTGAAACCAGACTCTGGAAGCTACGCTACTATGCTGAGGGGGTTGTGTGAGGGAGGGAAGTTGGATGAGGCACTTAAGATGGTTGGGGATGTTTTGAAAGAAGATAGCGACGGGGCGATCTTGACTTCGGAGTTGCGTGAGTTTGTAGCGGAGGCTTTGAGGAAAGAGGGGCGGGAGGAGGAGTTGACAAGGTTGTTTGAGGAGAGGGAGAGGGAGAAAGCTGAAGCTTTAGCTAAGGAGGCAGAGGCGACCAATGCAAGTGCAGTGGCTGTTGAGGCCGTGGCAGAGAATGGGGATGTACTGGCTGGCAAGCAAGAGCAGAATGAAAAAACCCAAGCTGTTGAGGTTGAGGTTGCTACGGACACTGTTGCAGGCCCGGTAGAAGATGCCAGTAAGGATGCAGTGGAAGAAGCATCAAAGGCCAGGGAAGGTGGTGCAGCTGGACAGGTAGCAGCTTAACTAATGAACTTGGGTTGTCACCCTTTTTCATTTTTCTGAGATTTTGATTAGTAGTAAATGTCATCTCTGTCTTATTCCTAAGTCGAGTTAGTACAGAAATGTGATGGATTGTCTTTCAGTTGTTATGGTGGGAGGTGTGTGACTAGGATATACATGGATTGGTGGAACAGGCTTTTTGTTCTCAGTATTGACGGTATAGGACTTGAAAGTGTTATACATCACCCATTGTAGTAGAAACCTGGACTTCCATAATTATAAAGATGTTGGAGTTTCAATGTTAGATATCATTCTGTTCTATAGCTTGTATCATCATGCATTGTTCCTGTGCTTGTGATTGATTATGATGCTTGCCTCAAACATCTCTCCCCAGAAATTTAGGGTGCATTTTGGTGCTATCGGATTGTACTGCAACCATTGATCTAATAAAGCAAGTATGGCTGAATTGTAATGTCCTTTTTTTTTTTTACATGCACACACACCCCACACACTCACGCCGTAGTGGAATTTCACCACCTATTGGTACTCAAACCCTTGACCGGGTGTTGAAACTCCTAAGAGTCTACCACCAGAGCAAGAGCAAGAGTCCTTCTTTAGCACTCACATTGAGGATATGAACTCCAAATTGTAAGCATGTTACTTTCATATTGGAATTGAAATAATCATGCTGCCATCTGATTTGAGGCCTCCTTCACCGAAAGTTCACCTTTATTTTTTTGGCAGGTGGTGGGAGCACATCACCTGATGAATTTCATTGATTGAGAAAAATGAGTAAATCCATATAGAGGACCAAGAGCCTTTCCCCACCAAAACAACCCATATATAGAGTTCTATACAATCCTAAAAACACAATAACCTCTATACACAATACATGCCACAATTCACAGCCCACTCAGATATAATGATGGATATGAACGAGATTCTTTCATCTGACGCCACCCTCCCTTTAAGACCTGCCTAGTCTAACACCACCCTCCCTTTAATATGTCTTGGGAGCTTCAATATGGCTATGTTTCAGTTCACCTATGCATCTGAATGCAGTCTTGAAGATTTATATTGGATCTTGTATTGCGCATTTTCCATTATGTCACGTCACATTGGAAGCTGGATTTTGATGAGCAAATGGGTGCTGCTGGAATTTCATTTAGCAGTCCACTTTGAAAAAAAAAAAAAAAGAAAGAAAGAAAGAAAAGAAAAGAAGAAAAACAAACATACGACAGAAATTGTAGTGATTGGTTCAAGGAGCTACAACAGATTCTGAGAGATTCAAACCCTAGTAACAACTGTTGCAGTCTAATTCAGTCCCAAATGAATGCCTCCACTCGAATTTCAGTGATCTGTTGAATTGTTCACCGGGAAGTGGTAAATCAAGAGACCTAAACTTGGAAGTGGATTGTGGGCTGTTGACCATGGCAATCATAAATCTTTCATTTCCATTTCAAAACAAAGAAAATTATGTTTGCCCCAAAGCAATGGGTCATGTTTATCTAGTCAAGTACCTTACAGGGTTTGGCTTCTTTATATAGTAGGGTTGCATCATGTGTGTGGCTCCAGATTAGAGGGGGTCCCCTGATCTAGCAGCGGTAGTAGCGAGTTCACAAATGATGGGCTTCTTCAGGGGAAAAGAAGAAGAAGAAGAAGTTTGGTTCCCACTTTTTTGTGGTTTTTTAACCAAACAAAATCTTATCATCTTTGGGGAAATCCTTGGGAAACATTTATGAACAATCAAGCAGACCTTGCGTAGAGATTAAATGAAAGTAAAAGTAATGCAAGGGGCATTTTCACACTGGGCTCGAGTGGGGTGGCCTGTGGGATGTCGGGGCACACTCAGGGTGGACGGCCCGTGTGAGGCGAGACTCATGTGATGTGGGGCCCACGAAGGGGTTTGGCCGATGACCTAACCCATGGGAAGTGGGGCATGGGCTATGAGATTAAGGGATTGATTCGCGATGCTCTATTAGTTCGAGCTTTAAGAGCAAGTGGTTAGTTGTCCTGTAGCTCGAGTGGGGTGGCTTGCGGGATGCCGGGGCATACTCGGGGTGAGCGGCCTGTGTGAGGTGAGACCCATGTGATGTGGAGCCCATGAGGAGGGTTCGGCCAAGGACCTAACCTATGGAAAGTGGGGCCTGGGCTATGAGATAAATGGATTGATTCGCCATGCTTTATCAGTTCGAGCTTTTAGAGCAAGTGGTTAGTTGTCCTACAGTGTGTCAAAAAGTCTGCATCCACATTCCAAATGCTTTTGGAATTGAAAGTTCAGGCTCACACCCATGTGGAATGAGACTCGTCAGACACTGTTTTGCAGGCCATGAAAATGGATCAATATCTGTTCTGGCTAGCTTTTGTGGTTAATGAAGTTCATGATATTATCAACAAGTTCAGTGTGTTAATTGTGCCCTAAACCTGAGGGAAGCTAATGAAAGTTTTTAAACAAATTTATTCAAAGAGCAAAAATGCAAAAATGCATTATGCAGGGGGCTGAGAATGTCAGGTCCACTGAGGCTCTTAGGAGTGTTTGATTGTGGTTTTTTCTTTTTCTTTTTTCATTTCTCCACCAATCAATTCCACAAAGAACTAGTTTGGTTCACAAATGTTTGTTAATTTTACATTTCCTGGCTTTTCTTCAAAAACCTTGCCCCAGCTTTCAGCTAAAGAAAGGAAAACCTAAAAAATTAAAACAGAACTTTAGACTTTTCCCAAGTTTCCGTATCAACCAAACAAGGTTTAATCATTCCCCAAGAAATACCAGGCGGATTCTAACCTTACCCAGTAAACATATAAAGTAGGGAAAGAATTCCCGTAACAACCAAATTAAACATGCCCTAAAATTCCAAATAAGCTACTGACCAATCAACATAGCTGGGGTTGTAGTTGAACACCTTAATGATTATTCTTAACAGTAATGGAGTGGGTGAATTATGTACCTTCCATTTTTATGAGATATGATGATAACCAAAAAGAAGAAGAAGATTGTAATGAGTTCCAAGATTAGAAGTCTTGATTCGTTGGTCATAGTATATGCACGAACAATGATGAAGCAACATGGGCAGATAAATATTAGTTGGTTCTTTTGAAATGGGTCAATTTCAAAAATGCACCTTGTAAATAATTAAAAAGAACAAAAAAAAAAAAAAAACTATTAGACTGTTAATATTATCAGAACCCTGCTGTACTGTCAACGATGCTTCCATTCAGATGAATTTCGATGGTCTTGCCCTTGGTTTTGTCATTTGTGTTGATACTAGTTCTACCTTGTATTGGTACTAATAGGAACAGTTTTGGGGTGTTATTTACCAGTAATGACAACCCAGTTATAGCAATTATGTCCATGTTAGCAATTATAGGAATTTCTGTGCATTAAGCCCATCATCACCCATGTATCTCTGGTTAGTCGCTCAATGTGTTGCACGACTGCATTTTTGAATACCCGGACTCAGATTTGATTGGGTTCGGTATCTGTCAGGTACCCATGGGTCTTTGGATCTAGATTTCGAGTAAATAAAAGCTTTTAAATGGCAGGGCCCACCCAATGTTGCACACAATTTTGTGTGTGTGTGTGTGTGTGTGTGTGTGTGCACTCTCTTACATGTGTAATACTAATATTAAATATCATTCCTTTACTAGAGTAATGAATATAGTTAATATATGTAATATTAATATTAAAAACCAACTAGAACTGATCTGACCTGATTTTAACTGGGTCCAAGTTGATAGACTCAACCTGGACCCAGCTAGACTCGAATTTTAACTGGGTCCAAAAAGGTGAGACCTGAACCTGATCCAGTTTCTGGGCCGGGTCCAGGTACCACTACAGCCCTAGATCTAAGAACTCTGCCCCCTCTCCTGTTGGGTAAGTCAGTGCCAATTTCAATGGTCGCTTGTTGGGAAATCTGGGGCTGTCCGGAATTGCAGGTGTTCTTCAGGACTGGAACAGAAAGATTATTACGGAATTCTCATGGTCTATTGGCATAAGAGACTCTAACCATGCCAAAGCACCAACCCTGCTTCAAGCTTGCAAGATAGCAATGAATTTTGCATGGGGCCCAAACACTTTCAAGGGTGATTCTGGAAATGCTATCTTATGGGTCAGTATTGTGGCATTCTGTACCCTTAGAGAGTAGCTGATCTGATTGAGGAAGCGTTTGACCTGTGCCATGTTCAAGCAGAGATCATCTTAATGTAGTTTATTTCAGATATTTTAATTTTCAATTTTTTTTGTTGCTTTAGTAGTACAACGCTGTTAAGTTTTTTTCAGCCATCCATTTGTTTCATGAGCCATGGTCCACACTTACAAGTGGAGATCCTTTACGAAGATGGACCATCAAAACTGCAGAGCTATGATCCAGCTTGAGGCCTTGCATGCCAACAGCCACGAGCTCACTAATGCACAGACCATAGGCCTCAGGTGGCCATCTCATTAACGTCTGGTCAAAACCATGGCCCAAACAACAAGAAGGCCAAAGTTGGTTAAACAAAGCGCCAACTCTCATGGCAATGACAGTTTCAAATTGTCTCAATCGATATTAGTTGGCATGTGTGCACCACACGATGATGATCAGGTGGGACACACCACACCAAAACAGTTGATGCAACAAATACATATGGCTCACCTGATGGGTGGATCAGCTGGTGATCTTTGTTGGGCCCATGTTTTTTGCTGGCTCTATTCTGAAACCTATGCAACAGCAATTTGCAGTCCATGGTGTATGTGAATATATGGATCCTCGAAGAGGAAGAAATCCATCAAAGGTTGTGTATGTTTGCAAGTTACTCCCATTATTATCACTATTGCTGGACACTACGGGCCTGTTTGGATACCATCAAATAAGTTACTTATGTTAAGTCATTGATTTACCTTTTCCACTAAGTTAGTTTGGTAGGTAAACATGATTGCATAACTTACATGATTAAAACTACTTATTCCCATAAGTTTTTTTTTTTTTAAATAGCATTTTAACTCTTCACTTTTCTCTCTCTCCATATCAAAGGAGGCCCACATGAGGGACTGTCCACATCAAGGTGGGCTTCACATGATGGATCATGTGTATTAACGTCATCCACGTAATGGATGGCATATATCAAAGGTCAGCCCCTAACCCTTAATGATAAATAGCCGACATCCAAAATAGGCAGATATGATGGACGACCCACTTCAACGGTGGGAGCCACACGGTGGATGGTTGACACCAAAGGTGAGCTCCACATGATGGGCAATGGACATTGAAGCTGGCCCCTAATGATGAATGGTCCACATCCCAAGGCAAGCCCTGCATGGTGGGTGATCCACATCAAAGGTGGGCTCCACATGATGGGCGGTGGATATTAAAGGTCGGCAGCTAATGATAAATGGCCCACATCCAAAGTGGGCCCCCACATGATGGCCATCCCACATCAAAGGTGGGGCCCACACAATGAACAGCACATCAAAGGTTGGCCCCACATGATGGATGGTGGACGTGAGGGGGGCCAAATAGAGGTAGGTGGATGTGACAGTGGAAACCAAACATGTCTACATTTTGGCTGTAAGTAACATACTTTATCCGTTCAATAAGTTGAAACCAAGATAAGCTACTTGTGTCATAAGTAGCTTATCTAAAGTAACTTGGGATCCAAACGCCCCCCTATGTATCATGGATGACCACCCATCAATACCATAAATATAATAATCTATTATTGGTTTTATTTTGATGGAATGTGTTTGGTTGCACCAAATTTCATGATTAACCACTCTAATTTGGTGTAAATTTTCATAATCTTTCATGATATCCGGTGCAACCAAACACACCCTAATTGAATTTATAAACCCAAGTATATGAATGTTTCTGTGAGATGGTTCATATTCTATCTATCAGACGTATGGATACCATCAAGGACATGCATTTAAGTTTACATACATACATCCATGCTATGATGGCCATGCAACAACATGCACATGTAGCCACATTTCTGTGGTTTTCACCTGAGGAACTAGAAAAACACATATACCAGTTGAGGCTGCAGTTTTGGAGCAAAGAAATGCAACTTCTTTTGTCATGTGTAGAAAGGGAAACTCATAGGAAACATAGCCGGACTAAGGACAATCTACAGTCTATATTCAACTCACAGCATATTTCATCCTACATACATACACATATGGCCCACCTGTTGGGTGCATAAGGGGCACATGATGGAGATGAACTACCATAGAGAGAAAATTCACGCCAATGGGTCCTCGCACTGCTTTGAAATAGCATTGTTCAGCTCTTGGGAGGTCTAGCGAGCATCCGTCCGGGCCTTCTGTACATGGGAAGTCCCCAACAAGAAGAGTTACATGTCAATGAAGAACATCAGGGCATATAAGACTAGGAAGGACCAAATGGGTTCCTCAGCACTTATCAAAGCAGTTGAGGGTTCGTTTATGGAACATAAATTCACTCATTTCACTACGGAGCATGGTTTTAAGACTCTTCCAAGTTGGGTGCCACTTGGACGAGTTGACTCAGAATCAGCACTACCTGACCAGGTGGGTCCAGCTAATACACCCCCTGACTAAGGCAAGTCATGACTCAATTGAGACCAAATGAACCAATGTGAGTCTTCGAGTCTAAGAGCCATGCTACAGAGAAAACGACCAAATGGGGTAGGCACCACTATAATCACCATTGCAATACATAATGACGACAAGGCCTTCTGCACATTCCATGTTGGACTTGAAATGGTAGAAATTGCAGTTTGATGGCTACCCCACTCTCATCATTGGATCATTGAAATCCATTTCAATTGAAGATCCAAACACAGCTTCATTATGATAGATAAACTAAAACATATCATATCCAAAGCTCAAGCAATAGGGGGGAAAACCAAGGAGAAATAGAATTACTTCATTGAAGTTAGTTGCAAGTGAAAAAAGCTACCTCTTGGTGGTTTTACCAGCGCTGAATACACCCTTCATTAAGGCGCCCATATCCACGGAGCGTTCCTGCATGATCTTATCATGGTACATTTTGCTTCCAATTTCAGTTATTTCAGCTTCCACCTCTTCCAGTGTTTGATCCACATTGAGTTGGAGCTCCCCCTTTCTGATCACCGTTACATTGAATCCGTTGGCTTTGGCTTCCCGAAAAGCATCCTACAAGACACATGATTAGATGACCAGTCCCAATTTCACGGTACCCATCAAATTTCAACTTAAAACAAGCACAAAGCACTTCTATCAACGAACACACCGTTTCTTTATACATCTTTAATAACAAAAAGCATGGCATTTATCCCAACATAGAAAATGTGCAAATTGCAATGAATTTCCAAAACCGCATTTAGAAAAAAAAAAAAGAAGGGGGCCAATGGTGCATACCTTGGGAGGTTGTGCAACCACGAAAGCACGGCCATTTCCGAGCATATCCATATGAGCCTGTATGATATAGCAAAGATTTTTACAATCTCCAGGGTCCTCGAAAGCAATGACATGGTGCTGCTTCGGTTCCAACTCGAGATCCACAGCCATCTCCAACGAATAAAATCCTACCCTTTGGACATTGTCTTCATTTGTGTATAGTTCAATGCACTGCAAACATCAGAAGGAAAATGCAGTGAAAATTAGTCAGGAGAAGTAACTCGTAGAAAAATCTCCTCATGTGGTCAGACAACTGCCTCCTACATTCTTGTTTTCAGATTTTATAAGTGGGGCCCATGTTTCAGTGATCCAAACCGGTGATATAATGCCCGATTGTGGATGGCTCATGCACCAAGAATCTACCAAATGGAAAAGATTAAGCCCTTCAATAGATGACCAACAACTAGACGCTCATGAAAGAAAGACAGCAACAGTTCGGATTCAACCAGAAAATGGAAAAAGAGGCAAATATTTAGAATAAAAAAGGACATGGGTTATCTTCAAATCTGAGAGTCTTTGGCTCATTGGGTCCATATCAACAGTTTGGATCAATGAACCATCGGTCCGGCTTGTATGAACTGAAAACATGAAAGGTACAATAAAATCTTGCGGCCAAGCATTACATCATATCTCACAAAAGCATGGATATTTACCAGTACAAAGGGAAGATCTAACCACCACAGATAATCTTCTTCTTTTTCTTCTGAATATTCCCGGTATTTACTGACTACCGCTTGTGGTCCGAACATTTCCATCTCTCTTTTAAGCTTGTCCAATTTCTTCTCTATATACCTTCGCCTCCTTTTGGGAATACGGGTCATCAAATCGGCTGCTTCCTGTATTTCTTTGTCGGTAATCCATCTGTCCAAATCCTTTCCCATATCCTTCATTACGGATTTTATCTCTGGGTCTGTCTCTGCATTGTAAACTTCCTGGAACTCGCGGGACCATTTCTTTGTGTGCTGCCAATGCTCTTTCCCTGATTTTTTGCCAGCTCTGGTAGACCCATCACTGCCCTCTATAACTGTCTTGGGATTCGTAGAAGCACCACTCTCAGATATCTTCCGTAGATTACCAACTCCTGAGGAAGGGGAAGTGGCATCTGAAGATGGTTCTTTGGATTCCTGAAGGCCGTCCTGTATATCCCTGTTTGCAGGGTGGGACATTCCCAGGTTTTCAGCAAAGGACACCTTCTGTTGTCCCACGAAGTTATTGAGAAATTCTGGGTCTTTATCTGGCGGTGGGCCTTTCCAACGGGGTATTATTTTCTCTGGTGGATCATCCAAGCTAATGCCATCTACAAAGAACAAGCAACCATATTAGTTTGGGCATGGGTGGAAATGGTGGCAGGACTTCCGATCGAACACGGTGCAATTTGAGTCATGGGCATGGGTGGTGCTGGAAATGGAACCCGCCTTAGTCAGTCTTCAGTTACCCGCTTTTTCCACCCAAAACGACAAGTCAGATATATACAAAGACCTGAACATATCTCGCTCGTGTTTTGACACTGGTGAATCAGACCTTGCCAGCCAGGAACACAGCTTATTATGTGAAATCATACTCAGCTTGATTGGTTGTTGATTAATTAGAATGACATGATGCAACCATGGTATTCAAAAACGGTAACGTAACGGTAACAGTGGGTCCCATTACATGATACAGAGTTGTAAGGTCTGTTCTTAAAAAAATGGCCCATAATGAGCTGTGACAGTTTGATATGAGGCAGATACATTTTCTTCCTACAAGAAATTTTTTTACCATTACAGGGCCGTAAAGGCCCTTATGGCCCGTATCATAACAGCCATAAGGCTGGCTGTTACGACCACCATTACTGTTATTGAATACCTTGGATGCAAAACTACCGAATTAGTGGGATGCAAAGTTCCATGAATTAAGGAGAAGATTCAAGGAGCTCAATACCTGCTCCATAGTCTAGATTTTCAACCCTTGAATGGACCAATTCATGCAAACCCAATAGCTTCTCGTTCTCTATCTCAACTTTCCTCTCGAGACCTTTGAAGAATGCACTTTGATCTTCAGCATCCATCAAGTGAAAGGGGTCCCGCCCTGCCAACTCGTTTTCACGTACTTGAAACACAATTTCCCTAAGATCATCATCCTTCATCCATCCAAGTTCATCATCGTCTTCTTTAAACCCCAATTGAGTTATATCGGCACTCGAATTTGACAGATCTTGCACATTCTCTTTTGCCGCCATAAAGTTCTCTTGAAAACCAACTCCAATCTTCTTAGCAATAGGCTCGAATTCCTGGAAATTTTTTTCTATCCAACTCTGCTCAACTTTAAGCGATTTTGCATCTGCAAGGTTATCCACAGCAGTCGAATCCTGAGAACTTGTTCTGGATGTAGAAAGATAGTTCACTTCATGCCTTTTATCTGTACCATCTTTGCGCAAAGATGCAGCATTCAATGTTGCAGATGGTTTTAAACTTTCAGAAAAAGCAGTTGAGTTGGGCAAGGAATGCAGGGTGTCACTCTCCAACCCCTCTTTATCCAAAGTGAAATCTTCAGAAGCATTCTTGACAAATGTAGGATCTGACATCTCATCCAAGTTTGCATATTCAGAAATCTGGTTTTTTCCATTGATTGCACAGCTTCCCTTGGTGCTAGGTTCTTCGTCATTTGAAGATTCAGAAATTTGGGTTTTCTCGATGGCCTGAATTGCTTTGCCATTGAGTTCTTCCTCATTTGAAGGACTACAGACATGAGGACCAATAGGCAGGCTTTTGATTCGAGATTCATGTAGAGGCTTCCCTTCATCTGTAAGACTACCACGCGTCTGAGAGAGGTAGTTCCTAGCTTCTTCAACGGATCGTATGATCCTGGGCTTCATCTGGACAGAAATTTTGCTTGAAGAAGATGATTTATGGTTGGGGGCTTTTCGGGACTCTGTCTCTTCTCCGGTGTCCAATGTATGAAGGGTACCAATCTCCCTCTCATTTGGATCCCGTATGACTTTCAGCTCATCTTTCGTAACCTCCTCACTTGAAGTCCTAGTATTACTTAAAGAATCACTATACTCTGCATCAGCCAAAATTTCATTGAAGCATTCTGTACCATCTGTCTTACGATAGTCTGCAGATAAAGGTTTTGAAAGGATCTTTAGAAAGTCGGCACCCTTCTCTCCATCCATCTTACCGTCTTCTATCTCCACCACCAAATCCTCATTACCCCTCACATCAAGATGTGATTGACTTTCAGAGACACCATCTGAGTTCAACCCTTCTACTGCTGCATCAGCTTTTTCATCAGCATTGGACTCGTCTACGCTGGTTTTGACCTTAACAGCCTGCAATATGTCGGATACACTGCCATCATCTCTGTCACTATCATGTTGTGAAGGATCTTGCCGCTCAAGTTCCCGGGCCCGCCTTGCCATTTCTTGAATTTCTAGGATTTTATCATCAAAACCCCAGTCATTAGCAGTGATACTACCAGAGGAATCTGGAATCGCCAAATTCTCACTCGATGCCTTTGCTCCCAGAATGCTCTTCATAAGTTCATGCTTATCCAACTGAGGCCTTTCAATGGGTCCCACTTGTGACTTGAACACCAAATCACTTGGAAGAACTTCCACATTACTGCCCTCCATCTTCCCTTTCTCCATCCTCGATCTCATCTTCCTCCTCAGCATTTCCTTCTCCAAACTTGTCAATTCCACCCCATCATTTCTGGCCATGAACATCTTCTTCAATGTCCAAAAAACAAAGCAACCACACACCATCGCGAACCCAATCCGTGACAGCCTTGGAAACAAATCACCCCGAAGAGTAGCAGACCAGTCCCGATTGATGGTAAAAGATCGATCACCCTCGACAACAAACTTAGCAATCGAGCTGTTCTTTGGGAATTCATATTCCCTGATCTCAACCTCTCTAGCGATGAGCTTTGCCCGTGCAATCTTTGAATTCACATCTACTGCATCTCCACCGAGTTCATGCCTCCTGATGATTTCATCCTCGTTAACAGAAACCCGACTGACATTACCGTCTGAATCTTCAAAAACCGTGAAAACCGGGCCTGACCCAGTTCCCCAATACTCATTATCCTTCTTATACTGATCGACCCAATTCTCCAATCTACTCCACAGAACAGATTCCCCAAAAATATTCGATTTTTCTACAGTCACACTCTCGATATCATCTCCTTCGCTGCCTATATAAACACTGTCTTCTTCATTAACGTAAGGTGAAGCCAATTGGGGTTTTTTGTTTTCGGCAGGAACGTAGTTCGGGTTATTCGAATTGGGGTCCAGGATATAGGAATTCGGATTGCTACGCACCTTCCCTTCTTCAACGAGCTTTCTCCTCAACGAGTTCCGCCGCTTGGAAACCCGACTGAAATGTGCCGAAATGCAGAGCTCTTTTCTGCCACTGGGGATAGCGGGAGGGGTCCAAGATGGGATTTTTAGAATGAAATTCAACCGATTTGTGTTATCCCATGATGGTTTCTTTACGAATCGATTTGAAGAGTGGGGACTGGGTCTGAAAGCTGAAAATCCACAGAAAGAATGGGTTTTTCCGAGTGTTGGTGGATTGAAAGGATGCATTGAAGAAACCCAGTTAAGAGGAGGGATTTGAGAAGGTAAAGGAAGGAATTTTAGAGATTTGAATAGAGGGTTTAGAAATGTCGGTTGCTATGGAAGGGGTTAGAAGACGAGAGGTTTCTCTCTTTTGCTTTTGTTGCGAGAGAGAGGGAGAGAGAGGCAGGGCTAAAACCCCCGAATAATCCAAAGGAAGGCTCCTCAGGAAATAGCCCTGTTTTTCTAGTGAATATCAGATATACCAGCCAGAACTTTCCTGTGCAAAAACTTGCCTGTAACGTGCGGTAATCCCGAGCTCTGTGGGGCCCACCGTGATTTTTGGGTTATATCCACCCGTAAATCCGTTTTTAAAGAAAATTTTATGACTCGATTCCAAACATGATGGAGATACAAAATCAGTTGGGGCACACCAGAAGAAACAGTGGATATGGAAATGTCTACCGTTGAAAACTCCTTGGGGCCACAGAACTTCTAGATCAGGTTGATATTTGTGTTTTCCCTTCATCCAGCTTGGAATCACCTTATAAACGCGTTGAATGGCGTATGCGGCCCAGGAAGTTTTCAACGGCGGGCATTTCCATCTCCCATCTCCACTGTTTCTTGTGGTGTGCCCCACTTTGTTTTTTGGATGATGTTTTGGGATCCTGTCCCACAACGAGTTGGAGAAACAGATGGACGGAGTGGATATAACACAAACATCACGGTGGGCCAGAGCCTGCGATTACAGGTTAGTCGCAATTTGGGCGGGCTGGATCCCGGCCCATTTACGCCCAGGATTTTGGACAGTCAGGATTGAAGTCTTATGCCACGTGTACAGGGGACACGATAACACCCTTCATAAACAGAAGAAAGATGCACACTGTAGTCTGCATGCATCCCATGACAAAAGAGAGACACGTGGTACATGGTACGTGTGAACATTGTGATATCTCCCTCGTGGGTGGGCCATGGTAAAATGACTGCATGGAAGCCACGTACTCATCGCATCCTAACAATCCACTGAACGGGAACTTCGTGTTTAGCATGTAAGCCATTGACCATCCAGTCCGTTCAGAAGATGAGATCCACAGGGATGAATGGACACACCAAAATATCAGGCCATTCCGAAATTCAAGTGGGCCGTAGCTTGTTTGCATATGCCATCCAGTCCGTTCAGAAGATGAGATCCACAGGAATGAATGGACACACCAAAAAATCAGCCATTCGGAAATTCAAGTGGGCCACACAGATCCTGTATACTATATTGATTGCTGATGTACAGGATCCGGTACATTTACAACCATGCCATGGCAATCCCAGCCGTGAAGCTGATGGGCAGGCCCCACCTGTGATAGGGGATGCCACACAATTTCCAGTGAAAGGAAAGATCCTAATTCCTAACCACTTTGACCGCCGGATTGTTCAGGATCTTCTGATCTCCCAGATTTTTTTTAGGATCCCACCATCCACTGCAGTGCCCATCAGATAAAAAGGGTTCAGATCGCCGAACTAATGGCCCTAGACATACAGAATCATCGTGCACTGCCAGCCAGAGAAAATAAAATAATCTGATTAGCCCTCAGACCATGGTTTAAAGAATAAGCAGCGACTCAACCTGACCATTGGCCCTGAGACGAGTCACGACTCACCCAAACCAGGTGACTCGTGATACCGAACAGGGTCGGGTCCGAACGAGTCCGAGTCTTAAGACCATGGCTCTAATCTCTACAACCATGAGTAGTTTCAAGAACTCCCAACACCACTCCGCCCATAATTAAAACAAAAGGAGTGTCAGCTGAATTCTCAAAAAACAACCCAAAAACAGACACAAGGCCACGGAAAAATACAGGAAACACCAACACAACAAAGAATGCACACGTGTGGAAGGGCGTCCCGCCCACCTGCCTGCCTGCTTTCAGCTACATAGGTTTGGTATGCACGCCCCGCCATCCGGGTTCTGCTGCTCCTTCCATATCCGGCCAGTGACACGCAACTTCAGCTCCTTCTTATCGCCGCCGGAGAAGAAAAGGGCCATGCTCCTCTGGATTATGAGTCCATCGTGGCTGTCGCGGACCTTCCGGTGGCTGTCGCGGATGCTCCGTGGGGTGCCCTCCCACACAAGCTTCCTCCCATTGCCCCCCACCTCAAGGCTGTAAGTGTAGTTCCGGGCCTCAGACTCATCGCCCATGAAGCGAAGAAACGCCATGTACACAGGCGCCATCCCGAGCTGGAAGGCCTCAAAGTGCAAGCAGAAGTATTGCCCGAAACAATGGAAAACCTGAAAATAACAAAATGCTACCCATGTAATACCGAACCACTATAGGAAATTTGGATATTGGCACCATCTGGTTAAAATGCAGTGTCATGAAATGAGATCAGCACAAAAGTTTGCACTGTGCACTTGGGGTTTCGGTTTCGTAAGCGGGGCCCATGATTCACTTATCCAAGCCGCTGATTAATTGGCTGCATTGATGATGGGCCACGCACCCAAAAAAATCCCAGTGAGGATCATAGTTTAAAAAACTAGAAAACTTCACTCGACTCAATGCTCATCTGGGCCAAGTCGACTGGAAGACTCGATTCAATAGTTAATAACTACAAATTTAAAACAGCAGGGATAGTAGGAAGTATTCAAATTAGTTAACTATGTACAAGTAATTATAGAATAAGACAATAAGCAAGCAATTGATGCATAGGTTGGTTGAGTGCTCTACCTCTTTATAAGAGGTGATGGGTTTGAATCCTGCCCATGTTTCTTTTCACTTTTGAGTTAGAGTGAGTCGTCTCGAGTCGACTTAATGAGTTGACTTGTCCGAGTTGGACATGTTTTGAGTCAGCGAGTTTTGGAACTATGGTGGGGACATCCTAAACCTTCAATTGGTGGCCAGTGAATAGAAGGTTAAATGGTTAAGAAAGATAATACAGCAACTGTCCACCTTTAAATCCAAAAAAGGCCTAAGAAGATTCGATGGCTGGGATCTTTCCAATCATATGAATGGCATACAAATGATCTTCCAAGACAAAAATCAGCAATGCCTCCCATGAAGTGAGGAAAGGCCCAATTATGAGATGATTAAGTTAGTCCAACAAGAATCCCAATTCAACGGCTGACTGGATCCCTGGTTCAGATCATCATACACATTTCCATGTATGGGGTACACCGTACATGGTCTGGAGGCATGAAACACTACAGAGGCAGGTAATTGGATGTAAATATAAATGGAGGAATTACTGGTGCTAATTCAACATGACACAGTTTCCTGATGGGCATGTTCCGTATGGTTCACAATGGATGACGGATGCTTGAAAGGTCTGCCATATTGGAAGATCCCAGCCATCGAATATTTTGCCTTACTTCCTGAACTGTTGCTGTATTAACTTGTCAACCTTCCACCATGGATTCCTGTTTGAAGGGTTGGGATCTTCCAACCGATAAGTTTTTTTTGGGGCATCCTCCATCATCCATAATGGACTCAATCAGATTGATATACAGAGCAGCGTACCATGGGGCCCACTACTTGATGGTAATGCGTGCATGTGAACAAACATACTTACTGTGAGCATCCAGGTTGCGTTTTCGACCTCGCGAGGATTGGACTTGACGTAGCGATGGTTGAACGTGCACCCAGTGTGCATATCTACTTTGTGGTCGTCCTTCAGATGCGTGACGAGTGAAGGAATATCACCAACAATGGAGCATTCAGATCCTGCATACGGGCAGTTGTATGGTCTGAAACTACACTGGCCTTCGTGCTTGAGCTTGCTGTAGTACGGGAAGATCTCCGGGCAGCCTAGTGAGAAGTACTTGCAGGGGAGCTCGAGCGACTCAGCCACCTTCTCCAGCGCCAAACACCTGATATCGCCGAGCTCTTGCCTGCAAGTGGGGCACCGGTTATGGACCCTAGACTTACAGGTGGAGCATAGCGTATGCCCATTGTGGCACTGCCAGAACAACACTCAGAATCTTAATAATTCATGCCCAGTAAAATCATATACAAAAACCAAGTGGATAATAAGTATTAGAGAAAAACGATGACAGTTAATCAATAAATACGAGGAAATTGTCCCCGTGATGTGATGCTACTGGCTAACAGCCAGAAAGAGGATTTACATGTCCTCAGCCCATACGGCTGCAACTTGGGTTCTAGTCAGATCGAACCTGATTGTCCCAACCTGAGTTTGAGTCGGGTTGGGTCGTTAAGGTCTTTGGGTTGGGTTTAAGTTGGAATATATCAACCTGGTTTGAATTCTGGTTGGGAAAATTCAGGTCAGGTCAGGTTGGGATGGGAATAATCACATGTATTTGGGTTGGGTCAAGTATAAAGGACTTCGGTTGGGTTCTGGTTTAGCACCTCAGGTTGGGTCAGGATGTGGGTTGGGCCCTCTTGCTCTCGGGTTGGACTTGGGTTAACCCTCAACCAGACCCGACCCAACCTAGTTGCTCCCCCATCGACCCATGCATTGTATCCATATGTTCTTAGTTTTTACAAGTGATGCTAGTGGTTAATGATCAGGAGTGTCGATCTAATGGGCCCTGCTAATCTTACTCCGACACTTTGAGATGGGCAGCTTACTCGTCTGAAACAGTAAAAAAAATTGAAGGTAAATGACAAACTGGATTCTGTTCCCAGGGGACATAAGGCCCTACAGTGGATGGGCCATGGCCCCAAGTTTTCCTCAATGTGACAATTCCAACCCTTTCTTCCACTTTTGGCCTACAAATAGACTGTTAAGAAAAGAAATACAGCAACAATCAACATTCAACTGATAAAAGGACAGATGGGCAGTTTGGATCTTCCAATCTGGGAATTTTGAGCACATGGTCCATCAGCATGGGGCCCATCAGATCAACAAGCTGGGTTGATGAATCATGGTCAAACTTACACAAACTGAGAACCATGGAGCACAAATTATGTAATTCCTCACCAGCAAACATTATCAAGTGTACAAGCAGAATATAAAAGAGAAGTTCCTGAATCCATCTACATAAAATTCAACTAATGGCAGTTTCCATGTTGAACCAGAATCTTGGAACACATTCTAGAACACTACCACTACTAGTACATTTTGGAATGGTATGCATAACCATGCATTATCATGTCCGTAAATGATGAATTTGGCAGATATAACCCTTAGGACAAAGTATCAGAAAAAGAAATGCTTAAAATGCTCTTGACTTGCATGATTTATGTTATTTCAAGTGCAGATCTGATACTTTCCTGGGGCTGTTACAACCATTTCCAATCAAAGATCTTTACGTCTCTGCAAAGCAATGGCTGCACATACACTGTCAATGAATTCAATGAAGTCAATCCATCAAATCATAGATCATGGAGATTGGTATTTGTTGAAATTTACTTGGGCAATTCTGGATCAAGGTTGAGTCTCACATGGAGAAGATGCCCAACCAATGAAGAAGGCTGCCAACTTTTCTAATTCATTGCTCTGATGTGACCATATAATCATATGTCGGGATCATTCATCTACATGTTAGAAAACGCCACAGATTCTACAATCTAGATAATTATCTTATTTTACACTTGCCACATCAACCTCTGTTCTAGGAAAATAATATAGACAGACAGGAAACTTTCCCGAATATAAGCAGAGGTCTAAAAACTCTCAATGGTTAGAAAACCACACTTTGCATTGGCGTCGCTACAGATGTGGAAAAATGAGACCACATAAGAATAGCAAATTTCCATCAAAATTCATGAAATTAGCCAATTATTGGCACAAATCTCCATCAAAATTCAAGCCACTTTTTGTTTGGATAGGCAAGTATGGGCTTGAACCCCCAATCTCAGTGTTAAAATGCACAGTCTACCACTGAGGGATGGGCTCGAGCTCCAAAATCAAGCCTTTTGTTGTGGAAAAAGCTTAGCAGTGTGTGAGATGTGTTCTTTTTCTATATAATTGTGAGGGAAAAAAAAAGAGCACCTGCTTCACGTTTGTCATACTTTCCTCCATCACAAGCTTGGGAACAGTTACTGACAGAATCAACTGAGAAAGAAAAAAGCATTTAACTGCTCCTTAATGTAGACGAAGAGTGTCCACATGAGAAATTGAGAACAGTCCACATTAAAAGTGGAAGAAACTCTGCCAGCTTCCAAAAATGCAACATGAAACATAGATGCATTTCATAGCTATTAACAAACAGGACCAACTAAGGAATCATTCATATCTGTTTTCAATTTCCTTCCACCAGTTCATATCCTAGTTTAGTGTGTTCCTGGGAGAAATTCAATTGGTTCAAGCCCTCATGAGGGCTTGCATAAGAATGATGAATCTCATGGAAATACAATGGAACAAAGGTTTGATCCTATTCATTTGTAGTACGTAAGTATACCATTCGAGAAAATTATAACATTCTAAAAGTTGCAAGTTCAAAACAATTGGGAATTTTTCAGAGATTGGATGCAATTAGTAATTTGTTATCTGAATTTACATAATGAAATCTCATTCTCGATTATATGAGAATGTTTATGAAAGTGTTTCATTTGCTTCTTCTCTTACATGGGAATCTTATTTTCCTTGAATGAATCCTTATTTTTTGCCTCATTTTTCTTTGATGATTGATTCAACCTCTAATCAGAAAGATATAACCTTGGTTATATTTCATCTCTTCAATAAGTTCTGTTGAAGATGTATCATTCTAAAATTTTCAAGTTCGAAACAATTGGGAATTTTTCAGAGATTGGATGCAATTACTAGCCCGTGACCTGGATTTATATAATGAAACCTCATTCTCGATTCTACAAGAATGTTAATGGAAGTGTTTCATTTGTTCTCTTACATGGAAGTTTCATTTTCCTTGAATGCATCCTGATTTTTGGCCTCATTTTAATTTGATGATTGATCCAACCTTTGATCAGAAAGATATACCTTGGTTATATTTCTTCTTCAACAAGTTCTGTAAAAAGCATAAAGGCTCTATTATTCCCATGGAGAGGAGTACCTATGATTAGGTTCACAGGAAATTTCCAAATGAATACTTTAAACAAGATATTTCAATTTTTTGTTTGACAATGTTCAACTCTATGTATGCCTCTACCAGTAGTGTAGATTGAATGTATAGAATTGTGTAGGAACTGAAACCATACATCCCATCATTGGGACTCAAACCACAGCCACATAACATAAACAAGCTCATCATTACAATGAACCTGTTGCAAGCACCAATCACATTTTATAATGTCACCTCATCATGTCATTTCTAGAAAAGAAAATTTGGGGCATCTACATCCTACATAGATGTTCTTTCTTTCCCTTTCCGTTTTTTTTTTTTGGTGAAGGATATACATAACAAAAGACGCTAAACAAAAGACAAAGCATCGGATCTCTTCTAGTCTATGAGAAAAGGTGGCATATTTCAGTCAAGTGCATTTCCAATAAAACTTTAAAGCTGTGGCTTCCATCCAATATCATTTCCTTATAAGATCTAGCCCTAGACCAACAAATTCCTAAATGACACCTCCCTTTCCTGAAATTTCGTTTCATGAATACAACAGCAAAAGCGTCCCTGACATTTGCTTAGGCTGCAATTCTGCTTCAAGACCCATGCTGTCAATGTTTCTCTGCAGCATTCAATTAATAACTCGTTGTACTCTAAATCTCATCGGCAAGGAACAAGAAAGACTTAGATTGTTGAGCATTCTTTATTCTCAAATTATTTGAAGTGACAAATAACATTTTTCATAGAAGAATTCCCCCGTTCTTTAAATTCAAAACACAAGCATAACTCTCATTTAAAGGTGGACGTTCAGAAGGTCCTCAAGTGTAAGTCTGCACTGGGTAGGTAGAGTATATCCCAATTTGATAAGAATCCAAAGACCAGAAGCCAGTACATTAGCCCCCTTTTCTTCGTGCATGGAAAATGTCCTTGCATCTAGTCTTCCAAGTCTTACAGAAAGGGGATTTACCCTCCCATTATCCATATCTGGAATTGAAATAGTACATTTTTAAAAAACTTTTTTGAGAGGTAATCAGTTATTGAGTAATTTTATAACAAGAAATGAGAATACAAAAGGGGAAAGAGGAAGACAGATAGTAAGAGATTATCCCATATACTCCTATACAATGGGAGGGATAGAACTCCTCAAAAGGCCTAAAATATCTTGCATATTACAGACCCTTAAGTATACATTTTGTAAAGCCCAAAAGATTGGCCACCCTCTAGCTTTC
Organism: Magnolia sinica; assembly: GCF_029962835.1. Lineage (NCBI taxonomy): Eukaryota > Viridiplantae > Streptophyta > Magnoliopsida > Magnoliales > Magnoliaceae > Magnolia > Magnolia sinica. The sequence goes on from NC_080577.1 coordinate 4,384,339, forward strand.
AGGGAAAAAAAAAAACTCCCATAGTACGACGTGGATGTTGAAGGTCCTATTGTTGCATTCCTTGCAAATGGACCAAAATACTGCTCATGTTGCCAATTTCCAGAATATCCTTTTGCTTTGAAACTCCATTTTCTAGATTGAATAAGATCTCTATAACCTGGCATGACACGCTATGTCATTAGCAGGACTAAAAACCTCCACCAGATCCCCGATGCAAATTCACAATGCAAGAGTAAGTGCTTTACTAATCCCACATCATTCATTCATAGAAAACCACACCAATTTATAAGCCCCATGTTTCTAGATAGGAGACAGTCAATTGTCAAATTTTATCATTCACAACTAGCCATCCAAAAGTGACTAGGGGCCCAAAAATCGCCATAGATGTACCAAAGGAGCACTCTGATCATAATTCCCACTGCCAAGTAACCCCTTTTTTTTTTCCTTGAAAGATGAAGCACTTTATTAAGCAAAGCCAAAACAACACAGCCAAAACGGAAATAGAGAAACAACAACAACAAAAGAAAACTAAAATACAACAACCAGCCCCCTGAACTGGAGAAAAACCCACGAAGGAACCCTAAAGGGAACTCAAGGTGCCCAATCTCTAAAATACAACAAAACCCTACTGAACACTCTAGTACAAGAAACCCTCAACTTGTAGAAGCAACAATTATTCCTTTCAGTCCAAATAGCCCAAAGAACAGCAAGGAAAATAATCCTTCACTTTTTTCTTCCAAGGAGCCCCCCTACTTCTGCATGCCACGATCAAAAGAGACATTCTATGAAGTAGGGCATCATCCACGAGATCTTGGCCAGGGCTAGAACTAGCGTCCATATCTCCACAGCAAAAGGACAATAAAGGAAGAGGTGTTCAATTGATTCAAACATCAAAAGGACAATGAAGGAAGAGGTGGTCAATCAATCCAGCATCTTGAAAACACATCAGGCATGCATTAGTCAAAGGCATGCCTCTTTTCCTCAAGTTCCGCAAGAACCCAACTCCTCCTAACCATCCACTCGAAAGCAACGATTTTATGAGCAGCCCCATAAAACCAAACAACTCCCATATGGCAGCAACTCGCCAAAGAGACCAAAGAAGTGAGGGACCCGTAGAAGGAATGCACCGAAAAGGAACCCGAGTAGCCCATAAAATGATCTTGTAAAAAGTTTGGAAGATTTTTCAAATTTCCACCTCCAAATTCAACAGATTGAGGCCAAAATAAGAAACTTTGAATGCAATCTTGAAAATGAGCAAAATCATTAATTTCCTCATCAGAAAATGGAAGTAATGAGACCATATAGTGGTATTCCCTACCATATTGACACACTGAGAAATAATGGTTCCCTTGTTAGCTGCAATTCTGTAAAGCCAACGGAAGGAAGCAACCGATCTTCCGAAACACCCCAGGTCTTCCGAGAATTGAATATGTGATCGATCACCAACTACATATGATAGGCCATACAAGAAACTACCAACACCCACCGATTTTCTGACACACCATGGGTCTTCCCAAAATTGAATATGTGATCGATCACCAACTACATATGATAGGCCATACGAGAAACCACCAACACCTACCACAGCTTTCCCAATGCACGAAGATCTATAATCAGAAGAGTGTAAGGTAAACCATCTGCCCTCTTGAGCACCATATTTGCTAATAATAATTTGCTTACATAATTGATCTTCCTAAGAGACGAACCTCTATAGCCATTTCCAGGATAATGCATGATTCACAAGATGAAGATATTTCTGACCCATTCCCCCATTCACCCACAGGTTGATACTTCTTTCCATCCAAGCATATGAAATTTCTTTTTCTCACTCATCTCATTCCACAAAAGTCTCTTTGGAGCTTCTCAATGCACCGGATAATAATCACAAAGAGTTGGAATAGGTTCATAAAATGAACCAAAAGATTAGCAAGAGCAGCTTTATTTAGGGTGCTGCCACCCCCAAAAGAGAGAGATTTGCTTTTCCACATCGAAATTTTCCTTCTAACTCGGTATATGACCGTGTCCCAAAGATGGGGTTACAGCTTTAGATAATCTTAAACTTTTGAAAGAAATTTTGAATAAAAAGATGAAACCATGATTTTATGGACCGGTTCCCACGCAAAACACCATTTGGTAGAAAGCAATATGAAATACAGCAGGCAATGCTGATTGAACAATTATGCTGGAAGCAGGACTAATCACCATTAGAACTGACAGCAATGGGACCTTCCATCAAAAGGAAGTTTAATACAACATGCACAAGCAGACACATCTGATATCATCTATTACCTGCCATATGAAGCAGGAGAAAAGCAAAACACCTGAAAAGGAGAGAGAGAGAGAGAGAGAGAGAGAGAGAGAGAGAGAGAGAACGACAGATATAACCACCAACTTCTAGCAAAAGGCACAATCTTCCTAAAAATAATGAAGAAAGAAAGAAAATAACCAAATTCTTCATAACCCCATTTGGCATTTCCGTTCCTCTCAAATCTATACGCCACAAGCATTAATCCAGAAATTCTCTACCAGATTGAATTCAGCGAAGAACAACCCAATCATAGAAAGAAAAAGGATTGATCCACATTAACAATTCCCCAAAACCGTGCCGCATTCTATCAAAATTCCATTCCTTGGGGATTGTACAGAGAAATCAATCCCTCTACCAAAAAAAAAAAACAATCATAATTTTTTTTTAAAATCCCAAAAAAAAAAAAAGAAGCTCAGATCACCAAATCATCCAGAACCCATCTCGCATTCCCCCTCGAATTCCAATCCCAAGAAACCGAACGACGTAAAACCCAGAAAATTCAATCCCTGACAAACAAACAACCGCACCCAAAATAAAAAACGGACCTGATGGATTGGTGGGTACATGGAATTGGTGCAGACAGGGCATTCGAGCAGCTCGTGGACGCTACTCGTCGGAGGAATCACCGAAGAGACATTGGAGGAATTGTTGCTGTGGTGGGTCTTGGAGAATGTATGGTGGTGATGCTGGACCGTTGTCGTAATGGTAGAATCATCATCGTCGATCCCATCAGACGATGAAATGCATTCAATGGCATCCAAATCCATTCATGCAAATGAGAGAGAGAGAGAGAAAGAGAGAGAGAGGGAAGAGAAAAAAACCTCTGGCTTTTTGGGTTTCTCTCTCTTTCTTCGTTTGAATTCTCCCTCCCTCTCCCTTCCTTCTTCGAATCCAAAAACCAGAAGAAAGATTAAACAGGAGAGAGAGAGAGAGAGAGAGAGAGAGAGAGAGAGAGAGGTTCTTCGGTTCTTTTCTTGCTTTCCGGGTCTTTCCGTGTAATGAGGGATGGAAGCCACACCGTCGAATAATTAAAGAGAAAAAGGCTTTGATACTCTGGCAGACAGTGGTGGATGATACGCAGGCACTTCGAAATTGCTCAGAAATCGCATACGCCGCATACATGCAATTTAAAACAAAACCGTTCCAGTTATGGGTCCCAGTTTACATGTTTGACGAACCCATAGATTACGCATATTTGATTATCTGACCACTGAGTTGATGGACATCTATTGAACGGTTAAAATGAAAAATATCCAATGGTCAGTTTTTTAATTTTCAACAAGTGTCCGTGAATCATAGGTAGGGGTCGCTCATCCAATCTAGAATTGGGACTATGACTTAGAAACGGTGAGCTTTACAGTTTATTGAATTTAATTGTATGCCTCGTTTACAATTTATATATGGCTGAGTATCTTGTGTTATAATCCACCAGAGTATCAAAATGCTGCTTTCTGAGTCGCACACGTGTGCATCCGGCCAGGCCACACATGTGGTGGGCCTGTAAGTATACGTGCCTTGGGGCGCAGAGTATATTCTCGGATCCACCGAGGTTGGAGCCACCTTCATGTACGTGCCTTACATCTACGCTGTCGATCCGCTTTGACAGCTTATTCCATGCATGGTATAAAAAACGTGAAGCCAAACCAAATCTCAGATGGACCACAATAGAAAACAGTGGTGATCGAATACCCGTAAATAAAAACTTCTCAGGGCTATCAGAATGTTTATTTTCTCATATAAGGTTAAAAGACCTGTATGAAAAGACCATACAAATATCATTTTGATTCAAAACTTTGATAGTTTACAAGAAACTTTTAACGGTCAATCAACACTGTTCCTATGATGTGGTCCACTTGAGATTTATATCTTCTATCTATTTTTACCATACTCTAAAATAAGCTCTCAAAACGGATGGAATATGTGGATGTAAGGCACGTATATCAAGTTGGGTCCTACGGTCAATGATCGACCCGCGCCCGTGTCGTTGGTCTTCTTGTCTCTGACCATCTGTTTTTCAAATTAGTGCGTGGACCGAATTTTGGGCTGGGGCACTTTCAAGGTGGGCCCACCTGTTAGTGCCCGTATATCGTACCGTGTGCCGCGGAACGCCCCTTTCAGTTTCTTCTCCCGAGGATCGCCTGTGGACTTTTCTGTCCAGCAGGTCCTGCCAATCTGGTTTCTTTTCCATGTAGTGTTAGGTGGAGCTGTAGGCCAACACCGCCCACCCATCAGATCATGTCTTTGTCTGGCACTTAACTGACAATAACTTTAAACGAACGGTATCAGGCATGAGAAGAGTGACCTTGATATGGACGGTGGATTTGAAAATGGTTGTGTTCACAAAAAGCAGGCCGTTTCTTTCTTGAGATTTGTATACAGACAGGATGTACAAGATGGACGGATCGGATTAGCATTAATACTTACAGAATTAAGCAGTTGGGGGACACTGACTGATTCTTGATCCACCGCGTTGGATGAGAGTCTCTTAACCAAGTTTAACAGGTGTTTAACACTATTAACGGACAACGTATCAGTAGGGGAATGGGAGTTATTTGATACTCCGGCTGCGTGTGACGCTTGATACACGTGCACCAAACATTAACTCAAATAAACCGATTGAATTGTAGAGCAGATTGTCGCTACGTCACTCCCATGATTATGTTGATCGTAAATTTCTAAATTTTGATTCATGGACGCTGTTTTTTTTTTTTTTTTTTGAAATAAGACTGTTGGATATTTTCATTTTCAACCGTCCAATAAATACCCACCAACGGGATAGAAAGAAGAATTTTTCTTTATTGATTATGATATATCTAAACTGGGACCAACGAATTGGACAGTTTAATTTGAGCTGTTTTTCTTTATTATTATTATTACGTATGCAGTTTTTTAGTAATTATACGTGCATGTGTATCATCCATCAAGTTTTGCCAGAGAATCAAAGTTTTTCTGGAAGGTAAATTACACGAGCCTCGACCCAAGCCTTTGCACATTATACATGAGTTTTCACTTCCCACAAGCGAGCCGTAGTTCATCGATCGAGACCATTGATATTTTGGGACACTCTTAGATGGACCATATCCAACAATTTTATCAATAGGATAATCTTACGTTTCACTTCGTGGCCAAAAAATAGACTGCTGCAAAAGAATCACAACAATATTCATGTTTAAGTCATAAATTTCCGAAATTGTTGACCAGGATCTTCTTATGTGAAAGAGTTCCGATGCATGGTTAATTTTAGATCTACAGTAGGACGCAACAGATCGATGGTCCAGATTATTGGAACATGGGCCCTACTTTATGAGCAGCGAAATTGCGAATACGGTGGAAAATCCCTCTGGCTGATACAAATGGAATGATTGTATCCTGCCTAGAGAGATAATCCGCGGGGCCATCTTGATGTCTGGGTAAAATGAGCTAGATCAAGTCTCAAGTGGACCACTGAGTGGGAATTGAACGCTGACCATAAATGATTATTATTATTATTTGAGAACTGCAGCAGTTTTGGATCAAGCTGATTGTTTTTTTATTTTTCTTTCTCAAGATCCATATTTATATTACCTTGTTAGAAGTTGGATGACAAAAAACATCATGGTTTTCCCTAAGAAGGTTTCGAGTATGGGTATCATTATCATTGTTGCTTTTAGTGGTGTGGTCCATTTGGGTATTGCATTTGCTTTTTTTTTTTTTACTATAATAAAATGATATGTAAAGATGGAATAATGGTGTGATTAAAACTAATAAATCACTATGAACCCATAGAGCCCTATCTGAATGAATTTTCGAGGGTAGGATGCAGTCTTGGATATAAATATTTTAAATTATTAATTAAAATAATCATCAATTATAACACCATAAATATAATGATCTCAACATCTGAAGCTATTATTAATTTAAATATTTGGCTTTTTTTCAAGATGAAAATACACACCTGCTAGTTGTCCCCTCATACAGTGATAAATTTTCAAAGAAGTTGAGAGGGCCTTTAGGGAATGGCAACCCCTCGACCAATCTGATCTATTCAATATCAGACAACTAGCGACCCACATTATGGTCATTTTTAAAAAAAAGAGTTATACATGGCCCGCAACTATATTAACACTGTGTTAATTCCAAACTATTTCCTCTAATGTTGTACATTTGTGAAAACTTTTGCATATAAAATAAAATTAAAACCTCTTTTATGTGGACGACTTAAATCTACTTGACAAATGAACCATGCTAAATGAAATAGTTTATAATTAATGCAATTGCGGCTACAAACAACTCTAATTTTTTTTTGAAATGATTTTCTTATGTGTTAAAGATTATTCGATAAAAGTAAATGGATCAAATCAAATGATGGATGACTCCGGTTATCTCCAAGTATTAGTTTAATAAAGCCCATAACTCATTCTTAAAAAGACCTCTTGGACGTACCAGTATTTTTGTACTAAAAACAGCTAAATAGTAACTGGTTGCAATCTAATTGGACTGTATCATACAAACCATAATTGCTGACTGGCACGGACCAATGGCAATACAGGAAAGCAGAAAAGTCATGGTTCATGCACAATGGCACATGTAACTTCAAACACGTGTCCCGGTAGAAAATATTTTTTTTTGAATTTGAACCAGGGGATGATTTTACATTTGGCTACCAATAAGACAGTTGACATCACCCGTTCAATTCTTGATGGGCCCACGCGTGCACAGTTTAGATGGTGAAGGAGCACGTGCGTAGATCTTCATACTCTGCCCATGTATCAAATGACCCGTCAAACCGATATATCCCAGTTGCTTCAGTTCAGTATGGACGCGGATTAGCTACTCACAGGTTGCGTAGCGAATCTCGCTACCGAAGTGACGTCACCAAATTTTGTGGACCCCACCATTATGTATGTATTGTATCCACACCGTCCATAATTTTGGAGAGATCATTTTATTTCATAATACAAATAACGAAGCAGATCCAAAGATCCAGTAGACCACACCACAGAAAAAAGTGAGCACGGTGATGCGCACCGTTGAAACCTTCCTAGGTCCATAGTAACGTTTATTTCAGATCCAACCTGTTAATAAGTTAACACATATATGGAAAAAAGGAAAAAAACAAATATCACTTTAGATATGGTTACTAAGAAGTTTTTAATGGTAGGCGTTCAATCCCCACTATTTTCTATGGTGGGTCCATTTGGGCTTTCGAACTACCTCATTCTTTAGTTCACGTCTGAAAATGATATCTCCACAATGATAGACAGTGTGGATACAATACACACATAATGGAGGGGCTCACCAAAGTGGTTGACGCTATATAATGGAGGGGTCAATTCAATGCATTTCATGGTCAATTCCCTTCACTTCACGGTTATTTCCACACATTTCACGTCAATTCACTTCACTTCATGGTCATTTTCATGCATTTCACGGTCATTCTAGGCTATTCCGTGTTGATTCACGGTCATTTCTATACATTTCACGGTCAATTCGCTTTACTTCACGGTCATTTCTATGTATTTCACGGTCATTTCGCATCACGTCACAGTCATTTTCATGCATTTCATGGTCAATTCACTTCACTTCATGGTCATTTCTATGCATTTCACGATCATCCTTACTGATTACATGTTGATTCACGGTCATTTCCATGCATTTCGCGATCAATTCCCTTTACTTTATGGTCATTTCCACGCATTTCATGGTCAATTTGCTTCACTTCACGGTTATTTCTATGCATTTCACAGTCATTCTCAGCAATTCTGTGTTGATTCACGGTCATTTGCGTGAATCAACACGGAATCGCCGGAATGACCGTGCATTAACACGGAATCGCTAGGAATGACCGTGAAATGCATGGAAATGACCGTGAAATGCATGAAAATGACAGTGAAGTGAAGCGAATTGATCGTGAAATGCGTGGAAATGACCATGAAATGAAAGGAATTGACTGTGAAATGCATTGAATTGACCGTGAATCAACACAGAATTGCCGGGAATGACCGTGAAATGCATGGAAATGACCGTGAAGTGAAGCGAATTGACCGTGAAATGCATGAAAATGACGGTGACGTGAAGCGAATTGACCATGAAATGCGTGGAAATGACCGTGAAGTGCAGGAGATTGACCTTGAAATGCGTGAAAATTACCGTGAATTAACACGAAATCGTCGGGAATAACCGCGAAATGTATGGAAATGACTATGAAGTGAAGCGAATTGACCGTGAAATGCGTGAAAATGACCATGAAGTGAAGGGAATTAACCGTGAAATGTGTGGAAATGACCGTGCATCAACATGGAATCACCAGGAATGACCATGAAATGCATGGAAAGGATCGTGAAGTGAAGCGAATTGACCGTGAAATGCGTGGGAATGATTGTGAAGTGAAGGGAATTGACCGTGAAATATATGGAAAGGACCGTGAATCAACACGGAATCACCAAGAATGACCGTGAAATGCATGGAAATGATTGTGAAGTGAAGCGAATTGACCGTGAAATGCATGGAAATGACCGTGAAGTGAAGGTAATTGACCGTGAAATGTGTGGAAATGACCGTGAATCAACATGGAATCACCGGGAATGACTGTGAAATGCATAGAAATGATTGTGAAGTGAAGCGAATTGACCATGAAATGCATGAAAATGACTGTGACGTGAAGCGAATTGACCGTGAAATGCTTGGAAGTGACTGTGAAGTGAAGGGAATTGATCGTGAAATGCGTAGAAATGACCGTAAATCAACACGGAATCGCTGAGAATGACCATGAAATGCATGGAAATGATCGTGAATTGAAGCGAATTGACCATGAAATGTGTGGAAGTGATCGTGAAGTGAAGGGAATTGATCGTGAAATGCGTGGAAATGACCGTGAATCAACACGGAATCACCGGGATGACCATGAAATGCATGGGAATGACCGTGAAGTGAAGCGAATTGACCGTGAAATGCATGGAAATGACCGTAAGTGAAGGGAATTGATCGTGAAATGGGTGGAAATGACCATGAATCAACACGGAATCGCCGGGAATGACCGTGAAATGCATGGAAATGACCGTGAAGTGAAGCGAATTGACTGTGAAATGCGTGGAAATGATTATGAATCAACACGGAATCGCCAGGAATGACCGTGAAATGCATGGAAATGACCGTGAAGTGAAGCGAATTGACTATGAAATGCGTGGAAATGATTATGAATCAACACGGAATCGCCAGGAATGACCGTGAAATGCATGGAAATGACCGTGAAGTGAAGTGAATTGACCGTGAAATGCACAAAAATGACCATGACGTGAAGCGAATTGACCATGAAATGCGTGGAAATGACCATGAAGTGAAGGGAATTGACCGTGAAATGCGTGGTAATGACCGTGAATCAACATGGAATCGCTAGGAATGACCGTGAAATGTATGGAAATGACCGTGAAGTGAAGCGAATTGACCGTGAAATGCGTGGAAATGACCGTGAAGTGAAGGGAATTGACTGTGAAATGCGTGGAAATGATCATGATTCAACACGGAATCGCTGGGAATGACCGTGAAGTGAAGCGAATTGACTGTGAAATACATTGAATTGATCGTGAAGTAAAGGAAATTGACCGTGAAATGTATGGAATTGACCATGAAGTGAAGGGGAATTACCAAAATTGACCATGAAGTAAAGTGAATTGACCATGAATGTGAAAGGAATTGACTGTGAAATGCATGGTATTGACCGTGAAATGAAATGAATAAAATTCACCGCGAACTGATTGAAATTGATCGCGAAGTGAATGAAGTAAATGAAATTGATCGCGAATTGATTGAAATTGACTACGAAGTGAATGAAATGGATTTTCAACCATTGGCATGATGAAATATTGAAAAATAAGTTGGTTAGCTAAAGTGTCATCTGCTACCCAAAATCCTTTATGTTACATGAAGTAACTCATTCTGGCTTAAGAGATATGTTTATTAACGAATAAAGAGAAATGAATAAAAAAAGAGATTTTTTTTTAATTTTTATTTTTATATGCTTATATATATATAACTATGTGTTAGAAATAAATGTAGGGGAGAAAAAGTTCTCCTCGTAAATTATTATTATTATTATCTAAGTAGACAGGTGGGACAGCGAGTCAGGTTGGCCAGGCAGGATTTTTTCGTTTTTTTCCTTTTTTTTTCCATTGTAATCCTACTACTTTCTATGGTCCCATTATGATGTATGTGTTATATCCAAACCTTCCATCTATTTGGCAAACTCATATTAAGGCTTGAGACGAAAAATAAGACAGATCTAGCTATCAAGTGGACCACACCGTAAAAGGCAGTGGAGGATTGAACGTCTACCATTGAAATCCTTTCAGGGGTCACAGAAGTTTTAAACCAATAGGTTCATCCAGGTCTTTGTGACCTTATGAATAGATTGGATGGAAAATATATGTTATGGTGGGCCCTATGAAATTTTTATCAGTGAAAATCAAGTTTCCGGCTGCTATTTGTGGTGTGGTACAGTTGATCTTTGGATATGATTTTTTATTTTTTATTCCGATAATGCTTTGAAAAGATCTCGAAATATGGATGAACGGTGTGGATATAATAAATACATCATTGTGGGGCCATATCGAGGACCCTCAGCGCTCGTCTTCGCACACCAGCCAATCGGGTTGGAATGAATGACGGGGGTGTTTTGGTCCCTTGAAAAGTCGGCCGTACACAGGAGAGTATTCTTGGAAGCAAAAAAGAAGGGAAGGGGATTGCGTACTGAGTAAGCGTACTGAGTAACTCAGTACGCAATCCGATTTCAAAAAGAAGTGGGCTAAAAATGGCTGGTAGGCCATAAATGGGCCGTACAGTAGGAAATATCTCATCCGTGCCCGACCAGACAAGGACATCGAGAGCAGAAACGAGGAGAGCGGAGGATCTTCGCAGATGGAGAGTTTCCAAAGACTCAAATTGCCAATTCCTTGTCTGTGGGACTCATGTTTCCATAATCAAGACCGTTGATCTAAGATTCCACCGTGGATAGGTCTGTCCCAAAATCTCAAATATTATAAAATACTAATCATTCTATCAGAAAATGTACGGTCTAGATAGCCGAACCGGCGGGCCTCACACGTGCAGAATTCCGTGAAAGTGCGAGTTTGTTAAAGCTTTGGATCCTGTATATATCAGTCCACGTAATTGAAGTGGTCCCTGGGTTCCAGCTTAGGTGGAAAAGGACGGAATCGGATTGCGTACTGAGTTACTCAGTACGCTCTTATCGTACTGAGTAAACTCAGTTGGGCCCACCGCGAATGCGTGTGGTTTATCCACGCCGTCCATTCGTTTTTCCAGATCATTTTATGGGTTCAACCCAAAATTGATACATATATAAAGTTCAAGTGGACCGTACCACTGGAAAAAGTGGAAATATTGATTTCAACCGTTGAAAACTTTCTAAGGCCCCCAGTGATGTTTATTTGTCATCCAACCTGTTCATAAGATAGGAAAGACATGGATGAAGGGAAAACACAAATATCAGCTTGATCTAAAACTTCTGTTGTCCCCATGAAATTTTCAACGGTAGATGTTCAATTCACACTGTTTCCGGTGGTGTGGTCCATTTGAGGTTTGTATATACTCCATTTTTTCAGTAAAGCCCTAAAATTATGTGTTAAAAGAGATGAACGGAGTGGATATAATGTATGAATGACACTAGGGCCCACAGAGTTTACTCAGTACGCTTACTGTACTGAGTTACTCAGTACACAATCCGCTTCCGAAAAGGACCGCCGGATAGGTAGGGCCCAACAACGGCTTTGTACCGGAACCCTTCATATCTAATATTCTGGGGTGGCCCCCTTCATATCTAATAGTGCCAGAATGTCATGTGCGGGTGGTAATTGCATACGTTCGGACGTACGTGACTTCCGTTCAGTTGAGCTTCTGGGTGTCCGATGTGACGTGCGTGTAGGATCCAAACTGTCCATCAGGTGCGTTGCCTCGTGTTCACCGTACATCTCGATAATCGTTCTGATTCATAGCTCATGTGGGTCACTCCACAGAAAAATGTAAAATTACGCCTATAACTCCACACACATGTGGTATGGCCCACACGAATTATGGAATGGTTTGTCGTATCCCTTCATCCTAGTGGGGCCATTTTGATGACTGGATTGGATGGGATATAAACAGCATGCTGGGCCTCACACACGATCTGAAAATTTCTTTGGTGGGTGCCTCCCTCTCCTTCCTCAGTGTGGTCTGGCCCACCTGAGTTTTAGATTAGGCTGACTTTTGGGCTTTAAGCTTAAGATGGAGGGTAAATGGGTGGCCCTCTGATGGACGGGTTGGATGTCCCAGCCACGTCACGTGACTTCCACACAGCTCAACCATACGGGAACTCACATGGCATTCGAACGTATGTAATTATTCCCCAATCGTGTGTCATAGATAGACTCGTTAGAGTGGACCCCACAGAGGACACTCAGATACATTCGAACGTATGTGATCATTCTCCGTTCATGTGATAGACGTGTATATTGAACCATTTGAGATGAACGGTGTCGATTGATACGTGGCCCCACCGCATGGACTCTATAGCTCTACCTCTCTTGCAAAGATTAACCAAATGGGAAGAAAGACCTCACGGGAATGGCCCAAAGGCTAAGACGGATGGCTGAAGGCCCATGATCGGATGGTTGGGAATGTCCGGGTGGTGATGACTGGTTTAGGATTACGGTGGGACCTACTGCAATCGAGTGCAGGACCTTCAGGTATGTCCACCACACCAACCATAGTTTTGGGCCGAACGTCTCATATGCAGAACTGGGCCTTAATGAAGAAGGCCCATAAGCTACCTTAGAACCGATTTTCAATCCCAGTGAGCAAGCGGACCGGGTCTGGACCTGCTTTTGGCAACTTCTTCCATGTTGCAGCTAGGGCTGTCAATTTTCCGGGCTCGGGTCTGGAAAAATCAAAATTTTGAATAGGCCCGGTCCAAATAGTTCAAAATCCGGCCATAGCCAACCCAGGCCAGGTCTATTGATAGCCGGGCGTGGATTAGGTTGTTACGACGGAACACCTTAGTGGGGTTACCCTTTACCGTGGGACTCACCTTGATGATATTTTGTATATCCATGCCGTCCATCAGTTTTTCCAGACCATTTTAGGATGTGGTCCCTAAAATTAAGAATATCTAAATCTCAGGTGGACCACACCACAGGAAAAAGTGATGATTGAAGAGCCACCATTAAAAACTTCCCAGGGCCCACCCTAAGATGATTTGTAATGTTTATTTTCCATCCAACCCATTGATAAGGTCAAAAAGACCTGCATGAAGGGCAATAATAAAGATAAGCTTGATCCAAAACTTTCATGGCCTATAAAAAATTTTTAATAGTCATTCTCCATTTTTTCCAGTGGTGTGTAATCTGCTTAAATTTTTTAAAAAACCATTAAATGATCTTAAAAAACAGATGGACGGCATGGATATACAAAAAATCTCATAAAGATAGGCCCCACACGGTAAGGTTAACACCCACTAAGGTATTTCTGGGTAATTAACACCTAATCCACTCCCTAATTGCTGGGGCTGCAATGGGAAGGTGGGCCCCGAAGGTACCTGAACACGCCCGACATGGTTGGGTATAGGTGTGTCTAAGTGGGTGTGGGTCCAGGTTAATGTACTGTTTCTCACCTGATTAATAATTTGGGTGAGGGTGGGACCCGGAGCCGAACCTACTCATATTATACATAATGCCTATATGTCGAATGATCCAATTTAGATATGCTTGTTCGACAACACTTTTATATGTGAGGTTCACCACTGCATTTGCAGTATACATACTTTCAACTCATCCAACTAGATTAAGCGGTAGTCCTGGAGGTCGGTCCAATCCAACCATAAAATAAGATGAATTCAGAGGTTTTTGGATGATTATTCATTATTATCTAATACGCCGTCCACTTTATAATTGGATTGGGCTGATTTTAGAGGCATCCCAAAATTATGGAATTGCTTATTTAAGAACTTATCGCCCATGACATGGGTCTAAGATCCGAACCATCCACATGATACAACAGTATCCCATGAAACTCCGAGGGCCCAACTTTTACCACGGTCAAAACTTTAGTGGGTCATGTTAAAGGAGAGGAAAATCAAGGGAGGAAACTGTTACTTTTTACCATGGCCCACCAAAGTTTTGGATCGGGATAAAAGTTACGCTTTAGGAGTTTCAAAGGATGATGCCTCACATGAATGGCACAGGTCTTACACTTATAGATGAGTTCTTGTAAAGTTTTCATGAATTCCTGTGATAATGGTGAGCATTCCTATGTATATAATGCCATTATGGGTCCCATATGTGTGGATATCAGTAATCCATCCTTTTCTTTTAAAAATTTTAAATCAAAGAATGAATATTTGAGGAGAGGACATGCCTAGAGGTACAAATATGAGTTAAGATGGAATGGTGTGGCTCATAATCAAAGAACATGGTTGTAAGATTCTTATCAAGTTGGCCACACATGATCATTGGTTTAGGTCTAACTGGTGGATTATTCAGATTGAGTGATTCGGTGAGACTTACTTTAGTCGTGATCTTTGTAAATAGATTTGGGGCGGGACGCCTGAACTGTTATCCTTATACTCAGTTATTAAGCTAGATATGAAAACTTACTATGTGAAGACCCTAGAGGAAGAAGTGCAATGGATAAACTTCTAGTCATCTTTCGTATGTACAGATGTCTTAGTCCCTCATTAACACAAGCGAGAAAACCTTAGTTCTATTGAAGGTTCTCCTAAAGGCGTGAGGTGCGGAAGATCAAAATTCTTATCGGCGAAATGTTTTCCTAATCAATATACTTTAAGATTATGATTTTAAATCTCCATTGTTAATGATAGATAATCCGTCAATTCTACAATATATGTATAACAATGGATTCATCCAATGCCTCTAGGGGGCATGAGACTACTCATTTGGTAATGCAATCATTTGGCTGGGTCGATTAAATAGAATTTCAAATAAGTGGATTTTAAATCCTCACTTTTTGTGAATTTTGCATTTCCTTTATTATTGTTTTTTTAATTTGAAGGCCAAAAAGTCACACTTGTAACATATGTTCCTAGGTTACTAATCTTTTGTATACAAGTTAATTTGTTGATGATATCTCAAACTAATTAGATTATTAATTGCATTTATAGAATGATTTGATTAGACCAAACATTGACCATGTAAATCAATGGTTAAAAACAGTTACTTAGTCCATCGGCTGTGATCCTATGCTTGTAGGCTTGAAATTTTATCATTTTTTGCTAAAGTATATATTTTAATAAATTTATTAAAATTATTGTATCAATTATCATATATATATACACTAATTAATTAAAGATATTAAAGTTAATTTAGTAATTAAATTCAAACTCATATAAAAATAATACCCAATTATTTTTGAATTACTGGGTTTTTGAATCTAGGGTGCCAAACACAATTGAAAAATTCATAATCCAAGGGATTTTCAATAGGGTTGTTCCCGAGTTCAACTAGCTCGAAAAACTTGCTCGACTTGGCTCGAGTCAGCTTGGATTAACTGAGCTTGAATGGCTGATTCAGGCCGAGTCATACTAATTACTTGAAACTTGAGTTGAGTTTGAGACGAGTTCGACCAAGGGGCATTTTAACTCGACTCGAAGCTCGAACTCGAGCTCGACTCGGCTCGATTAATAAATATATTAAATATTATATATTATATTAATATAAGTTTTAACTTTTAACTTAAAAAAAAAAAACAAACAAACCCTAGAGTCTCTACCCTACTGCATGCACCCCCTTTCCCTTTCTCTTTCTCTACGCGCTGTCAGCTACACGCTCACCTAGACCACTACCACTAGTTTTCATTTTAGCTCCACTATAGTATGATTTTAATCTCTTGAGATTTATTTCTTGGGTGAGAAACCTAAGAAATTCAAGATGGGTTCTTCTCAGATTTGTTAGAGCTTCAAGGAAATCCAATCATCTAATTGGTTAGAGCTCTTTACTGGGATTTCTGATTTGTATTTTGCTCTGTTTCTTTTTTAGTACTTGAATTTTTGCTGGTGGAAGAAGATCAAGAATAGATCGATTCTTATAAGTTTTCTCATTTGATTCAAAGTTTTGCTTGGTTGGTTTTTTCATTGGATTTTGCTTTGATTCTTCTAAGATATTTGAATTTTTCATCAATGGAGGAGGATCAAGAACAAAATTCATTACTCTCTCACCCTTTGACTCGAGGTAAATTTGACTCGACTCAAACCACTAGCTTGACTCGACAGCTTTGGCAAACAAGCCAAGCTTCAATATTGAGCTCGAGGCTGAGCTCGAAATCAAGTAAACCAGGGATAAGCTGAGCCGAGCTTGGCCCACCTCGATTCGACTCGACTCAACTCGATGCCCACCTCTAATTTTCAATGAACCTTTATGTAATTGCATATATGTACTATATGGTGGATGGGCCATGTTCCAAAACGCGCATATTTGGGCAATCCTAGCCATTCAATCAATAAAGGCCAACTTACACGCTCACATTTGATGAGAAAAGGTCCACTAACGAGATGATTGGATTAGTACAATAAAAAAAGATTTTGAATTAGTGGCCACTAAACCACGGATCCCACAGGATGACTGGTTTGTACTATAACACAGGTGACACGTGCATGGCACACGTTATGATGAAAATGTCGTGCGTCCAAATGTGGTGGACCAGCTCCCGCTGCGAAATCATCTAAATACCTGTTTTATTGTTAAGACTCGCACGTTACACAATTTAAAGAGGGTGGTGGCCCATCCCTCTTACATATCCAGACCTTGCAAATTGTGGGCCCCATCTCACGGAGCCAATCTACAAAATTACAATGATCAATCAATCCTAACCATCAATTAATGGCTTTCAAATGAATGACCAAAACTAAAATATATATAGGGAGTGGAAAAATGAAATTTATAATATCATCTTCCGTTGAAAATTTTCGGTTATGCTCAATCAACAGTTGAGTCAGCAATTTGGGCCCTACGTAATAATCTGCTCGCGCATGTCCGTGTATGAGGTGGGCCCCACAACCCCACTTGTGTGAGTCAGAAAACACGTTCTCATACAATAATACAAGAGATAAGCTTTGATACTCTGGCAAAGTGTGATGGACGATACGCAGGCAGGACAAAATTACTCGGATATTGCGCATGTGGAAATACAAGTAATTAAAAAAATAAAATAAAAATCCAAACCGTTAGCTTAGATGTATCATGAACCTACAATTGCGGTGATTTGATGACCTAACTACCCAATCGGTGGACATTTATTAGATGGTTGAAAATAAATATATCCAACGGCCCTTGGTCAACAAAAAAGTGTCCACCAATCAGAGATTACCATCGTTCAACCAAATTGATTTTGGTAGTGTCGCCTAGAAACAGTGCGGACCGAAATTTAGTCGGTTAATTTGAGTTAAGATGCATCACGGATACAAATGCATATTACCTGCGTATCAAGCGTCATCTGCAGCGAGAGTATCAAACAACTCCAATCATACAATCTTACAGAACATAGAAGACAAGATTTGTACGTATTTTAATACGAGTAACGCTCATATCCAACCGAATGGACAGTGAATAACCGTCCAACTAGTAGATTACTTTCAAATTTTTATGCATTCCTGGAATCCAACCGTCCAATAGGTTAGCCTCAATAAAGGATCTTCCAGTGCAAAAATCAGCTCACTCCACTCATCACCTGAGTCACACCAAAAAAAATGAATTTCCACTAATACAGTATCGAAAAACATATATGGCCCACCTAATGAATGGATTAGTTGACTAATGGTGAGGTCAACCTTGTTGACGGTTTGGATTTCATAAAACATCATAGGATGAGAAAATCTCTCTGGTTGGATGGTAAATTAATGGTACAACCGGTTGGACATGAACATCACTTTTAATATTGGGAGACTTTCGAGCGTGCATGCATAGATGGGGAAGGGAGTATCGAAAAGGACAGGAGTCACTTAAACGGACACGGATTGCGTCCTACCCCCTCCCGTCTCCAGTTGGGAACTGGCAAGAGCTTTGAGTGGCCATCGTGATGTATGTGTCTTATCCACACCGTCCATCCATTTTTTCGTATCATTTTAGGGTATAAACCCAAAAATGAGCAGAACCAAGACTCAAATGGACTACACAATGGGGATTAAACTCTTACCGTTGAAAACTTCTCAGGGGCCATAGAAGTTTTGAATGGAGCTAATATTTGTGTTTTATCTTCATCCAGGTATATGTAAGTTTGTAACTTTATGAATACTTTGGATGAGAAATAAACATCACGGTGGGTCCTAGTAATGTTTCAACGGTGATAATCATTATCACCGCTGCTTCCTATGGTGTGGTCCACTTGAACATTTTATATAGATAAATTCTGGGCCAATGCCCTAAAATGTTATGAATAAATGGATGGACGGTGTGGATAAGACCCATATATAACGGTGGCCACTCAAAGCTCCTGCCTGTTCCCAGCTGAAGACCGGGGGGGGGGGTGGGTGGGGTGGGAGGACGCAATCCGCGTCACCGTCCACTCCCTCATGGGGTTTACGTTTGTCGTCGATCGAATAATCTCAGGTAAAATGTTCACATACTATACGCAAACTTTACATGCTACACTTTCGTTTCTGCAAACTAGTTACATGTTTGTAAAATCCGATCCGTGGAAAAGGTGGGACGCTCCATAAAGATCATCCTGGTTGAAAATTAGCATAGTTTATTGATCATGTAGCTAGGCCTTTGAATTCAATGGACGGCCTATTTTTCTACTTCATCTATTAATTGGTTAGTGGATTGTCCCAATTTTTGTGTTGGGTTGTCCTTATAGTGTGATCAACCATTTTGACGGTTCAGATTTTCCACAGATATGACACATTGGTAGAATGAAAGGGTTGTATGTGAAAGCTAACATGAAATGCTCCACGTAAATATAGTAAGATATCGTGAAAAGCTTGCGTAGGTAGAGCACTAACAGTCGGTGGGCCTATTTCTCCAATTAATTTTCAACGGAGATATGTTACCGTTAAAACAGCAGATAATTTCCAACCTGCCCTATGCCTGAAAGATCTGAGCCGTCCAATTAGTTGGAAAAAGCATCCTGAAGAATCATCAGCTGGGCCACAAGCAAAAGAAGAAGAAGCACATAGCCGCTGATATAATAAAAATACAAGTTTGGCCCACCTGATGAGTGGATGAGGCGTGGTCAACCTTTTGGAAGGGTTGAACATGGTACACACGTGATTAGATGGAAACTATCTGGCTGGTTGGACGGTAGATTAGTCGCCTAATCAGTTGCACATGAACGTCTCTCTCCTTTATTAGCGGTGGTGGGAATCTAAATAGGCGGTGCAGATGGGTATTTGAAAAGAGCACCGAGAGCCACGTGGGTGGAACTTTCATAAGATCCACTCCATCCATCACGTACTCGGCTTAATGATTGCATTGAAAATAAAAAAATCATGACCATCCAGAACTCAGGTATGCCACACCGAGGAAATATTTGGGGTCGGACGATCACCATTAGTTTTGTGTAGGGCCTACCGTATTGTTTATGTGTCATCCAATGCATTCATCTGATTTTCATCGTGAGGATTAACGAATGGCCAAAAAATCAAAGTATTCCAAAACTCAGATGGGCCATATCACGTGAACTTACAGGTTTTCAGCTGTAACTTCATGGGGTGTCCTACCTAAGTGTTGGATCAGCCTGGTTTTTGGGATCAAAGCTAAACAAGGGGTGATGCACCAGATAGACGGGGTGGATTTAATGTACGTTGAGGTACGCAAGCATTTTCCTTTCAAGTTTCGCTACATTCCTAAGAACTTTTTTTACTCGAAGCGATGAAGTGCGGACGGTGGTGGCTGGGCCCCATTCGAAGGGGGTAATATGGGCCATTGCCCATAACTTTTCAGGGCTGGGTCCTTCTTGCAAATGGGCTGGTGTGGTGTGGGATTACATACCTTTCTTTTTAAAACAGACCAGTACGTGCCCCTCTTGCACCGTTACATGATGACTTGGACCGTTCATCTGGAAGGCCTCCATAGTATATGTCCCACTTACGGGAGATCTTCAAGATGTGAGATCCTGATCATTGGTTGGAAGGCAAGAATGAAATTTACTTTTGCAGAAATGATCTGAGGATTGAAATTGGTTCATCCAATCAGTGCTATTTTATATCAGACAATGATCCAATAATCCTGCTGAAAGGATGATCTCAGCCATCAATTTGTGGAGTTAGAATGTGAGTGTTGATCCATATTCAACTCCACGTATCTACGGTCAAATTCAACAAACGTAGCCCGTCTTGGTTAGCACCCAGAACATGGACAGTACACAGATGATGGACGGTTCAGATCATCAATCAGGACCATGCAAGTGAGTCATCGTTTGCATGTATTAAGTAGGTGGGGTATGTTCCAGAAATGAGGAATGCCAAAGGCTATCTGGATCGATAGATTCCGAAACCGGGATATGGAAAGCGGCTATCCATCTGGATTCCGATTTTCCATCCAGTGCTTGTTTTCTATCCATTGAGCAAACATATCCAAGAGTCAGCTCATGGTTTCCACATATGAGAAGGATTTCAATTACCGTAGTTTGGTTCGTTTTTCCTATACTGTTATCCGAGGAAAACAGTTGATTTTCCAGACTTCCCCACCAATCCAAACAAGGGCTAAGCCCCGTCCATCACACGTGGGCCACCTGTAAGGATGCCATCTCGGCCATCCACCAGCCATTATAAATAAAAAATAAAAAATTGTATTGATTGGAGTATCCCATCTCATAAACGAACCTTTTTCACGTGAGCCATTGTTTTCACAGACCACTAGATCTCGTCCATCAACCATCATCTATTGTGGGACCCAACTGGGGCCGCAGATCGGACACAGTATCATAGATGATATATGATTTACGGGCACAATGCCCCATGGCCCACCTTAAATTGATCTAAAACGTCTATTTGGTGGGGCCCACCACGGATGGGCCATAACCCAAATCCTTTTCTAATTGACCAATTATTACGGCTCTACCCCAACTCGTACGGATCCGAAGCAATTCCAGGATTTCAAAAACAAGAACGGGAAAAACAATAGTAACTTTATCACAGCTAAGATCAGTAAAAACAAGAAATACAGATAAAAAAATATCCCAAATTACCCTTATTGGGTGAAAACCAGCATCAGATAATCCCTATTCAGCTACTATAGAAAACAACAAACACTGTAATTTCTTCCAAACCTTTTTTTTTTCACATTCTTCTTCTTATCTTGTTGTCACGTGCGGCGAGCCTTCCTCTCACGCGCACCCGTGCGGAGCGAAACCCACCCTCGACGCCGCTGCGTCGAACACCACCCGGAATCCTTGCTGCTGTATATTTCCGATGATGGATAGCCCGCTCGTCGTCCCGGCAAAGGCGAAGCAGAAAATGCCGTCGGTGCTGACGGGGATCAGGTAATTAGCCGCCGGGAGCGACACGTCTGACCCACGGCCGAAGTGCAACACAAGCGTCGGCACCTTCACCACGTTCAGCCCCGCCAGGTTGTAGCACGTGTCGAAAAGGGAGAATCCCGCCGCAGGCTTCAGGCCCACCGCCCTGGCCCGGAATGCGTTCCGCAGCGCTTCGTATGCCGGACGCACCAGCCGCGTCACCGAAGTCCCTGAGTCGACGATCACCCCGCCGTTGCCCGCAGCGTCGAGACGGAAACTCGATGCCGTAATTCCCCGGACGCGGGCCCCGCCGACGGAGATCCCGGTGAGGCCGACGTAGTAGAAGGTGTCCAGCCTTGGGTTCGCCAGCATCGGCGTGAAGATCGCCGATCGGGGGACTGCGGACTCACCGAAGATCACCGACGACGGTTTCGCCGCCGCTGATGAGGTGCGGTCAACGAGGCAGTAGGAGAATTTCCGGCCGAACTGCCGGCCTGTCTGGGAAGGGAAGGAGAGCTTGCCCTTGCCGAGTCCAAGAAGGCCAGCTGCGCCGACGAAAAGCCCTTCATTGTCGTGCCCACACCCGAGTGCCACCCTACCGACGGTTGTGCCGCGGAAGGTTAGGGTTTCGGTCGAGAACTCGCCAACGGTGAAGGATCCGTCGCCGTAGGAGACCTGGTAGAGGCATGATTTCTGGCGGCCGCAGCCGGAGACATCGAGGCGCCGGCAGAGCGGGGAGCCGCAGGCGACGGTGGAGAAAGACCGGGACTTGGACGGATCAAAGACGGGATCGGTCTGCGAGTAGCATTTCCGGCAAGGGGCGCATTGTAGCCAGACAATATCGCTGCCGGTATCAAGCACCATGTATGAGTACTTTGGGGGCGTGCCTACTCCTAGGCGCGTGAAGTACTCACCACTGCCTTGGGGAAGGCCGGAGATGACGGAGCTGCTGAAGTCCTTAACGTGCGCCGTGGTGTTGCGTGCGCTACCGCGATGGTGGGGCTGTTCGGCCAGAGTGGTCAGGGCCTTGACGCGGAGGGCGTCCCTTTGGAGCCTGAGGTGGAAGAGCTGGTCAGGAGTTGAGTTCGAGGCGAGTGAGTCGACGTGCTCGAGTCGTAAATGGAGGGTGTTCTGAGGGGTAGTTTCGGTGGCTGTGGTTAGGGTTGAAGCTTCGGAATGGCTCCATGGGAGATCGAGGTTTGGGGTGGGTGGTTTTGATAGAGGGGTTAAAACCAGGGTTTGGAAATCTAGCGGTTTTGAAAATCCGCCCGAGAGGAAGGTTAGGCACAGGAAGAAGGGAAAGAGGGTTTTGGTCTGGGTTCCTTTCATTGGAGAGTGAGGGACAGAGAGTGGAACGTTGGAGAGTGGAAGAGAATATAAATAGGACGGGTGAGAGAGAGTGGTGAAAGGCGGTTTTGTATTTAATAAAAGCGGTTTTAGGTCCGGAAGTGTTTTCTGGTGGGGAAATAATGAGGGGAGCTTTGATACTCTGGCAGAGTGGGGCGGATGATACTGAGGCACTTGGAAAATACTTAAAATTTGCATATTGGGAGTACAAGTCAGTCAAACGTGTCCCATTTAGGATATATGATGAAAAAAAGATTACGGTAATGTGATTATCTGATTATCGGATTGTGGCCATTTATTGGACGGTTAATAAATGGAGTATATTTAATGATCTTTGTTGATGCAATTATCTGGTTCGTCCTCCTGGATCCTTGTATGCCTGCACAGAAAAAGGACAAAGGAGACCCTGGCTAGCGCAGGGGACCCTCCGATGCCAAAGTCAGGCCTGGACTCGGGGTCTTAAAGTATTGAAAAGTCTTTTGGAGGAATTTGTTTTCGTACCTCTCAAGGTGAGGGCCCCCCCTTCTTTTATAGCTGCTGGGGCATTTAATCGTACGAGGATTCTCTTCCTGGTATTGTGCGCGAGATCTTCTCCTGGGATCACGGAAACAGGATCGTGCCCGTCTCATGCCTTCATCCGATCCCGTGAGCTTCGGGATCGGGAATCTTATCCCAAGACATCCGGAGTGCGGCTTCATCTTGTGACGGTCGATCCGATAAAGAGGTCCGCCCGAAGCATGCCCGAGACACTGACGACCCTACCGACCCGTCGGGGCCGACTCAACCTTTGCCTCGGTCTAGCGAATAACTCCTCGGATTTGACACATCCTTTGGTGGCCCGAGGCATTTAGTCCGAGTCTGCGGACTTGTATGTTTTGTCCCCAACAATCTTATTTCAAGAAATTAAGTCTCCAGGAATCAGCGGTTAGGATTTTTCATCGAATGTGATTTTGGGACATCGACTTTATCAGTTCGGATTAAATTCGAGTTAACTTACACCACGTGTACAATTTGGTACGGGTTCCGAGTGCCTGCGTATCAAGCGTCATCCGCAGCTGGAGTGTCAGACAACTCGCACCAGCCCAACCACTCGTGTGAGATGTTTTCTTTAGGTGGGGTCCAGCTGTTGATGTTTCTTCTACCGAAAATGGGCCAGGAAATCAGGTGGGCCATACATGTACGACGAATCGATCGCTATGTCCAAAATTTCAACAATATGTCATGACTTCGTTTTGCTTAGACGCGGATTCGGTACTACCTCAGCTTGTCCCTATCTAGGAACGGACATGGTCTCCAAGGGTATAAGCCCAAAAACGAATCCGGATTCGGTACTACCTCAGCTTGTCCCTCTATGCCACCGTTATGTTTTTGTTTTATCCACGCCGTCCATTTATTTTGCTGTATTAATTTCGGGTATAAGCCCAAAATCGAGGGAGTTTCAAACCTCAAGTGGACCACACGTTAGGGGTAAAACAGTTATCGATGAATTTGTTATTTGGGGCCACGGAAGCTTTGGATAGAGCTTATATTTGTGTTTTTCCTTCACCCGAGTCTATGTGAACTTATGAGCAGGATGGATGGCAATAACCATTACGGTGGGCCCTAGAAATGTTTCAACGGTGGGTGTCATTACCGGAAACGGATTGGCTACTCCCCCTCCCATCAGCCAATGCCGGGTGGTTGGTGCTCTGTGGGATCCACAATGATATATGTGTTTATCGATGCTGCCCATCTATTTTCTGAGATCATTTTATCATACGAAACTAAAGATGAGGTATACTTCAATCTAAAGTGAACCACATTACAGGAAATGGTGTTGAATGAACGTTGACCGTTAAAAACTTTTTTGAGGGCCATAAAAGTTTTGGATGAAGCTGATCTTTGTTTTTCACTTCGATTGGGTATTTATGACCTAATCAACAGATTGGATGTCAAATAAACAGTAAAGTGGGCCTTAAGAGGATTTTAACGGTGGATATCTAGTCACTATTATTTTCCCGAGGTGTGGTCCACCTGACATTTATACCTCTCTCATTTTTGGTATCAATACCTGAAATGATTGGTAAAAACATACATCATGATAGGTCCCACAAAGCACTAACCATCAGCCACCGGGCTGGTGGCAGGGGGAGTAGCCAATCCGTTTCCGTCATTACCACTGCTGCTTACTATGGTGTGATTCACTCGAACCTTGGATCTGCCTCATTTTCTCTTTTAATTTAATTTAAAGTGATACGGAAAAATGGATGGACGGTGTAGATAAAACCCGTACACCACGGTGACCCTTCAAATCTCATGTCCGTTCCTAGCTAGGGACAGGCGGAGAGGTAGTACCAAATCCGCGTCCGTTATGCTCAGGTCGCGTGTCCATCCCCGCTGGGGCCCACACGCAGAGTGGTCAGATGATTGGAAACTTGCATGTTGCGATATCTGAACTATACGGTTCGGACGACTGTGACCATAAATGAAATTAGAACAATAAAGAGAAAGTATTAGATGGTCAGGACCGTTGCTGAAGCTTAAAACACATGGACGGTTCAAATAAGCTGGCCATCTTAGAAAAATAAAAATAAAAAAATCCAAACCTAACCGTTCATACTGTGGGTCTCCATTTAGATGGACCATAAACAAAAACATTACACTCCTTATGTTTCGTAAGTGGACGAGTTGTAGTCATTCATTGGACGGTTTACATGAAAACCATTACGCAGTCCGGATTCGAACAAAAAAGACCAATAATCATGTCTCATGATCGCTTGATCAATCTGATTTTGAGATAACAATTTGGACGGTTTAATTTGAGTTAACGCCTGCCATACGTATAAGTTGTGAGCGCCGGCGTATGAATCATCACACCCGAGTATGAAATGACTTCCCTTCATCAATTGTCCAGAAATTACCTAGCCCTGCTCCTCGAATGATAACAAAACCAGATTAGTTATATGCAGATAGAATGAACAGTCTCAGCCCATCATGATGAGCGGTTCTGATCTAACTCACACTGTTCCCACTGACACGTGTGAACATATTTGGTACCAGATAGCTACTCCCGCGAGTAGCCACAACCAAGTGAAAGCGAGTCTGTTTTTGGTTTCAATGCTAACCGCAGTTTTATGGTCCCTGCGACTTTCGTCTTAAAAGATGACAAGATGGGACACGTGCACGGGATCTAAACCGCTCATCAGTATATAATTAATTATATAGGGGCCACAAGCAGCCGAAAAAGGCATACAGACGCGTGCCTACTGCTTCCGAGGGCGAAATACTTCATGTACATGAGATCCACACCGTCCATAAATTGCCCCACCTAATTTTCTTTCGCTTTGATTCCGAACGTCACACTCATCCAACTCGAATGGTCCTCACCACAGGAAACAGATGAAAATCATGCAAAAACATTGTTTGGCCCACCTGAGTTAACGAAGAGAGTGATTTTTCAAAAGTCACTTTCATCCCGGTGATTTGTGTCGGATGAACGGATTGGATGGCATGCATGCTGGAGCCACACACCAACCAACGGTGGGAGTCCCATCAGAACTCTTCCTAAGGTTTTGATCGGCCGCGGATTGCAGCACAGGAAGTTCCTGCAGTCGGAAGCTGTGTGGGGCCACAGAGATGCCCCTCAAAAATCCACTCCGACCATCAGTTTTGCAAGACCACAATCGGACAGCACTCTAAAAAACAGAGAGGTCCAAAACTCATGTGGACCACACCACACGAAAATAGTAATAAAAACGTCCATGTTAAAACATTATTGGAGCCAACCATGATGTTTATATGCTATCCAAACCGTTCATAGGGTTATTATCACTCAGATTAAACTGTAGGAAATCGTAGCATCCTGATACAAAAACTTCTGTGGCCCCGCAAAGTTTCTAACGGTGAGCCGCCAATCCCTGCTAATTCGTTGGATGCGGCCCGCAGGAGTTTTGGACATGATTTTTAGATTCCTGTCCTGTTGTTGTCTTGCCGAACTGATGGACGGACTGGATTTGTTAAAAGGAATCTCTGTGGGCCCCACACAACTTCCGACAACAGGAACTTTCGATCCGCGTCGGTGTTTTGATCCGAATAATTATCGGGTTCTAGGCACCTGATGGACGGGATGGATCTCACGCACGTTCTTCCCACGTGCAGTTAGTTTACTAGTATGCACATACGGTGTTTTACTCCACTTTTAAGGTGTCTCCACGGCAGTTCCGTCTGATGAGTGGCTGTGATCTCTCACATGTCCGCCGCCTAGCTGGTGCAGACAAGGGGCGAGTACGAAAAAGGGGCACTCGCGCGAGTATAGTCAACTAAGATTCATCTTTATTTGCAGCGCGTGCAAAACGAATGCTTGTTCTTTTACTCAGGAAATTAGGGTTCTCTGAATTTTAAAATGATTTTTTATTTCGGATTTAAGAGGTTGGTTGGAGAAACGAGGTCTGACCAAAATACCCTTTTCCTTGGAAAGGACATGTCATGTACGGAGTTTCAATGGAGAATTAGATGTCACTCCGACGGCGTATGATGCTTCATACGCAGGCACTCAGATTTTGCATACCTGGAAAATAGAAACAGAAAATTAAACCATCCCAACTGTGCAACGCATTGACACTTACTGATTAACCTAAAATCAGATTATTTTTTTTATAAAGATTTTAGCTTCTGATTCGTGGACACTAGTTCGTTGAAAACAGGACCATTGATAATTTTTATTTTTAGCCGTCAGTTAGTTGTCCACCAATCCAACAGTTAGGCCATCGAAGTGATCTGATCTTTGGTTTATGATATATCTGAACTGGGACCTATGATTTGGACAGTTTAATTTGATTTACTTACATACCATGAATTCTAAGTGCCGGCCAGAGTTTGAAAGTTTACTTCCTAAAGTGGAACTATATTTCAATGCGTGACACGCATTTATGACAAGTGGGCCCATTTGTCAGTGATCGGCACCATTTGTCACTGAATGCAACGGAGGATGGAGGGTAGACCACCAACAGTGGGCCCATAAAACCAACGCTCCGGATTACCTGGACATGTACACCGCTGGCTGAATGGAAAACCAGCGTATAAAGAGCAATGACGCTGCTGGTGAATGCATGGGGTCACGTGAACGGCGTGACTTACGCAGCGAACGCCGACCGCAGGAACGCGGACGGAAGCTAGGTAGGGCCCACCATCATGTGTAAAATGTACCTTCTCTGTCCGTTTTTCCAGCCCATTTTACGATATGAGCCAGGAATGAGGTATATCCAAAACTCAAGTGGGCCACAGGACCGTAAACGGTGGAATTGAATGTCCACCGTTGAAACATTCACGGGCCACAGATCAAGATTTTGTGTTTTTATTTAATCCCAGTGAGAATGACCTTATGAACGGTTTGGATGGCATATAAGCATCACGGTAAATCCAGGGAAGCTTCCAACAGTAGGTGTTCCTCTGCACTTTTTCTTGTTGTGCGGCCCACTTGAGTTTTGGTTTTGGATCTGTTTCATTTTTGAGTTCGTATGTGTACATGCGCAAGAAAAATGGATGAACGGGGTAGATTTCTCACGAACACCATGGTGGCCTATCTAGCTTCTCCTTCCTATATTCAGCCGTCCGCGTCCTGCTGAGCACTTCATGGGAAAAACATGCGTCAGACGCAGACCGTCCATTAGTTGTACCGCCATACAATTTACTTATTTATTTATTATTATCTTTTTTGCACACGCACACGCACCCCGTACTCAAACCCTTGACCGGGTGTCGAAACTCCTGGGAGTCTACCACCAGAGCAAGGATAAGGATCCGACTTCTAATCTTACAACCCGATCCAGTCCAAGACCTACGTTGACCACGTCATAGAAAATGGTGTCAAATCATCCCTAAAACCTTAAAATCAATTGATGCGGTCCACTTGAATATTGAAATATCCTGATTTTCAGCTAATCCATTCATCCAAGTGAGCCTCGTCAGATGCATGGATTGGATGACATATACACAATACGACAAACCCCCAAAGACATTTTGGACGATTTTGACGGTGGGACTTCCAATCTCCGTGGTTTCCCATGGTGTAACTAGAGGTGAGCATGATTTATCTCGGCTTGTTGGATTCAACTCAACCGAATTGGTTAGATCCAACTCGACACAAACCGAAAGCCAGGTAGGGTTGGATCAAGTAGACACACTTGGATCCGAAGCCCGATCATTTCGAGTTTGGGTCTTGTACCAACTTGACCCGATCTGATACAAAATTTGATTCAATTTTGAAATTAGGTACTATAAAATTAAATTTTTATTTTTATTTTTATTTTTAACATTTATCATTTATCTACTCGAACCCTAAGCCTACCTGAGCTGGCGCCGCACCGAACTCGATTGGAATCTAGGCCAGTCAACAGCACAACACCCTATCTTCATCGGTTATCCTCGTCCATTCAACAAGTAGGTTAAATTTATATGTTTTTTTTTTTCCGTGTTGATTTGAGTTCAGGATCTCGAGTGCAGTCGTGTAGGTCGCTGGTGGACCGCCTTGGCTCGGGACCTTGGTCATGGCCCGTCCTGAATCGGGACGGACGCAGATTAGCTTCCAAACACAACGCTGGTCCCGTCCTTAATTTCTTCTTTAAAAAAAAAATACAAAATTTTTATATTTTTTCTATTTTTTAAAAAAAATAAAAAAACCCATCTAGATCGTACCTAACTCGATTCGACTCGATTTCCTTTACTAAGTCGGACTCGGTTCAGGTTAGGCCAAATAGGAGCGCTTCAGGTCGAGTCAGCCTTGCTAGACTCGGTACGGAGTCGGATATAGTTTGGGTCAAGTAATTGGTAAAACCGAATCGAGTCGGACCTAACTCGACTTGATGGCCACCTCTAGGTGTAACTACATATATGCGTTGAATAGGCTTGTTTTTGAACCCCGATCCAAACACGGGGGCGAACCTGATGGACCGGGTGGATCTCATCCACGTCAACAAACGCAGGTGTTTTCTTTAGCAACTCACAGACACACAAACTGCCAACACGTGGCATCCACGTAAACGAACTACCATCCACCATTAGACCGAAAGTCGAAAAGAAACGTCCAAAAACTGTAGTGATCGGCTGATGCCCGCCAATCGTGGGCAATTAAGTAGACAATTGACAAGAAGAGTGACTGACAGCCCCCACTTGGCAAAATCAATTATCGTTGTTTCACCACACGATGATTTATTAAAAAAAGGCCCACCATCTATACGGTCTAGATTGTCGTGCATACGTGTCACCTCCAGAAGACGTATACGTATATAATCATGAAACATTGAATTTATGGGACTTATAATTCGAACATTACACATTTATACAATTGTACAGCCAAACAGATATATACTGAAGAATTTCATCAATCCATCTAAAATAATAAAAAGGATATTCTCATTTCAACGATCCAGTTTCAAGTCTACTGTGGGCCTTGTAGTACCGAATCTGAGTCTTAAAACCATGTGAACTTCTTCAGCCATTTAGTTGTAAGCTGCTTTATGAAACTAGTTCAAAAGTCAGACTAGGGTTAAAAAGTCAGCCACATGCATAACTTAAGTGGGCTATAACAAATTGTCAAGGAATTTTGGCCTTTGATTTTCAAAGGGCCCACTTGAGTTGTAAAACAATGTGATTTTTTTATTCCCCTTTCATTTAAGCTAAATAAAAGGTATATATAACTTGGATTGCATATACACATGATATGAAATGAATTCTCAAATGTGGAAATAGTTCCGAGCTCTCTCTCTCTCTAAGTATAATTGGATGCACGTGGTGGAATGTTATGTGAAAACTACCGTATACAAGTGAAAATCTAAAATTTGTAAATTGAAAAGTAAAGTTTTTTTTAAGAAAATGACAATTTTACTTTTTTAATTGTAAATCTACGCTTATACATGCACACATGAATCATGACGCTTTTTTATTACTATCAGGTCAAATACATTTAAGTGCATTGCTAGATGCAATCCACTTTCATTCTTATGATAACCCCGGCAGATATTTTGCCAATCCAATTAATCTAGTTATTAGATCCTATAACATGTCTAGTAACTAGGCAATACAGACCTTAATTAATCCATAATGACTATTGTCGTGCCAACATAGACATACATGGCCTAAGTGTACTTATTTAATAGTAATACTATAAAGTAATCTTTATCTAATAGGCAATTATTTAATACCAAACTTTTAACAGTGACAACAACAACAACAAAGCGCAATATAATCAAAATTATCCAACGGAAGTGTCATTAACAATACAGAGGGCACTACATATATTTTTCAATTTAAGAGAGAAAATTTCTTTTTTCTTTTTAAATAGTTTTTAAGGGCATTCTTGAAATTGTCCCTCATTTTTAACCCAGTTTGTGATTACATTTTCTTTTCTTTTTTTTCTTTGACAAAACATGGGAAACCCCAACTAGGAATTTATTATTGATGATCTCATCCGTAAAAACAAGCAAGCCAGCTAAAAGAATAACAGCCTTAACCCCTTTTGGGAGATTATTGTTCTCATGAAATACCAATTAGCATACAAGTCAGCTGTACTATTAGTTTTCTTGAAGATACAAGGGACAGAAAATTGGGCATAAATGATTTAAAGCTGTGATCTCTATCTACTGAAAGAAGCACTGCAAATAGTTACACGTCGTTTGGCATTGTGTATTTAAAATCTGTAGAATCCAATGGAATTTGAAACCTATAAAAGTGAGTGAATTGTACATATCAGCTTTAAGTTGGGAATGCGAAAATAACCCAATTAAAAGATATTGAAATATGAAAATCTAAATCTTTTGGACTCCTTGACCCAAAAATTTGAAATTCATTCCTTCAAATTCCACAATGTCAAATGATCCCTTGGCTTATTTCATGAGCCACATTGTCAAATGATCCCCATATCTATAGTGGCTATGGAATCACTCTTCACAACCAATGGATCATTCACATAACAATGCAATATTAAAGACCATCAAATCTTTTTTTTTTTTTTGGAAAGGAAAATTTCATTCCCTGGACAAAAGGATACAAGAGATCCTATACAATTTAGGTTCAGCAGTTACAAAAAGGCCTGCCAGAACCTATCACATGAGAAACCATCCAATCTTAATTCACTAATTGCATTCTTGCAATTCTATATAAATGAAGAAATGGCAAAACCATGTTTCCTCCAGAATCCCTAATCACACCATCCTAGGAGAACTTGGGTTTCCTTAGATGTCCCATCCACATTGACTTAAGAACAAATAAAATTACATGTCTTAAATCCACATTATGGATGCTGTGTACGTCATGTACACACCATGGCGGCCCCCACATGCACAAATGTTGTAAAGTGATGGCCTCTTAAAAGGGGAGCGGATTGGACCACGGGGCCTATCTTGATGCATGTGTTGCATATCCACTCCGTCCATCAGTTTTAAAAATCATTTTAAAGCATGATTTTAAAAAATGAAGCAGATGCAGATCTCGAGTGGTCCACACCACAACAAACAGTACTGATAGACATTGAAAACTTCCCGTGGTCTACAAAAGATTGGATCAAGCTGATATTCATGTTTTACATTTATTCATATAATTTTCACCTTATCAACAAGTTGGATGGCAAATAATCATTACGGTAGGCCCTAGTAAAATTTTAAGGGTGGGCATTCAATCATCACTATTTCTTACAGTGTGGTTCACATGAGATTTTGATCTGACTCATTTTCAGGCTCATGCCATAAAATGATCCGATACACAGAATATACATCGAGGTTAGCTCCACAGTTGGGGAAACACTCCCTAATGTGTCACTCCAGTGACACTGAATCTGCATCAAGTAACCCCCCTATGTCGCATCTACCGTGGAGCTTTCCATGAAGGAAGCAAATGCGATTAGGTGGGATGAATTGCACTTGGTCACATGCAAATTTTATTTTTAAGGTTGGGAAGGATGGAAAGGGTGCTCACAAATTAGGCTAGATAAAATTACATTGGGGAATGCAAATTTCATATAGAATTTTCATGAATTTTGAAATTTACTACACATGTGGGCCCTACATTGTTGCAGTGGTTTTACCACGCTATTCATTCATATATGTTGGTATATTCTAGTTATATATATATATATATATATATATATATATATATATATATATATATATATATATATATATGAGTTACTGCACTTAAATTCCGAATTTGATTCATTGATTATAATTCCATAGTTTACCAAACAAGATTTTGCTTAATTTAATATTTTCTTGGTGGAATAGTATTTCAAACATGCAATTACTGTGCAACAATGGTGTTAACCCCATTTAATACAATGCCATTGTATTAAATAACCATTTTTTTTTCTTCCCTGCTTTTTACTTCCACGAGAGTATCAAATAACTAGCCGTATCATTTTGAAATCTTGGAACTTGAGCTCCTGATCCATGGTCAATATCTCCGGCTTTGAAAAAGCGGATACCTTTATCTCGTGTCGACTGCATAAACTCTCATCAGATCTGCACCGTTCATTAGGTGGATCCACATTAAAGGTCAGTGGGTCACAGAAGGTACTGTCCACAAGGAAGCGGACTGCGTATTGAGTAACTAATATGCTAAGCGTACTGAGTAAACTCCTTGGGGCCCACTGTGATTTATATATTTTATCCAATTCGTCCATCTATTTTATCAGATAATTTTAAGCTTAAAGTCCAAAAATGAAGCATATACAAAGCTCAAGTGGACCACATCACAGGAAATTGTATAAATTGAAACCAACATCCACTGTTGAAAACTTCTTATAGCCACTGAAGTCCATAAGAAGTTTTGAATCAAGTTGATATTTGTGTTTTCACTTCATTCATGTCTGTGTGATCTTATTAACGGGTAGGATGACAAATAAACACCACTGCAGGCATTATGAAGGTTTTAACTATGGAAATCATTGTTCCTAATGTTTCCTGTGATGTGGTCCACTTGATCTTTGGATATGCTTCAGTTTTGGGATGAACCGCTAAAATGAACTGGAAAAACGGATGGACGTCGTGGATAGACCACATCCATTCACGATAGGACCAACACAGTTTACTCGGTACGCAATCCAATTTCGGTCGACAGTTCCATTCCACCGGAGGCGGCCGACAGATATCTTATATGACAGGATCGATGCTCCTGTGTTAGTTTTACACCATTTAAAAAATGATGGTGACTCTTCAACCGTGTAGACATGAGATAGCTGTAGGCAATCCAGACGGCCCAAATTGCTGACCCAGCTGTCGGTAGAGCATGAATAAAAATTGCAATGTTAAGGTTATATTAACCTTCTGAAAACATTTGCGTGACTAGGTGGGTCACAGGGGATATGACTATTCACTGACGTGGATGATATACAACCCGTCCATCAGATGCATCACGTGATGTTAGGCCTTGATCCCGATATTACACTGATCCAAAACTCAGGCCTCACCATAGTAATCAATTTAAAGTCTGCCTAAAACCTTTAAATTCACAGTGTGGTCCACCTGAGTGTCCAAATACTGGAATTTTCCGGGATTACCTCCTTCTCAGTAAGAAGAATCGTATGAATGGATTGGATGGAATATCTAAGACACGATGGGCCTCATATACAACCAACGGTGGTGGACGCAATTTCCAATCGTATGAATTCCAACTCTTCTTTATGTTGTGGCCTATATGAGCCCTGGAATGACCCAATTTTGGTCTCCAAGGTGAACACGAGTCAGTTCACGTGATGGACGGCAGGGATCTAATGCACATTCTCCCCTTAAGTGGTGTTCGGTTAGTTGTAGGCACACCCCTGATCTGACTATTGCGCAGTGAGGAGTAAGCTAGCGCCGTTCATTTCCTACGTTGTTATGTTAGCACTGCAGGTCTCGGACACGTTTTACACGCAACAGATGTCCAACGATCAGCCAGCGTCTGAGATTTGCCTATGGTGGGTCCCACCTTCCAGATAATCTCGTGCCAAAAAATCATACACGTGTAATCGTCACACCGGAACACACGTGGATCATTGGGCATATTTTTAAGCGGTACAATTGAACACCTTTTGCCGCCATGACATCTTCACTGTGGGATCCACTGTTATACTGATTGGATTTCTCACAATGCTTGCCTGGTTTGCACGTGTGCTGCTTGTAAAGGTGCGTATTAAAAGATTAAAGAGAGTGATTATTATCCAAAAAAGGATTAAGAGAGTGATTTAATACTCTGGCAATCTGATGGGTGTTACACTAGCACTTGTATTTGCTGACGTGGCATATATAATATATCTAATTCAAGTTAAACCGTCCATATTATGAAAACCATTGTATTCAGGTTATAAATCTAAAACGATGCTAATTTCAGGATCTTAGACTCTTATTTATGAAAATCTATTTGTTGAATCTAGATTGTTAATTATATTTCATGTTGATCGCCTATCTATATATTTACCTTTCTAAATTGGCATCCACGGATATTTCAGGTATTTCCTTTGAAGTGCATAACCCTCAAACTGCTAAATCTATTGAAGACCCTTTTGCCTCTTCTTGGAGAGTGAAGTAATATGCGAGATCTATCTCCACTCGCCTCACTAATATATGTTTCTCTATTTGCATTGTCTCGAGGTGTCATCAACACCTTATCACAGACCTTAGCAGATTGCATCGAGACTCCCAAAGTGTCTGTCCATTTTTAAAGGTGATTGTATATCCAAAGTGCCTCTTTTTTCTAATTAGGAGATTTTGATACTCTTGGAGTATGATGGATGATACACATGCACTTCAAAATTATCTTCTTCTTTTAAAAAAAATAAAAATAAATAAAGGTAAACAACCTAAATTACATTTAGTAATTCCTTACTGACCTTATCACTTACTCTAAAAGCTCGAACTGTTAGAGTATAACGAATCAATCCCTTTATCTCGTAGCCCATGCCCCATATCTCATGGATTAGGACATCGGCCAAACTCTCCTCGCGGGCTCCAAATCACATTGGTATCGCCTCACACGAGCCACTCACCTCACACGAGTGGGCCTACCTCACACAAGTCACTCGCCTTACACAGGCCTCCCACCCCAAGCGTGCCCTTGCATACCATAGAGAACTCCACTCAAGCCTAGTGTGAAGATGCCTCTGCATTAAAATGCTTGAATGATAAAGTATGTTTCAAATTAGAGATAAAATATTTACACATTACACGTGGTAGAAGATAATGCTTGATAGACACTTATGGCGTGTGAGCCTATTATGATGTATACAGTATATTGAATTTGTCTATTGCACATTATGCTCTTTAACTTAAAAAACAAATTCTTTTTAAAAAAAATCTAATTTAGCATTGAATGAACCATGTACACTGAAAATATTTGTAAAACCTTTTGAATGTTGAGACCAATAATTAGTGTACTTAGTTAAACACTAGATTCCTTTTTATAAAGATCCTATTTCAAATTGAGAGAGGCTCCCGTACCATGAGAGAGCTTCGAGGCCAACCCCCTTGGACACTTCCACTTGGACCATATATGAGAGAGAGAGAGAGAGAGAGAGAGAGGTGGACCTAGGTCCTTAGTCTTGCTCAGGTGGTAGACTCTTAGTTTCAACACCTGGTCAAGGGTTCGGGTACCCATAGGTGTTGAAATCCCACTATGGCATGAGTGTGTGTAGGGTTGTGGGTGCGGGTGTAAAAAAAAAAGAAAAGAAAAAAAGGTGGACCTCACCCATGCACCCTCTACACACATCCACAAGCTCTGTATGTGCAATTTACTTCACAAACAACTCTAGTTAGATTTGAATCTTAACAAAATTTTGATAGAGGTTTTCAACACTCCTCACATATGTGATAGATTTGGAAGAAACTTCTTGCATTGGAAGATCAACAAATGGCAACGATCAACAATATATATATATATATATATATATATATATATATATATATATATATATATATATATATATATATATATATATATATATATATATATGGGAAAAGGTACTATGCGCTAGACCTCACGATAAGCTCCCATGAGGTCGAGTTGTGTGGGCCCCACCATGATGCATGTCGACCATCAATACCGTGCATTTGATGGGTGCCCTCTAAATTATGGGATATCCCAAAAATCAGTTGTATACGGAACTCAGGTGGGCCATATCATCTAAAATCATGTGAAGACACCGTTAAAACATATAAAAGCACTTGGTGGGGCCCAGCTAAGTATTGAATGCTGCTGAAACTTGGTCTGAACCCTCATTCAAGTGGGACACACATAATGGATGGCTGGATTTGCAAACCACATCTTGGTGGGCCTAAAAAATGATTATGAATGTTTTAATGGTGCACGGCCCCTCCCCACTTCTATATGTGGTGTGGCTCACAAAAGTCACGGATTGACTTGATTTTTGAGACCTAGACCCACAATGGAATGGTGCATCTGACTGATGGGGTAGATGTTCGAAATGCATCACGGTGGGGCCCACACTGTCCACACAGCTCAACCTCATGGGACGGACTCGTGAGGTCGAGCGCAAAGTACCTTTTCCCTATATATATAACTTTTTTTAATCTCTCGGAAACACAACTGATCTTGACAGAGAGTCTTTTAGAATTAGATTTAGATTTTTTTTTAAAAAAAAAATCTGTAAATTTTGATAGGTTTGTTGTTAAAATTCATCATCTAGAAACATAGTCACCATGACCTACCGTCAATATCATTAAGTTAATGAATACCATCCATGTTATCAATAGATAATGTTCATATTATTTTTTAAAGACAAACTCCAACACAAGGTCCACTGTAATGGACGTAGGATATTCAATCCATCCAGCATGTGCATGCTAGGGCCTCAGAAAATGAAGTCTATTTTCATGTGATTTAATGGCCTAGGCCTTATGTAGTGTGAACACCTACTTTACACATGGTAAACACTTTATAAGTTTGCCAAATAAATAATTTATTTAGTTATAAACACTTTATCATTTAAAAGCCAAACGAAATATCATATAAATAGTTTATACCTTAAAACTCTTCCGGGTACAAATTTTTTTTTTTTCTTCTCTTTTTAACACACGCATACACACCCCCACACACTCATGCCGTAGTGGGCTTTCACCACCTATAAATAGCTCTCAGGTACAAAGTGTTTATAACTTCAAACATTAAAAGTCTCAGATTCGATCTCATACAGCAAAGCAAAATAATATCATCTAACAATGCCAGCCCTTATTAGCTCCATGGTCATTGCTTTGATGAAATGAGCGGCCAGATTAACGGACCAAGTGCCAAAACTACAATCGATTAGATATTTCTAGCTGCCTGATTGTGGCCTATGAGGAAACATCTAAAAGCAACATGGAACAATGATGACATCCACTACCCAAAGGATCACTTCAGCAATCGACTGGAATGGTGGAACCGACTTGAGTTTTTGTGCTGTGGCCCACCCATGTGATGGTGTACTCAATTATGTTTTTTGGTCTGGACCCACCAAACCGTGGAAACTCATCCACCACACAGGGTACATGCATGTGCCACTAGGGGCCCGTTTAAATCATGCATGTGTCCTACTTTGGATAAATCATGGACCTAAAACTGCATTTTTCTGACGTAATTGTCCGGATTCCTGGACCATGGTTTAGGCCATGTTAGGTCCAACACTATAAGACCAAAGCCTGGAGCTTGGAAAATAGGTTTGCCAGAGTGACCCACCTGGGACGCGGATTAGCTACTGACAGGTTGAGCAGCGAGACTTACTACTGAACTGACTTTAACAAGTTCTGTAGGTCCCATCGTGATGTATGTGTTGTATCCACACCGATCCATCCATTTGTAGACATCATTTTAGGGCATGATCCAAATCTATAGTGGACCCACTACATAAAAAAGTGTAGAGAGTGACGCCCACCCTTGAAACCTTTCTAAGGTCCACCGTGATGTTTATTTGAGATCCAACCTGTTCATAAGTTAACACAGACATTAAGAAGGTAAAAAAAAAAAAACAAATATCAGCTTAATCGATAACTTTTGTGGCCTTTATAAGTTTTTAATGGTGGGCCTCATTCTCTACTGTTTTCTGTGGTGGGGTACACTCGAGCTTTGGATCTGACTCATTGTTTGGATCATGCCTTAAAATGGTCTCTCCAAATGGATGTATGGTGTGGATACAAAAAATATATCATGTGGGACCCACAAAACTTGGTGACGTCACTTCATTAGCTGGTCTCGCTACGGTGGCTAATCCGCATCCTCCGACCTGGCCTTGCCTTAAAATTTGATTAAATCCCTATTTCCCACTGTAATTATCAAAATACATCCCTTGATTAGGTGGGCCTCACATATACAAATAAATAGAAGGAAAAACTGAAAATCAAGATTTACATGCACCAGATGCATGTGTTTCCCGACTGATGATTGGGTACTACACCCATCACGTCCTAGGTAGAGACAGTCGGTCCTGTCAGGGCTCAATGGAGCCCACCATGATGTATATGCTTTATCCACGCCGTTCATCCAATCTAAGGCTCAAGTGGACCACACCATAGTAAGCAGTGGGGATTGAATGCAGACTGTTGAAAATGTCCTAGGAGTATAGAAGTTTTGGATCGAGTTAATATTTATGTTTTCCCTTCATCCATGTCTGTGTGACCCTCTAACCAGTTGGATGGAAAATAAAAATCATGGTGGCGCTACGATAGTTTATACGATGAGCGTCACTGTTATTGTAGCTAATGTGATGTGGCCCGCTCGAGCCCTGGATCTGCCTCTTTTTTGGGCTCATGCCCTAAAATTATCTATAAAAATGTACGAACAGCATGAATAAAACACATATCATGGTGGGCCCCACAAAACCCGGACAGGACTGTCCATCTCTAGCTAAGTCCTGGTAGGGTAGTATCCAATCCACACCCCTGATGAGCCGACACGTGTGTGTTGAATAGAACAAATGTACACATGAAGTCAGGCTAAGATCCGTTCGGATAAAATGACCTAAGCCCAACCTCAGGCTCGAAAAATGATCTGGTCATACATGGCAGGTGCACACAGGCGAAGTCAATAGGTCTAAGTCCATTCCAAAATCGAGCGGCCCGCCCAATCCCACCTTTAAGCATGGCCCACCGGTTTCCTAGATATTAAATGGAACTTATGATCCTAGATAGGCCCCACCCATGGAGCTTTTATGACCCTGACTACATCTAATGGACAGCTAAGAACAGAGGGAAATCAACAGTCAAAATTCAATGAGTAAATGCCTCTAACAAAGGACGGTGTATGTGAGAAAGGCTGGGAATCCTGTGTGTAAAAGAAGAAGAGCCAGCTCAAAAGAGGGGAGAAAGCTAGCATCAGTTACCAGGGAGGCTGTTTCTCGTGACTTTCCTTCGCAGATTGAAAAGAGAGAAAGATTTCTTTCTTTTTGTTGGAATTTTCTTTTTAGCCCGTCAGCTTTTTATTTTCAATTCATTTCTTCTTCTAGTCACGTCTTTCCCAAAGCTTCAAATGACATGCCGGAGGCCGTCCAATCTATATATGGCCTCTAAAACATTAAAAAAGTAAAAGTAAAGGAAAAGAAGGTTAGAAAAAATGGCCCACATTGAAATACATAATATCATCTACAGTGATTTTTTGCACGGTGGATTGGCCCCTGCCTCGGGATGAATTTGGCCTAGATTTTCAAAATACCGCAATGAATTATTTATTAGACAAAATAACATAAAAATCATTTAAGAGCCAAAGGATGAAGACCAAACACCCCTCCCGTCCTTTTTTTTTTAAAAAATTTATTTTTATTTTATGTTTTTTGTATGGATGGCCCACTTAAAAGTTTTGATTCCGGCAAATCCTATGTTTGGGAAAGTCCCCCTTATTGCGGAAGCTATTTGGGGCCACTGAGATGTTGGTAAGAATGTCCACTCAGTTCATTAGTTTGGTAAGTTAATGATAGAAAAGATGCACAAAAATTAGGTAGATCCAAATCTTTAGTGGCCAAACTACTGTGATTGGTAAGAATGAACTGAGAACACGAATATTAGCCCGTCAGAAACTGACGTGGCCCTAGGAAGGTATCAATGGTCAGTATTGAATTCCTACTATTTCATGTGTTAGATCCATTTAGCTTTGGATCTGCCACATTATTGGGTTATAGTCTCCCCGTGAGCTTGCAAAACTGAACCTAGTAGATTTCTTATGGACATTGCAGTGGCCTCACGTAAATTCATAGGGGTTGAGTTTGCTGGAAGCGGATTGGCTGGTGTACCACACACCAGCTATATATACATAGCTGATGTATTTACGTCAGCAAGTTCTTTGGGTACCATCACGGGGTATGTATTATATCCAAACCGTCCATCCATTTTGTGAGCTCCTTTTAAGGCTTGAGCCTAAAAAAGGACAGATCTAAAGATCAAGTAGACCACAATGCAAAAGGCAGTGGGGGATTGAATGTCTACCATTGAAATACTTTTGGGGGTCACAGAAGTTTCAGATCAATATGAAATTTTTTTTTCCTCTTCATCCATATATTTGTGACATTATTAACAGAATGGATGGAAAATAAAAATTACGGTGGGCCCTACGAAGTTTTTAATGGTGAAAATCATTATCCTCGCTGCTATTTTTGGTGTGGTCCATTTCAGAATTGGAAATGATTAATTTTTTGTTTCATGCTCTAAAATAATCTCGAAAAATGGATGAACGGTGTGGATATAATAAATACATCATTTTGTGTCCCATGTAACTTTGATCTCCTTTGAACCGTTCGTAGAACTCGGAGCTCGAGGATCGTCGGCGCTCGTCTTCGCACAACACGTATCTACCCCAGCTATAGTACACCAGCCAATCCGCTTCCGGGATTGCAGGGACATTCTAGGTTGGAAGTTGTCTACTGGTGGTTGTGATCCAGTCGGTTGGATTTGAAGCAGATACCCGACTCAAACCCCATCCCCCATCACCACCAACTCAGGTGAGTCACCCATGACCGGGATGAATTGTGACTCGACTCAAGATTAAACTAGTCAATAGGAGTCTCCAAGTCATTTAATCATGATACAAACAAACCAAAATTTAAACGGTCCAGATGAAAGCCTACCACTATTTAAATCGGGTCGGGTCCATAAGGTAGTACTCGTTGACATCCCTAATTATTAACCTCCATTATCAACCAACTCTCTGGATGATTGCTTCTCTAACCATCTATTGCCACGCTTATGATCCAGATGTAAGGATATTCCAACCAAACTCGGACGCCCTCCATATCTGATCTCTTCAGATTAACGGTCTGGATGAATGAACCATGGCACCCACGTGTACGGACAGACACGTCCAGGCATCATTACGCCCGGTAATTCCTCTTAGAAAGGAGCTCGCGGCTCAAAAAACGCTCTTCATTAGACTCAGATCGGCAATCCCTCCAATAATTCCAGGAGGTTATTTGATACTCCAGCTGCCTATGATACTTGATACACTGGCACACAAAATCATACACGCGACCT
The DNA here is from genome assembly GCF_029962835.1 of Magnolia sinica. NCBI lineage: Eukaryota > Viridiplantae > Streptophyta > Magnoliopsida > Magnoliales > Magnoliaceae > Magnolia > Magnolia sinica. Next base: position 4,426,882 of record NC_080577.1, read on the forward strand.
ACATTAACTCAAATTAAGCCGATTAAATTTTGTAACCCGACCTCTAAATCATTGACGGTTGTTTGATGAAAATCAACCGTTAGATATTTTGATTTTTTTTAACTGTTCCTTTAAATGTCCACCAATCTGTCAGTCAGATAATCAGATAATCTTTAATTTTCATTCATGATATATCTAAGCTTGGATCTGTGCTGTGGACCGTTTGATTTGAATTCTTGCGGGGTCAGTATGCAATTTCTAATAAATCTCTAAGTGCCTGCGTATCATCCATCACACTTACCAGAGTATCAAAGCTTTACTCATAATTCCCTAGCTAAAAAGAGCGTTACACAAATGATGAAACCCGATCGTGAAAGAGACGTGAGAGAGAGAGAGAGAGAGAGAGAGAGAGAGAGCAGCCAAAAAAGATGATTAGAGAAGGACCACCCTACTCTTTAAAGACGTCATTCGTGGAACACGTGCCAACACGGGGCACGTGCGAGATCTGGACCATTCATTTGGTGGGTGCTCACCATCCACATGCCCTGACCCTCATCAGAAGCCCGCATGCCGTCCATTCGATAGAGAATGGGAATGAGAAGTAATTATAAATCATTCATTTTAAAGCTTTTTGAATAAATGCCATATGATCTTTACCATATACATACGACTTTTCTTTTTTTCATGGGACAATCCATTTTGGGCCCCAGCAAATGAACGGTTTGGATACATGCCAGATATAGAATGTGTAATGTCTTTGATACAAGTGATAACCCTACACCCAACAAACAAAGCAGGTTAATTGAATGATCCTAACCGCTGATTAATGCACATTTGTTTGTTGAACTTGAACCAGTGAATATTCTTATTTTATCCGTCTGACCAGCTGCTGTCCATCGATCGAGGAACCGTAGCTCGCCTGATGAATGGACCATCCTGGTTTCCACCCAAGGTGATCTTTATGATGCGGCCCACCTGTTATGCAGGTGAGATGTTATACACAAGCAACATGTTGGTGGGAAATAAATAGTTGTATTTGGAAGTTCACATTCCACGTTGCATATGAACATTAGAATAGGCTGTTCAATCTTTGCACTATATTCATATTTCCGTTTCTGACAAGTGGGCCCATGATTCAATAATCCAGACCATTAATATATTGAATTCCACATTCGATGGATAAGGCCCCAATGCTCTTCGGGATTAGAAGATCCTAGCTACTCATATTAGTATCTTTTAACCATGCTCTCTTTATGCTGGAAATTGATAGGCTAAGATTGTCCTATTAATGATGTTTTTGAGGCATGGTCCATCCAATGTGGTACAAAACAGTTCAACGGTCTGGATCACTGCATCATGGTAAAACGTGTTAAATACATCATGGTAATTAACCAATATACTTATTAACAAAAAAAATAAAATACAATTTTAGTTTTCAACATCATAATTAATTATTCCTCAAGTTTATTTAAATCTCCCTCAAATGGGTCCTTGCCCTTGCTCCGGTGGTAGACTCTTAGGAGTTTCAACACCTGGTCAAGGGTTCGAGTACCCATAGGTGGTGAAATCCCACTACGGCGTGAGTGTATGGTGGTGTGTGTGCGTGTGTTATAATAATAATAATAATAATAAATCTCCCTCAAATCTAATATCCATCATGTGGGGCCAACCTTAGATGTAGATCATTCATGGTGTGGGCCCAACCTTTAATAAGGGTTGTCTATCACACGGAACCCACCTTGGATATAGGTCAATTATCATTATCGACTGACCTTTAATGCGCACTATTCATTAAATATAGGGCTCACCTTTGATGTTGGTCATCCATCAAGTGGAGTCCACCATCAATGTTATTGTCCATCATGTGAGCCCACCTTCATTATCCGCCTCCCATCATGTGGAGCCCACCTTTGATGTGAACTGTCCATCATGTGGGACCCATCTCTGATGTTTGACATCCATCATGCAGGGTTTGCCTTGGATATGGGCCACTCATCATTAGGGCTGACCTTTAATGGACACCATCCATCATGTGGGGCCTACCTTAATGAAAATCATCCATCATGTGGGGCCCATCTTGATGTGGATCACCCATCATGTGCGACCCACCATTATTAATTGCCCATCATGTGGGCCCCACCTTCAATGTGGCTTGCCCATCATGTGGGCCCCACCTTCAATGTGACTTGCCCATCATGCAAGGATTGCCTTGGATGTGTGTTATTCATAATTAAGGGCTGACCTTTGATGTGGACCGTTAATCCTTTGGAGCCATTTTAACATAGGTTATCTATTATATAGGGTCTCATTTTAATATACATTGCCCATCATGTGGAGCCCACCCTTGATTTGGATCATCTATTATATAGGCTCCACCTTTGAAGTCGGTCCATCATACTAGTCCGATTTAAATGTGGGATTTTTGTTAGTATGGGCTGACCTTTGATGTGGACCATCCATATGTGGATCCACATTAATATGAAGTCATCCATCATATGAGGCCCACCTTTTATGTGGACCATCCATTGTTTGAGCTCCACCTTCATTGTGGTTGTGGACAGTCCACCACATGAGGCCTCCTATGATATATATAGTGAGAGAGGACCTCCTTTGACATGGACTCGGAGAGATAAGCAGAGGAGTCATAAGTTAAAAAGCTAAAAATAATTATTTATTAAGATAAATAACTTTTGAAAAATAAGTTACTTCAACTATAATGCTTAGCAAACTTAATTTGAGTGAAAAAAGTAACTTAATTATTTAACATAAGTAAAAAAGTAACTTATTTGGTGATATCCAAACGGCCCTAGGTTTTTTTTGTAATTTTAAAATTTTAATGTGGGATCCCCGTGCAATCAATCACTATTGGGATAGTGGCTTTTTATTTTTTGCTGCCTCAAAATTAAGGATATGATGTGTAGATTAAATATCATTAATGGTTCTAACTGGTACTTTGGCCTAAGTAGGCTTGAATCAATTGAGCACATTTTCTTTCTTGACTTTACTGGTTGATTTGGGAAAAACTCCACACAAAGCCCTCTCTCTTTAACACTTTTTCCTCTTCCATCCAATTTATTAGAAACCTAGTATGTAACTCTATTGATCCAGATTCTAACATATTATTGGCATGTTTGGAGGGAAAGAAATAACTGCATCTTTAATTCTAAATCTCTCACTAAACTATTATCAGGCATATCATTTACAACCTAAGATTTAGAGCCATCTTTGTCTTGGGTTTGGCTGTCATTGCCAATGCCCTTGACTATATGTCAACAGCTCAAGATCTCTCTACATCTCGCATCAGAGTAAGACTCCCTGCGCCCCAAAATTTCAATCTAAGAGAGATGGGTCCCATTGGACTCTACCCTGCATTGAAATCAGCCGCAGCTTCCAACCATCCTCAAGAGCTACTTGGGAAATTATCTCCACAATGGACATGCATGACCCAAGAGACAAAAGCCTCCATACTATTTTCCTTCCTATTTCTAAACTTAACTACGTTATTTTAAAATTTTGATGTGAGTAAGCTACAGTCTTTCTCTACACCCTCTCTCTCTCCCTTTGTATATCCTACACCACATGAATACACACACACGCACTCTCTCTCTCTCTCTCTCTCTCTCTCTCTCTCTCTCTCTAACATGAGTAACCAATTATAAGATTAGCACTCAACTAAATACTATTAAAGGGCATTGGCATAGTTTAAAACCAAAACGACATTCAACTCTCATTTGTTATCCTGGAATTTGAAAACTACGTAAGAATATAATTCTAGGAAATTAATTATTTCCATTTTGTCCATCAGATTTGACAACTTGAAATTAGAATATGAATTTTAAACATTTAGAAGTCAACTTTCCAAAAGATTCACAAATTATTTAAAATCAATTGGAGTTGAAAGGGCTAAATTTCAAGTTACCAAACATGAAAATTTATCATAAATTTATATTCTAGTTTTAAAAGAGCGAATTACATGCTGCCAAACAACCCCATGGCCTATTTGGATTAAGAATTATCAAGATAATATAACGGAAGTATTATCATTATGATTTTATCAATGTGAAACCAATGTTATAATCGTCAGTCAAATGCGGATGTTTTCATAAAATAGATAAAAGAGTGTAATTATTGCACTTTTTAGATGCATTATCATAAAAATATCATATATAAATAGGCATGTTAATGTAAAAATTTGATAATTTAACATTAAAATGGTAAAAATATGTTATCGTTATTATTTTACCGTTAATAAACCAAACACAACAATTCTTGATCAAATGCAAATGTTTTTAGGAAATACAATATATATTTTTTTATTATTACACTTTTTTTAAATTATATTACTATAATAATTTATCAAAAAAATACTACTATAATAATTGTAACATTCTGAATTTTCACTATTTTGGATTTTCAAAAATCCTTGAAATTTTTTTTATTAATTAACTTATAATATCACTTAATGACCATTAGCACTCAATATTAGTTTATACAGTGGTGGTACTAGTAAAGAACCGCACAAGTCCAATTAATCAGCCGTAGGAAGCCAACGAAGCCCGATCACTTGAACATCAGGTGTAGCCTCATGATTTACTCACATAGGACCCAAATCTAACCGACCCATCGCTAACTAATCAAGACAAGCATAACTAAATTAAAGATCTAACCGAAGCTGAGTCAGATAAGGCCCGGATCTTAACTAATAGACCAAATCAACCCCGTTGCTCTTTTAGCCTAAAACCAACGGTTTAGAGTAATCATGACCAAATCTCCACTTTCACTAGTTATAAATAGAATAATGTCCGTCTTACTGGGCTCGACGTCCATCGCGGGTGTCAGACCTGAATGGTGCCTAGAACCGCTCAACTTGAGCCGAAGGACGAGTGCATGAGAAGTGCATATACCCTAAAGAAAGGAGCTAGAACTTAAGTGAATTGGGTCGTCCACTCTTATGTAAAGTTGAGGATTTGGAACCGTCGGTTTACGACCAAACTTTACCCATGGAGTAAGGATATTTCCTTGCTCATATCCGTATAGCCGCGGCCCCAATTGACCATCGGTGACCGTTAAACAGACTTCTAATCGTATCTGTTGATTGACACATCCAAATGGCGGGCCGATCATATCCATATGTAGATCATCATTAAGGCTAACTATCCTACGGTGTATATCGACTTGTACACCCTATAGTGGGCCCTAGAGGCTAGAAAAATCCTCCCATAGGGTCAGTATAGTAAAAACCCAACATTTGTGGTCATTTGCACCAAATCTGGCATTATAAAAGAGGCTTCTTTGGGGCACCCCTCTCTTCATATGAATTTGCTCTAGAAAAAGGAAAGAGAGAGGAGAGAAAAGGAGAAGGAAGAGAGCAAGAAGAGAGTGAAGGAGGGTGTTGTTGGTGGAAGAGCCAAGGAAACTTGGAACCTTAGCAAATCTCATTCCTTGCTCCCACATCCATAACTCCAAGCTCCATTTCCAACAGATTGGGGAGGTAAGCACCCATCTTTTTGTAATCTTTTGTATTGAGCTAGGATATGCATGTAATCCTAACATGCAAGTCATTTGGCTCAGGATCTCTACGAATCGACCCACGAATTTGGCAACCCTAAATCGTTTCCTAAAGTCTTCAACGATCCATAGGTGCTAACTATTATCCTTAAGTGGCCTAGCACCAATTGTAGTATGAGTCTAAGGATTTTGTTTGTTTGGATGATGCATTTGGAGAATCTAAGGAAAAACCTAGGAATTGTTCGGTTGTTTGGAATTGTATGAAATTGTATGTCATATTGATTTCCTCATATGATGTTGTTCTTGCCTCTCACATGATTTGGTACAAATTGATGATCTCATGTTTATGTCTTGTTTGGTTTTCTTCACATGATGTTGCCCTATCGCATGTATGCCTTATTAATCCTTGTGCAAATTGGCTCTACGAGATGTAGGAAGTGCTTAACTTCCTCACTAACCCACACAACACACATGCACCTTTATTCATGATATTGTTAGCCTCTCTTATTAGGAGATTCTGAATGGTATGTTGAGGAGTATAAGAACATGATGTTGTTTATGCTAGTTGATAACCCTGTTAGTTGGCATGTTATGAATCAACACCCAAACCCTTGGGTTGGTCAGGAACACGAGGAGAGCAAAGGCGGCCCCGTTAGTAGGACCGTCTTGAGGCTAAACTAATGGATTTGGGCGAGTGCGTGTGGGCGACAGTAGTTAGGCTACATGGGTCGCTCGTACCCGATGTCGTTCTACCACGTACTTGCCTGAACTCATGCGGTCTAGTCTACTGGCTGACCAACCTTATTTTGTTAACCCTATTTGCTAACATATGTATGAAACCTGGAATACCCTACAACCATTGTAGCTCATCGATAACCACCTGAAGTTGATCCACCATCTCGTGGGCCCAACATTGTGAAATGAGACACTGTGTTCGAGCTGTCGACCTACGCTGGGGTGACGAACCTTCCCGTAGTGACCGCGAGCGATCCCAGTTCTCAGCACTCCCCATGTGCTTGAAGTTGGGGATAGAGAACTTGACGGGATCAAGGATCGCGATGCCCTAGCCTAGCACGTTGAGAGGCCTTAGCATCGCAACCAGTTGAGGGCATTGATAAGTAGAGTGTATCAGTTTCCCTAACTTGCTGGATGAATGGAATTAATTAAGAACTTGGCTAACATTATCATCGCATCGCACTAGCTAGGTTGACGACTCGGCAGTCGAGGTTGCTTTGAGGGAGTGTTGGTCATACGCGATCGTTAGATGAAGTCGGTCGAGGTAGTATTGTGGCGAGGGCATGCATCGTATCATCTATCATACATATGCATTAATAAGATTAGTTAGGTATTTATGAATGATTGTTTTTCATTAAGTTCATAATGCAATTGATGTCTGTTACAACTTAAGATTAAACTCTAGGACGGTGTTTTAAAACACCAACCAGACTCGCTCGTAAATGCAGGTGATGTGGAGTATGAGGAGCCCGACGACGCGAGCCTCGAGGAGGAGAACGGGTTCTCCTACTTCCAGTTGATGACAGGTCTTCATCGGCTCAGTAGATGAGACGTTGGATCGCTGAGTAGTAGACTCAACTTTATTCTTTTGGACATACTATTCTTTTGTGATTTTGTTGGACACGCTTGGTGTGACGCATGTATATTTTTGAACTTTTATATATATACTTGATCTCTTTCATTTCAGTAGACATGTGTGGTTGTGCTTCATGTCCAAGAAATTTCAAGCTGCATATTTAAACGCGATTAATCGCACTTTAATAAAAAGATCGGTTATAAGTGATACCTGAGAACTCGGGAGTCGAGTATATACACAATCCTCGATTTCCAAGGTGTTACAATAATTTATCAGGAAAGTATCCGTTGAGTGGTTTGTTGTATGCTTTTCCTCTTTTCTTTTTCCTTAATTAAAATTGAAATTCTTGTATAGAGTTGTTGATGCACAGATGCCAAGAAATTACATGCACGGTATTGAAAATGTAAGTGTGCTATCTTTTGGTGATCCATAACGACTACCATGTATTTTCATACTTACACATGTAAAAGAAAGAGGGTGAGGGGCTAACCCTAATTAATATTTCCCACACAAAGTGATCAAAACTAAAAATAAACTGTATAAACCATGTCCCCTGATTTAGATGGCTATCAAATTGACAATTACATCGATTTGATTTTATAAATAGTTGATCGGTGGACATTAAATGGAGTGTAAAATGAAAATTGTCAATGGTCCAACGTTAACTTAAAGAGAAATGCTATGGTGCTCTTATAATTCAATCCCATTCATCAACACATATTGTTCAATACATCCAACCCATGCTTCATGGCAGATTAAGAGAATGTTGTACCAATCCAATAAATATTAGCCATTGATCAATAACCTTTAACATGAACAGTTAAGATTGTTTGCACAGAAATAAAATCATCAATCTGGTCCATCTATCTGCTAAGGCTCATCAGGCGATCATAGTCATTCTATCCATAACTTGGAAAAAGCACGGGTATAAAGAAATAGGCCCAAATAAAAAATGGTAGATAATTTGATCAGGAAATTTTTGAATAGTAGTGCAGGATATGTGTTTTGGATTTAATGGACGGTTCAAATTGATCGACTGAACTTTTTAAATGGACCGATCCAACTAGAAGCAATGGTACAAAATAAAATGCACATGCACGAGGTCCGGATCATTTATCAGTTGGGTAACATGTCAATACTCTCATAAATCACAACGGAAGAACGATCTAAGCCACCCATTTGGAAGATGTACGTGCTATCGAATTTCTACTATCGTCAGGTGCATTTTCGACCGTTCATTTCTAATCATCAAAATCATCAAATCTCTGGCTAGGGAGATCTAACTTGTGTTATTTCAGTGGTGTGGCCCATCTACGATAGGGCCTTGCAGATGACTGGCTGGATCCTGTTCATGTGTGTCACGTTGTAGCAAGGCTACTTTTTCTAACTTAAAGAACCTTTCCATGCATGTGCACCCCATTTTCCCTTAAATATCCATCAGCCATCTCAATCATTCGTTCCATTGGATTTTCCTTGCGTGCAACAGGGTGCAAGTATATAATACTCACACGAGGATATCCACGTGTCTTTGGTTTGTATCATGGTTTTAAATAGGCCGTCCCGTATCGGGCTGTTTCTGGCCGATATGGCCCGTTGTTCATGGATGATACCGATACGTGTCTGGCTATACATACCGGTTTCAGATTGGGCGCAGCTTCAGGGAATCCCTGTGGGGCCCACTTGGATGGGTGTTGCATAAATCCATGCCGCCCATTCGTTTTAAAAGCTCATTTTAGTGCACGGTGACAAAAATGAAGCAGATTCAAATCTTAGATGGACCAACCAACGGGAAGCACTGGGGATCGAATGCCCACCATTAAAAACTTCTTGGGGCCACCGGAACATTTATTTTCCATCCAACCTGTTGATAAGGTCACAAAACCAGGATGAATAGACGATACAAATATCAGCTTAATTCAAAAATTTTATAGCCCATATAAAGTTTCTAATGGTCAATCATCACTGTTTCTTGTTGTGTGGTCCACTGATAATTGGATCTGCTTCATATTTTATATCATCCCCTAAAATTAGCTTTCAAAACGAATGGACGTAGTGGATGTTTCATATTCAACGTGGTGATTGACCGCCCCCTTTTGGACCATACTTTAAACCTTGGTTTAAGCAGTTAGATGTGGCAAGAAGCCGCAGCGCGGCACACCCAGCCCAGCGAGTCAAGGCAGGATTTGGACCGTCTTTGGACCTTGGCCCGTGGTGTAGGTTTTAGAGTGGCGTGTATAACCCGATCAATTTCGGGGTAGGTTTGGGCTCGTCTTATCTCAGCCCAGCCCAGTCCCAATCTGATTTCGTATTTTACGTGTTCCAGTCCTTGGTTGTGCAAAACACGCATATTGCAGATAATCTCTATTTATTTGTGAATGTGGGACCCACTTGATCAATGGATGGGTTTCGAACATTCACCTGGGAAATGGGGATTTGATCATTTTTTGGGTCGTTTGACCCAGGCCCAGGACCTTGGCCTACGTGCTAAGCTCTGCTGGAATTGGGGCCTTGGTCCAGCCCAACCTTGACCAGACCCTGCGTGTTGTTTTGACCTGGGGCTGGACTTCAGGCTCAAGTAGGGGTGGCAATGTGCCGGGCCTAGGTTAGCCATGGCCCAAAAGAGTTCAATGATCAAAGGTCTGAAATAGTCCACTTTAAGAAATGTTTTTGGGTACTTTTATAGATGATGAGTCACAACATATGAATGGATTGGATCTTGGAAATATGACCTAAATTCAACAAACCTCTTGAAACTACACATTTACAGTGATTTAGAATCCATCACTTCGCCCGTTCTGTTTGTATAATGGTGTCTTACTTGATTACTGGACCAGGCGAACAGGCGGGGCCCATGGATTCATTGGCTCAGATCTGAACCAGCTCAGATAATGGGCCTAGATTTCATGATTTGGGCCCAGCCCTCGGGCCACTTTGATGGTCCCAGACTCCCAGGTCCGGGTCCTACAGGGTCGGGGCCTTGCACATTTCCAACCGACTTGGAGGCATCAATCGATGGTCACGATTGGATGATGAGTTTGCACAGTGATCCGACGGTTTGGGGATTGGAATTCGAAACTGTCTATGTGATGAGTCTTCTTAGGGATGGCCAATGCATCAAAGATGTCGAATTAGTTAATCAAAGTAGGCAAATCATGGTTTTAAGACTCGGACATGTCCAATATTACTCGTATGAGTCAACTCGAATTTGGTCAGACCGAATCTGGTTCGTCACCACGAGTCACCTTTGAATACAACTCTACGAGTCGAACTGATTCACCTTCAACTTGGGCTAAACCGAGTTGGTCCGAGTAGCATAGTCCTTTAACCATAAGGTGTGTTTTTTTTTTTCTAAATAGTCCCTTGCTAAGATGTGACGATGACAAGAGCTCATTATTTTCAAACCTAAGTTTTTTTAGTTTTGAAATCACTTTTTCATATTGTGAAGCATAAAAATGCTCCTTTATCCTTAGTACAACGGGCTCTTATTTTGAAATGAGAAATGTTTTTTTTTTTTAAAAAAGAGGTGTGCCTCACAAAAAATTAAAAGTCTACCCATCCTTTGGTTGATTTGATCCATTTATTTTAATCAGACAATCATAAACTCATCATAGTAAGTTTTTTTTTTATAAATGTTTTATGTTTGAAGTTTTTTGTGATACATAACTACATTAACGATGTTCGTTAATTCTAAACTATTTCCTTTAATATAGTTCATTTGTGATTAGTTTCGTCTCTTAAATTTGGACTGATAACATGAAATTAAAATCCTTAATTACATTTAGATGAGTTGAATTTGCTTCACAACAACCTAGTAGATAACGATCTGACGAAAACAACCATAAATCTCTCATTACATGTTCGATTTAGGTGATCACGTGCTCGTTGGAAAGATAATTTTATGAACTTTCAAATGGATTTGAAATCATCTCATTTGGATACCATTTGATTATCCAAAAATGGATCCAAAGTTTATCATTTATTATGTATTATTGATATTTACTATGGGCCATCGATTTGACAAAATTGATCATAACTCCCTGATTTCATGTCTGATTTGAATGATCTGGTGCTTGTTGATAATTAATTTAATGAACTTTCAAATGAATTTATAATTATCTCATTTGAACACCGTTAAAATGAGCTTTTAATATGATAGCAACATAGATTTAGGCACATACATCCCAGTGGCCCCACCCACCTTGGTGGGTTTGAGTCTCACTTAATCCGCTCCCATGTGGATTTGAGTTGAGCAAATTCAGTGAGTTATGGGCTCACCTAACACGGTGGGCTCTGACATAGTGAGATATGATTGGGTCAGGCCTTGATAATGTGGGTTGAATAAACCCCTTTTAAACATGTTTTGCATGGTCTTATTTTTTACGGCGACATTCGGCCCAATCAAGTCTGCCCATGTCAAGGCCTTATCATGTTGGGTTGGGTCAGGTTTGGTGAAGCCGCACAAAATAGTGAGAGTTGATGGGGCTACCTAGTGTGCAATGGCTATGTATTCAACTAGGGTTATACACGAACCGAGTGAACTCGGTTAGCTCGCTTGACTCAACTCGAAAAAGCTCGATTCAACTCGGTTTGAAATTGGGTTCAAGCCGAGTTGAGCTGATTTCTGAGCTTGAAAATTTTTTTGAACTAAATTCGAGCTTGCCCAAGCTCAACTTGGATCAAACCCCAACTTGAATTGAACCAGTTCGGTGACTCGGTTAGTTTGATATTGATGTTGCTCACGTTGCCTATGAGGTGTTTGATGAATTACCTGTAAATAGCTACTGCTGTTTTATATGCAGTAAGAAATTGAAAGTGCACTCCATGTGTTTGTGAAAATGCCACACAAGCTCGATATTGACTCGAGCTTGGCTCGAATTGGCCCAAGCTGCTGACCAAATCGAGCCAAGCTGGCCAATCAGGCTCGAGCACCAGTTCCACTCGTGCAGACCTCTATATTCAACCTTTTCAAACATGCTTTTGTGTAACCCATCTCTTAAGTGGCATGTGTTCCTATTAAGTCTTGCCATGTTAGATTCTTTTTTACATTGGGTAAGGCGCAGAGTAAATCCGCAAGGTAACTTAGTCTCATTAGGTTTCCATCTTTAATAAGAGCACGCAGCCTAATCATGTCTAACAACTTACAACGCTCACGTTACTTTTTTATTTTATTATTTTTAGTTTTTACACACGCACACACACCCCCCACACACCCACACGGTAGTGGGATTTCACCACCTATGGATACTAGAACCCTTAACCGGGTGTTGAAACTCCTGGGAGTCTACCACCCGAGTAAGAGTAAGGATCCATCATTACTTGAATTCAGTATACACAGGTCTTTTGGAAAAACTTTGTGAAGCCCATGCACTATGTATGCATCTTATTCACTGTCTGTTCACTTTTTTTTAGAGGAGCCCACTCAGATGGGCCAAACCACATGGAAACCGTAGTGATTGAATGGCCACCATTAGAAACTTTATAGGGCCCACTGTAAGGCTTATTTTCCATCTTGATTAGGCAATGCAGACCTTAGGGGTGGGAGAATACACATATCCGCTTGATCCAAAACTTCTGTAACCCTTAAAAAGATTTCAACATTGGGCATTCACTTCCGTGTTTTTTACGGCGTGGTCCACTTGAGATTTTGATCTGTTACATTTTTAAGCTCATGCCATAAAATGATCCGAAAAACTGAACGTACAAAGAGGATAAAATCTATACATCATGGTGGGGCCTACTGAGTTTTTTTTCCAGCACCAAGCACCGGTGCCGAGAAGATCAAAGTCCCGGGTCAAAGGGGCAGCGGATTCCATGAACGGGCTCGGCTTCGGTGGATCCGATGGGTGAGACCCCTGACTTTGGGGCGCACTATGATACATGTGACTACATCCACACCGTCCCTCTCTATTGAAAACTCAATTTAAGCACGATCCAAATCTAGATGGATAAGTAATAATTGACCATTAAAAACTTCTCGAGGGAAACTTCTTGTGAGCCACAACAGATTTGTATCAGGGTGATATTCGTATAACAGATGGATTGCAAATAAACATTCCAGTAGACTTTATGAAGCTTTTAATGGTGGGGATTCAATCACAACTGCTTCCTGTGGTGTGCTCCATCTAAGATTTGGGTCTGCTTCCTTTTTTCAATCACGCCCTGAAATGAGCTTTCAAAATGTTTGGACGGTGTGGATTTAATGAACGTAGATCACTGTAATCCCCACAGTCAGGGGTGTCCCACCGCTCCTCCCTGGAGAAATTGTACGATACCCATGATTTTTATGACGTTTGATACACAGGCACTAAAAATTATAAACGTGTCATAAAATAGTATCTAAAATAAAACCAACCACGTTGTGCAGCCCACTGTCTCCTAACCTTATGATCCGTGGACACTTTTTATGGAAATAGGACCGTTTGATTTTTTTACTAACCGTCTAATAAATGCCGGCCAATCGCATTGACAGATAATCAAAGTAGCTTAAATTTTTCTATATTCATGATACATCTATACTCGTACCATAATTTGGACCGTTCAATTTGGCTACCTGTGTGCCACGTGTGCTATTTATAAGTAATTTTAAAGTGCTTGCGGATCATCCGTCACACTCAGAGTATCAAAGTTTTTGCCTACAGTCTTACAAATAAGGTCACTGTTTATTGATCCAGACCGTTGATCAGTTGCATCTTACCCCCAAAAGAAATCTAACAGCCTGTTGCCTCATCTACTATCCGTAACATGCCGCAAATTCAAAGGCCAGGATCCTCCCGCTGGGAAACTTTTTAGGTGGGACGCGATCCAAGGGACTCAGATTGCATCCAGCAGACACCAGTCATTCGCCAATGAAAACGCTCCACGTGTGTATACAGTCGGGTTCCATCTGTACACGCGCACCTGGCGCTGGACCGGGTGCGTCCAGCACTTCGCTTCTTGTGATCCGCGTTCCTATCCACGCAAGTGTCCATGCGCCCGATTCTTACAAAACTCGAGCACGCCCAGCACATCCTCAGGTCGTTGGATCAGTTAATTCCCTCCTCAGTGGTCAAAGACAAAAAAACGAAATGGTTAGATACAGCGCCTGTATCGTAAGTTCCAATACACCACCTTTTTCCTAGAAACATGTTATATAAGTAGATAATCCTATCCGTAAAAACTCGACCGACACTATGAATATCACCAAATAAGGCCTCTCCACATATTCAAGGGAACAAAACATCAATTTCAATGGACAGCCGATGATATGAGTTGGTGAAATAGTGGGGCCCATATAATTAATTTATCGATTGAATTTAGTACAATATGATCAAAAAAGTGTTAAAAACATTTTTATACGGAAAAGATATCTATATATATGCAAATATTTGCGGGAAAAGAATGGATGAACCGTAACTAATGATACAGCTACAGGTACTTTAGCTGATCAAAGAAGAGCCGAAGGGCATTTTCGTCATCTTATCCGAAATTCCCTCGATTTCCGTGGTACAAAGCAGTTCCCGCTAGATGAATACTCAGTCCACCACAGACACGATCTCGAAAACACGAACCAAACGGTCCGAAAAAACCTCAAAACCAAAACCAGAAAAAGGGAAGGAAAAAGGAGCTGCAATTCCCAAATCGTTTCCCGGTTGAGAGATGAAGAAACCTAGAAAGGTTTCTACGAACAGCAGCAAGAAGAGCTTCAACGAACTCTCCATCTCCCTATTCTTCTCCCTTTGGTGCCTCGTCTTTCTATTTTACACTCGCTTCGGCCATAGCCACGGTAACCGAGGTATACGATCCTGATTTCTCCATCGTTTGTGTGGTTTCGATCTTCTGCTTGAAAACCCACCTCTCGTTTTCGATTGTGAACAATACCC